>NC_053392.1:423729484-424329484 GCF_905171765.1 Bufo bufo | reverse complement strand
TGAAGCCATGCTTGCAATGAGAGGAGGGAGGAGTCTGCAAGTCCCACTCAAGACTGGCTGATATGTCCCAGGCTTTACAGGTGCACCTAGATGTGGCCTGTAAATGGAAAACAGGCACATTTAAATTGGAGTTTATACACCTCCAGGATTCTATATATACAAACTAAGAAGACAGGTTGACATTCGCAGGAGGTGCTCAAACCCACATGCAGTTGTGCATATATATAGGGGAGCAAATCCTGCACTTGTGGCCCGTTGCTAATGGCAATCCCCAGCAAAATGCATCAGGTATGGTGGCCTATCAATGCCCAGGCCACTGGCGCATCTCTTGCAGTGTGGCGCCTACAGTCGTGGCCTTTGGTGGGAAGTGAAAAAAAAAAAAAAAAACACAAAATTGTATAGATAGAAATATTGCTTTGCCAGGTCTGTCACGACTACAGACTCCTTATAAAGCCCTGCCACGACTGCAGGCATCAGTCTGTCACGACTACAGACCCGCTCTAAAGCCCTGCCACGACTGCAGGCATCAGTCTGTCACAACTACAGACCCATTATAAAGCCCTGCCACGACTGCAGGCATCAGTCTGTCACGACTACAGACTCGTTATAAAGTCCTGCCACGACTGCAGGCATCAGTCTGTCATGACTAAAGACCCGTTATAAATCCCTGCCACGACTGCAGGCATCAGTCTGTCACGACTACAGACTCGTTATAAAGTCCTGCCACGACTGCAGGCATCAGTCTGTCACGAATACAGACCCGCTCTAAAGCCCTGCCACGACTGCAGGCACAAATCTGTTATGACTACAGACTCATTATAAAGGCCGGCCACAACGGCAGGCAGTAGTCTTACAACAACAGACTCGTGAGGTAATACTACCACGTCTACAGGAGGTGGTCCGTTACCGCTAATCACGATGCAGGGTCCCCTCATGACTACAGGGGCGAGTCGGTCACATCCACGGACTCGGCCGCACTCCCGTTTGACTACAGGCACGGGGCGGGTATATCTGCGGGAGGTTGCGTCACGTCCACGCACGCAGGTCAGCCACGGCCAGGGAGGGCAGCTTTCACGGTTACAGGTAAGGCCCGTTCAGGCATCAGTCTCCCAGCGGGTCCCAGTCACAATATACGCCCCCAGCCGGGCAGTTAACAGCGTAGTCGCGTCTCCCGGCTACGATCATAACACTACGGTACTTGGACCTGCTCATTGACTACTGACTTCAGAATCCCTGCCCGGCCAGGCCGGCAGACCTGGCAGCGCTTCTGGTCACGACCGTGGGCGCCTTCGGACCTTGGCCACGAGCACTAGGCTCCCCCCTGGGGGCAGATCTGGCCTGGTCTGGCCAGTAGGTAGGGATCAGCCTTGATGTGGTTACTTGAGTTTGAATTTCTTTTAGTAGGGAGATGTCTCAGGAATTTCTTCCGGAGGGGTCCTTATCTTCTCGGGACAGCGGGGAGCAGCAGTCCGTGCGGTCGGCGGAGTTGGCGATAAGGTTGTGGACCGTCCTTAGGCTGACAGCAGAATTATCAAGAAGGGGGATACCGTTCCCGGCCGCCGCGACCACCTTCTGACTACACAACCCGCGGCTCCTAGCCGAGATGAGGGGTCCCTTAGTGCCATTCTGACTTCCCTAACGGAGCTGCATGCTGCTGTCAACATCATGGGTACATCTGTGTCAGATATGCAGGCTAGGCTGGAGACTGTGGAGGGTCAGCCTGCAGCGTTCAATACAGGATGGCAGACGGGGTCTGTCGCCAGCTCATCAGCCTCCGCAGTGCCGAGTGTGTCCAGCTTTTCCGCTACTATAGCACCATCCCATTTTGTACCTCCTAATATCCGGCAGGATATTCTGGAAGGAAAGGACGTCAATTTGGCGTCCCTGCTCGTGACGGCACACGAAGTCCCGGACAACAAGACCATATCCTGCGGAGAGGTCTCTGTTGTGCTCAAGTCTAGGGACACAAGGCTGAACAGGAAACTCAATGTTGCCGAATTTGTGTTGGCTTTCAGCCTCTACCGAGACGTGGTGTGCTCTGTTAGCCCCCTTAGGAGGGAGGAGCTTGACCTATATTTATTCAAAATCGTTGATCTAGGGTACAAATATTGAGGCACTGCCTTCTATGAGTACCACCGCTCCTTCTCGGCAAAGGCAGCGGCCACACTCGCTCAGTGCAAGCATGTCATAGATTGGTCACGGATAGATACCGAGTTGTTTTGCCGCCACTTTGCGGGCCTGAAGGCTCCAACTTGCACTGGTAGCGGTTCCTACGCCCACACGGCCGGATGGTGTTCAGAGAGCGGTAGCACAGCTGCGCCTTTCGTATCCAGCGTTCTCCCCGTCCAGCCGGCTAGCAGGGCTTCCGCGTCCAGTAACAAGTTGGGGCGCCCGGTGAAGTACCTCGGTAAGTCACCATTATGCAATAACTTTAATTATGCAATATGCCACTACAACCAATGCAGATTGTTGCACTTATGTACCCTGTGTTTCAGGGCCCACCCCCGCGTCGCTTGCACGCAGAGAGGGGGGAATCACGCATGACTAAGCGTGGTTAACGTAGATCTCCTCGCCTGTTTCTTAGCCGGATATCCAGACTCAGCTTGGGTGCAGTATGTGCCCAACGGTTTGCGGTACGGCTTCCACACAGGCTTGCTGGCCCTTCCTCAAGCCCCGCATGAGTGCGGGAACTTGGTGTCGGCTATCAGAGATCCCGAGACAGT
This sequence comes from Bufo bufo, assembly GCF_905171765.1. Lineage (NCBI taxonomy): Eukaryota > Metazoa > Chordata > Amphibia > Anura > Bufonidae > Bufo > Bufo bufo. The sequence continues at coordinate 424,326,761 of NC_053392.1, read as the reverse complement.
CACACAATTAATTCAACTCGAGCTAGACAAGGGTTATGTGATTGGCCCAGTGCGGCAGCCTCCGTTTGATTGCTGGAGGGTTAACCCGGTCGGTGTGGTGACAGGCAAATTTTCCAATAAAAAGAGATTGGTTTACGACTTGTCGGCCCCACATTCCTTATCAGTCCCCAGTCTGAATTCATTGATCCCCTCGGAAGAATTCTCCATGAGATACGCCTCTATCGATGAGGCTATTGAGGTCATACTCAAGTTCGGGAGAGGGGCCTGGTTATCCAAGGCGGATATCACAGACGCCTTTAAACTGCTCCCCATCCAGCCGGAGCTCTGGCAGTGGCATGGGATTAAGTGGCAAGGGCAGTACTACTTTGCCAGCAAACTGACCTTCGGGTCCAAGTCTAGTCCATGGCTCTTTGATCAGTTGGCTAGCGCTTTGCACTGGGTATTGTCAGATGTCTTCAGGGTCAGCCATGTCACGCATTACCTGGACGACTTTCTTCTTATCGAGCCCCCGACACGGCAGCCGCAGGACCTACAGCGCTTGCAGTCGGTATTTTCAGACCTCAATGTGCCAATAGCTTCTCATAAAGTAGAAGGCCCCGACACCACCATTACCTTTTTGGGAATACGTTTAGACACGGTGCGCTTGCAAGCGAGTCTCCCACCTGATAAATTAGACAGGATTAGGCAGGTCGTGCATAGGTGGGCTCAAGTGAGAGTGGCTTCCAGAGCGGACCTGCAATCCCTGTTAGGCATGCTCAATTTTGCCATGCGCATTATTCCCCAAGGTAGGTCCTTCATATCTAGGCTTTTGGCGCTGCTCCCACAGGCCCGCACACAGAATGAGATGGTACGTTTAGGTCCAGAGGCCATGGCCGACCTGATGATGTGGGATAGGTTTCTGACACACTGGAACGGCGTGTCACTCTTCGTTCCGGTGGTCTCGAAGTAGTCCACACTGATGCCTCATCGTCAGTCGGCTTTGCCGCACTGCACGGCAACCATTGGTTCGCTGGTCCTTGGCCGCCGGAGGTCGCATCCATCCCAGGTTTCTCTTCGTGTTCCGCCTTGTTTGAGGTATATCCCTTAGTGGGGGCAGCAGTGGCCTGGGGCAAGCTGTGGAGAAACTGTACGGTCCTATTTCTCACGGACAATACGGCAGTTGTGGACATCGTCATGAAGGGCAGGTCTAGTTCTAAACTGGTCATGTCATTCGTGAGGATGTTCGTCTGGCTATCTTTGATGCATAATTTTTGTTTCATATGTAGGCACATCAGTGGAGAGCGCAACATCGCTGCAGATGCCTTATCCCGCCTTAATTTTCCACTTTTCTTTCAGGTTTGTCCAGGGGCAGATCGCTTGCCAACGCCAATTCCTCACCAGGCCCAGCTGTGCTTGGATTAGTCTCTCATCTCACCGTAGCTAAGAGACTGATGGCCAAATCCTTGTCCCGTAATACTCTGAGGGCGTACAAGACAGCTTGGCGCCTGTTTCAGAAATATGAAAACACCTACCCGGCCACTGGCCTGGGGCCTATCACTCACCTATTGGGCTTTGTTGGGTTTTGCCACTCTCAATTAAACCTATCCTATAGTACGGTTAAACTATACCTGGCAGGTATTCAGCACCATCTGTACATCCTACATCCGGACCTACCAGCACTCTTCTCTGCCCACCCTATCAAAGCGGCGTTGAAGGGTTTGCGCAAGGTGTCTGTTGCGAAACGACATGTGCGTCAGCCCTTTACCGGCAGCTTGTTCAGGTTAGTGATAGACAAACTACAGGGCAAACCGTTCGGCCCGCAGGTAAGCGTGCTGGTAGAAACAGCCTTGTATCTAGCCTTCTATGGGTTCCTCAGGCCAGGCGAGCTCATGGGCACCAACACGCCGGCCGGGTGCTTGCAGAAAGGTCAGCTCGTCCGGCGCAAGTCCATCTATGTCCTCACCTTGGCCTCATCCAAGACGTCACGGCCGGGGGAAATCGGTGGAGGTCAGATACTTCCCCACGGCCAACAGATGGTGTCCGGTGCAGGCCTTGGATGCTTGGCTACGTGGCATTGAATCCAAGCTGACATCTTCTCCCTTACTCGAACTAGGCAATGCCCGGCTAACCACCGCGGCCTTTCTTAGGTACATTCGGGTTCTGTTGGCAGGTTCAGGGGTCGATCCTCTCTCGATCACAGGACATTCCTTACGCATTGGCGCTGCAGCCGCGGCGTCCATGCATAAGGTGCCGGCACATATTATTAAACGGTTGGGTCGCTGGAGTTCCGCATGTTACATGCGTTATATCCCGGATCCGCAATACGTAATGTCACTGGCTTTTCAAGTTTTGGTTTTGTAATTTCTGTTATTAAAATCTTTTCAAAACTCCTACGCATGGTTCTTTTGGCCCCTTTAGGCTACCCTTCGATAAGCAGTTCCGGCATAACTCTGCTGCTTCTAGGTAGGAGGGGGAGTATAGGCTTAGGTAGGGTATCCTCTCATCATGAGCCGATCCGAGCACAAGTGGTAGGCAATTGAGAGTGCCGGATTTGTGTGAGGGGAGGCGGGGCTTTCACTATTTAAACCTGGCTCTCCTGCCCCCACTTGTCGGTTCGAACGCTTTCGACCCACCCAGGAGCCCTCCCTTCTTTCAGGTCTCATCATTGGTGTGGCCCCCTTTAGGCTACCCTTCGATAAGCAGTTCCGGCATAACTCTGCTGCTTCTAGGTAAGAGGGGGAGTATAGGCTTAGGTAGGGTATCCTCTCATCATGAGCCGATCCGAGCACAAATAGCAGTCAGTTGCACACACATGTTTGTGTGTTAAAGGCCCAGCTGCAAGCTCATAGTGTCACTGCAGCGCAACTCATATCTGGTGTCACATTCGATTCCATTTAAAGAAAAACAACAATTTTGACTGAATAACTAGCAGTCAGTTGCACAAACGTGTTTGTGCATCTAAGGCCCAGTGCCAGTGCATAGTGTCACTTCATATCTGGTGTCACAGTAGCTTGCACGCATAGTAGAACTTAACTAATCTAAAAAAAATGACAGGCAGAGGCAGGCCACCCCGCAGGGGCCGTCGTGGTCGTGGTGCTGTGATTCCCTTTGGTCCTAGAATAATGCCCAGTGTTCAGAGGCCACGTACCCTGAACTCGAAAAGTTCTGAGGACATAGTTGACTGGCTAACATAGGACACCCAATCTTCTACAGCTTCCGCTCGGAACCTTGACGCACCATCCTCCTCCAGCTCAGTTTTGGGCACCTCTCAAGTTACCACTCGCCCACCTGCCGCCACCACCAACACTAGCACCACAGCCGCTTCACTTGATCTGTCAGAGGAGTTATTTACACATCAGTTGGAAGAAATGAGTGATGAGCAACCATTATTGCAAGAGGATGTAGATAACAGGGATATGTCTCAGTCAGGCAGCATTACACAGATGGACGTACGTTGTGATGATGATGATGTTGTACCCGCTGCTGCTTCCTTTGCTGAGTTGTCAGATACAAGTGAAGCGGTTGATGATAACGATGTGTCCATGGATGTCACGTGGGTGCCCGCTCGAAGAAAAGAAGAACAGGGGGAAAGTTCAGATGGGGAGACAGAGAGGAGGAGGAGACGAGTTGGAAGCAGGGGGAGGTCATCGCAAGGAGCTAGTGGCACAGTCAGACAGCATGTATCGGCACCCGGGGTCAGCCAGACAGCACGCCAATCAACGCATGCTGTTGCCACCACCAGAATGCCGTCATTGAAAAGCTCAGCAGTGTGGCATTTTTTTTTGTGTGTCTGCCTCTAAAACAGCGATGCCATTTGCAACCTGTGCCAAAAGAAAATGAGTCGTGGGAAGTCCAACACCCACCTAGGTACAACTGCTTTGCGAAGGCACATGATCTCACATCACAAACGCCTATGGGATCAACACATGAGTAAAAGCAGCACACAAACTCAAAGCCACCATCCTCCTCCTGGTCCAGCATCTTCAGCCACGTCAACCACTGCTGTCCTCCTTGCCAGTGGCTTAAGGATCGCCATAGCAACCATAGCAGTGGCTATGGGGCCCTACGCCACTGGGGGCCCGTCCGACCGCATTCAGTTTTTTTTTTTTTTAATTAACAACAGTGACGTAGCTATAGGGGTTGCAACGGTCGCAATTGCGACCGGGCCCCTAAGTCAGGGGGGCCCACGGGGCCGCCGCCTCAATCCAGGAGAACGCGGCCCGCAGGCGCAGCTGATAACTGCCTGAAATCAGATTCACAGGACAGGGGGCGGAGCGGAGGCTGAGAGCCGAGCCCTGCTTGACGCGCACTGTGCAGGGCAGGGCCAGGCGAAGTGAGGAGGGGGAGCGGCTTCAGCCTTCAGTTGCGGTCGGAAGAGGAAGCTGCTGTGTGCAGCGAGCGGTGCTGCAAACTTGCGAGACAAGTGAGTGACTCACTGACTGTAGAGTCAGTGAGTGACTGTCCCTGAGTGAGTCCGGGCCCCCCTGACCCGCCTACGGTCTAATTCTCCAGGTTTGCCATTCAGGGGATTGGGAAAGCTGGGTGCAGCCAGGCAGTTACAGTGGTCATACTGGGATAAGGTGTAACCAGAAGCTCCGTGGCCCCAGTGCAAAATCTGTATCTGGGGCCCCATCTACAATGTGCCACTTCTATTACTGGTGTCTGTTAGTTGTCAGGAGGCTTCTGGGCCCCCACGTCCCCGGAAAGCATAGGGGAAGTTATGCTACTTTTGAGCTGGCCTGTGGCCCTAATGCCTGCAGGGCCCCTATGCAGCTGCACCAGTTGCAGCTATGGTATGTCTGCCCCGGAGCACTAATGTCACTTCATTAAAGCCTTGTCAGTTTGCTACACAATGGGTAAGAATTATCAAGGTGCTGCCATATGTAAGGGGCCCTTCAGGTAAATGACCTTACATCTGTCATTCAGCTTGGATGGGCCCCTTTGTGTGGCCCCTTATTCTTCAGCAGCTGGTATGCGTAATCTGATTTCTCTCTGGGTGCCCTGATCTATTAGCAGACAAACTGAATTATATAGGGAGCAATTACAAAGTCACCCCAGTGCCTCCTAACAGTTCCCATCAGATGTGAGAGCAGCAGCGATCAATCAGCCAGGATTAATGTGCACAGTGGGAGGCCCCCCCTTAGGCAATTGACAAACTGCCCCCCCCCCCCCCTCATTCTTAGGCAAGTGACAAACTCAGCTCTGCTACATCTACAATGAGCAACTACAGCAAATGTAATGCCAAACTGCAGTTCCTTGTGATGCCTTGGATAGCTTCCACTGGACCCACACAGCCTGTGAGTCCCGTGGAAGCTATCCAAGGCATCACATAGAGGAACTGCAGTTTGGCATTACATTTGTTGTAGTTGCTCATTGTAGATGTAGCAGAGCTGAGTTTGTCACTTGCCTAAGAATGAGGGGGGGGGGGGCAGTTTGTCAATTGCCTAAGGGGGGGCCTTCCACTGTGCACATTAATCCTGGCTGATCGATCGCTGCTGCTCTCACATCTGATGAGAGATTTCCTAGGGATGGGCTGGTGGATGAGGGCAGCCACCCGGTCCTGCCTATGGATCACCCAGTTTGCACTTAGCTATGCCCAGGCCCCATGCCAGGGGGTCCCTGATGTATTAACTGACCAATAACATAGAGATCCCAGTGCCAGCTGCCTTGCTGGTGGACGATAGGCATGGGGCTCTTATCTTAGGTCTGATTGGGGGTCATTCATATTGGGGTCTGAGCTGAGGTGTGATCTGAGGTCTGATTAACATTGAGGGTCTGATTGGTGGTCTGACCTGAGGTGTAATGGAAAATATTTTTTTTCCGGAGCAGCTTGTAGAAAAAAGGCCTCACAGTCTCCCACACTCCTTCTGCCAAGCCACCCAGCACCCCTAAGGCCATGCCAGCCAGCACCCCTGAGGCCATGCCAGCCAGCACCCCTGAGGCCAAGCCTGCCAGCACCCCTGAGTCTTCAGAACTGTAAGTAAATTATATATAAGGGAAGCATATAATATGAAAGAGACGAATTATGTCTGAACAGACATATAGCGCAAATTCCAGTTTTTGTTTATGTTGGACTGAATTTTCAGCAAAATATATATATATATATTATTATTTTTTTGGGGGGGTCGGGCTGGCAGTGGATCTTGGGTGAGTTCCCACACTTTTTTTCCCAGGACTTGACCCCTGGAGTGGTCCCGCAGTCTGGGCGGCAGTTCTGACTAGTCCTACTTTAATTCACAGACATTTAGATTCATACATTTCCTACACTGGCACAAATGCGTTGCCAGTGACCAACTGTCTATGCTCAGTCCTACGCGTAACCGTCGCAAGTGCATGAGGAGCTGCGGATGTGGCGGCGAGGTCCGAGAGGTAATGTGGGGGTGGGAGATCCGGGAGGGGGGGCCCATAAAATTTTTTTGCTATGGGGCCCAGTCATTTCTAGCTACGCCCCTGCTCCTTGCCCCCTCTCAACCACCCGCCACTGCGCCTCTCGCCTTGAGCAGTTCCTGCTCATCTGCCCACAGTCAGGTGTCTGTCAACGACATGTTTGAGCATAAGAAGCCAATGTCACACAGTCACCCTCTTGCCCGGCGTCTGACAGCTGGCTTGTCTGAACTCTTAGCCCGCCAGCTTTTACCATCCAAGCTGGTGGAGTCTGAGGCCTTCAAAAAATTTGTAGCTATTGGGACACCGCAGTGGAAGGTACCCGGCCAAAATTTCTTTGCACAAAAGGCAATCCCCAAACTGTACTCGATTGTGCAAAAGGAAGTCATGGCATGTCTGGCACACAGTGTTGGGGCAAGGGTCCATCTGACCACTGATACCTGGTCTGCAAAGCACGGTCAGGGCAGGTATATTACCTACACTGCGCATTGGGTAAACCTGCTCACGGCTGCCAAGCATGGAATGCGTGGCTCTGCAGAGGAGTTGGTGACACCGCCACGACTTGCAGGCAGGCCTGCTGCCACCTCCTTCTACTCCTCCTACTCCATCCTCTTCCATAACATCCTCGGCTGAGTCCTCTTCTGCTGCTACGTCTTGCTCCACATCAACGGCACCCCCCCAGGTCCCCAGGGGCTATTCCACATCCCGGATACGACAGTGTCACGCCGTCTTGGGATTGACTTGCCTGAAAGCAGAGAGTCACACCGGACCAGCACTCCTGTCCGCGCTGAACGCACAGGTGGATCAGTGGCTGACTCCGCACCAACTGGAGATCGGCAAAGTGGTGTGTGACAACGGAAGCAATTTGTTGGCGGCATTGAATTTGGTCAAGTTGACACATGTGCCGTGCATGGCACATGTGTGTAATCTGATCGTACAACACTTTGTGCATAAGTACCCAGGCTTACAGGACGTCCTCAAGCAGGCCAGGAAGGTGTGTGGCCATTGCAGGCGTTCCTACACGGCCATGGCGCACTTTTCAGACATTCAGCGCCGAAACAACATGCCAGTGAGGCGCTTGATTTGCGACAGCCCGACACGTTGGAATTCAACACTCCTAATGTTCGCCCGCCTGATCCAAAAAGAAAGAGCCGTCAACGAGTATTTGTATGACCGGGGTGCTAGGACAGCCTCTGCGGAGCTGGGAATTTTTTTGTCACGTTACTGGATGCTCTTGCGCAATGCCTGTAGGCTCATGTGTCCTTTTGAGGAGGTGACAAACCTAGTCAGTCGCACCGAAGGCACCATCAGCAACATCATCCCATTTGTTTTCTTCTTGGAGCATGCCCTGCGAAGAGTGCTGGATCAGGCCGTAGATGAGCGTGAAGAGGAAGAGGAAGAGTTGTGGTCACCATCACCACCAGAAACAGCCTTATCAGTATCGCTTGCTGGACCTGCGGCAACGCCGGAAGAGGAGTGTGAGGAAGAGGAGTCAGAGGAGGAATGTGGCTTTGAGGAGGAGGAGGAAGACCAACCACAACAGGCATCCCAGGGTGCTCGTTGTCACCTATCTGGTACCCGTGGTGTTGTACGTGGCTGGGGGGAAGAACATACCTTCAGTGAGATCACTGAGGACGAGGAACGGGACATGAGTAGCTCGGCATCCAACCTTGTGCAAATGGGGTCTTTCATGCTGTCGTGCCTGTTGAGGGACCCTCGTATAAAAAGGCTGAAGGAGAACGACCTGTACTGGGTGTCCACGCTACTAGACCCCCAGTATAAGCAGAAAGTGGCTGAAATGTTACCGAATTACCGGAAGTCGAAAAGGATGCAGCAGTTCCAAAATAAATTAAAAAGTATGCTTTACACAGCGTATAAGGGTGATGTCACAGCACAACGGGAATCTAACAGGGGAAGAGGTGAAAGTAATCCTCCTCCTCCCACGACCACGCCGGCAAGGACAGGACGCTTTACAGACGTGTTGTTGATGGAGGACATGCAGAACTTTTTAAGTCCTACGCATCGCCACAGCCCTTCGGGGTCCACCCTCAGAGAACGACTCGACCAACAGGTAGCAGACTACCTCGCCTTAACTGCAGATATTGACACTCTGAGGAGCGATGAACCCCTTGACTACTGGGTGTGCAGGCTTGACCTGTGGCCTGAGCTATCCCAATTTGCGATAGAACTTCTGGCCTGCCCCGCTTCAAGTGTCCTGTCAGAAAGGACCTTCAGTGCAGCAGGAGGTATTGTCACTGAGAAGAGAAGTCACCTAGGTCAAAAAAGTCTAGATTACCTCACCTTTATTAAGATGAATGAGGGATGGATCCCGAAGGGACTGACAGTGGGCGATACATTCGACTAAAAAAGGCCTGGTGATGAGATGAGCTGCCTTGGGCTAAAAATGGTCCACACGCTGCTGTATTTTATCTCTGAATGCCAGATGACTTGCGTGACTTATCTGCCACCAACTAGGGTTCAAGCCGCAATGTTTTAGGGCACTTTCTGCCTGGTAAACAAACATCAATTTTTCTGGCCGCTGCTACAGCAGTGGCTGCAACAATACCTAATTTTTCAGGCATGTGTACATGCCTAATTTTTCTGGCCTCTGGTGCTGCACTGTGGCTTAAAAAAAAAAAAAAAAAAAGGCACATACAGTACAGACCAAAAGTTTGGACACACCTTCTCATTCAAAGAGTTTTCTTTATTTTCATGACTATGAAGGCATAAAAACTATGAATTAACACATGTGGAATTATATACATAACAAACAAGTGTGAAACAATTGAAAATATGTCATATTCTAGGTTCTTCAAAGTAGCCACCTTTTGCTTTGATTACTGCTTTGCACACCCTTGGCATTCTCTTGATGAGCTTCAAGAGGTAATCCCCTGAAATGGTCTTCCAACAGTCTTGAAGGAGTTCACAGAGATGCTTAGCACTTGTTGGCCCTTTTGCCTTCACTCTGCGGTCCAGCTCACCCCAAACCATCTCGATTGGGTTCAGGTCCGGTGACTGTGGAGGCCAGGTCATCTGGCGCAGCACCCCATCACTCTCCTTCATGGTCAAATAGCCCTTACTTTCAAAGTTTTCCCAATTTTTCGGCTAACTCACTGACCTTCATTTCTCAAAGTAATGATGGCCACTCGTTTTTCTTTACTTAGCTGCTTTTTTCTTGCCATAATACAAATTCTAACAGTCTATTCAGTAGGACTATCAGCTGTGTATCCACCTGACTTCTCCTCAACGCAACTGATGGTCCCAACCCCATTTATAAGGCAAGAAATCCCACTTATTAAACCTGACAGGGCACACCTGTGAAGTGAAAACCATTTCAGGGAACTACCTCTTGAAGCTCATAAAGAGAATGCCAAGAGTGTGCAAAGCAGTAATCAAAGCAAAAGGTGGCTACTTTGAAGAACCTAGAATATGACATATTTTCAGTTGTTTCACACTTGCTTGTTATGTATATAATTCCACATGTGTTAATTCATAGTTTTGATGCCTTCAGTGTGAATCTACAATTTTCATAGTCATGAAAATAAAGAAAACTCTTTGAATGAGAAGGTGTGTCCAAACTTTTGGTCTGTACTGTACATGTGTCATTTCCCCTTCGTGATCGTTACCTTGTTGTGGTGAAGGGGCTTGCGTATCACAATGAAGCGACCACCTCTATGAGTGTGTTGGCAATGGCAATGTTGGCACACCCCAGATGATAAGGTCGTTGCTTCATTGTGAACAGACCAAAAGCGATCGGCTGGATAATTTTTCATAGAAAAAACATTAATTTTCTTTGTGATCATCTAAGGTGATCATTAAAGCCTACTAGGCCAACAATGGGCCCACACTGCAGAATCATTGTTTTCTGGGTCACTTAACTGTCACTGAACTACCTCAGCACGACCATAGGCATTGAAAAACCCACATCGCCTGCAATCTCCTAAACGTGCGCACGAGCACAGTCATCACTACAACAAGATTGACGCATAGAGGTATAAAATTTATGTCATGAGTGTGTCAACTATTGACAACTCTTTGTGGTTGTCTAAAATCTATTCCATACACGTAACAGGGATTAAACTGATAAGAATAGTACTACTTAACACACCACTCCTATCTGGTGGCACATTTGATTGCACGCGCAGTGCCCCAAATTTGAAGTAGGAGGACCGACCAAGCATCTTTTTCCATCTCCCGGTTCCTAAAATCGATGCCATATACACATCCCCTGATAGGGGACGTAACAGGGATTAAACTGATAAGAATAGTACTACTTAACACACCGCTCATATCTGGTGGCACATTCGATTGCACGCGCAGTGCCCCAAATTTGAAGTAGGAGGACCGACCAAGCATCTTTTTTCATCTCCCGGTTCCTAAAATCGATGCCATTTACATGTCCCCTGATAGGGGACGTAACAGGGATTAAACTGATAGGAATAGTACTACTTAACACACCTTATAGTAATGCAGAGAGAGGCAACGCAGAGAGAGGAGTCTGAAGAAGAGGAGTCCAGAGGAGGAAGGTGGCTTTGAGGAGGTGGAAGACCAACCACAGCAGGCGTCCCAGGGGGCTTGTTGTCACCTTTCGGGGACCCTTGGTGTTGTACGTGGCTGGGTGGAGGAAGAGACCTTCAATGACGTCAGTAAGGACAAGGAACGGGACATGGCTAGCTTGGCATCCAACCTTGTGCAAATGGGGGGTTTGCGGTTGTGCAAATAAACTGTTTGCGGTTGTTTGCAGTGCGTTAAACGGGGAGTTTGGTCTGTCAGAGTTTGGTCTGTCACTGTGAAGTTGACAGATGAGTATATATTCAGATATGTAGACATATTTGTCAATTCTAGCAATACAACCATTAGGAACTCAGATCTAAGTTGTAAACGCAATTCGATTAATACAGGTTATATTAATCGCATTTCGAATTCAACTTAGAGCTGGGTTCCTAATGGTTGTATTGCTAGAATATAACGAAGATTGAGAATATAGTGTTATATTCGTCAATTCTAGCAAAACAACCATTAGGAACTCAGATCTAAGTTGTAATCGCATTGCGATTAATGCAGGTTATATTAATCGCATTGCAAATTCAACTTAGAGCTGGGTTCCTAATGGTTGTATTGCTAGAATATAACGAAGATTGAGATTATAGTGCTATATTCGTCAATTCTAGCAATACAACCATTAGGAACTCAGATCTAAGTTGTAATCGCATTGCGATTAATGCCGGTTATATTAATCGCATTGCGAATTCAACTTACCACATTCTGCGTCAACTACGTAATTTTCCATGGGAGTTTTGCCATGGATCCCCCTCCGGCATGCCACAGTCCAGGTGTTAGTCCCCTTGAAACAACTTTTCCATCACTATTGTGGCCAGAAAGAGTCCCTGTGGGTTTTAAAATTCACCTGTCTATTGAAGTCTATGGCGGTTTGTCCGGTTCGCACATTCGCAAACATTTGCAGAAATTCGCGTTCACCGTTTGCGAACGGAAAATTTTATGTTCGCGACATCTCTACACCCTGCACTATAAACTACCAGCTACACTATTTCCTAACCTATACTATTTAACACTAAATAAATGAATAAATTTCAGCTAACTAACACTATACCCTAAACTTTAACCTATCAGCTACACTAACCTACCCTATCTAACACTAACACTATCAGTTCTCTATAAATTCGATTTAGAATTTGCTTTTAAAAAAGCACAGCACTGCACAGTTTTCAACTTCTCTCTCAATCAACACCACATAAAATTGCACAAAATGGCTGCTGTGAAAAAATCTTATATAGTAAGGGGTGAGCAACTTTCTTATTGGTTGCTAGGGATGTTGCTAACCTCTGACGCCTTCTCATTAGCCCACAAGCTAAAATAAGGGAGGGATTAGTGTCCTCTGGAAGTGCCGATATTCGCATTGCAAATATATTCGCGTTATGAAGATTCGCACTTCAATCACTTACTCGTCAATGTAAGTAAGATTGGAGCATTTGGACTTTTGGGACACAATCAAGAAACAGGGGGGGATGATGACATTACTTTACACAGTACAGATCATTGTAATGTGTACTGTGGAAATAACAAAACATAATCGAATATTCATAAAGCGAATATTTCGAAATTCTACATATTCGCGAAAATGGTGCTATATAAATGCCAAGCTCTTTGCCTCTCTCTTCAGGGATAAGTGCCGATATTCGCAGCGCAAATAAATTTGCATTACGAAGATTCACGCTTCAGTCACTTACTCGTCAATGTAAGTAAGATTGCAGCCTTTGGGGACACAATCAAGAATATGTAATAATTGTGTACTGTGAATTTGTGTATTTAAAAAAATATATATATATAAATATTAGTTTTTACGAATATATATCACTATGATCTAAATATTTGCGAAATCGCGAAGTGTCAATATTCGCTATAAAAATTTGCTTTTCGAATATTCGCGCTCAACACTATCCACCAACATATCTCTAAAGGTAGAATAACTTGTCAACTGGACTGAAGCAATGATGCTCAATGATCATCTCAAAACTTGCCTTCCACTCTATTAACTTTAGTACGTCTCCTGAAAATACAGTAGGTTCCGGAACGGGAAGTCTAGCTAGGACTGTTCTCTGTGGTCTTGCTGGGACAATGGTTGTAACATTCTCATGAGCATTGCCGTGGCATCTAGGAATAGAATCATCCGGTTCTATTTTCTCACTTAGTTCTTCATCTTTTCCAGTAGAGATAGAGGGTAACACTGGACTAGGCCTATCTTTGGTTTTATGAGCAGGGATGGAAGGATAATAACTTATTTCTTCACTACATGCTGGAGATTTCCTTCCATTCTCCTGAGCATATGAAGGTAAGTAGGAGTCTTTTTCTTCACTTAGTACAGATTTGAACCTATGACTACTCTGACTCATATCCTCCTCATGTACTCTGAGTCTGGCTTCTATGATCTTAACTTTTTTCTTCCTTTCCAGACTTTTCAATTCAGCTTCCATTTGATGGCACTGTGCCTCCATTTCAGCTTCCATTTGATGGAGCTGTGCCTCCATTTCAGCTTCCATCTGATGGCGTTGTGCATCCATTTCAGCTTCCATCTGATGGCGTTGTGCATCCTTTTCAGCTTGCTTTTCAGCCATCAGTTGATGCTGTGTCTCGATGGCAGCTTCCATCTCAATTTCTGCTTCCTTGAAAGCAAGTTGATCAGCTAATTCCTTTCTTTTGGCTGAAGTATTTGAGGACTCTGATATGTGGGTGGCACTTCTGCTAGCGAAGGAAGTCACACTTGAGATTGTGGTTGCCCCTAAGGACCTAGCATAGTCTCTCATAAAAAGCTTGTTCATTCTACTTCTTGCTTTAACTTCATCATAGTTTGCTGCAGATGATAGTTCTCTCATGAGCTTTACTAAATTTTTAGTGACTGCAGTACATGTGTCCATGTTCCTTACAATATCCTGGGAAGGTGTTGTAAGTGACCGCAGGTCGACATATGCTGCCATAAGCTCTGATTCAGATTCTTCTACCGTCTCTACCATATCACTCAAGTTCCTTTTTGTACTTTCTTGATTTAGCTTTCTACGAATGTCTATAATGTATGATTTCCACTTCTCATACATTCTGGCGAACTTTTTTCTTTTTAATGCTGATTCTTTCTCCAAATTTTCCAGCATCTTTGGGGTCGGTTTTCTGGCACTTGATGAACGTCTTAGTTCATCTGTTTTGGCTATATTTGTTTGAGGCAAGACTAATGCTGCATCAGACTCTTTTACCTCAGACAGGTTCCCTTGCTCTTCCCCCTCTACTCTATCTATCTTTGTATCCTCTAACAGTGGCATGGTAATACTAGGGTCAGACATTTTACTTCAAATGCTATAACAATCAATACAAATATTAAGAGTCCTTTCACTTTAAATGTAATATTGCCAAATGCAGAAATAAATCACTTTCACTTTAAATGCAATAGAGTCAGTCTAATACAAACTGTTCTTTATCTGAACACAAAAATGTCTCTTTATGCCAAAGCCTATATGCAATGATAAGTAATAAAGGAAAGCTCTGACCTTATTCTGAATTGCAGGATACTGCGATCTGAAGGTTGCTGTAACAAATATCTGTCTTAAAGGAGACTTGTCTTTTCTTGATGTGATGCGATGCTCTGCGCTGACTTGCGATGCTCTGTGCTGAGTAGCGATGCTCTGTGCAGACTTGCGATGATCTGTGATGACTTGCGATGCTATGGCTTGGATACGCCGCTGCAGGCTTTGGGCCTAGTGGTGGGAAACTAGCTGACTGCTGTACGTGGTCTCTCCGTGGATAGCGGTGCAGGCACTCTAGCTCTGGACTTTGGTCTCCCACCATATGTCTCTTTCTCTCTCTAGGGATCGCAGGAGGGTTAGCGCTTTTTCTCTGACTATCTTGCTTTTACCGTTCTGCCACTTTAAGAGTCAGCTACAGTTTGACTAATGCACATGTTCTATGGCCTTTATGGTAGCATCCGCTGAGGTGTTTTTGCTTGCTCACTCAGGGAACAGTTGCTGTGCGGCGGTATATGCTGGCGCTCCGCTGCTCTAATGCGCACTTTACTGTGCAAGTTGAGGAGCGCTATCACTTCGCTCTCTGAGGGCAATAGTTCCACTGTGGCAGGTGCAGCACTATGAAGTGCCTTTTGCGCTGTGGCATTAGAAGAATTTTTCAATCTCTGACTTTTAGTCTAACCAGACTGTCTATTACTCTGTAATTCCTCTAGCTCCATACTATGGAAACAGTAGGTTTAAAGAGGACACCAAATGCTTGAACTAACTTCTTTATTAACTTCAACTTTTCTTCATATATAACACTGCCGCCTCCGTAGCAGATAGTCCATGTACAAAATACGCGTTGAAAAGATATCACAAAATGGCGGTATGCATAAGATGGTGGTTCAACCTTGTCATTCAACATAAAATGGTGGATATACACTCACCTAAAGAATTATTAGGAACACCATACTAATACGGTGTTGGACCCCCTTTTGCCTTCAGAACTGCCTTAATTCTACGTGGCATTGATTCAACAAGGTGCTGATAGCATTCTTTAGAAATGTTGGCCCATATTGATAGGATAGTATCTTGAAGTTGATGGAGATTTGAGGGATGCACATCCAGGGCACGAAGCTCCCGTTCCACCACATCCCAAAGATGCTCTATTGGGTTGAGATCTAGTGACTGTGGGGGCCATTTTAGTACAGTGAACTCATTGTCATGTTCAAGAAACCATTTTTCCAGTCTTTAACAGTCCAATTTTGGTGAGCTCGTGCAAATTGTAGCCTCTTTTTCCTATTTGTAGTGGAGATGAGTGGTACCCGGTGGGGTCTTCTGCTGTTGTAGCCCATCCGCCTCAAGGTTGTGCGTGTTGTGGCTTTACAAATGCTTTGCTGCATACCTCGGTTGTAACGAGTGGTTATTTTAGTCAACGTTGCTCTTCTATCAGCTTGAATCAGTCGGCCCATTCTCCTCTGACCTCTAGCATCAACAAGGCATTTTCGCCCACAGGACTGCCGCATACTGGATGTTTTTCCCTTTTCACACCATTCTTTGTAAACCCTAGAAATGGTTGTGCGTGAAAATCCCAGTAATTTAGCAGATTGTGAAATACTCAGACCGGCCCGTCTGGCACCAACAACCATGCCATGCTCAAAATTACCTAAATCACCTTTCTTTCCCATTCTGACATTCAGTTTGGAGTTCAGGAGATTGTCTTGACCAGGACCACAACCCTACATGCATTGAAGCAACTGCCATGTGATTGGTTGACTAGATAATCGCATTAATGAGAAATAGAACCGGTGTTCCTAATAATTCTTTAGGTGAGTGTATTTCTCTCTTCAGTATCTGTACTGTCACTTTAAGTTATTTAAGCACTTTATGATCTCTCTGAGAGGTATATCTGAGGTCTAACTAATAGTCCTACTTGCAGCATGCAGTTAGCAGTGACTATTTGCAGATTGGTTGAGTATGATCTGGTATGGTTGTATGCTTGCAATTTGTATTTGCAATTGTAGTTTGCAATTGTAGTTTGTATGCTGGCAATTTGAACTTGTATTTGCATGGTTGCAATTGGTAGAACTGTAAGTAAACACATATATATCTAGTTCAGTATACAGTTCTAAAAACAATACTAACAATATGAACATTATATAACTGTTTAAAATACCTGTATTGGCCTCTTGTTCCCAAAAAACTCAGCTCTCATTGGAGTGAATGTCTCTTCAGCTCCTGTCTCTGGTGAATAATGATTCTAGCAGCAGGAGCTGGGGGAATTCCCAGACAGGCTGTGTGTGAGGCTGGCTGTGATTGGTGAAAACTCTTGCTCTGTGAGAAGCTGGCTGTGATTGGTCTAGACTTCTGCCCAGCAACAACAGATTAACACTATGCATTCTGTTGTTTCTGCTTTGTCACTGAGCTTTCCTTACATTACAAAATGAATCTTAAAGGCATATTATCTTTTCTGCTTCTGTGAACACAAAATATAACAGTTATATGACATCCAATACATGATGTCACAGTAAATAACTCTGCTTTTGTCTTTAACACATAAACATAGGAACTGTATTTAGGTTATTGGCAGGTTTGGCTATATACACATATAAGCTATATTAGCAACCTAGGACAGATCTTAGCTGGCCAGCTACAGTGTGGAGCTGCATAAGGGAGGAGGAGGAGCTTATCTGGGGAGGATTCAGGCAGCTCTGACCTGTGGGGAACTTTCTTCACAGTGAGTACAAACCATAATGTACATGTGCTGTGGAGCCTGTGCATGAGGGATGATCAGTGCATGAGTGGAGGTGCTTGGGGATAGGAGGGGGGGGAGAGCTCACTATATGAGGGGAGATGATGGGGCGGGGGGGTTCTCAGTACATGAGGGGAGATGCTGGGGGTGCTCAGTATATGAGGGGAGTTTCCAGGGGGGTGCTCAGTATATGAGGGTAGATGCTGGGGGGTGCTCAGAGCTCAGTATATGAGAGGAGATGCTGGGGGGTGCTCAGAGCTCAGTATATGAGGGGAGATGTGGGGGGATGCTCAGTATATGAGGGGAGATGCTGGGGGAAGGGGGTGCTCACTATATGAGGGGAGATGATGGGGCGGGGGTGCTCAGTACATGAGGGGAGATTCTGGGGGGTGCTTAGAGCTCAGTATATGAGGGGAGATGATGGGGGAGGGGTGCTCAGTATATGAGGGGAGATGCTGGGGGGAGGGGGTGCTCACTATATGAGGGGAGATGCTGAAGGGGACGGGGTGCTCAGTATATGAAGGGAGATGCTGGGGGTGCGGTGCTCAGTATATGAGGGGTGATGCTGGGGGGGTGCTCAGTGTATGATGGGAGATGCTGGGGGTACTCAGTGTATCAGGGAAGATGCTGGGGGGGTGCTCAGTACATGAGGGGAGATGCTGGGGGTGGGGTGCTCAGTACATGAGGGTAGATGCTGGGGGTGGGGTGCTCAGTATATGAGGGGAGATGCTGGGGGGGTGCTCAGTGTATGAGGGGAGATGCTGGGGGGTGCTGAGTGTATTAGGGGAGATGCTGTGGAGGATGGGGGTGCTCAGTGTATGGGGGGAGATGCTGTGGAGGATGGGTGTGCTCAGTGTATGAGGGCAGATACTGTGGAGGATGGGGTGCTCAATGTATGAGGGGAGATACTGTGTGGAGGATAGGGGTGTTCAGTGTATGAGGGGAGATACTGTGGAGGATGGGGGTGCTCAGTGTATGAGGGGAGATACTGTGGAGAATGGGGTTGCTCAGTGTATGAGGGGAGATACTGTGGAGGATGGGGGTGCTCAGTTTATGTGGGCAGATACTGTGGCGGCATTACTGCTGCGTTATGACCTGGTGCTGTGCGATGTCAGGACATAGTGCAACACTGGCACCAGGACACAGTGCTAAACCAAGAGCGATGGCGCCTGGAGGAGGAGCACTTTTGTATTGTTCGCCCTGTTGGCAAAATTCCCTAGAGACATAGTGAAGAGAAATTCTGTACCAAGTGTAGGTGATGTGGGCGGAGCAATATGTGTGTGGGGCTGTGTGTGGGTGTGGCTTATGGGTGGGCGGGGACACAGATGCCCCATAATCTCCTATTGCCCGGGGGCCCCATGAGTTGTCCATCTGCCCCTGGTCCGGGTTCAGCTCTGAACCCGGACAACCCCTTTAAGCCTGTGAAGATCGCCTTTAACCCCTTAGGGACTTAGGGCGTACCGGTACGCCCTGTTTCCCGAGTCCTTAAGGAGCCAGGGCGTACCGGTACGTCCTGTGTAGTTTTGATCACTGCCGCATGGCCGGCAGTGATCGGAACAGGGTGCCTGTTGAAATCATTCAGCAGGCACCCTGTGACAATGCCTAGGGGGGTCCTGTGACCCCCCCGCATTGCCGATCGCTACAAAACTTAGGTCAATTCAGACCTGCGGTTTTTAGCGCTTATGCAAGTTCCTGATCCAAGCGGTCCGTGACCGCAGGGATCAGAAACCCCAAAGTGCCTATATTTATATGTTAACCCCCCTCCCCTGCAGCCCTCTGTGTTTTTGTGCCTGCGGGCGCACTTCTCAGGCATCCTGCTGTCCATGGTGCCGAACAGATCTGTGCTAAAGGCAGAGATCTGTTCAGACAAAGTGTAAATGAAATACAGTGCAGTACACTATATAGTGTACTGTACTGTATTATACAGACATCAGACCCACTGGATCTTCAAGAAGCAAGTGGGTCTGGGTAAAAAAAAAAATTAAAAAGTGAAAAAAAGTTAAAAAAAATAAAAATAATTTATCCCTGATTAAATATTTAAAAAATTAAATTCCCTACATATGTTATATATCACCGCGTCTGTAATGACCCGATCTATAAAACAGTCATGTTACATTTCCCACACGGTGAATGCAATAAAAAATATGATGAAATTGAAATTTTGCTCACCTTACTTCCAAAAAAAGGTAATAAAAGTGATCAAAAAAGTCGTATGTACGCCAAAATAGTAACATTCAAACCGTCGTCTCATCCCGCAAAAAATGAGCCCCTACCTGAGACAATGGCCGAAAAAATAAAAAAAACTATGGCTCTCAGACTATGGAGACACTAAAACAAGTTTTTTTGGTTTAAAAAATGATATTATTGTGTAAAACCTTAATAAATAAAAAAAGGTACACATATTAAGTATTGCCGTGTCCGTAAGAATCTGATCTATAAAAATATCACATGATCTAACCACTCAGGTGAACAACGTAAAGAAAAAAAATTAAAATGTAGTAAAAAAGCCATAATTTTGTCACCTTACTTCCAAAAAAAGGTATGTACCCCAAAAACATACCATTAAAACAGTCATCTCATCCTGCAAAAAATTAGACCCTAACTAAGAATCGCCCAAAAAATAAAAAAACTATGATATTATTGTGTAAAACTTAAATAAATTTTAAAAAGTAAACATATTAGGTATCCCTGCATCCGTAACAACCTGCTCTATAAAAATAGTACATGAACTAATATGTCAGATGAACGTTGTAAATAATAAAAAATAAAAACGGTGCCAAAACAGGTATTTTTTGGCAAATTTTTCATTTTAATCCATTTTTTACCGTAACAAAGCAAGGGTTAACAGCCAAACAAAACTCACATTTTCCATTTTAATCCATTTTTTACCGTAACAAAGCAAGGGTTAACAGCCAAACAAAACTCAATATTTAATGCCCTGATTCTTTAGTTTACAGAAACACCCCATATGTGGCCGTAAACCTCTGTACGGGCACACAGCAGGGCGCAGAAGGAAAGGAATGCCATATGGATTTTGGAAGGCAGTTTTTGCTGGACTTGTTTTGACACCATGTCCCATTTGAAGCCCCCCTGATGCACCCCTAGAGTAGAAACTCCAAAAATAGACCCCATTGAAGAAACTACACCCCTCAAGGTTTTCAAAACTGATTTTACAAACTTTTTTAACCCTTTAAGTGTTCCACAAGAGTCAATGGCAAATGGAGATGAAATTTCAGAATTTCTATTTTTTGTTACTTTGCTTCACAAAAAGTGTAATATAGAGCAACCAAAAATCATATGTACCTAAAATAGTACCAAAAAAACTGCCACCTTATCCCGTAGTTTCCAAAATGGGGTCACGTTTTTGGAGTTTCTACTCTCGGGGTGCATCAGGGTGCTTCAAATGGGACATGGTGTAAATAAACCACACAGCGTTCCTTTCCCTCTATGCCCTGACGTGGGGCCGTAGAGTGGTGTACGACCACATATCGGGTGTTTCTGTAAACTGCAGAGTCAGGGCAATAAATATAGAGTTTTGTTTGGCTGTTAACCCTTGCTTTGTTAGTGGAAAAAATGGATTAAAATGGAAAATTTGGCAAAAAATTGAAATTCTATCTCCATTTGCCATCAACTCTTGGGGAACACCTAAAGGGTTAATAATGTTTGTAAAATCAGTTTTGAATACCTTGAGGGGTGTAGTTTCTATAATGGGGGTCACTTTTGGGTGGTTTCTATTATGTAAGCCTCACAAAGTGACTTCAGACCTGAACTGGTCTCTAAAAAGTGGGTTATTTTCAAGATTTGCATCTAAACTTCTAAGCCTTGTAATGTCCCCAAAAAATAAAATGGCATTCCCAAAATGATCCAAACATAAAGTAGACATATGGGGAATGTAAACTAAAAGCTATTTTTGGAGGTATTACTATGTACACTGCTCAAAAAAATAAAGGGAACACTTAAACAACACAATGTAACTCCAAGTCAATCACACTTCTGTGAAATCAAACTGTCCACTTAGGAAGCAACACTGAGTGACAATCAATTTCACATGCTGTTGTACAAATGGAATAGACAACAGGTGGAAATTATAGGCAATTAGCAAGACACCCCCAATAAAGGAGTGGTTCTGCAGGTGGTAACCACAGACCACTTCTCAGTTCCTATGCTTCCTGGCTGATGTTTTGGTCACTTTTGAATGCTGGCGGTGCTTTCACTCTAGTGGTAGCATGAGACGGAGTCTACAACCCACACAAGTGGCTCAGGTAGTGCAGCTTATCCAGGATGGCACATCAATACGAGCTGTGGCAAGAAGGTTTGCTGTGTCTGTCCAGAGCATGGAGGCGCTACCAGGAGACAGGCCAGTACATCAGGAGACGTGGAGGAGGCCATAGGAGGGCAACAACCCATCAGCAGGACCGCTACCTCCGCCTTTGTGCAAGGAGGAACAGGAGGAGCACTGCCAGAGCCCTGCAAAATGACCTCCAGCAGGCCACAAATGCATGTGTCTGCTCAAACGGTCAGAAACAGACTCCATGAGGGTGATATGAGGGCCCGACGTCCACAGGTGGGGGTTGTGCTTACAGCCCAACACCGTGCAGGACGTTTGGCATTTGCCAGAGAACACCAAGATTGGCATATTCGCCACTGGCGCCCTGTGCTCTTCACAGATTAAAGCAGGTTCACACTGAGCACGTGACAGATGTCTGGAGATGCCGTGGAGAACGTTCTGCTGCCTGCAACATCCTCCAGCATGACCGGTTTGGCATTGGGTCAGTAATGGTGTGGGGTGGCATTTCTTTGGAGGGCCGCACAGCCCTCCATGTGCTCGCCAGAGGTAGCCGGACTGCCATTAGGTACCGAGATGAGATCCTCAGACCCCTTGTGAGACCATATGCTGGTGCAGTTGGCCCTGGGTTCCTCCTAATGCAAGACAATGCTAGACCTCATGTGGCTGAAGTGTGTCAGCAGTTCCTGCAAGACGAAGGCATTGATGCTATGGACTGGCCCGCCCGTTCCCCAGACCTGAATCCAATTGAGCACATCTGGAACATCATGTCTCGCTCTATCCACCAACGTCACGTTGCACCACAGACTGTCCAGGAGTTGGCAGATGCTTTAGTCCAAGTCTGGGAGGAGATCCCTCAGGAGACCGTCCGCCACCTCATCAGGTGTCATGGTCTTACCTTCTTGCTGTTCTCCTTCGTTTGACATGTGCTGGCGGCCATCTTGGTTTCTGGGTTTCTTGTAGCCTCCCACCCTGCGGCTCCTCCTTCCCACTGGGAGGAGCTGGATGCCTAGCTCATATATATAGGAGGTCTGTGGCTTCAGTTCCTCGCTTGGTCCTCCTGTGTTCACATGCTTCTAGACTGCTGCTGCTTCTGGTTCCTGATCCTGGTTTCGTCCGACTACCCTGCTGGTTCCTGATCCTGGTTTCGTCCGACTACCCTGCTGGTTCCTGATCCTGGCTTCGTCTGACTACCCTGCTGTTTCCTGATCCTGGCTTCGACTGACTACCCTTCTGGTTCCTGACCTCTGGCTTCGCAAAGACTCTGCTTCGGTTTCGCCATCCGTTTGCACTTTTGCTTTACAGCTTTATTTTCAATAAAGCCTTCTTATTTTCACTTATCCCTTGTTGTACGTCTGGTTCATGGTTCCGTGACATCAGGAGCATGCACAGGCATTGTAGGGAGGTCATACAGGCACGTGGAGGCCACACACACTACTGAGCCTCATTTTGACTTGTTTTAAGGACATTACATAAGTTGATCAGCCTGTAGTGTGTTTTTCCACTTAAATTTTGAGTGTGACTCCAAATCCAGACCTCCATGGGTTAAAAAATTTGATTTCCATTTTTTTTTTGTGTGTGATTTTATTGTCAGCACATTCAACTATGTAAAGAACAAAGCATTTCATAAGAATATTTAATTAATTCTGATCTAGGATGTGTTATTTTTGTGTTCCCTTTATTTTTTTGAGCAGTGTATTATAGAAGTAGAGAAATTGAAACTTGTAAATTTGCACATTTTTCCAAAATTGTGGTAAATTTGGTATTTTTTTTATAAATAAAAATGCATTTTTTTTACTCCATTTTACCAGTGTTATGAAGTACAATATGTGACAAAAAAAAAAAACAACAATCTCAGAATGGCCTAGATAAGTAAAAGCGTTTTAAAGTTATCACCACATAAAGTGACACTGGTCAGATTTGCAAAAAATGGCCAACTCCTTAAGGTGAAATAGGGCTGAGTCCTTAAGGGGTTAAGCAGGTGTGTTTCCTGAATACATAGGGTATTAGTTTTGTCATGATTAAGGACTGATATATGAAGGTCCGAAACATCTTTTCACTTTACTCCTCCCCAGCCTCTTCCTTTGCCCTATCGATAAGGCAAGAGACTTGGAGGGCAGGCAAAGGCAGAGACTGGGAGGAGTAAAGTGAAAAGAAGGCAGAGCAGCCTGGAGACCTACACACTGAACGCCGCCCCTGGGCACTTGCGAGTGCTCATTTGCAAATGAATTAAACTTCGTTTTTTCCTGCTTGTGCAAGTCTAAAGAAAAGAACAAAGGTACCATTGCAATCCTGTATAGGTGTGCTACAGAGCCATGTACATGGCCATGGTACATGTATATGGCCATATGGAGGTGACAGATTCCCTTTAAAGTGGTTATCCGAGTTAATAAAAAAAAAAGAAAACCTCTTAAAATCCATCAGGATATACATATAATTTGGTTAAGCTAGATTTCATCAAGTTAAAACCCATATGTCCACCTTTTCATGGTTCTGTTATTGCTGTGCTTACATGCTGAAGTACATGCTGAGGGGGCGTATAAGAACAAAGCCTGAGCTCTGCCTCATGAATATTTCTGGGCGTGAACAACCTGACCTTCCCCTCACCCTGCTCTGCACTTTGCAAAAAAAAAAAAAACACACACGCGATCATCTCCTAGCTCACACTGGCAGAAGATCTTCCTGTCACATTGCAGCTGCCGGATCCGCCGATCAGTGTGACAAGTGACAGCATTTGTAGACGGATCCAGGTGCGGATCCGTCTAGAAATGCATTGCAAGAATGGATCCGTCTATCTGCTTGTCATCCGGATGGATGGATACCTCTGGCAGTCTTTTTCACAGTTTTCCCTGTCTGTGCATGCGCAGACCGGAAGGACGGATCCGTCCTTCAGTTGTTTTGCAATGCCGGATCCGGCAGGCAGTTCCGTCGTCGGAACTGCTCGCCGGATCACTATGCTGCAAGTGTGAAAGTAGACTTAGTCCTGCTAACTCTCGCCGTGCTGCGCCGGAGCTCCGCCCCCGTCCCCATTATCGTCAATGGGGACGGAGCGGCAGTCCAGCGGCACGTCCAAATAGCGGCAGGGCGGATCCGACAGGGTGAACAGCCTGTCGGATACGTCCTGCCGCTAGTGTGAAAATACACTTACTCTAGTGTGAAAGTACCATTAGCAGTATCTGTATCTAAGCAATATCTATATTATTCAAATATATATTCAATATGGATATTGCTTAGATAAATACATATATTGGTGGCAGATATGGATTATATATAGCTGAATCAATAAAATGATGGCCAATTATTTATTTATTTTTCCCAGGGGGTGTTCAATGTGGAATGTGTACTAGTGGGGGGGACAGGGCTATAAGAACGATCCCCAGATGCAGAGGGGAACGGGTACAAACTGTCACCTCTAGCCCATGTGAGTGCAGGAACTATAAACATACCCTGCTGCCGGAGAAGAGATCGCCTCGGCTCATGTACTGCGCATGAGCGATCGCATACCATCGCCGAGGCAGTGTTAGAAGAGCTGGAGAGGGGAGGGCACCAGAGGCTCTGACGTTTCGTTTACAGAGCCTGGCCACTCCCTCAAGCAGGGAGACCTGGGAAGGGGCAACACTTTTACTAACCCCTGGCCCCTATACCCAACCTTGACCCATAACAAACAACACCGGCAACTGTGTCACTTTTATTGCTGGATGGTGATCGGCCACAGCTTATTTATTAAAGCGGCAAACATTAATAAACCATAATATCGGAGCAGTATGCCAAACGCTGGACTCCCGGCGGGCAAGTTAAACCGTAATCATCAGAGCGGTATGCCCACCGCTGGCGCCCAGCGGGCAAGTTAAACCGTAATCATAAGAGCAGTATGCCCACAGCTGGACTCCCAGCGGGCAAGTTAAACCATAATCATCAGAGCAGTATGCCCACAGCTGGACTCCCAGCGGGCAAGTTAAACCGTAATCATCAGAGCAGTATGCCCACAGCTGGACTCCCAGCGGGCAAGTTAAACCGTAATCATCAGAGCAGTATGCCCACAGCTGGACTCCCAGCGGGCAAGTACGCCATCTGCTCCCACCATATCTCCGCTGTACTCAAATGCCGCCACGGAGGAGACCCGTTCACCAAACGGGCTCCGACCACCACCCAGCAGAACAGGGTCCGTTTAAACCCCTCTAACAGGCCGACAAGGAAATACCCCGACTCCCATACAAAACACCATCAGGTCCCTTTACAAAACCAATGCCAATAAGAAAACGGGTTGAACAAAAGGGAGGGAGGGTAGAAACCTGCGACGAGAACATAGACCAACCCCATTTAAAATACAAGTCAGACCACTATGAAGGACTGGGTACAGTTCTGGTTTCCCTTGAACAAGCAGACATAGCGAAGCTGGAGAGGGCTCAAAGAAGGCAACCAAAGTAATGACTGGAATGAGGGAACTACAGCACCCTGAAAGAATATCAAAAGTACGACTATGCACTCTAAAATATACGACTGAGGGGGAAGGGGGGAAACTATGCATAAAAAGCAGGGGTCATTACAGAGATCTCTCCTATCAATATACCCCCAGGCTGAGACCATGACAAGAGAACATTCCCTGCTTTGAAAGAAAAAAGGTTTGCACATCAACATGGAAAAGGAGTCTTTACGACAAGGGCAGAGAGATTACGGAAATCTCTGCCCGAGGAGGTGTTGATGGTGAGTTCACCAAAATCAAGAAGGGGACTGGATGTATTCCTGAAGAATAACAATAGTACAGGCTGTAGTTACTAAAGAGAGGTCGTCGATCCAGAGGACTGTAACCCCTACACAATATAGCTGCGACTTCCGACAACGGTAACCAACTGCCATCCCTTAATCCATACCTCTGCATTGTATCACCAACGCCATTACCATATATGGCCCAGAAACAACCCACCTGGGAGATTACCACCAACTTCCTGAAAAATGACCGGGATCAACATATGTAAGAACACATGAGCTCAAAAGCTACGGAATAGGCCAGGGGAACTATCCAGCGCGCGTCCCCAGCATCACCACACCCCTAAAACAACTATACCAACCACCTCTGTAAGAAGTTATGACCACCTGAATAACCGGATACCGTTCCAAAAGAGTTCCACCTCTCGACCTGAACATCAAACTGCAGAACAGCACGAACCTGAAAGAAAAAACAATCAGCCCGAGCAGCCACACACATAAAGGACCATATAACTAGCCACAGAATACCTATATTCCATCCAAACGTCATTATTATTCTCATTTACCTTATGCATTTTCATTTATTTGACAGTTTAATTAATTTATCTATTTAACATTTAATTTTATTCATTAAATTTTTTTATTTTTTTTATTCATATATTAATTTTAACATATCAAGGAAAATGTAAAACCAACGAGGGAAAAACCACGCTGTGGGAAGTCACAACCCAATACCCAACTAACCGCCGGATCAAAACCGGACAAAGGGAAAGTACCCCCCCCCCCCCATAAATTCACTGGATCACATGTAAAGACGGCCCCAATCCCAAGAGAACTATTACTCCATACAAAACCAGGAATACCCCAACGCAGCGTGGCCTAAAATGAAGAGACAAACACCTCGGATAAAATATAAATCAGCCAGAACAGAAGGCTGAAGAAGATAAAACATGCTGCCCAAAGTAAATACTCCCAAACTATGGAAGTATCGCCTACCGTACAAAGGAACGATGCATGCAAAAATGATATTTGGAGGGACAGCATGCCGGCCCAGAAGGCCTCACAAGAGGACTAATCAGTGTGACTGACCCGCTACAAAACCTAGCCCAGAAAGGAATTGGAAGACCATAAAGTGAAAAACCATAATCGTATCTTACGAATGCTCTCCCCCAAGCGCCGTATACGAACGGTGGATCTGGTCATCCACTTCCGGCTTAACTTCCCACTATACCAAAGACTCTTGTACCGCATACACAGTGGACGACCCACTTTGGTTCGTCCCTACAGAAAACCACCAACGGTAACTCCTGAACCTGGACATGAGACAATTGAAATACAAACAAGAAAAAGGTATGTGAAGGGGATACAAACTCACAGCTTCTGCATCATAGCCCAGAGCTACAGGAAATATTAAATATTCAAATGTTATATCTAGTTAGAAAGCTCCTGGCAGGATTCAAAGTCCCAACCTTGTAAACTAGACAAATATAATAACCCTAAACACGTAGTGTAGTGAACAAAACCCTGCCATATATTCTAGTCTAGAAAACCCAAATAGAACAAATAATATACTTATTAAAATTAATAAGTAATTCTTTTTTTATGTATATATATATATATATATATTTTTTTTAATACACACGGCCTAGTGCCCAAGGTAGGAACACAACCGAAAGTACTACTTCACACAGGGAAGCACCCAAATATACCACTCCCCCATCTCACCTTTGGTTATATTATATTCATCACATTTATTTATGTATCTAATTACAAATTTACCTATTTTTCTTTTTTTCTTTTTTTTTTCTTTTATATACCTGTCTCCTGAGCAAGAACCCAGGGCAATACTCACAGAGGGACACTAATGGGTAATGCTGTACCATACTATGAAGCTACCTATCCGCCATGGAACCATACCTTACTAAATGGGGGAAACAGCACAAACCATGGCGACACTGTATATCACAAACATAAAACCCCCATCGTACCATATATATAAGGAGAATATAGCATACAAGATCTATATATTTTATATATATATATATATATATATATATTTATTTATTTTTATTTTTTTATTAGTAGTACCCAAAGTTCCTGCAGGGACATAACTCACAACCCTGCCCCTTAGAACCTTAGAAGCAATGACCTAATCTATATATATTTTCTAATTACTTATTTTCCTTTTTATTTTTTTTTATTTTTTATACTTATTGCTATAAAGCAGCAAGCCAAAAAGGGGTTTTAGGAAATTACATTACCGCTGATCCATAAGAACGAACACGGCGGGGGGGGAGTGCCCCAATAATGACTCCATCTCCATACAAGAACCTTCCGCTCCCCCAAGCCCCAGAACATTGGTACTCACCAAGCGTAGTGTAGTCAGGGACCCCATCCCAAAGGGTCCCTACCGCGACTAGGCTGAACCCTGGATAGATGACAGGCACCTGCCTCTTACGGATTTGATTGCAACATCAGACCAGACTCCTCAGACGCACCCGACAATCCATCCGAAGATGACGGTGAGCGCCGCCTGGAGGAACTGGAGCGCCTACTCCTACCGGTAACCCTGAACGGCGACGGTACTGGCGCATGCGGGACCAACTTCGGCCTTGCCTCCCGGCCACCTGCGAGAAGGAGGAAAATACAAAGAACCCCTGCTCCTAAATGCTAGAAGGGGAGGGAGGGACCCTAACAGGCATAAACCGAGACCCATATTGCCTCATGGTTCAGGAGGGCACGAAATAATAAACGGGGGCCCAGTAATCCCCAGTACAAGCAAATTATATACACTGTACAGTAGGGGGCAGCAGAGACTGGGGGGGGGGGGCGTTAAAGGATGCTCCGGTGTTGGAGTGAAGAACTTTCCTATGCACCCTCCACATCGATCATACTTGCCAGCCACACAAGCGCTGCGCAGGGCTACAAGAGAAAGGGACAGGGCCGCAGCGCTGCGAGTCCCCACAGCCGTCCAAGAGGGGAACGCAGGTAAAATTAGGGCTGTTTGGAGATGGGTGGAGGGGAGGGTTGCTGTGCGGACCGCCGGCCCCTCCCCTAATCACTGAGGCTGCACGCATGGTGCGGCAGCTCCTGGCCAGAGTTGTGAATAGGAGCGGGGGGGGGGAATCCGCCGGCCGCATTGTTAAAGTGCTGGGGCTGCTTGCATAATGCTGCAGCTCCCGGCCAGTTCTGTGAATAGGAGCAGGGGGGAGAAGGGTGCCAGGGAAAGCCGGCAATGAGCCAGCCAACCCTCACCCTCCACATGCAAACTCGCCAGGAGGACCCTGAGGCCGCATCTCCCGCGGAAACTTGGTATGGACAGAGCAAAAGGGGGGAGCACCTCACCAATTTTGCTTCCACATGCAAGAGGAAGTGCCGGAACAGGGGAGGGGGTATATGTAACCTACAGGATTCCTGCACCGCCCCCATCCTGTCTAAGGAGGATCCCCCAGAGAATTAACCCTTAACAGCCCCTTGATCTGCCACCTTATTTAACTATTAACATGCGGGGCCAGATCACTGAATGCCCTGAGGGGGAAAAGGGGCGATGGGGTGACCATCAGTCCCTAAGCACCCTCCCTATACAGTCGGGCGCTTGCAATGAAAGTGATTTGAAGAAACTTTCACTGGACTACAATAAGAGTAATTAGAATAAATTTATTTAAGTCGGATAACCCCTTTAAGTACCACTATAGCGGAATATTAGGACTGCTAGCAGCCGATCTTCACCTACCCAAACCTTACACATACTCCATAATCTGAAGCTCCAAATAATAACAAACTGTAGTAATGCATTTTCTCTGGCACAAAAAAACAACATAAAATACTCAACAAAAACAGAAAAATTAACCCAGGAATACAATACGGTGGGTCCCATTCCCTGGAACCACGAGCGCCCATTTCAGATGGTAGTCGGCGTCTCCGAGGGGGGAATAAAACAAGGGATTCCCAGTGTCGGCCCTTCAGGCCCGAGACAATAAGGTATCACTTCTGCAACAAAAGAGAAAGAAAAAAGCAATATATCTACTTATAGACCTGTCAGTCATTTGGGGACCTTCCTTGACGGACTGTTGACCACTCTTATTCCAAATGTAATGGTGAAGCGAGCTTAGACACTGGCACAGATCCAGAAGGTGTGGATAGGTTCCTCTTAGAAATCATTGCATCTGTTGGACTGGATCCCACCATTTTGCCTCCCTCTCTGGAAATCAGCAGTTTAGCTGGGAAGCCTCATCTGTATGAGATATTGTTGGTTGTCAGGATTTTAGTAGCTTTTTGAAACTCCCACCTTCTTGCAAGGGTGGCGGCATATAAATCAGTGTAAAGAGAAATAGAGCGGAATCGATCTGGTAGTTCTGGGTTATTGCGAGCAGCCGCCATACGGTTTTCTTTGGTATGATAAAGAGTGATGCTTGCCAGGATATCTCTAGGTATCTCTGCTGGCAGCCTTTTAGGTTTTGGTATTCTGTAAGCTCTATCTATAAAGAGCTCAGTTTGAGGAGCACTAGGTAGCAAAAGTGTAAAGAAGTCAATTAGGAAATCATGTAGCTGGTCAGGTTTCACCATTTCCAGGATTCCACGGAATCTAATATTATTACGGCTGGAACGATCCTCTAGGTCTATCACTTTTGCACGAAGTGTAGCTATTTCTTCACATGAATGGTAAGGAGATAAAGGGTAAGGAATCAGCGGCACTGCTTGTCGACAAGTCACCTATACCCCTCACTCCGACGGAAGTCACAGACCTGCGGCTCAGCAAACAGACCGGATGATGTGGTGCTCAGCGTAGATACAAATAGACACTTGATGAGTTGTAAGTAGATAGAAAGAAACGCGGTACGGTCCGAGGAAGCGCAAGCCACGTGCGAAACGGCCGTCACCGCCGATCCACACCATAGGGCCATTTCGCTCCCCAGCCTGCACGCTTGTTGCTATGAAGAAGCAATAAAGTTTTGATGTATCATCAAGATCGGGGTTAGTGCCGCGTTTCTTTCTATCTACTTACAACTCATCAAGTAGCTATTTCTTCATCTTTCTCATTTGTACTATCCACTAGCTCATTGTGTGCTTTCGCAAATTCAAACATTTTGGACTCTAGGTGAGATGTGCATCTTCCCACTTCTAATATCTCATTTTGAAGCGGAGTAAGGCTACTTTCACACTCGTTTGGTGTGGATCCGTCTGGTATCTGCACAGACGGATCCGCACCAATAATGCAAACGCTTGTATCCGTTCAAAACGGATCCATTTGCATTATTCATTCAAAAAAAGTCTAAGTCAAAACGGATCTGTCCTGACTTACATTGAAAGTCAATGGGGGCGAGGATCCGTTTGGCTCCGCATACTTTAGTGACTGTCTAAAAAACGCAACAGAGACCAATCGCAGCCAAATTGATGCATTCTGAACGGATCCTTATCCATTCAGAATGCATTGGGGCTTAACTGATTCGATCTCACAAGCGGACCCAGAAACGCCAGTGTGAAAGTAGCCTAAGCATGGCGCGAAAATCTGCCTGCAGAGATGTTCTCAGGTCACCCATTATTGCCTTTAGAAAGGCCTCTGTGACAGGCAGGGCAGTTTCGAGGGAAATTTACCAACAGGGCGAACATCAAAAAAGCGCACCCCCCCACAATGTGGCCGGATCAATGCCGCACTCCATTGTACTTAATGGGGGCGGCGGGCTATAAGTCTGCAGTGTCGGATCCAGTGAATTCCGGCAGGCTGTTCGACTGAGGATGAAAAGCCGAAGAGGGGCGTGGCTTGACCGTCCGGCAAGATGGCAGTGTAGAGGAAGAGCTCCGCTGCCCTGATCTACTGCAGGAGCCTCACTAGCCCGGTGTTCGGGTCCCATGGGGAAATCACTGCCCTCAAAAAGATCCAGAGGCAGCCCGGCACCTAACTTGAAGACTCACAGCATCGCCGCATACCTGGACCGTCGCAATGCAGCGCCGACTGTTCCCTGGGGCGCGAAACTCTCGCGGGCGCCATTACGGGAGGAGACGGAGGAGAAGCTCCACTGCTGCAGCGTCCTGATCGCAGCGGGCCACAGCAGCTAACCGGCTCCCCCTTATATCCGCTGGCTGATGAGTTTGTATACAGGCCTGTCACGCAGGAGGGGACATTGGGCATCGCTGGGCAGTCCCCAGTGTCTGAATCAGCCGCAAGCATGCCGCCAAAGATGGCGCCTAAGCGCAACAATACCTCGGCCACACCGTCCCAGCGCAGGAGGGATTGGGCAGAGCCCCCTGATGACTCCCTGGACCACCTTCAGGCCAAAGGGAGAATAGATGGGGAGGATATCCCTTGGGACTTACAATCTGACATGAATGATGACACTGATGATAGTGCCATGCAGTTATCGCAATCGTCAGCTTCTTTGCAAAAGTCCTTACAGCACCTTCCTACTAAGGAGGATTTTAGGAATCTCATAAAAGAAGTGAGAAGTACGTGTAAAACCGAAATCTCATCCCTGCGTCAGGACTTTAAACAGGTTACGGCCCGGGTGGATTCTCTAGAAACAGAACATGATGTCACCCGCAAATATATTGCTCATCTCCAATCTACTATCTCAAGATGCTCCCAGGCTGTCCGGGATAACACCAGACATTTAGAGGACCTTGACAATTGAGGCCGCAGACATAACATTAGCGTGAGAGGCTTGCCTGAACAGGAATCTGAAGAAAATCTACATGAGGTCCTGAATGACTTATTTATTACTATATTGGGATCTCCACCTTCCCACATTATCAAAATGGATCGTGCTCATAGGGCCTTGCGCCCCAAAAATGCGTCTGCACAGCCCCGGGATGTCATATGCTGCGTCACAGATTTCCAGCTCAAAGAAGCTATAATGTCCAAAGCATGCACACTCCGAGTCATTGACTTTCATGGTGTCCATGTACAACTCTACCAGGACTTATCATGGCTGACCCTGCAAAAAAGACGACTACGTCAACCTCTCTTAGCTTCTATGAGGCATAAAAACATTCCCTACCGTTGGGGATATCCATTTGCGCTTATTGCTAATAAAAACGGGAAAGCTGTGCCTTTGAGGACCCATGCGGACTTGTCTGCCTTCTGCGAAAAGCTGGGCGTTCCTGTACCCCCTATTGATGACTGGGAGGTCCCTGACCCGCTGATGGCGCCCCCACCAGTCTGGGAGCAAGTACGAAGCAAGAACCGTAGGTCCCTGTCAGGAGAAGAACCCAGGGGATCCACATTGAGAGATGAACTGACCTGATCTGCTGTGATCTAAGTACAGTCGTGGCCAAAAGTTTTGAGAATTACATAAATATTGGAAATTGGAAAAGTTGCTGCTTAAGTTTTTATAATAGCAATTTGCATATACTCCAGAATGTTATGAAGAGTGATCAGATGAATTGCATAGTCCTTCTTTGCCATGAAAATTAACTTAATCCCAAAAAAAACTTTCCACTGCATTTCATTGCTGTTATTAAAGGACCTGCTGAGATCATTTCAGTAATCGTCCTGTTAACCCAGGTGAGAATGTTGACGAGCACAAGGCTGGAGATCATTATGTCAGGCTGATTGGGTTAAAATAGCAGACTTGACATGTTAAAAGGAGGGTGATGCTTGAAATCATTGTTCTTCCATTGTTAACCATGGTGACCTGCAAAGAAACTCATGCAGCCATCATTCCATTGCATAAAAATGTCTTCACAGGAAAGGATATTGTGGCTACTAAGATTGCACCTCAATCAACAATTTATAGGATCATCAAGAACTTCAAGGAAAGAGGTTCAATTCTTATTAAGAAGGCTTCAGGGCGTCCAAGAAAGTCCAGCAAGCGCCAGGATCGTCTCCTAAAGAGGATTCAGCTGCGGGATCGGAGTGCCACCAGTGCAGAGCTTGCTCAGGAATGGCAGCAGGCAGGTGTGAGCGCATCTGCACGCACAGTGAGGCGAAGACTTTTGGAAGATGGCCTGGTGTCAAGAAGGGCAGCAAAGAAGCCACTTCTCTCCAAAAAAAAATCAGGGACAGATTGATCTTCTGCAGAAAGTATGGTGAATGGACTGCTGAGGACTGGGGCAAAGTCATATTCTCCGATGAAGCCTCTTTCCGATTGTTTGGGGCATCTGGAAAAAGGCTTGTCCGGAGAAGAAAAGGTGAGCGCTACCATCAGTCCTGTGTCATGCCAACAGTAAAGCATCCTGAGACCATTCATGTGTGGGGTTGCTTCTCATCCAAGGGAGTGGGCTCACTCACAATTTTGCCCAAAAACACAGCCATGAATAAAGAATGGTACCAAAACACCCTCCAACAGCAACTTCTTCCAACAATCCAACAACAGTTTGGTGAAGAACAATGCATTTTCCAGCACGATAGAGCACCGTGCCATAAGGCAAAAGTGATAACTAAGTGGCTCGGGGACCAAAACGTTGACATTTTGGGTCCATGGCCTGGAAACTCCCCAGATCTTAATCCCATTGAGAACTTGTGGACAAACAAAAACCCACTAATTCTGACAAACTCCAAGAAGCGATTATGAAAGAATGGGTTGGTATCAGTCAGGAATTGGCCCAGAAGTTGATTGAGAGCATGCCCAGTCGAATTGCAGAGGTCCTGAAAAAGATGGGCCAACACTGCAAATACTGACTCTTTGCATAAATGTTATGTAATTGTCGATAAAAGCCTTTGAAACGTATGAAGTGCGTGTAATTATATTTCACTACATCACAGAAACAACTGAAACAAAGATCTAAAAGCAGTTTAGCAGCAAACTTTGTGAAAACTAATATTTGTGTCATTCTCAAAACTTTTGGCCATGACTGTAGTATCTTAATGCTCGTCTCCTAAAAATGTTGTCTCTTTGATTGGCGGCTGATGTTCTTCATATGTTTTTCTTGCCTTACTGTTAGAGTGTAACGTTTTGTAGAGCTTCCCTGGAGCTCAGTCTCTATGCATACAGTTCTAACACTGTTTTGTTCTCTATGCCGGGTATGTTCAACTATGCCACCACAGGGGAAATTGACCTTTTTTGCCCTCTTCCTCTCCTTTGTTCTCTCTGGAACTGAGGAAATGAGACAGGACCAAATGTTTGGATTATTCCTATCAGTCTCTTCTCTATGCTATTGTCTTGTGTGTCCCCTTGTACCCTCGTGTCCCATGTCCTATTATCTGTTCGGTGTACCTAAGGATATTGACTATATTTTCTTGCAGATTTTCTACTGGGGTGTCTGGAGTCAGGTTTCTTGGAGGACTATCTTCTGCCCTCAAAATAGCAAGTATATGGCCCAGCCAATCTTTCCGCCATGATTAAGTGTATGTCTTTAACGCCTGAACTCCAATGTTAAGAGGAGACTGGCCCTGACGGAGTGTCGTACTCAAAAAGCTGAGGTAGTCTTCCTCCAGGAAACACACTTTGACGCTACGGGAACATTTAAATTTGCAGCTGGACTGTTCCCCAAAACGTACTCAGCATTTAATGATAAAAAAAAAAGGCTGGAGTTGCGATCCTTTTATCTGTTAATTGTCCACTCCAGGTGACCTCACAGATATCTGACCCTCAGGGTCGCTATATTATCCTGCAAACAACCTTGCATGGTACCCCCATTGTCCTCTATAATTTATACGCTCCGAATTCCAAACAGATCTCCTTCCTCACTAAGGTGCTCACGAAGGTATCTCATTTACTTCCAGCAGCACTTATTGTGGGAGATGATTTTAATGTCTCCTTCTCTGAAACGCTAGACAGACAGACGTTAGCAGAAAAGCCCCCTTCCAGGGAGCAGGCTAGGCTTTCACGCCTTTTTAGATGTTTGGTGAGAAAGTTTGCGTTGTATAACTTGTGGCGAGTGAATTACCCTACGTCTATGACATTTACGTTCTACTCACATCCTCATAGTACACACACTCGAATTGATTACTTCCTAGGTAATATCCCCACAATGCGCTTAATGATGGACGCTGATATAGGGTCTATCACGTGGTCGGACCACGCGCCTATTTTTTTGACGTTAAACACTAGACATCCAATTACTAAGGTTTGCCACTGGCGTTTAAACGAGAGCCTTCTTTCTAACCCTATACCTAGACAGTCCCTACAGGAGGGTTTGTCAGAATATTTTCATATTAACCAACAATCAGTCTCTTCCATGTCTACCTTATGGGAGGCACATAAAGCTGTCTTTAGGGGTAATTGCATAGCCATTGGAGCTAAAATGAAAAAGGATAGAAATATACAGTATTGTTCTATCAAGAGAGATCTGGAGCGCTTGGAGGATCAGTTGGGATCCCGCAACTCTCGTCACCTTTTAAGGCGCATACTTATGCTGAGAGCTAAGTTGAGAGATCTAGCATTGGTGAAAACCGATAAACTACTCCTGTATTCTCGGCAACGCTATTATGCCTGGGGAAATAAATTGCATACGCTCTTGGCGAAACAGTTGCGAGACTCTTATATGACAAGCAACCCGACTGCCTTGAGACAAGCAGATGGCACTATTACCTATGATCTCAATAAAATTATGGCCCTCTTTCAGAAATACTATGAAAATCTTCACTCTCTCCCCCAGCAGGTCCCTAAGGACCCTCTGATGCAGCGGGAAATGTTTTCCTCCTTCCTCAAACAATGTCAGCTACCTAAATTAACTAGTGACCTAGCAGCTACCCTTAACACTCAGATTACAGCTGAAGAAATATCAGAAGTGATAAAAAACCTTCCTAATCGCAAGTCACCTGGACCGGATGGTCTGCCATACCTCTAATATAAAACATATGTAAATAGCCTACTTCCATATATGGTCAAGATTTTTAACTCTTTCCTGCGGGCTCTCCTATACCGGACACAATGCTTCAATCCTTCATCACCCTTATACCAAAACCAAAGAAGGATCATATGGATTGCGCCAACTATCGTCCTATAGCCCTCCTTAATTCAGACTTAAAGATATTTACGAAACTTCTGGCAAACAGGCTTGTTAACCTGCTCCCGAGTTTGATTCATAAAGATCAAGTTGGCTTTGTGTTAAATCGCCAAGGAGGCGACAATACGAGGAGGACTATAGATCTGATAGACATTGTTAACAGGCGGAAAGAGCAAGCGTTAATATTGGGCCTTGATGCAGAAAAGGCCTTTGACCGCCTAAGTTGGCCTTTTATGTTTTCTGCATTACGGTGTTTTGGTATAGGGGGGGCCTTTCTTGAATGCCATTCGTGCTCTTTACACCCGCTCAACAGCTTATGTGAAAATGACACATGCCCAGTCCAGCATGATAACTATTCAAAACGGAACTAGGCAGGGTTGCTGGTTATCCCCCTTACTTTTCGTACTTTGCATAGAGCCTTTGGCGGCGCTAATACGAGCCCATCCTGATATTCAAGGAATAGAAGTCAATAAGGTGTCCTTTAAATTATCACTCTTCGCTGATGATATCCTTCTTACGTTGACAAACCTACATACTTGGCTACCAAATCTATTTCGGACAATAGGGGAATATGGCAGACTGTCTGGGTATAAAATTAATACATCAAAAACGGAGGCTTTATCTATTAATTTCCCGCCAGATGTACTGAGTACCCTACAAAGTAATTTCCATTTTAAATGGAATGATACCACCCTCAAATATCTGGGAGTGCAGCTAACAAAAACATATAATAACCTCTATGCTCATAATTTTGTTCCCCTCTTCCAGGAACTTAATTTGCTTATGGCTAAATGGATGCCCTTGCCAATTTCTTTACTGGGACGCATTGCAGCGGTCAAAATGACCATATTGCCTAAATTATTATATGTGATGGAAACTATTCCAGTTCCCATACCCAAGAAGGATCTGAGAGCTTTGCAATCCTCCATCCTTAGGTTTGTCTGGAATGGAAAAAGACATAGAATTTCTTGCAGTACTCTTACCGCCCTCAAGTCACAACGTGGTCTGGGGCTCCCTGATATAACGAAATACTACTGGGCGACACATTTACGTCGTATCCCTGCATGGTCTTCCCTCCTGGCATTCTCTAGATGGATGGAAATTGAGAAGCCATGGTTGGCCCCTATTCACCCTAATGCCCTTTTGTGGTCACCATTACCGGCCAATTGTACTACCCAATTGTTGGGTCCTATGTCACTAACATACAATATCTGGAAAAGTTGCAAGCAGAAATTGCCGTTGGTATCTGATAAGTCCTCCATGCAGGGGCGGATTAAGTGCATGATAGGCCCGGGGCTGTCTACCCAACTTGCCCCCCCCCCCCTCCCCCTCCATTTTTTTTTTTTTTGT
Source organism: Bufo bufo (assembly GCF_905171765.1). Taxonomy (NCBI): domain Eukaryota; kingdom Metazoa; phylum Chordata; class Amphibia; order Anura; family Bufonidae; genus Bufo; species Bufo bufo. The sequence goes on along the minus strand of NC_053392.1, from coordinate 424,288,408 downwards.
ATGAAGAGGCTGCGGTGCTTCATGGGCGCCACATCTTCAGACAAAAAAAAAAATACCCCAAATTGGGTCCTAAACTGAAAAATTTGGTCACCAAATTTAAAATACATACCGTATAATTGTAATAAAAAAGACATGGAAGAGAATACAGCACCACATACCTCTTACATCCAGTGACATCTCCTGTCATGTAGACCTTCTCTTTCCTCTTCTCCTCCATTTGACCCAGACCACCATGGCAAATTCTTTCAGCCGCATCTCGTCTCTACAGTTTGTAACACAGACACGTTAGATTTCTCAATTTTTACATCAACCTCCCCATCCTGGTGTCCCCACAGTGTCACCCTGCCACCCCCAATACTGTGCCCGTTGTGCTTCCCAATGCCCCAGGAACTATACTGCTGAAAAAATAGTGACCCTAATAGACATAATTGGGGTAATTTATCAAACTGGTGTAAAGTAGAACTGGATTTCCAAAAGAGCTGTCAAATATGAAAGGTGGAATCTGATTGGCTGCTATGGGCAACTAAGCCAGTTCTGCGTTACACCAGTTTGATAAATTACCCCAAATGTTCCTATAGTGTCCACAGCAGCTATAATGTCCCCTAGAGTGCCCCCAGTAATAATAACACCCTCTATTGTGCTCCAGGCAATAATCCCTGTATAGTGTCCCCAGAAATAATAGAATTGCCCCTACAGTGCCTCCCCAATAGCAACACCCCCATATAGTAATTTCCACCACACTGCCCCACATAGTAATCCCCCCATAGTAATTTGCCCCCTCACAGTAATTTCCCCCAAACTGCCCCATATAGTAGTTTGCCCCACACACAGTAATTTGCCTCACACTGCCCCAACATAGTAATTTCCACCACACTTCCCCCACATAGTAATTTCCACCACACTGCCCCCACACAATAGTTTTCCCCACATAGTAATTTGCCCCCACATAGCAATTACCCCACACTGTCCCCACATAGAAATTACCCCACACTGTCCCCACATAGAAATTACCCCACACTGTCCCCACATAGAAATTACCCACACTGTCCCCACATAGAAATTACCCCACACTGTCCCCACATAGAAATTACCCCACACTGTCCCCACATGGCAATTTCCCCCACACTGCCCCCACACAATAGTTTCCCCCACACTGCCCCCACATAGTAATTTGCCCCCACACTGCCCCATATAGTAATTTGCCCCCACACTGCCCCATATAGTAATTTGTCCCCACACTGCCCCCACATAGTAATTTGCCCCCACACTGCCCCATATAGTAATTTGTCCCCACACTGCCCCCACATAGTAATTTGCCCCCACACTGCCCCATATAGTAATTTGTCCCCACACTGCCCCATATAGTAATTTGCCCCCACACTGCCCCATATAGTAATTTGTCCCCACACTGCCCCCCCCCCCAAGTAGGCACATGAAATAAAAAAATAAAAAATGAACAAAAAAATAAAAAGATAAATACTCATCTATGTCCAGGGCCAGGCGCTTGCTCGCAGAGGAAGGCGGGATGAGTCAGGCGCGTCACAGTGCTGCGTCCCGGCACAGGCACGCGATGACGTCATCACGCACGCCTGCGCCGGGATTTCTCTACCGCATAGGCCTCAGGCCTACAAGGCCTGAAGCCTATGGCGGTGATCGCGGACGGGACAGGGAGCTATGCGCTCCCGTGCCCCGCCGCAGTATGTGGTCGTTCGGGTCAGCGTTGGGCCCCCCAGCGGTGCTGGGCCCGGGGCTGCCGACCCGAACGTCCCTATTGTAATCTGCCACTGCCTCCATGACCTCGTTCTTATTTAATCCTGTATTCCCGTTAGGGTTACAATTAGAGGTGGTACGAATCCATTTTTATTCAAATCCGAATCCGAAAAGGTTCTCGAATATATCGAATCTTTCGAATCTCGAATCCTACGAATCCTGTACATAATTGTGTGAACGGTGTAAGAAACAAAGTCAGACCGCGTCAGTTTGTCTGAACCTCCACCTCCCAGTCACGGTCGCACCCTATATGACTGCGATGACCCCTGCTATGACTCCTGCTCCTATCACTACAGAACATACAGGGTAATACAGCCCCATAGCTCTTACATCCAGTGACGTCTCCTTTGATGTAGATGTTCTCTTTCCTCATCTTATCCTTTCAGACCAGACCACCATTTTTCATCTCTGCAGTTTGACAAAAAAAAATATCTTAGTTTACTACTTTTCCATCATCCTCCCATCTTCTGGACAAATCATCCTAACACCCCCAATACTGTTCCGCTGTGCTCCCCAATACTATTCTGCAGAAACAGATAATACCCCTGATAATACTAGTACCACACAGAGCCCCCCATATAAAATACCCCTTCTTTGTGGCCTCAGTAGATGCCCCCATAGTGCCCCCCCAATAATGTGCCAATAAGAAGTGGCCCCACAGTGCCACCCAATAATGTGCCAGTAAGTATCTCCATAGATGCCCCCCTAATCATGTGCCAGTATCAAGTGCGGAGTGCCTCTCTCCTCCCCCCCATGTGCCGGTATTATAGTGCCATCTCCCCCCCAATGTGCCAGTATTATAGTGCCATCTCCCCCCCATAATGTGCCAGTATCATAGTGCCATCTCCCCACCAATGTGCCAGTATTATAGTGCCATCTCCCCCATAATGTGCCAGTATCATAGTGCCATCCCCCCCATAATGTGCCAGTATCATAGTGCCATCTCCCCCCATAATGTGCCAGTATCATAGTGCCATCTCCCCCAATGTGCCAGTATCATAGTGCCATTTCCCCCCATAATGTGCCAGTATTATAGTGCCACCTCCCCCCATAATGTGCCAGTATCATAGTGCCATCTCCCCCATAATGTGCCAGTATTATAGTGCCACCTCCCCCCATAATGTGCCAGTATCATAGTGCCATCTCCCCCCATAATGTGCCAGTATCATAGTGCCATCTCCCCTCATAATGTGCCAGTATCATAGTGCCTCCCCCCCAATGTGCCAGTAGTATCAGTGCCATCTCCCCCCATAATGTGGCAGTGTCATAGTGCCTCCCCCCCAATGTGCCAGTAGTATCATAGTGCCATCTCCCCCCATAATGTGCCAGTATCATAGTGCCTCCCCCCCCAATGTGCCAGTAGTATCATAGTGCCTCTCACCTCTCCCCCTGGCATCCACAGATCCCCCATCCTATAACAGTGCCATCCACAGACCCCCCCATCCTATAACAGTGCCATCCACAGACCCCCCCCCACCCCATAACAGTGCCATCCACAGACCCCCCCCCACCCCATAACAGTGCCATCCACAGACCCCCCCACCCCATAACAGTGTCATCCACAGACCCCCCCCCATTGCCGCTCCAGTACAGTTATAAAATGTGTAATTCAATTAATAATGATTCATGCTGCCCCCTCTGTAGTATAACAATATAACAAAACAATAACAAACACAGGTGCACTCTGCAGTCTCACTAAACCCTCAAACTGATTTTAAAATTGAGAGATTAGTCAACATGTCCTACGGTGTAGAACATGTCTAAGCCCGGGCACCACGCCAAGGTTTCTCAAGTAGCCCGGGACCTAACACTCTCCTACCTGAGCCGTATGGGAAATACCAGGAGCCAGTGGGCAAATTACAGGAGCATAAGGCCGACTCACAAACAGCTCACCAGTTACCTCCAGCATGTAGCCATGCTTGCAATGGGAGGAGGGAGGAGTCTGCGAGTCCCACTCAAGACTGGCTGATATGTCCCAGGCCTCACAGGTGCACTTAAATGTGGCCTGTAGATGGAAAACAGGCACATTTACCGGATACGAATCTGACGAATCCCGGTGGGAGGGACTGGGAGGAGCAGCTGGGGGCCGGTGCGTTCACTGTGCTCCGGCCCCGCCACTCCAGTACAGTTATAAAATGTGTAATTCAATTAATAATGATTCATGCTGCCCCCTCTGTAGTATAACATTCAATATATCCTACTCACAGGGCTACTGTTATATCGTAATGCAGGCCGGCCGGGCAGACGAGCGGCAGAGTGACTGACTGACGTCACGTGCCTGTGCCGCCTGCTTCATTCATAAAGTAGGTGGCGCAGGCACGTGACGTCAGTCAGTCACTCTGCCGCTCGTCTGCCTGGCCGGCCTGCATTATGATATCAGTAGCCCTGTGAGTAGGATATATTGAATGTTATACTACAAAGGGGGCAGCATGAATCATTATTAATTGAATTACACATTTTATAACTGTACTGGAGCGGCGGGGCCGGAGCACAGTGAACGCACCGGCCCCCAGCTGCTACTCCCAGTACCTCCCACCGGGATTCGTCGGATTCGTATCCGGTAAATTACGTCGGGATTCGAGTCCACGAATCCCACGAATCCAGCAAGATTCGAGGGATTCGTGGATTCGACGAATCCCCCGTCCCATCTCTAGTTACAATACACATCTTTTAAGCCGTGGTTTTCCAACAAATTATTCAGATTTGCCGATGTAGTGGAATATAGGACCCTTGAGATTATACTGTTTGAATTGCTTAAGGAAAAATACAATCTACCCGAGTCCTCTAGATGGCAGCATATACAAATTCAACACTTGCTTAGAACTAGGGATGAGCGAACCCGAACTGTATAGTTCGGGTTCGTACCGAATTTTGTGGTGTCCGTGACACGGACCCGAACATTTTCGTAAAAGTCCGGGTTCGGTGTTCGGCGCTTTCTTGGCGCTTTTTGAAAGGCTGCAAAGCAGCCAATCAACAAGCGTCATACTATTTGCCCCAAGAGGCCATCACAGCCTTGCCTACTATTGGCATGGCTGTGATTGGCCAGTGCAGCATGTGACCCAGCCTCTATATAAGCTTGGGTCACGTAGCGCTGCACGTCACTCTGCTGATTCAAGCATAGGGAGAGGTTGCAGCTGCGACGTTAGGGCGAGATTAGGCAGATTAACTCCTCCAAAAGACTTCATTCTGTGATCGATCTGCAGCTGTGGATCATTGAAGTGCTAATATCGACTTGCTCACTTTTTTGAGGCTGCCCAGAGCGTTTTTAGATCACTTTTTTCTGGGGTGATCGGCGGCCATTTTGTGGCTTGTGGTGCGCCAGCACAAGCTATCACCAAGTGTATTTAACCATCAATAGTGTGGTTATTTTGTGCTATATCCTACATCAGCTGCAGGCTGAGCCTGTGTCACCCAAGTGCATTTAACCATCAATAGTGTGGTTATTTTTTGCTATATCCTACATCAGCTGCAGGCTGAGCCTGTGTCACCGAAGTGCATTTAACCATCAACAGTATGGTTATTTTTTGGCCATATACTACATCAGCTGCAGGCTGAGCCTGTGTCACCGAAGTGCATTTAACCATCAACAGTCTGGTTATTTTTTGGCCATATACTACATCTGGTGCAGGCTGAGCCTGTCACCCAGCGCCTAAAAAATAGACCTGACATTTCTATTCAACCAAATCTGTACTGTTTTAGCTGGTCAAGTTATTTGTAGTGACCGTAAAAGCAGACTTTTTGTTCTGGGTTGAAAAACTATTCCCAAATTTGCCATTCTCAAAATAACTAGTTTCTGGTATATGAGGCCTACTTGAAATCTATCCCAAAAAGGATATCTTACATTGAAGGTGCTGATAGTGTCATTCAGAAAAACCTAAGACACACGCTACCGTGCAGATAGAAGTCTAATTCTGTGATTAAACCTATACCTGTCACATAGCGAAAAAAAAAACAGGCCTGACATTTCTATTCAACCAAATCTGTACTGTTTTAGCTGGTCAAGTTATTTGTAGTCACCGTAAAAGCACACTTTTTGTTCTGGGTTGAAAAACTATTCCCAAATTTGCCATTCTCAAAATTGTGGTGAACGGGAACAATGAGAAAAACATCTAATAAGGGACGCCGACGTGGACATGGTCGTGGTGGTGTTAGTGGACCCTCTGGTGCTGGGAGAGGATGTGGCCGTTCTGCCACAGCCACACGTCCTAGTGAACCAACTACCTCAGGTCCCAGTAGCCAGCAGAATTTACAGCGATATTTGGTGGGGCCCAATGCCGTTCTAAGGATGGTAAGGCCTGAGCAGGTACAGGCATTAGTCAATTGGGTGGCCGACAGTGGATCCAGCACGTTCACATTATCTCCCACCCAGTCTTCTGCAGAAAGCGCACAGATGGCGCATGAAAACCAAGCCCATCGGTCTGTCACATCACCCCCATGCATATCAGGGAAACTGTCTGAGCCTCAAGTTATGCAGCAGTCTCTTATGCTGTTTGAAGACTCTGCTGCCAGGGTTTCCCAAGGGCATCCACCTAGCCCTTCCTCAGGGGTGGAAGAGATAGAATGCACTAACGCACAACCACTTATTTTTCCTGATGATGAGGACATGGGAATACCACCTCAGCACGTCTCTGATGATGACGAAACACAGGTGCCAACTGCTGCGTCTTTCTGCAGTGTGCAGACTGAACAGGAGGTCAGGGATCAAGACTGGGTGGAAGACGATGCAGGGGACGATGAGGTCCTAGACCCCACATGGAATGAAGGTCGTGCCACTGACTTTCACAGTTCGGAGAAAGAGGCAGTGGTGAGACCGAGCCAACAGCGTAGCAAAAGAGGGAGCAGTGGGCAAAATCAGAACACCCTCCGCCAAGAGACTCCGCCTGCTACTGACCGCCGCCATCTGGGACCGAGCACCCCAAAGGCAGCTTCAAGGAGTTCCCTGGTATGGCACTTCTTCAAACAATGTGCTGACGACAAGACCCGAGTGGTTTGCACGCTGTGCCATCAGAGCCTGAAGCGAGGCATGAACGTTCTGAACCTTAGCACAACCTGCATGACCAGGCACCTGCATGCAAAGCATGAACTGCAGTGGAGTAAACACCTTAAAAACAAGGAAGTCACTCAGGCTCCCCCTGCTACCTCTTCTGCTGCTGCCGCCTCGGCCTCTTCTGCTGCTGCCGCCGCCTCGGCCTCTTCCTCTGCCTCTGGAGGAACGTTGGCACCTGCCGCCCAGCAAACATGGGATGTACCACCAACACCACCACCTGCGTCACCAAGCATCTCAACCATGTCACACGGCAGCGTTCAGCTCTCCATCTCACAAACATTTGAGAGAAAGCGTAAATTTCCACCTAGCCACCCTCGATCCCTGGCCCTGAATGCCAGCATTTCTAAACTACTGGCCTATGAAATGCTGTCATTTAGGCTGGTGGACACACACAGCTTCAAACAGCTCATGTCACTTGCTGTCCCACAGTATGTTGTTCCCAGCCACCACTACTTCTCCAAGAGAGCCGTGCCTTCCCTGCACAAACAAGTGTCCGATAAAATCAAGTGTGCACTGCGCAACGCCATCTGTGGCAAGGTCCACCTAACCACAGATACGTGGACCAGTAAGCACGGCCAGGGACGCTATATCTCCCTAACTGCACACTGGGTAAATGTAGTGGCGGCTGGGCCCCAGGCGGAGAGCTGTTTGGCGCACGTCCTTCCGCCGCCATGGATCGCAGGGCAACATTCTTTGCCTCCTGTCTCCTCCTCCTCCTACTCAGCTTCCTCCTCCTCTTCTTCCACCTGCTCATCCAGTCAGCCACACACCTTCACCACCAACTTCAGCACAGCCCGGGGTAAACGTCAGCAGGCCATTCTGAAACTCATATGTTTGGGGGACAGGCCCCACACCGCACAGGAGTTGTGGCAGGGTATAGAACAACAGACCGACGAGTGGTTGCTGCCGGTGAGCCTCAAGCCCGGCCTGGTGGTGTGCGATAATGGGCGAAATCTCGTTGCAGCTCTGGGACTAGCCGGTTTGACGCACATCCCTTGCCTGGCGCATGTGCTGAATTTGGTGGTGCAGAAGTTCATTCGCAACTACCCCGACATGTCAGAGCTGCTGCATAAAGTGCGGGCCGTCTGTTCGCGCTTCCGGCGTTCACACCCTGCCGCTGCTCGCCTGTCTGCGCTACAGCGTAACTTCAGCCTTCCCGCTCACCGCCTCATATGCGACGTACCCACCAGGTGGAACTCCACCTTGCATATGCTGGACAGACTGTGCGAGCAGCAGCAGGCCATAGTGGAGTTTCAGCTGCAGCACGCACGGGTCAGTCGCACTGCGGATCAGACACACTTCACCACCAATGACTGGGCCTCCATGCGAGACCTGTGTGCCCTGTTGCGTTGTTTCGAGTACTCCACCAACATGGCCAGTGGCGATGACGCCGTTATCAGCGTTACAATACCACTTCTATGTCTCCTTGAGAAAACACTTAGGGCGATGATGGAAGAGGAGGTGGCCCAGGAGGAAGAGGAGGAAGAGGGGTCATTTTTAGCACTTTCAGGCCAGTCTCTTCGAAGTGACTCAGAGGGAGGTTTTTTGCAACACCAGAGGCCAGGTACAAATGTGGCCAGACAGGGCCCACTACTGGAGGACAAGGAGGACGAGGATGAGGAGGAGGTGGAGGAGGATGAGGATGAAGCATGTTCACAGCGGGGTGGCACCCAAAGCAGCTCGGGCCCATCACTGGTGCGTGGCTGGGGGGAAACACAGGACGATGACGATACGCCTCCCACAGAGGACAGCTTGTCCTTACCTCTGGGCAGCCTGGCACACATGAGCGACTACATGCTGCAGTGCCTGCGCAACGACAGCAGAGTTGCCCACATTTTAACGTGTGCGGACTACTGGGTTGCCACCCTGCTGGATCCCCGGTACAAAGACAATGTGCCCACCTTACTTCCTACACTGGAGCGTGATAGGAAGATCCGCGACTACAAGCACACGTTGGTAGACGCGCTACTGAGAGCATTCCCAAATGTCACAGGGGAACCAGTGGAAGCCCAAGGCGAAGGCAGAGGAGGAGCAAGAGGTCGCCAACGCAGCTGTGTCACGGCCAGCTCCTCTGAGGGCAGGGTTAGCATGGCAGAGATGTGGAAAAGTTTTGTCAACACGCCACAGCTAACTGCACCACCACCTGATACGGAACGTGTTAGCAGGAGGCAACATTTCACTAACATGGTGGAACAGTACCTGTGCACACCCCTCCACGTACTGACTGATGGTTCGGCCCCTTTCAACTTCTGGGTCTCCAAATTGTCCACGTGGCCAGAGCTAGCCTTTTATGCCTTGGAGGTGCTGGCCTGCCCGGCGGCCAGCGTTTTGTCTGAACGTGTATTCAGCATGGCAGGGGGCGTCATTACAGACAAACGCAGCCGCCTGTCTACAGCCAATGTGGACAAGCTGACGTTCATAAAAATGAACCAGGCATGGATCCCACAGGACCTGTCCATCCCTTGTGCAGATTAGATATTAACTACCTCCCCTTAACAATATATTATTCTAAAAGAACAATCAATAGGATCCCGCGCTTCCTTCTTTAATAGAACAAAGTGTAATATACAGTGCACTGAGTAACACTCCTAGGAGTGTGCCGCTGCAGGTTTATAATAGGGAAAATGCCTAAACCCTAGAACAAATAAGAAGATTCAAAAAAACAATATGATAAACCGCGCTGGCTATCCAGTGTGAATCTACAGGTTATGTGTCTGGAACAGGGTATGTATGCTATAAACTTGCCTTACTACCGCTGGCTGTTGGGGATTCCTTACAGCGCTTCCTGGTGCTTATGTTCAGGGATAGTGGTGACGGCTGTGTCTTCAAGTTTCCACTTTCAAAAGCGCGCGGTCCCGGCCGGTGACTCGTGCGTGTGAGGGAAACCTAGGCTGATGATCAAGGAGGACGCTGCTTCCGTGTGACGTCACACTGAGTAAGGATACTCTTTTAGACCAAAACACGTCCCAACGCGTTTCGAAATTGCCGAATTTCTTCATCAGGGATGAGTTCTGGTTGATTTCTCGTAGAGTAAATAGGCATCCGTCTCCATGGTCACCAGTTAACCCGTCACTCCCCGCAACACATTATGACTACATGCAGGAATCTACATTTTAGCGTCTCTGCGATTGCAGTCAGATAGGGGCCTTAAAGGATATGATAGTATGGTATATTGTAAATATAAATGCAATTTCAAACAATATAGGTTGTATGAATCCTGAAGTCATCATTATACATTTGTTTTCAACAGCTATTATGCAGTCATGGATATTAGGAGAAGGCAAATAGTTCAATCTCTTGATTGAGTCCCGCTGGTGCAAGGGTGTTTAAATTGAAAATCCACTTTGTTTCATTTCTGGACATTATTTTAATAAAGTCTCCGCCTCGTTGGTCAGGCTTAATATGTTCCAGCGCACCAAACGTGGATCCTCTGAAAATTCCTCCATGTTTTTCGGTAAAATGTCGGGATAGTGGGTGACCGTCAAATTTTTTCTTTATGTTAGCAATATGTTCCTTTATCCTGGTTTGCAGAGTTCTTTTAGTCCTCCCCACATATAATTTTGTGCAGGGGCATTTGATAAAGTAGATCACCCCACTGGTGTAACAAGTGAGGTGACCCTCTATCCCAAATGTCCCCTGCGTGCCTTCTATGGTGTTTATTGGTTTTGTCTGACTTGTAATATGGCAGGCTTTGCAGGTTTTGCACGGAAAGAAACCAGAATTAGGATTATGAGTGGTAGTTTTTATATTTTTCTTTATTATTTTGACAGACGGAGCTATTAAATTACCCACATTTTTAGCCTTCTGAAATACAAAGCATGGGTATTTAGATATTTTTTCCCCTATTATTTTATCCTGTTTCAGGATATCCCAGTGGCTTTTGACAATCCTTTTGTCAAAAGCCACTGGGATATCCTGAAACAGGATAAAATAATAGGGGAAAAAATATCTAAATACCCATGCTTTGTATTTCAGAAGGCTAAAAATGTGGGTAATTTAATAGCTCCGTCTGTCAAAATAATAAAGAAAAATATAAAAACTACCACTCATAATCCTAATTCTGGTTTCTTTCCGTGCAAAACCTGCAAAGCCTGCCATATTACAAGTCAGACAAAACCAATAAACACCATAGAAGGCACGCAGGGGACATTTGGGATAGAGGGTCACCTCACTTGTTACACCAGTGGGGTGATCTACTTTATCAAATGCCCCTGCACAAAATTATATGTGGGGAGGACTAAAAGAACTCTGCAAACCAGGATAAAGGAACATATTGCTAACATAAAGAAAAAATTTGACGGTCACCCACTATCCCGACATTTTACCGAAAAACATGGAGGAATTTTCAGAGGATCCACGTTTGGTGCGCTGGAACATATTAAGCCTGACCAACGAGGCGGAGACTTTATTAAAATAATGTCCAGAAATGAAACAAAGTGGATTTTCAATTTAAACACCCTTGCACCAGCGGGACTCAATCAAGAGATTGAACTATTTGCCTTCTCCTAATATCCATGACTGCATAATAGCTGTTGAAAACAAATGTATTATGATGACTTCAGGATTCATACAACCTATATTGTTTGAAATTGCATTTATATTTACAATATACCATACTATCATATCCTTTAAGGCCCCTATCTGACTGTAATCGCAGAGACGCTAAAATGTAGATTCCTGCATGTAGTCATAATGTGTTGCGGGGAGTGACGGGTTAACTGGTGACCATGGAGACGGATGCCTATTTACTCTACGAGAAATCAACCAGAACTCATCCCTGATGAAGAAATTCGGCAATTTCGAAACGCGTTGGAGAGGTGTTTTGGTCTAAAAGAGTATCCTTACTCAGTGTGACGTCACACGGAAGCAGCGTCCTCCTTGATCATCAGCCTGGGTTTCCCTCACACGCACGAGTCACCGGCCGGGACCGCGCGCGTTTGAAAGTGGAAACCTGAAGACACAGCCGTCACCACTATCCCTGAACATAAGCAACAGGAAGCGCTGTAAGGAATCCCCAACAGCCAGCGGTAGTAAGGCAAGTTTACAGCATACATACCCTGTTCCAGACACATAACCTGTAGATTCACGCTGGATAGCCAGCGCGGTTTATCATGTTGTTTTTTTGAATATATTATTCTACTCCAGGGCACTTCCTCATTCAATACTATTTTTAATTTCATTTTACCATTATATTGCGGGGCAACCCAAAGTTGAATGAACCTCTCCTCTGTCTGGGTGTCGGGGACTAAATGTGTGACAGTGACCTGTTCCAGTGGTGGGTGACGTGAAGCCTGATTCTCTGCTATGACATGAAGACTTATTCTGTGCTGACATGAAGCCAGATTCTCTGTTACGCGACCTCTCTCCTCTGCCTGGGCCTAAATATGTGACAGTGGCCTGTTCCAGTGGTGGGTGACGTGAAGCCTGATTCTCTGCTATGACATGAAGACAGATTCTGTGCTGACATAAGGCCAGATTCTCTGTTACGGGACCTCTCTCCTCTGCCTGGGTGCCTGGGCCTAAATGTGTGACAGTGGCCTGTTCCAGTGGTGGGTGACGTGAAGCCTGATTCTCTGCTATGACATGAAGACAGATTCTGTGCTGACATAAGGCCAGATTCTCTGTTACGGGACCTCTCTCCTCTCCTTGGGTGCCTGGGCCTAAATGTGTGACAGTGGCCTGTTCCAGTGGTGGGTGACGTGAAGCCTGATTCTCTGCTATGACATGAAGACAGATTCTGTGCTGACATAAGGCCAGATTCTCTGTTACGGGACCTCTCTCCTCTGCCTGGGTGCCTGGGCCTAAATGTGTGACAGTGGCCTGTTCCAGTGGTGGGTGACGTGAAGCCTGATTCTCTGCTATGACATGAAGACTGATTCTGCGCTGACATAAGGCCAGATTCTCTGTTACGGGACCTCTCTCCTCTGCCTGGGTGCCTGGGCCTAAATGTGTGACAGTGGCCTGTTCCAGTGGTGGGTGACGTGAAGCCTGATTCTCTGCTATGACATGAAGACAGATTCTGTGCTGACATAAGGCCAGATTCTCTGTTACGGGACCTCTCTCCTATGCCTGGGTGCCTGGGCCTAAATGTGTGACAGTGGCCTGTTCCAGTGGTGGGTGACGTGAAGCCTGATTCTCTGCTATGACATGAAGACTGATTCTGCGCTGACATAAGGCCAGATTCTCTGTTACGGGACCTCTCTCCTCTGCCTGGGTGCCTGGGCCTAAATGTGTGACAGTGGCCTGTTCCAGTGGTGGGTGACGTGAAGCCTGATTCTCTGCTATGACATGAAGACAGATTCTGTGCTGACATAAGGCCAGATTCTCTGTTACGGGACCTCTCTCCTCTGCCTGGGTGCCTGGGCCTAAATGTGTGACAGTGGCCTGTTCCAGTGGTGGGTGACGTGAAGCCTGATTCTCTGCTATGACATGAAGACTGATTCTGCGCTGACATAAGGCCAGATTCTCTGTTACGGGACCTCTCTCCTCTGCCTGGGTGCCTGGGCCTAAATGTGTGACAGTGGCCTGTTCCAGTGGTGGGTGACGTGAAGCCTGATTCTCTGCTATGACATGAAGACAGATTCTGCGCTGACATAAGGCCAGATTCTCTGTTACGGGACCTCTCTCCTCTGCCTGGGTGCCTGGGCCTAAATGTGTGACAGTGGCCTGTTCCAGTGGTGGGTGACGTGAAGCCTGATTCTCTGCTATGACATGAAGACAGATTCTGCGCTGACATAAGGCCAGATTCTCTGTTACGGGACCTCTCTCCTCTGCCTGGGTGCCTGGGCCTAAATGTGTGACAGTGGCCTGTTCCAGTGGTGGGTGACGTGAAGCCTGATTCTCTGCTATCTATAGAAAAATGGGGAACCGCACTCTGTTTTAGAGGTGGTATCACCGGTGCCGATCAAGGGCTACTTAAGCCGTATCCAAGTAATAAGAATTTGAGGCACTCAGTCCGTAGGTTATGCAATTCAAATAATTTTTTTATTATTATTATTATTCATGTTTTCTGCACCATCCATATGCCCGTGAAAAATAAGGAATGACAGATTATTTCTGACCAGACGTTTCGGTCACAGTGGACCTTCATCAGTGGTCATGTTATCTGGAATATACATATTGAAGTGTTTTACATATACATGGAATGCAGAGCATGAAGTCACAAAATAAATAAAGTAACATAGAACAAAAAATAAATAAATTAAATTACAAGCAAAATTTCATAGTGTTGTCGCAGCAGAGTGAATACTGTCCAGGGGTTGGTAAAAACATCTGAGTGTGCGTAATCATGAAAAATTCATATATTTATAACAATTAAATGGTTAGTAAAACATGATTATCTACGCTGGAGGAAGTATAGGAGGGGCAATAGATAGAGGGGGGAGGTGTCCAGGGAGTACATAAGTAAATAAATAAAGCCTATGGGAGATATTGGGCATATTGATATCCCGCAAATGTCAGGTAAAGCAACCTGTAGTATATCCCATGGGATCTGTCGTGTGGTCCCATGGATATTTACAGATGCATGGATTCTAAGAAACATAAATTTATGGCATACACAGTTGTGGCATTGTATGAATGAGATTATAAAGTTACATGAGGAGCGTCATCAAAGCATTTACAGATCCATGGATTTACATAATAGACACATGGCATATATGGTTGTCCAGTGTTCCCCCTAAGCTGCGCGGGTGCGCGGCCGCACAGCAATTATTGTGCCCCCGCTCACAAGTTTAATAAGTCCGCTCAGCGCACCCACTCGCAAAATGCCCACACTTGCCCACACTATTTATGACTTCTTCAACACTTCCTCCTTCCGTGAGCGGCTCAGCGGGGCGCCGCCTACTACATGTTCCCGCGCTACTGCTGCCTCCTCCTTTTCTAACTGAAGAGGAGGAGTGAGGACTGAGGAGGACTGAACGCAGCAGTGCACAGCACAGCCGCTGCCCACAGGCAGAGGTAATGTCGGCGGTCTGATGGAAAGAAGGGAAGGGGCCCGCTGCAGTGCTAATGTCCCCCGGCCCCATAAATCTCCCTGCTGTGAAGGTGAAGGTGGAGGAAGGAGCAGCAGTGTTTATGAAATCCTAATGTATTCCATCTCAATCCTCACAGATTCCTGGATATTTCCCGCCCAAAGCAGTCACCCTGAGTCTGACACCGCCAGTAATAAGGGGGACCGCTAATATTTATTAAACTGGACGGACACACTCCGACCTTGACAAGAGGCATTCTGGGGTGGTGCCGGCTACTCTAAGAAGCTCAGCTCTGCTGCATGCATCCACATATAGGACTGGTATCCTGGTCTCCAAAACTCCACAAAGTGACTTTTACTTGTGGGGAACAGACCTTACCGGCGGTAAGGTCTGTTCCCCACAAGGAAAAGTCACTTTGTGGAGTTTTGGAGACCAGGATACCAGTCCTATATGTGGATGCATGCAGCAGAGCTGAGCTTGTTAAATGCAGCAGGGCAGAGCTTGTTAGATTCTGCAGAGCTGATCTTGTAATGTTAGGTGCAGCAGGGCAGGTGCTTACTGTATATGTTGGGGTACAACGTGAAATCCTACTGTATCCTGACTCCTGTCCTTACATTGGACTGTAGCCACATGTACCAACTGTTCACAGCACAGACACTGCGGGCTGCGGCCTCAAACAGTACATTGTGCCTATACTGCAATAATATTTCTTTTCTTTAGTTCTATCCGCTTCTAGAAAAGCTGGGTGAGAGCCAATATTGCGGCCATTCCGACCTTCACCCAGCTTTCTCAGACCGCAGAACAACAAACCCTGAGGACTGGAGCAAACGTCGGGTGCACCTCTGCCGGTAGGTATGTGCATTCCACCAAGGCCTTCTCCACACAGCTGGGGGAGGGGGGGAGGAGAGATAGCCAGGGAGGCTAAAGTGAGTCTCTCTGGAACAGTTTTGCATTCCCTTCAGGTTTTGCATTGGCAATGTTGCTTGTCTCACAGACAGTCTCAGCCAAGGAAAATGGTGGAAAAAAGTAACATATATATAACTATATACAACAGGAGATACCCAGGTTATAACAGCATGTTCCATATCACTGTATACAAGAAGATGTATAACTTATACCAGCTGTACATATATAATTATATACAGGAGATGCCCAGGTTATACCAGCGTGCTCCATATCACTATATACAAGAAGAAGTACATGTTAGGCGTCCTACTAGCCAGTGTCAGGTTAGCACTTAGCAAGGTCTTTCTTCACTCTGCAGGAGACATTTTGTGTGCGGTTCTGTCTCCACTGTCCGTCCACTCCACTAGTCGTTCTCCACTTCCGTTCCCACCAAGGCAGCAAGCCAGACAGAAGCGCCTGGGGCAGAGGAAAGACAGAGTGCTGCTGCTGGGCCGACTACAAAAAAATAAAGAGAGAGCGAGGGTGTCAAGAATGTGTAAGTTAAATGAAGGGGCCAGGGACTGGGAGGCAAAGGTATTGGTGTGCTAAATGTGGCCCAACAGCACTGGGTAAGGTCGTCATCACTGCTGGTCAGTCAGGTGGCCTAACCACAGTGTTGGCTTAGCACTTAGCAAGGTCTTTCTTCACTCTGCAGGAGACATTTTGTGTGCGGTTCTGTCTCCACTGTCCGTCCACTCCACTGTCCGTCCACTAGTCGTTCTCCACTTCCGTTCCCACCAAGGCAGCAAGCCAGACAGAAGCGCCTGGGGCAGAGGAAAGACAGAGTGCTACAAAGGTAAGTTCTGTGGGGTCACTTGTGAATATTTTTGAAATGTTGCGATACTGTGCTTCTCATGACCTGATAGATGTATTCTTACATTCTCTTTTTTTAAAGGTTCTTAAAAGTCCTTCCAAAATAGTGCTTCCTGCATGAACATCAAATTGAAGATATCACAGTACAAGTGCAGGTAAGTGTGGATCTTCTATTCAAATCATATTCATTGTTGTGGTATGGAGTGACAGTGGAATTAGGAAAATAGCATATTAGGAAGGAGAGGAGTAAACGCCAAAATGTTTTATTTTTTTTCTGTGTATATTGCTCTATAGACTGGAACAGTTCTAGACTGTAACTGAGCAAAAAATCGAATACTCCAAATCACATTACCTCTAAGGAAATTGTATTTATTTTTATTCAGACCAAGGTCCACTGGATTATATTCTGTACGGATTAAAGTACAGCGAAGCCAGATGTCCTACCTACGATTCTACGAACCTTGAATTTCCCAAGCAGTATTCAAACATCCAGGATGTACCACATCACATGCCTGCTAGATTGACCGCTAAGCGCTGCCCACCAGGAGCCTGGTAAGAAGCACATGTGCGATCACTGTAGTAGGACTGCCTAATACACTACATCATATCACACACTGGCTATATTTACAATAGATTGCACATTGAGCAACTAAGTAAATATACAGGGAGTGCAGAATTATTAGGCAAGTTGTATTTTTGAGGATTAATTTTATTATTGAACAACAACCATGTTCTCAATGAACCCAAAAAACTCATTAATATCAAAGCTGAATATTTTTGGAAGTATTTTTAAGTTTGTTTTTAGTTTTAGCTATTTTAGGGGGATATCTGTGTGTGCAGGTGACTATTACTGTGCATAATTATTAGGCAACTTACCAAAAAACAAATATATACCCATTTCAATTATTTATTTTTACCAGTGAAACCAATATAACATCTCAACATTCACAAATATACATTTCTGACATTCAAAAACAAAACAAAAACAAATCAGTGACCAATATAGCCACCTTTCTTTGCAAGGACACTCAAAAGCCTGCCATCCATGGATTCTGTCAGTGTTTTGATCTGTTCATCATCAACATTGCGTGCAGCAGCAACCACAGCCTCCCAGACACTGTTCAGAGAGGTGTACTGTTTTCCCTCCTTGTAAATCTCACATTTGATGATAGACCTCAGGTTCTCAATGGGGTTTAGATCAGGTGAACAAGGAGGCCATGTCATTAGATTTTCTTCTTTTATACCCTTTCTTGCCAGCCACGCTGTGGAGTACTTGGACGCGTGTGACGGAGCATTGTCCTGCATGAAAATCATGTTTTTCTTGAAGGATGCAGAGTTCTTCCTGTACCACTGCTTGAAGAAGGTGTCTTCCAGAAACTGGCAGTAGGACTGGGAGTTGAGCTTGACTCCATCCTCAACCCGAAAAGGCCCCACAAGCTCATCTTTGATGATACCAGCCCAAACCAGTACTCCACCTCCACCTTGCTGGCGTCTGAGTCGGACTGGAGCTCTCTGCCCTTTACCAATCCAGCCACGGGCCCATCCATTTGGCCCATCAAGACTCACTCTCATTTCATCAGTCCATAAAACCTTAGAAAAATCAGTCTTGAGATATTTCTTGGCCCAGTCTTGACGTTTCAGCTTGTGTGTCTTGTTCACTGGTGGTCGTCTTTCAGCCTTTCTTACCTTGGCCATGTCTCTGAGTATTGCACACCTTGTGCTTTTGGGCACTCCAGTGATGTTGCAACTCTGAAATATGGCCAAACTGGTGGCAAGTGGCATCTTGGCAGCTGCACGCTTGACTTTTCTCAGTTCATGGGCAGTTATTTTGCGCCTTGGTTTTTCCACACGCTTCTTGCGACCCTGTTGACTATTTTGAATGAAACGCTTGATTGTTCGATGATCACGCTTCAGAAGCTTTGCAATTTTAAGAGTGCTGCATCCCTCTGCAAGATATCTCACTATTTTTGACTTTTCTGAGCCTGTCAAGTCCTTCTTTTGACCCATTTT
Organism: Bufo bufo; assembly: GCF_905171765.1. Taxonomy (NCBI): domain Eukaryota; kingdom Metazoa; phylum Chordata; class Amphibia; order Anura; family Bufonidae; genus Bufo; species Bufo bufo. The sequence continues at coordinate 424,269,850 of NC_053392.1, read as the reverse complement.
GCCAAAGGAAAGGAAGCTGCCTAATAATTATGCACACCTAATATAGGGTGTTGATGTCATTAGACCACACCCCTTCTCATTACAGAGATGCACATCACCTAATATGCTTAATTGGTAGTAGGATTTCGAGCCTATACAGCTTGGAGTAAGACAACATGCATAAAGAGGATGATGTGGTCAAAATACTCATTTGCCTAATAATTCTGCACGCAGTGTACCGTCAATATTGTAGTAGAGAGGGAGCTTGTTACTACAGAGTTGCTCTCACTGAAGAAAAACTGGCTTTGATGATGAATCCCACCCTTTGAGAGATGCTTTCCTACTCATAGGAATAGGATCCTACCCTTGGTCCTAACCTAACTCCTAAATATACATCTCCAAATTCTAGAACAGATATACAGAACGATACTTAATATTTCATATTTATACAATTTCTCTCTCTCTCTCTCTCTCCCGGGCCGGCCTTCCAGATAGATATTTGGTGAATTTGATGCAGATTGAAATTCCACACTGCAGACAAAAAATGGCAAAACGATCTTTAGTCAATACACCCCCTCTATCTAGGGCTTCAAGTTCAACTGCAAAAAAGTCCAGCAGTCATTTTAAAAAAGAATGGCTATGTGAGATCATAGAATCTGAAATGCCAAACTCTGCTATAAAACAGAAGCCAAAATGCTGTTATTTGCAATATCTGCTTGAAAGCAGGAATAAATGGTGACTTTACTACAGGAAAACGGTGGGAGGACAGTTGGAAGCTCGATTACTTGAAGAGGCATATAAAACAGAAAATCCACGTTGAGGCAGTTGCAAAAATTAGATGACAGAATTCAGGAGGTTTATTACAGATGTTGGCTCAAACTGCAGAGGAAAGACAAAATAATGCAGAAATAGCACTTCGCAAAGCTGTTGGTCGCGACCAAATAAAAATATTGATCGATAATGTTTTATTGGCTATTAATATGAATGCATCCATGCATTCTGTCCAAGACATACATGATCACATGGCAAAGTATCTAGCAATTCCACAGTCTTGGCGTGGGAAAAACTATGCATTTGAATTTGTAGAATGTATTAATGAGACAGTTCAAGCTGAAATGATGGCTGAATTACGAAGTGCCACTTTTCATACACTTGTAGTTGATGAGAGCACCGATATATCAGTAAGCAAAATGCTTATTTTATATGCAAAATTCCGTCCTTTTAACACTGATGTTTACAAGACAATTTTTGCAGGCATTACAAAATTAACCAGCTGTGATAGCGGTTCAGTGACTGATGCCATTAAGCAGTTTTATTCTGATAATCACTTGGATTTGCAGAAAATGGTGATGTTCACATCTGACGGAGCCTCTGTTATGCTTGGAAAGCAAAATGGTGTTGCTGCTCGTCTTCGTAACGACATACCTCATTTGCTTGAACAACATTGTGTAGCTCATCGAGAGGATTTGGGAATTGAGGATGCATGTAAGAAAGTTTCACTTATGGGCGACATTGAGATGTTTCTTAGAACAGTTTATACTATGTTTAGTAGGTCATCTGTCAAGAAAGCAGAGTTTAATGCCTTTTAAGGCATTAAATGAAGTTCGTTGGTTATCTAGACACATGGCTTTACGGGCAGTAATGAGAAATCTGGATGTGTTACTTGCGTATTGCAACAAACAAGTAGAAAAAAACAACGATCCAATTGCTAAATACTGTCAGAAAAAAATGTTGGACCCACAGTTTTCTGCTGCTCTGCATGTTTTTTCCGACGTTGTCGGCCAGCTGGCAGAGTTAAGTAAGATTTTACAAAAAAACAATCTTACTACTCTCGATGCATACCAATATGTTAGGGCTAAAATAAGTAAGCTACGTTCACAGTTCTTTGGTGAGACAGTACATTGGAGTGAGCAAGTGTGTAAAATAATGGAAGATAATGAAAACGAAGTCAATATGGCTCCGATTATTAGGTTTGTGGAGCGCTTATGTCTACATTTGGAATGTCGTTTTCCAGAAAATGAGCTGATGGAGTGGAGAATTTTAGATATGTCTACATTCAGTGGTACATTACATTATCAACAAGGTTGTCAGGAAATAGCAACACTTGTTTCAAGATACTCTGGAGATTGTTTGCCATACAAAGATGATGACCAAGATATACTGAAGACAGTAACAGAACAATACCAGGATTTAAGATTTGTTATAGCCGAGAAAACAAAATGTGGCTTGATGCAGTCCTTTCAAGATCTTGTGCAATTTGTGTTAAAAGAGGAGCAATTTAAAGATGTTGCATCCCTAGCAGATATCTGTGGAACTTTCCTTGCCTCCAGTTGTGACTGTGAACGTGGTTTCAGTCTAATGAATATGATCAAGACAAAAAGTCGCAATCGTTTGGAAGTGCCACACTTGGAAATGCTCATGAGGATCAAATTCTTCCTGAATTCTGGACAAAGGATTGACCTAGACAAAGTCTATTCCAAATGGGTCACATTAAAAGATAGACGTTGCAAAGTTTGAACAGTTGAAGTTTGTTGCTTCACATGTATTGGTAAGTACAGTAAGAGTTTTACTGTATTATTTGACTCCACTATTTGATTTCTATCACATATGTACCTCTTGTCTTCCACTAGGTTTACTTATCCAAGGTTAAAAGGAAGAAGAAGTTGATAGGATTGGCTTAGTTCCACATTTCATGCTTTGTTTTGGTTGTTTGGTGTTGCCTACACTTTCAAAAGGAAATTGACAGATGACTGAAGTTTTATGACCTGAAAGAAATAATACAAGATGGGTGCTTCATGTGGAAAGGTAAGTAGATTGAGAGGCTATAGCTTCTTGATGTTTGGCTGGCTGGTTTTGTCTGTACTAGTAGTGGATTTCTATCATATATGTACCTCTTGTCTTCCACTAGGTTTACTTATCCAAGGTTAAAAAGAAGAAGTTGATAGGATTGGCTTAGTTCCACATTCCATGCTTTATCTTGGTTGTTTGGTGTTGCCTACACTTTCAAAAGGAAATTGACAGATGACTGAAGTTTTATAACCTGAAAGAAATAATACAAGATGGGTGCTTCATGTGGAAAGGTAAGTAGATTGAGAGGCTATAGCTTCTTGATGTTTGGCTGGCTGGTTTTGTCTGTACTAGTAGTGGATTTCTATCACATATGTACCTCTTGTCTTCCACTAGGTTTATTTATCCAAGGTTAAAAGGAAGAAGAAGTTGATAGGATTGACTTAGTTCCACATTCCATGCTTTATCTTGGTTGTTTGGTGTTGCCTACACTTTCAAAAGGAAATTGACAGATGACTGAAGTTTTATGACCTGAAAGAAATAATACAAGATGGGTGCTTCATGTGGAAAGGTAAGTAGATTGAGAGGCTATAGCTTCTTGATGTTTGGCTGGCTGGTTTTGTCTGTACTAGTAGTGGATTTCTATTACATATGTACCTCTTGTCTTCCACTAGGTTTACTTATCCAAGGTTAAAAGGAAGAAGAAGTTGATAGGATTGGCTTAGTTCCACATTCCATGCTTTATTTTGGTTGTTTGGTGTTGCCTACACTTTCAAAAGGAAATTGACAGATGACTGAAGTTTTATGACCTGAAAGAAATAATACAAGATGGGTGCTTCATGTGGAAAGGTAAGTAGATTGAGAGGCTATAGCTTCTTGATGTTTGGCTGGCTGGTTTTGTCTGTACTAGTAGTGGATTTCTATCACATATGTACCTCTTGTCTTCCACTAGGTTTACTTATCCAAGGTTAAAAGGAAGAAGAAGTTGATAGGATTGGCTTAGTTCCACATTCCATGCTTTATTTTGGTTGTTTGGTGTTGCCTACACTTTCAAAAGGAAATTGACAGATGACTGAAGTTTTATGACCTGAAAGAAATAATACAAGATGGGTGCTTCATGTGGAAAGGTAAGTAGATTGAGAGGCTATAGCTTCTTGATGTTTGGCTGGCTGGTTTTGTCTGTACTAGTAGTGGATTTCTATCACATATGTACCTCTTGTCTTCCACTAGGTTTACTTATCCAAGGTTAAAAGGAAGAAGAAGTTGATAGGATTGGCTTAGTTCCACATTCCATGCTTTATCTTGGTTGTTTGGTGTTGCCTACACTTTCAAAAGGAAATTGACAGATGACTGAAGTTTTATGACCTGAAAGAAATAATACAAGATGGGTGCTTCATGTGGAAAGGTAAGTAGATTGAGAGGCTATAGCTTCTTGATGTTTGGCTGGCTGGTTTTGTCTGTACTAGTAGTGGATTTCTATCACATATGTACCTCTTGTCTTCCACTAGGTTTACTTATCCAAGGTTAAAAGGAAGAAGAAGTTGATAGGATTGGCTTAGTTCCACATTCCATGCTTTATTTTGGTTGTTTGGTGTTGCCTACACTTTCAAAAGGAAATTGACAGATGACTGACATTTTATGACATGAGAAGAATAAAAAGTTTTACTTTCTATGGTAAGCAGAGTAACTGTTTTATCTTGTCTTACTTAGTAGGCTAGATTTATTGTTTTGCCAATATGTCGGCAATGATCTCTTGTTTGATTGTCCTATCGCCCACCTTTGACTAAGCATTTGTCACGGAACCATGAACCAGACGTACAACAAGAGATGAGTGAAAATAAGAAGGCTTTATTGAAAATAAAGCTGTAAAGCAAAAGTCCAAACGGATGGTGAAACCGAGCAGAGTCTTTGCGAAGCCAGAGGTCAGGAACCAGAAGGGTAGTCAGACGAAGCCAGGATCAGGAACCAGCAGGGTAGTCAGACGAAGCCAGGATCAGGAACCAGCAGGGTAGTCAGACGAAGCCAGGATCAGGAACCAGCAGGGTAGTCAGACGAAGCCAGGATCAGGAACCAGAAGCAGCAGCAGTCTTAGAAGCATGTGAACACAAGAGGACCAAGCAAGGAACTGAAGCCACAGACCTCCTATATCTATGAGCTAGGCATCCAGCTCCTCCCAGGGGAAGGAGGAGCCGCAGGGTGGAAGGCTACAAGAAACCCAGGACCCAAGATGGCCGCCAGCACATGTCAAACGAAGGAGAGCAGCAAGCAGGTAAGACCATGACAGTACCTCCCCCTCAAGGGCCCCTCCTCCGCGGAGCACAAAACGGTTTCTGAGGGAAGCGTGCGTGGAAGGCTCGGAGCAAGGCAGGAGCATGGACATCTGCGGAGGGAACCCAGGAACGCTCCTCTGGACCATAACCACGCCAATGGACCAAAAACTGCAACCGACCGCGGACCAGGCGTGAGTCCAGGATATTGCTCACCTCATATTCCTCACGATTGCCCACTTGGACCGGACGAGGCCGAGGAACCGAGGAAGTGAAACGATTACACACCAGTGGCTTCAACAGGGAGACATGAAACACGTTGGAGATCCGCATGCCAGGAGGAAGCGCAAGGGCATAGGCTACCGGGTTTACCCTGCGAAGCACTCGGAAGGGACCAACAAAGCGAGGCGCCAGCTTGGGAGTGGGCACTCGAAGGTTGAGGTTGCGGGTGGACAACCATACACGGTCTCCGACCTGGTAGGAAGGAGCAGGCGCTCGTCTGCGATCAGCCTGGAATCTCTGGCGCTGCGCAGAGACCTCAAGGGACTTCTGGATCTGTACCCAAGAAGCACGTAGGACGGAAAGGTGATCCTCCACAGCCGGAATATCCTGGGGAGAGAATACCTCCGGTAACACGGCAGGTTGGAACCCATAATTGGCCATGAAGGGAGACGTCCCAGAGGAAGAGTTCACCGCCGTGTTCCTGGCAAACTCAGCCCAAGGCAGGAGGTCAACCCAATTGTCTTGGTGATCGGAGACATAGCAACGAAGGAATTGCTCCAAGGCCTGATTGGATCGTTCTGCGGCCCCATTGGACTGAGGGTGGTAGGCCGAGGAGAAGGAGAGATGAATCCCCAACTGGGAGCAAAAGGCGCGCCAGAACCTGGACACAAACTGACTCCCCCGATCCGACACAATCTCCTTAGGCAAACCGTGCAACCGGAAGACCTCCCTGGCAAAAATCGTGGCCAACTCTTGTGCAGAGGGTAACTTCTTGAGAGGAACACAGTGGCACATTTTGGAAAACCGATCCACAATCATGAGAATGACCGTATGGCCTCGGGATGCAGGGAGGTCCACAATGAAATCCATCCCCAGGTGTGACCATGGGCGCTCCCCGGTGGCTATGGGTTGCAGAAGGCCCAACGGAAGGTGCCGAGGGGACTTACTCTGGGCACAAACGGAGCATGCCGCTACATATGCGGCGATGTCGGAACGTAGGGAAGGCCACCAGAACAGACGTGAAACAGCCCAGGACAGCTGATTCTTTCCAGGATGCCCCGCGGTCTTGGAGTTATGGTAGGTTCGCAACAACCGAGTGCGCAACTCCTCAGGCACAAAACATCTGCCGTTGGGTCTCCCAGAGGGAGCACCAGATTGAGCCGCCAAAATCTGCTCACCCAGGGGAGAGGTCAGGCTGGTGCGAATGGCGGCCAGGATCTGATTCGGAGGTATGACCGAAGTCGGAATCGACTCCTCCCTGGACAGCTCGGAGTACTGCCGTGATAAGGCATCCGCCCTGATGTTCTTGGAACCGGGTAGGTAGGAGACCACGTAATTAAAACGTGACAAGAACAGAGCCCATCTGGCCTGACGTGGTGTCAATCTCTTGGCCTCAGAAAGGTAGGTCAGATTCTTGTGGTCCGTCAGGATGAGAACCGGAACCACCGAACCCTCGAGCAAGTGCCTCCATTCTTTAAGGGCCTGCACGATGGCCAATAACTCCCTGTCACCAATCTGATAGTTGCACTCCGCGGAAGACAGTTTCCGGGAGTAAAACCCACAAGGAAGCAGAGGACCCTCTGGTGTTCTACGCTGAGACAGAAGGGCGCCTACTCCCGTCTCAGACGCGTCCACCTCGAGGACAAAGGGCAACCCAGGGTTGGGATGCGACAGAATCGGAGCCGACACAAAGGCGGACTTTAGGGCCTCAAAAGCTCGGATGGCCTCGAGCGGCCAGACCTGGGAATTACTGCCCTTCCTGGTCAGATCCGTGAGAGGCTTGGCCAGCATGGAAAAGTCCCTGATGAACTTCCGATAATAATTGGCGAAGCCCAAAAAGCGCTGCAGGGAACGAAGACCACTGGGCTGGGGCCACTGTAAGACAGCCGAAACCTTCTCAGGATCCATGGAGAACCCCTCAGCTGAAATGATGTAACCTAAGAAGGTTACCTGGGATCGGTGAAATTCGCATTTCTCAAGCTTACCGAACAGCTTGTTCTCTCGTAACCGTTGCAACACTCGTCTGACATCCAGAATGTGGGCCTCCATGGATTCAGAATATACCAAGATGTCATCCAAATAGACTACCACACACTGCTGCAACAGGTCACGGAAAACATCGTTGATGAATTCCTGAAAGACTGCGGGCGCATTGCACAACCCAAAGGGCATAACCAAGGATTCGTAATGACCGGTCCTGGTGTTAAACGCGGTCTTCCACTCATCGCCCGCCTTGATCCTTACCAGGTTATATGCCGCCCTCAGGTCGAGTTTGGTAAAGACCGTGGCCCCTTTAAGGCGATCGAACAGCTCGGAAATCAAGGGTATCGGGTAAGCGTTCTTGATCGTGATGCGATTGAGACCCCTGTAATCGATGCAAGGCCTCAACTCACCGCCCTTCTTTTTCACAAAGAAAAATCCAGCCCCTGCCGGGGACGAAGATTTGCGAATGTGTCCGCGTGAAAGCGCCTCCTTCACGTACTCCTCCATGGCCTCATTCTCCGCTACCGACAGTGGATAGACTTTGCCACGAGGAGGAACGGCACCAGATTGTAACTCTATGGCACAATCGTATGGGCGGTGCGGAGGTAGGGCAACCGCGCGCACCTTATCGAATACATCCCGGTACTCCTCGTATTCAGGAGGCAACAGAGAGTCCGAGGAAGTACACAGCAACTTGACAGACCCATGGATGCAACTAGCCCCACACTGCGGTGACCACGAGAGGATCTCGACCGATCTCCAATCGAAAGTCGGATTATGCTTCTGGAGCCAGGGGTACCCCAAGACCACCGAGTAGTGTGGAGACGAAATAACCTGGAGGCAGACCGACTCTCTGTGAACGGCACCAATGGCTATCCCCACTGGAAGGGTCTCATGAGTCACGTGTGGCGGCAGAAGGGGTCTGCCGTCTATCGCCTCAAGAGCCAGTGGGGAACCTCGAGCCTGCAGAGGAATGGAATTGGCGGCAGCGAACACACTATCAATGAACAAACCACCAGCACCAGAGTCCACCAACGCCTGGGTCGTAACCGAGCCCCCGACCCAGGAGAGGACAACAGTGATCAGTGGTTTGTCAACACGGGAAACCGGGGACGAGGAGACTCCACCCAAGATCTGCCCCCGACAGGATCTCAGGGTACGAGCGTTTCCCGGACGGTTCGGACATGCCAACCGAAAATGCCCACCGAGACCACAGTACATGCATCGGCCCTCGCGTCTCCGGAGTGCCCTCTCCCCCTCGGACAGGCGAGCAAACCCCAGCTGCATGGGTTCACCCCCAGACAAGTCATCCCCAGGAGGCGTGGGAGGAGAGGGAGGCACGGGTGGGACAGCAAACGTAGGCACCAATCTGTTAGAAGACCTCCGCAGGTTCTCCTTAAAGGAAGGTCTCTCCCTGAGTCTGGTGTCAATCAAAATCAGGAAAGAAATAAGAGACTCGAGCTCAACTGGTAGGTCCTTAGCTGCAACCTCATCCTTCAAGGCATCCGAGAGACCATGAGAGAAAGCAGCGACCAGAGCCTCATTATTCCAGCCCACCTCTGCTGCCAGGGTACGAAACTCAATGGCGTATTCAGCTACGGATCGTGAACCCTGTCTGATGGACATAAGGAGCTTCGCAGCAGAGGCAGCACGAGCCGGCACATCGAATACCTTCCGAAGAGAAGCAACAAAACCGGAAAACTCGGCAACCACCGGATTGTTGTTCTCCCATAAAGGGCTGGCCCAGGCCAAGGCCTTGTCCGAGAGCAGCGAGATCAAGAAGCCCACCTTTGATCTCTCAGTAGGAAAGGCATGTGGCAGCAACTCGAAATAAATGCCCACCTGGTTAAGGAAACCTCGGCACTGAGTTGGCTCTCCCCCAAAGCGCTGTGGAAGAGGGGCAGAACCGGTCATACCCCGAAACACCGCAGGCGCAACAACAGGTGTCGGGGTAGACTCTGGCGCAACAACCGGAGCGGCAGTAGGAGCGAGCCCAGGAGCGACAACCGACCCATCGGCAACGGGAGCGAAATGAGCCGTGCGTTCAAGCAGGGTTTGCAACGCCACAGCGAACCGACCCAACAGGTGATCCTGCTGATCAAGTCTGGCAACCAGCGTGGGTAGCGAGGATGGCCCTGTACCGTCAGAATTCATGGCTTGGTCCTAATGTCACGGAACCATGAACCAGACGTACAACAAGAGATGAGTGAAAATAAGAAGGCTTTATTGAAAATAAAGCTGTAAAGCAAAAGTCCAAACGGATGGTGAAACCGAGCAGAGTCTTTGCGAAGCCAGAGGTCAGGAACCAGAAGGGTAGTCAGACGAAGCCAGGATCAGGAACCAGCAGGGTAGTCAGACGAAGCCAGGATCAGGAACCAGCAGGGTAGTCAGACGAAGCCAGGATCAGGAACCAGCAGGGTAGTCAGACGAAGCCAGGATCAGGAACCAGAAGCAGCAGCAGTCTTAGAAGCATGTGAACACAAGAGGACCAAGCAAGGAACTGAAGCCACAGACCTCCTATATCTATGAGCTAGGCATCCAGCTCCTCCCAGGGGAAGGAGGAGCCGCAGGGTGGAAGGCTACAAGAAACCCAGGACCCAAGATGGCCGCCAGCACATGTCAAACGAAGGAGAGCAGCAAGCAGGTAAGACCATGACAGCATTGCCCATCTCTAAGCCGACCCCGCTCAGCAACTGCCAAAGCTTAGAGGGAACACTGGTTGTGGCATAGTATAAGTATGTGGTTTCATGGGAAGCGTCACCCAGATATAAAGCTATGCAGGAGCAAATATAGATGCACATAAATCACATAGACATAGATGCACAAAAATCACAGAGATCACATGGTGGCAGCATAGTGGACCCAAGAAATCGGTGAATCGAATTTCACAAAGGTAACCTGTGGAGAAAGCATTGCAAATGGTTATCTACCTGTATGCTGGGTAAAGGTTTGCTTGGGCGCTGGATGCAGGAGTGTGTAGGCTTTGAGCTGCTGTTTAAATAGCACACTGTCCGGCGATAGCGATCACCTGACAGGAAGTCATGTGTCATATGGAACGCATGTATGCGTTCCAAAGGGCGGAAGTCTCAGCTAGGGCTGTGGATTATGGTAATTCCGGTCACATGACCGGCTGTAGTGAACTGTGGAGTAGTTCATGCGTTCCACACTGTGTAAGAGGGGCGGAGTTAATATGTTAATGCGTTCCACTGCAGTGGAACGCATTAACATATTAACTCCGCCCCTCTTACACAGTGTGGAACGCATGAACTACTCCACAGTTCACTACAGCCGGTCATGTGACCGGAATTACCATAATCCACAGCCCTAGCTGAGACTTCCGCCCTTTGGAACGCATACATGCGTTCCATATGACACATGACTTCCTGTCAGGTGATCGCTATCGCCGGACAGTGTGCTATTTAAACAGCAGCTCAAAGCCTACACACTCCTGCATCCAGCGCCCAAGCAAACCTTTACCCAGCATACAGGTAGATAACCATTTGCAATGCTTTCTCCACAGGTTACCTTTGTGAAATTCGATTCACCGATTTCTTGGGTCCACTATGCTGCCACCATGTGATCTCTGTGATTTTTGTGCATCTATGTCTATGTGATTTATGTGCATCTATATTTGCTCCTGCATAGCTTTATATCTGGGTGACGCTTCCCATGAAACCACATACTTATACTATGCCACAACCATATATGCCATGTGTCTATTATGTAAATCCATGGATCTGTAAATGCTTTGATGACGCTCCTCATGTAACTTTATAATCTCATTCATACAATGCCACAACTGTGTATGCCATAAATTTATGTTTCTTAGAATCCATGCATCTGTAAATATCCATGGGACCACACGACAGATCCCATGGGATATACTACAGCTTGCTTTACCTGACATTTGCGGGATATCAATATGCCCAATATCTCCCATAGGCTTTATTTATTTACTTATGTACTCCGTGGACACCTCCCCCCTCTATCTATTGCCCCTCCTATACTTCCTCCAGCGTAGATAATCATGTTTTACTAACCATTTGATTGTTATAAATATATGAATTTTTCATGATTACGCACACTCAGATGTTTTTACCAACCCCTGGACAGTATTCACTCTGCTGCGACAACACTATGAAATTTTGCTTGTAATTTAATTTATTTGATTTGTGTTCTATGTTACTTTATTTATTTTGTGACTTCATGCTCTGCATTCCATGTATATGTAAAACACTTCAATATGTATATTCCAGATAACATGACCACTGATGAAGGTCCACCATGACCGAAACGTCTGGTCAGAAATAATCTGTCATTCCTTATTTTTCACGGGCATATGGATGGTGCAGAAAACATGAATAATAATAATAATAAAAACATTATTTGAATTGCATAACCTACGGACTGAGTGCCTCAAATTCTTATTACTTGATTCTCTGCTATGACATGAAGACTGATTCTGCGCTGACATAAGGCCAGATTCTCTGTTACGGGACCTCTCTCCTCTGCCTGGGTCTAAATGTGTGACAGTGGCCTGTTCCAGTGGTGGGTGACGTGAAGCCTGATTCTCTGCTATGACATGAAGACAGATTCTGTGCTGACATAAGGCCAGATTCTCTGTTACGGGACCTCTCTCTGTCTGGGTGCCGGGGCCTAAATATGTGACAGTGGCCTATTCCAGTGGTGGGTGACATGAAGCCAGATTCTCTGCTATGGCATGAAGAGACTGATTCTCTGCTGACATGAAGCCAGATTCTTTGCTATGGCATGAAGAGACTGATTCTCTGCTATGGGACCTCTGTCCAATTGATATTGGGTCATTTTTATTTTTTTTATTTTAATTTTAATTCATTTCCCTATCCACATTTGTTTGCAGGGGATTTACCTACATGTTGCTGCCTTTTGCAGCCCTCTAGCTCTTTCCTGGGCTGTTTTACAGCCTTTTTAGTGCCCAAAAGTTCGGGTCCCCATTGACTTCAATGGGGTTCGGGTTCGGGACGAAGTTCGGTTCGGGTTCGGATCCCGAACCCTAACATTTCCGGGAAGTTCGGCCGAACTTCTGGAACCCGAACATCCAGGTGTTCGCTCAACTCTACTTAGAACCCTATTTAAAGAGGACCTTTCACCTATTATATCACTGTGAACTAACTATACAGACATGGAGAGCGGCGCCCGGGGATCTCACTGCACTTACTATTATCCCTGGGCGCCGCTCCGTTCTCCCGCTATGCCCTCCGGTATCTCCAGTCACAAAGTTATGGTAGGCGGAGTCTGCCCTTGTTCTGCTGTAGCGCTGGCCAATCGCATTGCAGACCTCCCAGGCTGTGAGCTCTGCGCTGCGATTGGCCAGCGCTAGAGCAGAACACGGGCAGACTCCACCTACCATAACTTAGTGACTGAAATCTCCGCCTACTATAACTTAGTGAGCGGAGATACCGGAGGGCATAGCGGGAGAACGGAGCGGCGCCCAGGGATAATAGTAAGTGCAGTGAGATCCCCAGGCACCGCTCTCCATGTCTGTATTCTTAGTTCACAGTGTCATAATAGGTGAAAGGTCCTCTTTAATGATACGAAGGTATCTACTCCGACAATGTTTGAACGACTTTGTAAACTCTCGCCCTCCACCAGGGGTCTTATATCAGACATATATTTTCTTCTCTCAACTCCGGAATCCCCACGGGTTATGCGTCATGTGTATATGTCTAAATGGGAGAGATACTTGGAGAAGGAAATACCACCGAGTGATTGGCAGCTTATATAGCGTAGAGCAGCAATGTCGTCCACTTGTGTGACCTATAGAGAGAATTCCTATAAGCTTTTGATGTTTTGGTATCACACACCCCAGATGCTCAGACACCTGAATCCTACGGTCTCTGGTACTTGTTGGAGGTGTGGCTCTGGCCAAGGGTCTTTATTTCACATCTTTTGGGACTGTCATGCCATATTCACACTATGGAGAGAGACCCAACACCTTATATTGCAACTAATTAATACAAAATTCTCCCTGGACCCATATATGTTTTTACTGAATATGCCCCCAATAGTACTAAAGAAACCCGAACTCTGCTTAATACTTCACATATTGTCGGCAACTAGACGCCTTATAGCTAAATACTGGAAGAGACAGGACATACCGACTCGGCTTGATCTGTTCTCTAGTATTATGGAGGTTAGACGAATGGAATATTTATGTCACGGCTGAGGATGGGGGAAACCCTCAGCTGTGCGATGCCAGAAGATGTATGGTCGCTACTCGACCAGGACGACAGAATTAGGGAGCAGGTCACCTCCTATTACATCCCTAACTCTGACCATGACTCCTAGCTGTATGAGCCGACCCTGATGGTAGGGGGGCTCATACTCCTTGGGGTCCCTACTACCCCTCAGGGTGGCCCTGAACTAGGAGCAGAGTAAGACCACCTGTTCCTCCTGGATACGGAGGAACAGGAGTCTCACAGGCCAAGCTGCAAGGAGATGGGGTACATAAACAGACGTATGGATATGGCAGGAGAACTACACTAGTTCACACCTACCTACCACAGCCTTGCTGACTGGATCCTGTGCTCACAAGCTGATGTCCACACCATACATAAATGGACACAGCAAACACACATACACACACAGGAACCCAGATCCATAGCTGCATTAAACATGAGAGGAAAACAACATCAACTTAACATCACATATAAACATTTATGACCACAAGGGTGGCCCTCAATGGCAGATGGTATTAGAGACCAGGAGGATGCCTCCAGCTTACTACAAGGCTGGAGTACCCCTCAGCTTCAGGTCTTCACTGAGGCTTTATAGCCCATGTAGCCACACCCACACACAGACACACCCAGTGTTCACACAAAGAAGGGAGTTAACCCTTCCTACACCAAATAAGGGAAGACAGCCACTTAAAGGGGAAGTGTACTCATAACATAAATACCGTGCACACCAAAACAACAAAAGTGCACACATACAAACACAACAAGCCAGGTGCAACCGCATGCACTTGACAGCAAGCTGCCTAGCAACCGCTCAGACCGATATACTGCCAAAACATCATGTTGCCAGCGGCAACCACACGTGAGGCAACATATTAACAGCTAAAAAGTAGTGGTTTTTTTAACCCTTTTTACGGCGCTGAAAACAGGAGGCAAATTCTCATAAAATATTTTTTAAAAAGTAAAAATATTTGATGAGAATTTGCCTCCTGTTTTCAGCGCCGTAAAAAGGGTTAAAAAAAACACAACTTTTTATCTTCATACTTATTTCTCTTGCCACATTTGGGGCAGAGAAAAAGGAACCTTTGGCAGCAGCACAGGACCCCGCATGCTGGACGGGAGAATATCAGCACAAGCTTTTTACAGTTGTTGTGGCTCCACACAACAACATATGGTAAGCGCTTCTTATATACAGTGCATTAAGACCGTAAATACAGCCACACACACGAGGCGCGGCCTCCTGTCTCTTTTCTCTCCTTTCTTTTATTTAACATATTAACAGCACTCACCAGTGGTTGAACAATAAGACCAAAGCACAGGCAACTGCATGCGGGGGAGTCACGACCATGACCATGATCGTGACAATTTAACTGCGCTTAGTAATAACTCTATAGACAAATTTCATAAGGTATGGCAGCCTTGGGACACATTCACAGAGATCGCTGAATAGTATCCCTCTCACCCCCCCCCCTCTGTCCACCCTCCTGTGTCTTGTCCTGTCCTTTGTTCATAGTAATAACAATGTTATACACTATGTTTGCATAGTCGTGGGCAGTTCTTGCCCAGTTATATTACTATTCCCCCGGTGATCGGGTTGTATACAAATTAGTATTGATGGAACTGGAATTGCTTGATATGCATTTATGTGATTTATTTGCATTGTCAAATCTTTCATATTTACTGATCACCTGATGGTCAGCAGATTTCATAAGGAAATATGTATGTTTCTTTTATTCTTAAAACTTCTTTAATAAAAAGACAATTATACAAAAAAGAAAAGCCGAAGAGAAGGACAATTGTTCACCCAGACGAGTACAGAACGCTCTCCAGAATCTGGAAACAAACTGAGTCCCTCTATCGGACACCACATTAGAGAGAATGCCATGTAGTTTCACGATGTTGTCGACAAACACCTGCGCAAGAGTTTTAGCATTGGGTAGACTAGGTAATGCAATAAAGTGAGCCATTTTACTAAAACGATCGACAACCACCAGAATCACGGTCTTTCCCGAAGAATTCAGTAAATCTGTGATAAAATCCATGGAAAAATGGGTCCAAGGTCTGGACGGGATGGCCAATGGAAGCAGAGATCCGGAAGGCTGAGTATGTCACCTTAGCACGTGCACAGGTACCACAGGCTGACACATAGTCCTCAATACACTTACGCAACCCGAATCTGCGAGAGATGAGATCTACAGTCGATCTACTCCCAGGGTGCCCAGCAAGCACCATACAGTGATGTTCCTCGAACACCTTGTGACGGAATTCGGAGGGAACAAACAACTTCCCCTGAGGACAAGTGTCCGGAGCATCCTCCTGTGCCTCCAACACCCTGACCTCGAGATCAGGATAAAGAGCGGATATATAACCACCCCTTCAGATAAAATGGGACTAGGGTCATTAGACTCACACCCCCCCCCCCCCCCAGGAAAGCTACGTGACAAAGCATCCGCCTTGACGTTCTTAACCCCAGGGCGGTAAGTGACGATGAAGTTAAATCTGGTGAAAAACAATGACCATCTGGCCTGCCTTGGGTTCAGTCGCTTAGCCGACTCCAAGTAGGCCAGATTCTTGTGATCCGTAATTACTGTAATAGGATGAATTGCTCCTTCCAACCAATGCCGCCATTCCTCGAACGCCAACTTAATGGCCAGCAATTCCCTATTCCCCACATCATAATTCTTTTGAGCAGTCGAGAGTTTTTTAGAGAAAAATTCACATGGGCGCCAGGGGCGTAGCTAGAAATGCATGGGCCCCATAGCAAAAAAAAAATTATGGGCCCCCCCCAGCCCCCACATATCTATCGGGCCTCCCACCACCCCTTCCAGAGCTCTCACACAAACACCCATCCTAGATCTCCCACCGCCATGAGCAGTTTCACACTTGCAAGTAGTTTCACACTTGCGGCAGGACGGATCCGACAGGCTGTTGAGCCTGTTGGATCCGTCCTGCCGCTATTTTGCCTTGCTGCCACTCCATCCCCATTGACTGTAATGGGAACGGGGACGGAGCTCCGGTGCAGCGCGGCAGTGTGCGGTGAAAGGCTGGCGGCCGAAAAGTACTGCAAGTCCAACTTTTTCGTCCGGTGGCCTCTCACCACGCAGTGCCGTGCTGCGCCGGAGCTCCGCCCCATTCCCATAATAGTCAATGGGGACGGAGCAGCGGTCCAGCGAAATAGCGGCAGGATGGATCCGACAGGCTGAACAGCCTGCCGGATCCGTCCTGCCGCAAGTGTAAAAGTACCCTTAGTCTGTCATATAAGGGGGGGGGAAGAAACCCCAGAACTAGAGTGTGCCCCCCAAAAGAAGGAAAGGGCGCCCTCCTTATCACTGCTGGCATCTCTTTTTAACTTCAGATCATCAGACTCTCACTTACTAATTACAGCACACACCCTGGCCTGTAGTGTCCACCATCAGACAGGGGAGGGAAGAAAAGAAAGCCCAGAACTAGAGTGTCAGTGTGCCCCCCAAGTTGGGGGGCACACTCTAGTTCTGGGGTTTCTTCCATCCCCTGTCTGATGGTGGACACTACAGGGGTGTGTGCTGTAAATTTGTAATTAGTGAGAGTCTGATGATCTGAATTCTGAAGTTAAAAAGAGCTGCCTGCAGACCTCCAATGATAAGGAGGGCGCCCCTTGCTTCTCTTGGGGGCCCCACTCTGCAGGCAGCTCTTTTTAACTTCAGAATTCAGATCAAGTATCTCAGAAATCATAAGTTCTCTGGGTACACCCCCGGCCGGCCCCCTCCACCGCCTGAGTCCGCCTCCTCCCTCTAGTTACTAGGAGGAAATCTTTCCTGCGCTGCGGCGCTGGTGTCTGGCTCCGCCTCCGGGTGACATCACCACAGGTCCTCCACTCACTCACTCTTTAGTATCCCCTCCACACTAAACTCCGCCCCTCTTGTAATTGATCACATGACTGTGACATCCTCGCAGGTCCTTCAGCCACTAGGATCGAGCAGCTATATATCAGGTTCTGGTCCGGTACGTATGTTCTCACTATTGTAGCCTGTCCGCCATCCTCCTGCAGCCTCTGAAGAGTGTTATGCTGTTTTGCAGCAACTGGAACACAAAATTGCATAATACACGCTGCTGCTGAACCTCTTTTTACAAAGGACGTGTAGCAGAAATAGTGTGGTACTGTATTAGCCAAAATATCCATGTGATGTTACATGGTTTTGTGTTAAAAAGGACAAAAGTATTATTATACAGTTTCCTATAGCCATATTACAGCTGCCATACCTGCACCACCAAGTTCTGCTGAACTGTATCCAACACTACAGCAGACCTCACAGAGTGGCCAACCCACAGGTACGCCCCCGTTCCGGGTCCCTCTACCGCCTACCTCATCTTCTGCTCGTGCGGCAGTGCGCCTTGGGCCCGCCTGCTCCAGTCCAGTCCTGACCTGACTACTCCTTGGCTTCCCCCCAGCCAGGCCCGAGCCGCGGACCGCCCGCGCCCCGCCCACTACACTGGGCGGGCGGTCGGGCCTGGCTGCCTGTGTGTGTTAATAAAAAAAATTAAAAAACTGAATGCGGTCCGGACGGGCCCCCAGTGACGTAGGGCCCCATAGCCACTGCTATGGTGATCCCTACGCCACTGATGGGCGCCATTTACTGGGTGAAGGACCCTGCGACAATATTGCTCCTACCCCTACCTCAACAATAAATGGCTGAGACACGTCCGGTTGCACCAGAATAGGGGCCGAAGCAAAACATTCTTTCACAGCAGAAAAGGCCTGTAATGCCGCATCAGACCAGATAGAAATATTAGCACCCTTCCTAGTCATGTCTTTTAAAGGTTTAACCACCGATGAATAGTTCAAGATAAATTTACGGTAGTAGTTGGTAAACCCCAAAAACCGCATAAGCGCTTTCAGATTTTCAGGTCGATCCCAGTCCAACACGGCACGGACCTTCTCGGGATACATACAAAAACCTGAGGATGAGAGCAGGTAACCCAGAAATTGCACTATCTGTACAGCAAATACACACTTTTCGATCTTAGCATACAACTTATTCTCTCTTAGGATCTGTAACACCTGTCTCACATGATCCTGATGAGTCTCCATATTAGGCGAATAAATTAGTATGTCATCAAGGTATACAACGACAAACCTCCCCACCAGATGATGAAAGATGTCATTGACAAAGTGTTGAAAAACCACAGGAGCATTGGTTAACCCAAAGGGCATGATCAGGTTTTCAAAATGACCCTCAGGGGTATTAAATGCGGTCTTCCACTCATCCCCCTCCTTGATCCTTACCAGATTATATGCCCCCCTCAGATCCAATTTAGAGAACACCTTGGCACCGACAATCTGACTAAACAAATCCGGAATCAAAGGAAGGGGGTAAGGATCACGGACGGTAATACGATTGAGCTCACAGAAGTCCAGACATGGTCTCAGGGTACCATCCTTTTTCTTTACAAAGAAAAATCCAGCAGCCACTGGGGACTTGGATGGTCTAATATGTCCCTTTGCCAAACTCTCGGTGATATACTCTCGCATAGCCGGGACAGTCATATTCCCGATGCGGAGGCAACTCCTGATTACCACTCTCAGAAAAAACATCAGAAAATTCAGAAATGAACGAGGGTACAGTTTTAATGATAACCATAGAGAACGATGCATTAAGACAGTTGTCCATGCAAAAATCACTCCAATCGAGAATCTGTCTCGTTTGCCAATCGATGTTAGGGTTATGTTTGCTTAACCATGGTAAGCCCAACACCAACGGAGCAGGAAGACCCTCCAACACATAACAGGAGATAGATTCCTGATGCAAATCACCCACTCTTAAATGAATGTCATTCACTACCTGCGACAGGCATTTTTGGGCGAGAGGTGCGAGTCAATTGCAAAGACAGAAATACTATTCTCTAATGCATTAGTAGTCAACCCGTGAATGCGTACAAACTGTCCATCAATCAAGTTAACTCCTGCCCCACTGTCGATAAATGCTTCGATTTTCACAGTTTTGGACTCTAGCGCCACCGCGGCAGACAGGAGAAAACGGGTACTACCAGTAAAAGACAAAAGTAGGTTTTCTTGCTCCCCACCCACACTACCAATAGTAATTTGGGGATTAAACTTTTTTTCTTTTTGTTTACACCTTGATGCTGCAAGTACGGACAAATATTCACAAAATGTCCCTTCTTGACACAACAAAAGCAGACTCCTTTCACATGACCCAAGCTTTTGCCAGTAGTTCCAGGAGTAGCTCCTCCTAACTGCATAGGCTCATCACAAGGCACAACCACCAGTGTCTCTCCACCATAAGTGTCCAAGGAAGCAGTACCCTTATTGGACAGTACGTCCTGAAGGTGAGGACCCTTAGATCTCTCCCTCAGGCGTCTATCAAGATGTACAGCAATGACTCAGGATATTCATGAAAAGTCAATGCGTCCTGCAGTCTCTCAGAGAGACCCTGGCAGAATTGGCTACGGAGAGCAGAATCGTTCCACTCTGTATCCGTAGCCCATCTCCTAAATTCAGAGCAATAGGTCTTTGCAGAATGTTCTCCCTGCCGCAAACCCCGTAACTTGGTCTCGGCCTGAGAGATCCGATCCGGGTCATTGACAAAGTGTCTTTTAATTAAAGCCTTTAAGATACACTCTGGTGCTCCAAATCAAGGTACCGCCCAGGGGTTAATATCCACGCGTGGCTGAGAGACTAGACGCTGACACATAGATGGTCAATGCAATCTCTACTTTATTATAGAAAGTAAGCGGTATATACATCTTCAGAAAAGGGCAGTACTTTCTGAGGCCCAGGCATTATTTCATTAGCTCAAAAGGAAGAAGAGATAAGAGAAGAAGAGATAACACTCTAGCATCTGCGCACTACTTTGGAATGTGAACTAATGTAAACATCTGGTTATCGCCGCCATGTTGTAATGGCGTCTATCCTAACAATAATACTGCACACATCATATATGACACTTCAAAAAGGTGTTCTTCTATAGGCAGTGAGTAATATGTGTGTATCATATTCATCCAGCCAAGGGATTGGCTTAGCATCCTTTCACAGTGCACACATCTTCTTCAAAGCATCTGTGGGGAGATAGAAGAAAACACTGCCCACAGCACAGTTCTCTGCCCCCCCCCTTCTTCTCCTCATAGCGTTGCATAGACAGAGCTCGACTAACAGCAGAAAGGGGAGGGGGGAGGCTCCTGAGATAAGAAGAAGTTTGTAACAACTTAAGATTAACCAGTTACATTCCTAGAGATACAAAAAATATAGAATAAAATTCACACATCTCTAACATCATCATAGATAAGACCCAAGGCTCTAAAGAATTCATCTACCGACCGGAGGGACGGTGATCCGGTCGTCAGAGAAAAAGCCCAAGATTGGGTGTCCTCTTTAAGCAATGAAATACTCATACCCACACATTGACACTCATCACCAGAAGAGTATGGACGCTGAAAGAATATTATCCTTCTCTCTATGCACCGTGATTTCATCCTTTGTCCCCGAAGACAGACGTCTGGAGAACATGTCAGTGACACAAGCAGTATGATGTCAGTAACAGTTCTATTTATTGTTTGTCATACATGGGCCTTATATACATTCAGGCATACATACAAGAATAGCTGCAGCTCTCATTACAATAATAATAGTCCCTATTATTAGTCCCCCCCAGGCAACTCTCATTATAATAATGCTGACTAGAAACTTTTCCTTATACAGAGAGGAGGTACATGTAAATATAGTCACCCTTCAATATGATGTCACCCAACCTCCTGTCCTTCATACAGATCATATAGCTAATTCTTGTTAACCCTTCAATCCCCTCTTAAGTCATGAATATGACTTATCTTTTCTCATAGAGAGGTAAGTAGCATATGATTGTCCAGGGTCTGTGGGTTTTGGACACATTACACAAAACATCTGTATGAGGGAAGGAATACATTGGATGCAACAACATATGACAATCAAGGAAGCAATAATAATTATAATGCTGATCAATAATGTTCTAAACCAACTAAAATCCGGCAGCCAGCTCAATAACCAGTCCCACCAAGAGGATGACTCAACATCTTTCCTGATATTATTAGCAATTTCATGTAACCCTTGAATATGGGACTGGATTTATCTGGAATGATCAGATAAATTAAAGTAACACATTCCTTTAAAATCTTGACATCCTATATTATGTTTCAGTAACAGATAATCTACAGTGAAATCTAGTTTCTAGCACTGCTCCTCTTACGCCTTGTATATCTAAAAGCATGTCTGATAAACCGATGCAATAGAATTTATAGTACGAGTATTATATATAGCCAGTCCAGGCACTGCTAATATAGAGGTTCCCAAACTTGTATATTCTGTACGGCTGAGAAGGGGTAAAGTAGAGTCATAGTATTCTGATAAAGTCTTGGTAACTGATCTGTAAGCTCTCCTGATAGGGGGTTGACTGGGAAGGGCCAAAGTCAGCCTGGATAACGCACAGGGACCTCCAATAACATTAGCAGGAATGTAATTGTAGGTGTTGTTACCACAAGACAAAAACCATCCTTTAGGGAGCATTATATTATAGATAAAACTAGGAGTCACAATGGTCTTATTACAACTCATGGAATTATTCAGGGAGCTAGCCAGCCTACTATTCTTTTTACAGGTGTCGTCAATATACTCATATACACTAGTCATAGGTAATCCACTTTTTATGTCTCTATTATCACAATATAAAGTCATATCCTGGAAAAAAGTAAAACAAGTTTCTGCTGCAGTCACATTAATTGTAGTTATTCTAATATTATCCCTGCTATTTCCTAATTTCTGACACTCCCCACAGAGGTCATGCAAGGGAATAAAAGATTGTGTATTGTCAGCCTTCGACCAGACTTCAAGGAGGGATTCATCGGGTGTAGGCACAGCAATAACACATGTTTGTATAAGATCCCGTGGGCTCTGTAAGTCTTTAAGGCACAATGAACTAACATATAGGGCATTTGCCATCCTGACTATACTATTCTGTTCAGAATAAAAGGGGACGGGAGCAAAGGGATCTTGCTCCTGAGCTCTTTTATATACTGGCCGATTATTTGGTGCACCGCAGAAGAAACTCATCTCCTCTGGGTGATAAATACATGTAGTAATAAGCCAGACTGGCAAGAAAACACAAAGATTAATAATTATCAGCAGACAAACAAATCTCCCAGAATATTGTGGGGTCATCATCTTCAGCCTGTGGCAAGGCACTTTTCAGGGAAACTTCTTCTGAGTTCCCCTCTTTGTTCAGGGATTTCACACCTGCTTCACCCTCTTTGTCTTTGTCTGTCACCGGAGAAGAAACCTCAGGGACCCTTTTCACTCTGCTAGCGTGAATCCAGATTGGAGCCTCTTCTGTGAGAATCTCTGTTCTGGTGACTGCTACCACTCGGGTGGGTGGTCCAAACGGGAACTCAGTCTGTGTTCGTCCTTTTGCCAGGCGCTGGACTGTCACCGCGTCTCCTGGTTGGAAAGGATGCGTAGGTTCCTGTGGAGAGAAAGGAGAGGCACGAGCAATATCTTGTTCAATTTGATCTAAGATTTATACAAGTTTCCTCACATATTCTGCGTGTACTACTTCTAGATCCCCTTTTTCTATCACAGGGGCCTTTGGACCCCAAGGGTTGGGGAAGGGTCTTCCCATTAGGGCCTCAAATGGTGAGTAACCAGTATTCTTATTAGGCTGCATCCTAATTTCTGCTACATATAATACACCTTAAAACATAAGATTGTACCTTTGATCTAAGACCTAGTATATAAAAAAAATCTCTCTGAATGAGGTCAGTGGTTGCCTGTGCTCCTCTATGGCCAAGACCATGATACTGTGCAATTAAAATCGGGGCGCTTGCAACTGGGATACATGGCTTCCCCTCTTTGCAGAGAAGACCCGTATTAGGGTCTTGTACTGCACCTACCGACTGCCATTCTATTTTGTCACTACTGGTAGCCAAATCCTGGAGGCTGAGCAATAGATCGTCAGTAAGGGTAATGACTGGAACTAGGGAGGGCATTTGAACTGTCGCTGCCGTTCTAATAGAAGCCTCTTTTGCTGACTGATCAGCTAGGGCATTCCCTTTAGCTATATGTGTTTTTAGGAGTCCAGTATGTGCCTTACAATGGATAATAGCAACTTTGCTCGGTAATTGGATGGCGGCCAGGAGATCATGTACTAGGGTGGAATGTGAAATTTGTCTCCCATCTGCAGCTATGAAGCCTCTCCTCTGCCAGATTACCCCATGATTGTGTACAACCCCAAAGGCATACTTGGAATCGGTGTATACATTTACATCTTCCCCCTCAAAAAGACAACAAGCTCTAGTGAGGGCAATCAGTTTAGCAGCTTGGGCCGAACGTGGCTGCTGAGTATTTGATATGAAGTTGAGGATTAGAGAGCAACAAAACTGCACATCCACTCAGTCTTTGTGCTGACATATGTTGCGTATGTATGTTCCTCAATAGGACCTGAACATTGTGTGAGGTATGCAGAGTGGTGGGATGACCTAGGGTGATAGGCGCGGCCATCTCAGCGACCATAGCACAGGCTGCCAAACTCCAGAGACACGCAGGCATGCCCTAAACCTGTACGGGAACCACTTTTGAGAAAAAAGCAACAGGGCGGTATTTACCTCAATGATCCTGCGCCAGGACTCCTGCCATGGTTTTACAATTGTCCCTGGCAAATAAGTGAAACATCACGCCATAGTCGGGTAAGCCCAAACCAGGACTTGAAACAATTGTACATTTCAAATGACTAAAAGCTTGTAACATGTCATCAGACCATTTAATGAAGTCAGGCATATCAGTATCAGTGGCTTGTCTCAGAATATTATCATAGTAGGAATAATCAGCAATCCATTGGCGGCAGTAACCAATCATGCCAAGAAAGGTCAACATGTCTTTCTCGGTTTGTGGGCGGGGCAGACCCAGTATGGCGGTAATTCTGGCATGGCTGATTCTCCTCTCATCTTTACTGAGAACAAAGCCCAAATACTCAACTCTTTCCATACACCATTGTAATTTCTTCCTAGAAACTTTGTGACCATTTTCACATAACCACAGTAGTAAAGTAACACAGTCTGCCTGGCAGGCCTCCCGAGTAGAACTACATATGAGGAGATCATCCACATATTGTGGAAGGACAGAACCATGAGGGGCAGTCCAAGGGCGCAGTGTAATTTGGAGGACAATGGAGTAGACTACTGGGGAGTGTATATAACCCTGAGGCATTAGACACCATGTAATGTAAAAGCAAAAGGTGGCCGTGTCTCCTTGTCAACTAGGACAGAAAAAAATGCATTCATCAAATCAATAACAGAGAAAAACTCTGCATGGGCAGGAATAGCTGATAGCAGAGATGGCACGTTTGGAACCACAGGGGCTATGGGTAAAATAACAATCTTATAAATAACATCTACTTCAATAGGTTCCTTTAACAAGGTGACCCCTACAGTCATAAAAGGGAACTGTTCCTCAAGGTCACTGTCCACATCATGATGTGTATGTTCAGGTTTGGGAAAACATTTTTTGTGATCTAAGGCGCATGGGAGATATGACTTCTCTAGTGTTAGAAATGTGTGAATTGTATTCTACATGTTCTCGTATCTCCAGGACAACAACTGGTCAATCCCAAACTGTCAGAAACTGCATTTTTAGCTCAGGAGCCATCCCCCCTCCCTTTACTGCCGTCACTCGAAGCCTTGTGTATGTAATGGACATGAGGAGAAGGGGGGCAGGGTGCTGTGCTATGGGCAGCGTCTGAACTATCACCCAACAGATGCTTTGAAGAAGAAGTGTGTACTGTGAAAGGACTCTAGAGTGTCAGCTCTTCTCCTCCTATCTTCTTCCCTTTTGAGCCAATTTAATAATACCTGAGCCTCAAAGTACTTTTTAATCTAAGTCAACTTTTGGAAGGGAATAATATATCTGTGGGATATGTCCTAATTAGGGAGGAGGGGGCTTCTGGAGTGAACTCCCTGTCAATTCTTTTTATAACTCATGTTTCTTTTTATATATATATATATATATATATATATATATATATATATATATATATCCCTCCTGGTTCCCTGCCTTCTGCTTGTGAACCGTTTTTATTTGGTCAATCATACCAGTATGGTGCATAAGTAAGGCAATTTCCCCCTCTTGACTGCATATACTGCATGTCCCACTGGGGGTCTGGACCATAATATGGGTAAGCTTCAGTGTCACCCAAACATAACCTTTCTCACCATATCCATATGGAAGGTGTCATTAGCCCCTTCCCGAGGGAACGAATTTATACTCTTTATTGCCTCTGTCCATCCTGGCATATTATCTACCCAGGGAGGAACTAAAGAATAATCAGTCCCACAGACTCGGGCTACTTAATCCCTACATGTTTCTCCTACATTCGGAGGGGGTGGAGAGACCTTTCCTTGCTTTTGCACCCATTACTTAAAACTTAATTGAGATGGAGGTAGAGCAAAATTTTCCCCAGAACCGTGAAGGACTTATGTCTATGCACAACCTCCTGCTCAACTGTCTGTTAGTATAATCCCTTAAAATAGTTACTTGCGTTCACTAGTTGCTGGGTGAGAAGGTCATCCAGGACACACACAATAAAGCTAGTACATTTTTCACAGTATCAATTGCTGCTTACCTTCAGCATAAAAAGTACTTAATGCTTTATAACATCATAACATAACAGAAAGCATAAGAAAGCGACAGAAAAGAAGCAACAGACAGGGGGTGACAAGAGAAATCAAGGTGCAGACACTATATGAAGTCTTCCCAAAAGACTACCTCTGGTATATCCTTCCCGAAAAGATATAGCTATAAAATACTTCCCTAAAGTATCTGTGTGACCTGGCCAGGAGTCTATTTACAGTCTATCTTCCCTAAAAACAGACACCATCTCTTTTCATTCTATCTTGCCTAAAGACAGATTCCAATAATTCTACCTTGCCTAAAGATAGCTTCCCAATTTCTTTCAGAGTGTCTAAAGCGGATTCAAAATAGAAGAAACAGAAAATTTTACGGAAAGCATCGGAATGTCCCCAGTCTTTAGACAGGAATTTTCCGTTACTTACTGAATTCCTGTATTTTCTATTCCGCGGACAGAGCCCCCAACTGAAAGAATATTATTCTTCTCTCTATGCACCGTGATTTCATCCTTTGTCCCCGAAGACAGACGTCTGGAGAACATGTCAGTGACACAAGCAGTATGATGTCAGTAACAGTTCTATTTATTGTTTGTCATACATGGGCCTTATATACATTCAGGCATACATACAAGAATAGCTGCAGCTCTCATTACAATAATAATAGTCCCTTATAGAGACAGGCAACTCTCATTATAATAATGCTGACTAGAAACTTTTCCTTATACAGAGAGGAGGTACATGTAAATATAGTCACCCTTCAATATGATGTCACCCAACCTCCTGTCCTTCATACAGATCATATAGCTAATTCTTGTTAACCCTTCAGACGCAGCCTAAAGTGTTATTTACATGACTCCCTGAACCGGATGAAATTGTCACTACCCCCGGAAAACCTGTCCGGGAGAGCTACCTTCGGTTGAGGGCAGGCCTGGAACCCACCACCGGAACCAGCAGCCTGTGGACTCTGAATCTGCAAAACCATCGCACGGAGGTCTGCTACCTCCAAATTTAGATTCTGCAGCTGTTCGACCAGTGCAGTCTTAGCATCCATAGCTGCACAGATCAGAACAAAAAAATGGCGGTATTGGCTCTGGATAATGTCACGGATGTAATAGGGGAGAACACCAAAAGACAACAAGAAGGAAGGGAAAGGACACTAGGCCTCACTGCTAGGGAAGGAAAAGGGTCACCGCCTATAAACCCTGCTCCTGGCCCTAACTCCTATCCGTATGGGCACCTCTCAATGGTAGAGATGCCCATACAAGGGAACCTAGAAAACCCTGGTGGTCCTCGGATGCCCTAATGGTAATGACAGGGCAGAGACTACCCGCTCATTCCCTGGTGAAGGAACCAGCGTCTCGCTGAGGCCTAGTAAACAACAAAGGTGGGGGGGAATACAAAATACAACAAATGGAACACTTAACTTCTGAGGCTGATGGATGATGGATGAACAGGACTTCAACTAGAACCACACTCCAGCTCTTCCAAAAACCAAATTAAGCTATCCAGAGCAAGGAGTGATGGGTAAAGTTAGACTAAATAGGGGGAGGTAAAGGTCACATGATCCACACCTGAACAGGAGGTGTGGATATACAAGCAACATACAAAGTGAAACAAAAAACAAAAGAGGCTGTCAGATCACTAATGTGCAGATAATCTTTCAGACCTTCTAAAACCTGTCACCGGTGTGACACATACCTCTTACATCCAGTGATGTCTCCTTTGATGTAAATGTTCTCTTTCTTTATCTTCTCCATTCAGGCCAGACCGCCATGATGATTTCTTTAAGTCATCTCTTCTCTCTGCAGAGTTTGACAGACATCTTAGTTTCCTACTTTTCCATCATCCTCCCACCTTCTCAACATCCCATTATGCACCCCAAAAACTATACTGCAGAAACTGAAATACCCTCTGAAAATACTAGTTACACACAGATAGCGCCCCCTTCAATAATTAAAGGAACACAATGCTCTAAAAAATATCTGCACCCAGCAAACAGTGCCCCTGACACTAATAGTGTAACCATAATGTCCCCAAAAAATAACTGTGCTAAGCTGATACTGTGCCAGGGTGCCCCCCACAGTAATAGTGCTCCCCAAATCCCAACAATAGTAATAATTCTGTGCCAGAGTGCACTTAGTAGTAATAGTGCTCCTACAGTGCCCCCAACAGTAATTGTGTCCCAGAAGTACGGTAATAATGCTCCCATAGTCCCCCAGTTGTAATATAGCCCACCATAATGCCCCTGGTAGAAACAATTCTCTTTATAATGTACACCAGTACAAAAAATGCCCCGTTGTGTGTCAGTAAAAATAAAAGCCAGTATATAGGGTCCAATAGTGCCCCCCATAATGTGCCAGTATATAGGGCCCCCATAGTGCTTCCCCTCCTCTCCATAGTGCTCCCCTCATATTGTGCCAGTATATAGAGCCCCCATAGTGCTTCCCCTCTTCTCCATAGTTGCCCCCATAGTGCTTCCCCCTCTTCTCCATAGTGCCCCCCCATATTTTGGCAGTATATAGGGCCCCCATAGTGCTTCCCCTCTTCTCCATAGTGGCCCCCATAGTGCTTCCCCTCTTCTCCATAGTACCCCTCCATATTGTGCCAGTATATAGGGCCCCCATAGTGCTTCCCCTCTTCTCCATAGTACCCCTCCATATTGTGCCAGTATATAGGGCCCCCACCCCCCTTCTTGCCACAGTATACTATAAATAATAAAAACAATAAACACATATACTTACCTTATGCTGCTGTCAGTGATGCGATGCAGGCCTCTTCCGGCCTGTCTCCTGCCCTGTACCGCTCAGGCGGCGCAATGACGTCATCGCACCACCTGCAGGCTACAGGCACTAGGCCTCTTGCCTATCAGACGAACGGGCAAGGTAGACGCCTCTCCCCTGCTCCTCCGCACCATTCATCTGTATCGCTGTCCTGAGGACGGCGATACAGATGAATATGGAGATGAGCGCTTCCACAATGGAAGCGCTCATCTCTACTCCTGCTGCCTCTGGACAGAAAGGGCCCCCCTCCGACGCTGGCCCCTGCTGACGGCGCCCCCTCTTCTGTCCTGAGTGATGCGCCCCGTGCGGTTGCACCCCTTAACCGGCTGTAGAAACGGGCCTGCAGGTCTGTCAGAACCAGTATTGCCAGTAGTAGGATAAGGCTGAGTATATACAATAGTTGAGCAGTCCCCATAAAGTTGTTCCATAATCAGAACTTTCGCTTTTCGGTCTCCCCACACTCACATAATGTTGCGTAGGCGGAGTGTTGTGGCTTGTACATGACGCCGCCATATTACTTCCCGCTGCGCCATCTGAGGACCATGGCCTGGGGTTGGTAGGGGGAGAAGCTGGGTGAATCCCCGTTGACCATTGCACAGGAGGTGTCCGAGAATGAGTACCTGCAGGTGAGTGCGCAGACCGCGCTTGTTCCTTAGATATCCACTGCACGCCGCCTCCGCCATCTTGGGTCGCACTTTTGACATGGAAAAACTCTGTCAGTTTGCCTGATGACAGATCCAGCACGATTGATGGACACAGATTAGGTTCTGTGTGCTTTGAGCCGCTGTATCAAGCCTGAAGCGCGTCCTACTACATGTGCTGCTGGCCATGCCCCCCAAAGTGACCCCATTTTAGAAACTACACCCCCTCAAGGTATTCAAAACTGATTTTACAAACTTTGTTAACCCTTTAGGTGTTCCACAAGAATTAACGGAAAATGTAGATGAAATTTCTGAATTTCACTTTTTTGGCACATTTTCTATTTTAATTATTTTTTTTCCAGTAACAAAGCAAGGGTTAACAGCCAAACAAAGCTCAATATTTATTACCCTGATTCTGTAGTTTACAGAAGCAACCCATATGTGGTCGCAAACTGCTGTACGGGCACTCGGCAGGGCGCAGAAGTAAAGGAACCACTGGCGGATCCGGGGGGGGGGGGGGGGGGGGGAACGGGGCAATTGCCCCCCCCGAGCTGCTCAGAAGTGGGGGGCGGAGGCCGCAGGACACAGGAAGATGAGCGCTTCCAATGTGGAAGCGCTCATCTCCATAGTTATCTGTATCGCCGTCCTCAGGACAGCGATACAGATGGCTGTGCTGTGGGGCAGGGAGAGGTGTGTCCCTTCCCCTTCCTCTGATAGGCTGCAGGCACTAGGCCGGCAGCCTATTAGAAGCCGATGCAGGCGGCGCGATGACGTCATCGCGGCGCCTGAGCTGTACTGCGCGGGACAAAGGTTGGAAGAGGCCTGCATCGCATCGCTGACATGGAGGTATGTATAAGTGTTTACTGGCACATTTCTGGCTCTTGTTACTAGCACATTAGGGGGGCTCTTGTTACTGGCACAAATTTAGGAGGGCTCTTGTTACTGGCACATTGGGGGGCTCTTGTTACTGACACATGGGGGGCTGTACAGTAGCATTTTATACTGGGACACATTATAGTGGGTACTATGGGGAAGGGGGAGTGGAGTACTATGGGGTCATCTACGGGGGGCACCAAGAAGGGGTATTTTATATTTGCAAGTTATGGGGGGCATCTACTGGGTGTCACGCCTTGCCCTGTGAATGTGCGGAGATCTGTCAGACTGGCTGCACATGTCTGACTCCTCTCTTTGTTTTGGTTTGAGCTGAATACACCTTCCCTCAGGTGTACTGGATGGATTGTTAGCGAGGCTATTTATTCCTCCTTCCCGCCCAGTGGCCTGTGCGCTTTGGATGGGTTGTGGATTGTCTGCTCCAGCTCATCTCAAGATAAGTCCTCTCAGTTTCTTCCCTTGGTGTATTTTATCTAGGCCTCTAGGGAGACGCTTGCTTCCTCCTGTTTGAAGAAGCAGGTCGCCTCTTCCCTTTTACCCTACTGCTCAGGGTTTTCCCAGGGTGTATAGACTTAGGCACGAGGGCATGTGCATATCCACTATTAGGGTATGCACATGTGCACAGCAGTATAGGGAAAGCCTTAGGGATCGCTAGGAGGTGACCCTTTTTCTCCCTAGCTTTTGGGCCTAGTCATTTGTTCTGTTTGTTTGCACTGTGTTTGGTTATTTCCCTGCTTACCTACCTACCGTGACACTGGGGCACTATATATGTGGCATTTTATACTGGTACATTATGGGGCACTAGGAGGAAGGTGGGAGAGGAGCACTATGGGGGCATTTACTGGGGGCACTATATAGGGGTATTTTATACTGGCACATTATGGGGGCACTATGGGGACATTAGCTTAACTGGGGGCATTACAAGGGGGTATTTTTTGCACGGTCTATTATAAGGAGAATTATTACTACTTTATGGTGGACTTTATTACTCCCTCATGGTATGTGCCCCCTAGTAGCAGCACCAGCCTCTCCCTGCTCTGCTATCCCACTGCCCCTTCTCCAAATCCTTATTATGAAATCTTTCTCATTAGGATAAAACATCAGCTCCACCGAGCCCCCCAGCCAAAGTGTTGAAGTGGTGTCCGAGATCCCCAAGGGGTTATACACATATAGCATACACTGTGCCACACAATATACAGTATACCTCTACACTGTGTAGTCTGTTCTGTAAGCACCATTGTTTTGTGGCGGCGGACAGAAAATAATCTGGAAGTGCCCCTCCTGAGACCAGGCTCTGGATCCGCCACTGAAAGGAACGCCATATGGTTTTTGGAGGGCAGATTTCGCTGAGATAATTTTAAGTTGCCATGTCACATTTGAAGACCCCCTGAAGCACCTCTAGAGTAGAAACTTCAAAAAAGTGACCCCATTTTAGAAAATACACCCCTCAAGGTATTCAGAACTGATTTTACAAACTTTAGTAACCCTTTAGGTGTTCCACAAGAATTTAAGAAAATGTAGATGAAATTTCAGAATTTCACTTTTTTGGCAGATTTTCCATTTTAATCCATTTTCTCCCATATAAAGCAAGGGTTAACAGCCAAAAAAAACATAATATTTATTGCCCTGATTCTGTAGTTTACAGAAACACCCTATTTGTGATTGTAAACTGCTGTATGGGCACACAGCAGGGCGCAGAAGGAAAGGGACGACATATGGTTTTTGGAGGGCAGATTTCACTGGGATAATTTTAAATTGCCATGTCACATTTGAAGACCCCCTGATGCACCCCTAGAGTAGAAACTCCAAAAAAATTACCCAATTTTGGAAACTACGGGATAAGGTGGCAGTTTTGTTGGTACTATTTTAGGGTAGATATGATTTTTGGTTGCTCTATATTACACTTTTTGTGATCCAAGGTAACAAAAAATATCTGTTTTGTCACCGTTTTTAGTTTTTGTTTTTTACAATGTTCATCTGACAGGTTAGAACATGCGGTATTTTTATAGAGCAGGTTGTTATCGATGCGACAATACCAGCGTTCGGGTGTCCGCCTGGCCGTGCAGAGGCAAACGGATCCGTCCAGACTTACAATGTAAGTCAATGGGGACGGATCCGTTTGAAGTTGACACAGTATGGCTCAATTTTCAAACGGATCTGTCCCCCCTTGACTTTCAATGTAAAGTCTGGATGGATCCGTCTGAACTACTTTCACACTTAGAATTTTTTTTAAACTATAATGCAGACGGATCCGTTCTGAACGGATCCAAACGTCTGCAATATAGTAGCGGATCCGTCTGTGCAGACATCAGACGGACCCGCTCTGAACGCAAGTGTGAAAGTAGCCTTAATCCTGTTTTCTCTAGCAGATCTGAGATGAGTGCAGCCATTCTTTCCCATATATTTATAGGACATTTCATAATTTTCCCAAATTCTTATGAAAATATATTCAGCACATACTGCATTGAACTAACTGTACCAATTTATTATATATTTTTATAAGGACTCCAACTCCACCAAAATGGACACCGACTCCGACTCCACAGTCCTAGGACCAGGTCTTTACTGTGCCTGGAGCAGGGGCGTAGCTAGAAATGCATGGGCCCCATAGCAAAAAAAAATTATGGGCCCCCCCCCGTGCCATCCACAGATCCCCCTCCCCTAAATAGTGCCATCCACAGATCCCCCTCCCCTAAATAGTGCCATCAACAGATCCCCCTCCCCTAAATAGTGCCATCAACAGATCCCCCTCCCCTAAATAGTGCCATCCACAGATCCCCCTCCCCTAAATAGTGCCATCCACAGATCCCCCTCCCCTAAATAGTGCCATCCACAGATCCCCCTTCCCTAAATAGTGCCATCCACAGATCCCTCTCCCCTAAATAGTGCCATCCACAGATCCCCCTCCCCTAAATAGTGCCATCCACAGATCCCCCTCCCCTAAATAGTGCCATCCACAGATCCCCCTCCCCTAAACAGTGCCGTCCACAGATCCCCCTCCCCTAAATAGTGCCATCCACAGATCCCCCTCCCCTAATTAGTGCCATATACAGATCCCCCTCCCCTAAATAGTGCCGTCCACAGATCCCCCTCCCCTAAATAGTGCCATCCACAGATCCCCCTCCCCTAAATAGTGCCATCCACAGATCCCCCTCCCCTAAATAGTGCCATCCACAGATCCCCCTCCCCTAAATAGTGCCATCCACAGATCCCCCTCCTCTAAACAGTGCCATCCACAGATCCCTCTCCCCTAAACAGTACCGTCCACAGATCCCCCTCCCCTAAACAGTGCCGTCCACAGATTCCCCTCCCCTAAATAGTGCCATCCACAGATCCCCCTCCCCTAAATAGTGCCATCAACAGATCCCCCTCCCCTAAATAGTGCCATCCACAGATCCCCCTCCCCTAAATAGTGCCATCCACAGATCCCCCTCCCCTAAACAGTGCCATCCACAGTATCAGGTGCCTCCCCCACCCCATGTATCAGGTGCCAAACCCCCCCCCCCCCCCAGGTGCCAGTATCAGGTCAGGTACCAACCCCCCTCCCCCAGTATCAAGTGCCCCCCGCTCCCCCCATGGCAGTAACAGTCGGGTATTAAAAAAATAAATAAAAATAAACACTTCTACTTACCTCCATGTCATCGATGCGATGCAGCCTCTTCCTGTATTGTGTCCCGCCCTGTATGTCCATATATGGAGTCAGTGCTTGTATTTCAGAAAAGGTTTCTGCTGGGATTCGAACCCACAACCTTCTGTATCAGAGGCAAAGCATCTAACCACAAGATCATAAGAGCTGCCTTGCTGCTGACTGAAAAATTATGAGACTTCTACTGTTATAGCTGGCTAAGTGTACATCTATACACATGACAGCTGCTCATATATAGAGATATAGCAGAACTGAGTGTGCTGGGATAGCTGTCATATAGAGATATAGCAGTGCTGGGTGTGTTGGGGCAGCTGTCATATGTATAGATGTACACTTAGCCAGCTATAACAGTAGAAGTGTCAAATTTTTTCAATCAATTGTATTGCAGCCTTTATGGTTGTGAGGGTGCCATTGATACATTTGGAGGTTGTGGGTTCGAATCCCAGACACATCAGGAGACTTGAACATTAAGACCGCTGCTGTGAAGGGGCCCTGAACATTAAGACATCGATATTTAACTAACTTGAAAATAAACTGTCGGGCCGGTAGTTACGCCACCTCCTGGCTGCCTGTGTGTACAGTCGTGGCCAAAAGTTTTGAGAATGACACAAATATTAGTTTTCACAAAGTTTGCTGCTAAACTGCTTTTAGATCTTTGTTTCAGTTGTTTCTGTGATGTAGTGAAATATAATTACACGCACTTCATACGTTTCAAAGGCTTTTATCGACAATTACATGACATTTATGCAAAGAGTCAGTATTTGCAGTGTTGGCCCTTCTTTTTCAGGACCTCTGCAATTCGACTGGGCATGCTCTTAATCAACTTCTGGGCCAATTCCTGACGGATAGCAACCCATTCTTTCATAATCACTTCTTGGAGTTTGTCAAAATTAGTGGGTTTTTGTTTGTCCACCCGCGCCACTTAGTTATCACTTTTGCCTCATGGCACGGTGCTCCATCGTCCTGGAAAATGCATTGTTCTTCACCAAACTGTTGTTGGATTGTTGGAGGAAGTTGCTGTTGGAGGGTGTTTTGGTACCATTCTTTATTCATGGCTGTGTTTTTGGGCAAAATTGTGAGTGAACCCACTCCCTTGGATGAGAAGCAACCCCACACATGAATGGTCTCAGGATTCTTTACTGTTGGCATGACACAGGACTGATGGTAGCGCTCACCTTTTCTTCTCCGGACAAGCCTTTATCCAGATGCCCCAAACAATCGGAAAGAGGCTTCATCTGAGAATATGACTTTGCCCCAGTCCTCAGCAGTCCATTCACCATACTTTCTGCAGAAGATCAATCTGTCCCTGATTTTTTTTTGGAGAGAAGTGGCTTCTTTGCTGCCCTTCTTGACACCAGGCCATCTTCCAAAAGTCTTCGCCTCACTGTGCGTGCAGATGCGCTCACACCTGCCTGCTGCCATTCCTGAGCAAGCTCTGCACTGGTGGCACTCCGATCCCGCAGCTGAATCCTCTTTAGGAGACGATCCTGGCGCTTGCTGGACTTTCTTTGACGCCCTGAAGCCTTCTTAACAAGAATTGAACCTCTTTCCTTGAAGTTCTTGATGATCCTATAAATTGTTGATTGAGGTGCAATCTTAGTAGCCACAATATCCCTGCCTGTGAAGCCCTTTTTATGCAATGCAATGATGGTTGCACGCGTTTCTTTGCAGGTCACCATGGTTAACAATGGAAGAACAATGATTTCAAGCATCACCCTCCTTTTAACATGTCAAGTCTGCCATTTTAACCCAATCAGCCTGACATAATGATCTCCAGCCTTGTGCTCGTCAACATTCTCACCTGAGTTAACAAGACGATTACTGAAATGATCTCAGCAGGTCCTTTAATGACAGCAATGAAATGCAGTGGAAAGGTTTTTTTGGGATTAAGTAAATTTTCATGGCAAAGAAGGACTATGCAATTCATCTGATCACTCTTCATAACATTCTGGAGTATATGCAAATTGCTATTATAAAAACTTAAGCAGCAACTTTTCCAATTTCCAATATTTATGTAATTCTCAAAACTTTTGGCCACGACTGTAGTGTCTGTGTAAAAAAAAAAAATACTGAATGCGGTCGGACGGGCCCCCAGTGGCGTAGGGCCCCATAGCCACTGCTATGGTTGCTATGGCGATCCCTACGCCACTGGCCTGGAGTTTAGCCAAATCAATGTGAGCGGCTAAACACTACCTCTGTTCCGGACCTGTCCACTAGGGGGCTACAAGGTCCATAGCATGCATGGAGTTTAGACAGCTGCTGTACAGTCGGCTATTTCCCGTGCCTGGTAAGGACCAGGTCAGTGTGGTGCATGAAGTTTAGCCAAATCAATGTAAATCAGCTAAATCCCATCATAGTTCCGGACCTGACCACCAGGGGGCCGTACCAGGCATGGGAAATAGACCGCTGCTATTTCCTATGCCTGGTAAGGCCTCTTTCACACTTGCGTTGTCCGGATCCGGCGTGTACTCCACTTGCCGGAATTACACGCCGGATCCGGAAAAACGCAAGTGTACTGAAAGCATTTGAAGACGGAACCGTCTTCCAAATGCGTTCAGTGTTACTATGGCACCCAGGACGCTAGTAGTGGGGAGCGGGGGAGCGGTATACTTACCGTCCGTGCGGCTCCCGGGGCGCTCCAGAGTGACGTCAGAGCGCCCCATGCGCATGGATGACGTGATCCATGTGATCACATGATCCATGCGCTTGGGGCGCCCTGACGTCACTCTGGAGCGCCCGGGGAGCCGCACGGATGGTAAGTATGCTGCTCCCCCGCTCCCCGCTACACTTTACCATGGCTGCCAGGACTTTAGCGTCTTGGCAGCCATGGTAACCACTCTGAAAAAGCTAAATGTCGGCTCCGGCAATGCGCCGAAACGACGTTTAGCTTAAGGCCGGATCCGGATCAATGCCTTTCAATGGGCATTAATTCCGGATCCGGCCTTGCGGCAAGTGTTCCGGATTTTTGGCCGGAGCAAAAAGCGCAGCATGCTGCGGTATTTTCTCCGGCCAAAAAACGTTCCGTTCCGGAACTGAAGACATCCTGATGCATCCTGAACGGATTTCACTCCATTCAGAATGCATTAGGATAATCCTGATCAGGATTCTTCCAGCATAGAGCCCCGACGACGGAACTCTATGCCGGAAGACAAGAACGCAAGTGTGAAAGAGCCCTAAGGACCAGGATCGTATCGTGCATTAGACACAACCGTATTTAGACGCTTAGGTCACGTGTCACACATGTTTATCACGTACTCCAGTCCCTGTACGTGTGCGTTCCATCTGCCACTACCCGGCATGCAGTGCGGGGGCTAATAGCTCAGTTCTCCTCCCCCTCCCTATGGGTGACGTGGGCCCGGGTGTGTCACGTGATGCTTCGGTGGCGTTCTGGTCTGTTATCTCGGTTGCTAGTTGACACAGGACGGGCAGAAAACCCGGAGACGGAGCGGTTCTGCTGAAACCGGAGATGAGGGGCGGGTGACCGGTTCAGACGCGGTAGGTGGCTGATGCTGTACAGGTTGCGGAGGGGCATGGATGAAGGTGGGGGCAGAGAGGTCACTGCTCAGCTGGAATGGTGGGATTCGTCCACACCTGTGAGCAGCGGCATCCTGTCCTGTGCTATGTACAGTTGTCAGGTGTCAGAATATTAGGACCTGAGGACCAGCCATAGAGTTGCAGTCCAGACGTACCGGTTACACTCTACATAGTCCAGGTCATCTCTATGATATTGGCCAGTAGAATACACAGACTAAGTCATCCTCCTGTTTAACCCTTACCGGCCTGTGTACGGCCATTCCCCTTAGTGAAGCATTACCCAGCACCCACTGAAGCCAGTGGCTGTTCATGTGATGTATGGGCACGAGGGCTCCTCCTGAGTAATAGAGAGGGATTCCCCATAGAGGACCCCCTTGTTTGCATCGGCTATTGAAAAAGATGGGAGTGATCCACACTGGAGTGCGCTTGTCCTCTACCTGGAGTAAGGACTGAGGGTGACAGAGGTCTGTCTGAGCATAGGGTACGCAGGTTGGGTATTGATGCCCACATGCCATCTATCTGCTCTGCTCCTGTAAATCTGCTTACATGTTCAATATGTCAGGTTCCCTTTACATATTAAGACCTCTCTGCTTTAAAGGGGTTGTCCACAGGATAGGTGATAAGTATGTTACTGCTGGGACCCCCACAGATCAGTGTACTGCTGCTCCATTCATCTCTATGGGACTGATGGAGATAGGTGAGCGCTGTGCTCTGCGACTCTTCAGCAGCCTCATTGATTTGGATAGAGCAGTGATGTGACCTCTATTCACTTGGGGTATTCGGGGACCCTGTTCTCGTGATCGGTGGGGGTGGATAGGTGATGGGGAACCCTCTAATTTTCCCTATGTTTCCTCACATGCAGTGGTATCTGGGGGACATGGTTCATTCATGTGACCGAGGTGTGTGCTGCGTTTCCTGCACGTGTACTTGGAAGCCCTAATGTAAACAGAGCTATGAAATGGCTCCTATCTGTATGTTTCAGCTATGGATGTGGTGGGCACATCAGTAGGGATGAGCGAACTTCTGTTTTCAAGTTCCGCGTACCAGGTTCGGGTTATCTAAGAATTCCGTTATGGATTCCGCTACCACGGACAATAACTTATGGTCCGTGGTAGCGGAATCCATAACGGAGTTCTTAGATAACTTGAACCTTGTACTCTGAGCTTGAAAACAGATGTTCGCTCGTCCCTACACATGAGGGCTACCTCTATGATGCCCGGCAGGGATGCGTTAGTATATGACACGTGAGTGCTCTATTATTTAGAGCACCTTCCAAAGTTTACGTAAAGGGACGCTGTCACATTGATCTGCAAACGAGTCCAGTCCCTGTGATTGATCTCGCCACCCATAAGGCTCCACAGGGAGCAGAGATTTCAGTCACTAAATTGATCCCATTTATTGTGCAAAGTCCTCACAGTTAGACCCTACAGACCCATGCTATGTTATAACCTATGCTATGTTATAACCTATGCTATGTTATAACCTGTGCTTGTTAACATAAGTGTATACATATATTATGGCTATTACATTGCCTGGTGCAGAAACTAAACGTTGTAGGGCACCTATTAAACGATATGGGGTCCGCCAGAGCATAGATAATGGAATATTCTTCCAAGCCCTGCATGCCATGCTAAATTTTATGGAAATGGAGTCTCTACAGCTTTTTAGGCCAGGTTCGCATAAGTGCATTCAATCGGGAAAATGCATTTTTGGCTCTGCGATGGCGGCTTCGCCTGGAACCCCTTACAGATCGGGAGGAGGTTCTGTGGCAGAGTTCAGGAAATCGCTGCGCTCAGTGAAGGAAGCAAACCTATTATTGAGATTTTAAGGGCATGCAAATGATGGTAGTCGTACATGGAGAACCTGTCTGATGACAGATACTCTTTACCATCTGGTGTGTTTTTTTGTTTATTCCTAAGGGGTGTGTGTATTTTTTTTTTAACTGGATGACATTGCATGATACATTATTGCATTTTATGTGATAGCAGTGCTCCAGACAAAAAAAAATGACCAGGAGCCATTGGGTCCTAAACGAAAAAATTTAGGAGCCAAATTACATTTTTTAGTCACCAAATTTTAAATGCATTAATTTAAAAAAAAAAGGACTTTGAGAAGATGAGACGCAGCTCACAGTAGTGAGCCAGCACTACATATAGGAGAAAACAGCACCACATACCTCTCACATCCAGGGACATCTTCTAGGGGACAAGGTGACTAATAATGGCGAATTGTTTAGAGTTTTTTTTTTATTACTGCCTTCACCGAGCGGAAATATTTTTAAATATTTTAATAGCTCACACTTTTTGGGACGTGGCGATATGTAATATGTTTATTCTTTATTGTTTGTAAATTTTATATGTAAAACTGGGAAGGGGGCCATTTAAAATTTTAGTATTTTGGTGTTTTTTTTTCTTTTTTTTTTTTTTTTACTTTTTATTTAACCACCTCCGGACCGCTGTACGCACAGACGCGTCCTGGAGGTGGTTGATTCATTCCGCCTGGACGCATATACGCGTCATCTCGCGAGACGCGAGATTTCCTGTGAACGCGCGCGCTCACAGGAACGGAAGGTAAGAGAGTTGATCTCCAGCCTGCCAGCGGCGATCGTTAACCCCTAACAGGTATATTAGACGCTGTTTTGATAACAGCGTCTAATATACCTGCTACCTGGTCCTCTGGTGGTCCCCTTTGTTTGGATCGACCACCAGAGGACACAGGTAGCTCAGTAAAGTAGCACCAAGCACCACTACACTACACTACACCCCCCCCATCACTTATTAACCCCTTATTAGCCCCTGATCACCCCTGATCACCCCATATAGACTCCCTGATCACCCCCCTGTCATTGATCACCCCCCTGTCATTGATCACCCCCCTGTCATTGATCACCCCCCTGTAAAGCTCCATTCAGATGTCTGCATGATTTTTACGGATGCACTGATAGATGGATCGGATCCGCAAAACGCATCCGGACGTCTGAATGAAGCCTTACAGGGGCGTGATCAATGACTGTGGTGATCACCCCATATAGACTCCCTGATCACCCCCCTGTCATTGATTACCCCCCCTGTCATTGATTACCCCCCTGTAAAGCTCCATTCAGACGTCCGCATGATTTTTACGGATCCACTGATAGATGGATCGGATCCGCAAAACGCATACGGACGTCTGAATGAAGCCTTACAGGGGCATGATCAATGACTGTGGTGATCACCCCATATAGACTCCCTGATCACCCCCCTGTCATTGATTACACCCCTGTCATTGATCACCCCCCTGTAAAGCTCCATTCAGATGTCTGCATGATTTTTACGGATGCACTGATAGATGGATCGGATCCGCAAAACGCATCCGGACGTCTGAATGAAGCCTTACAGGGGCATGATCAATGACTGTGGGGATCACCCCATATAGACTCCCTGATCACCCCCCTGTCATTGATTACCCCCCCTGTCATTGATTACCCCCCTGTAAAGCTCCATTCAGAGGTCCGCATGATTTTTACGGATCCACTGATAGATGGATCGGATCCGCAAAACGCATACGGACGTCTGAATGAAGCCTTACAGGGGCATGATCAATGACTGTGGTGATCACCCCATATAGACTCCCTGATCACCCCCCTGTCATTGATTACACCCCTGTCATTGATCACCCCCCTGTAAAGCTCCATTCAGATGTCTGCATGATTTTTACGGATGCACTGATAGATGGATCGGATCCGCAAAACGCATCCGGACGTCTGAATGAAGCCTTACAGGGGCATGATCAATGACTGTGGGGATCACCCCATATAGACTCCCTGATCACCCCCCTGTCATTGATTACACCCCTGTCATTGATCAACCCCCTGTAAAGCTCCATTCAGATGTCTGCATGATTTTTACGGATGCACTGATAGATGGATCGGATCCGCAAAACGCATCCGGATGTCTGAATGAAGCCTTACAGGGGCATGATCAATGACTGTGGTGATCACCCCATATAGACTCCCTGATCACCCCCCTGTCATTGATTACACCCCTGTCATTGATCACCCCCCTGTAAAGCTCCATTCAGATGTCTGCATGATTTTTACGGATGCACTGATAGATGGATCGGATCCGCAAAACGCATCCGGACGTCTGAATGAAGCCTTACAGGGGCATGATCAATGACTGTGGGGATCACCCCATATAGACTCCCTGATCACCCCCCTGTCATTGATTACCCCCCCTGTCATTGATTACCCCCCTGTAAAGCTCCATTCAGAGGTCCGCATGATTTTTACGGATCCACTGATAGATGGATCGGATCCGCAAAACGCATACGGACGTCTGAATGAAGCCTTACAGGGGCATGATCAATGACTGTGGTGATCACCCCATATAGACTCCCTGATCACCCCCCTGTCATTGATTACACCCCTGTCATTGATCACCCCCCTGTAAAGCTCCATTCAGATGTCTGCATGATTTTTACGGATGCACTGATAGATGGATCGGATCCGCAAAACGCATCCGGACGTCTGAATGAAGCCTTACAGGGGCATGATCAATGACTGTGGGGATCACCCCATATAGACTCCCTGATCACCCCCCTGTCATTGATTACACCCCTGTCATTGATCAACCCCCTGTAAAGCTCCATTCAGATGTCTGCATGATTTTTACGGATGCACTGATAGATGGATCGGATCCGCAAAACGCATCCGGATGTCTGAATGAAGCCTTACAGGGGCGTGATCAATGACTGTGGTGATCACCCCATATAGACTCCCTGATCACCCCCCTGTCATTGATTACCCCCCCTGTCATTGATTACCCCCCTGTAAAGCTCCATTCAGACGTCCGCATGATTTTTACGGATCCACTGATAGATGGATCGGATCCGCAAAACGCATACGGACGTCTGAATGAAGCCTTACAGGGGCATGATCAATGACTGTGGTGATCACCCCATATAGACTCCCTGATCACCCACCTGTCATTGATTACCCCCCTGTAAAGCTCCATTCAGACGTCCGCATGATTTTTACGGATGCACTGATAGATGGATCGGATCCGCAAAACGCATCCGGACGTCTGAATGAAGCCTTACAGGGGCGTGATCAATGACTGTGGTGATCACCCCATATAGACTCTCTGATCACCCCCCCTGTCATTGATCACCCCCCCTGTCATTGATCACCCCCCCTGTCATTGATCACCCCTCTGTAAGGCTCCAGACATTTATTTGGCCCAAGTTAGCGGAATTTATATATTTTTTTTCTTACAAAGTCTCATATTCCACTAACTTGTGTCAAAAAATAAAATCTCACATGAACTCACCATACCCCTCACGGAATCCAAATGCGTAAAATTTTTTAGACATTTATATTCCAGACTTCTTCTCACGCTTTAGGGCCCCTAGAATGCCAGGGCAGTATAAATAC
Organism: Bufo bufo; assembly: GCF_905171765.1. Taxonomy (NCBI): domain Eukaryota; kingdom Metazoa; phylum Chordata; class Amphibia; order Anura; family Bufonidae; genus Bufo; species Bufo bufo. The sequence continues at coordinate 424,226,853 of NC_053392.1, read as the reverse complement.
CCCACATGTGACCCCATTTCGGAAAGAAGACACCCCCAGGTATTCCGTGAGGGGCATATTGAGTCCATGAAAGATTGAAATTTTTGTCCCAAGTTAGCGGAACGGGAGACTTTGTGAGAAAAAAATTAAAAATATCAATTTCCGCTAACTTGTGCCAAAAAAAAAAAAAATTCTATGAACTCGCCATGCCCCTCATTGAATACCTTGGGGTGTCTTCTTTCCAAAATGGGGTCACATGTGGGGTATTTATACTGCCCTGGCATTCTAGGGGCCCCAAAGCGTGAGAAGAAGTCTGGTATCCAAATGTCTAAAAATGCCCTCCTAAAAGGAATTTGGGCACCTTTGCACATCTAGGCTGCAAAAAAGTGTCACACATCTGGTATCTCCGTACTCAGGAGAAGTTGAGGAATGTGTTTTGGGGTGTCATTTTACATATACCCATGCTGGGTGAGAGAAATATCTTGGTCAAATGCCAACTTTGTAAAAAAAAAATGGGAAAAGTTGTCTTTTGTCAAGATATTTCTCTCACCCAGCAAGGGTATATGTAAAATGACACCCCAAAACACATTCCCCAACTTCTCCTGAATACGGCGATACCACATGTGTGACACTTTTTTGCAGCCTAGGTGGGCAAAGGGGCCCATATTCCAAAGAGCACCTTTCGGATTTCACAGGTCATTTACCTACTTACCACACATTAGGGCCCCTGGAAAATGCCAGGGCAGTATAACTACCCCACAAGTGACCCCATTTTGGAAAGAAGACACCCCAAGGTATTCCGTGAGGGGCATGGCGAGATGCTAGAATTTTTTATTTTTTGTCACAAGTTAGTGGAAAATGCAGATTTTTTTTTTTTTTTTTTTTTTCATACAATCAGCATTTTCCACTAACTTGTGACAAAAAATTAAAAATTCTAGGAACTCGCCATGCCCCTCACGGAATACCTTGGGGTGTCTTCTTTCCAAAATGGGGTCACTTGTGGGGTAGTTATACTGCCCTGGCATTTTCCAGGGGCCCACCGCACCGCAGTCACTTATTCGCTGTTTAGCGTATCGCTAATCAGCATTTGTACTTTTATGGTATCTGTAAGTGATCAAAACTGATCACGGTCAGATCTATAATTGTATTAGTGTCACCTTAGCTCGCCCTCCACCCAAAACGCAGTGTTTGCCCGATCAGGCCTGATCGGTCGCCCACACGTGCGTTCACCCACGCCCGCCCCACCGCAGTGACAAAAAATATATATTTTTTTGATCACTGCACATTCATTTTACACGCACTGCGGCGATAAAAAAATCAGTTTTGATATTTTTTATCAACCGCAGCGGCCTCCGGTACTTCGCTAGCCTCCCCTTTGTAAGACGGGTTTGCTTTTTTTCTTGGGTAGTCTCAGGGAATACCCCTAAATTTAGTAGTCCAAAATGTCAAACAGGGGGTATTCTTCTGAAGAGGCCTACAGGATTCTGACCCAGTCGGATGAGGAGTGGGAACCCTCATCTGACGAATCTAGCGGGTCAGAATATGAACCAATGGAAAGCAGTGGCTTTCTGACCCAAAGTTCGGACGAGGAGGTGGAGGTCCCTGATAGAACCAGGCGTACCCGGCCCCGTGTCGCTAGACCACAGGTTGTGCAGGATTCGCTTCAAGAGCAGCAGAGTGGGGCTGTCGCTGCGGGATCACGTGGTGAGGCATACACCAGCAGCGCAGCCCTCCTTGGACCTAGTACCAGCACTGCCGTACAACATGGTGACGTGGCGAGCACCAGAAGGGCAGTTGAAGCTGGTACGGTGGCACGTGCAGTAGTTACCCCGTCGCAGCCACTGCACAGACAGGCCCGTAGAGCCCCTAGAATCCCTGAGGTGCTGGCAAACCCTGATTGGCAGTCACCAACTTCAGCCGCACCATTAGTTCCCCCTTTCACCGCCCAGTCTGGAGTTCGGGTTGAGACGGCTCAAATCGGTTCGGCCCTGGGATTTTTTGAGCTGTTCTTGACTGCGGAGCTCTTGGACTTAGTCGTGGCAGAGACAAACCGGTATGCCACACAATTTATATCCGCCAACCCGGGAAGCTTTTATGCCCAGCCTTTCCGGTGGAAACCAGTCCAAGTTTCCGAACTTAAAATTTTTTGGGCCTTCTCCTCAACATGGGTCTAACTAAAAAGCATGAATTGCGGTCATATTGGTCCACGAACCCGATTCATCACATGCCCATGTTCTCTGCTGCTATGTCCAGGGCACGATTTGAGGCCATCCTCCGTTTCCTGCATTTTAGCGACAACACCACCTCCCGTCCCAGAGGCCACCCAGCTTTTGACCGGCTCCACAAAATTCGGCCCCTCATAGACCACTTCAACCAGAAATTTGCAGATTTGTTTACCCCAGAGCAAAACATCTGCGTAGACGAGTCCCTAATACATTTTACCGGACGCCTTGGCTTCAAACAATACATCCCAAGCAAGCGTGCCCGGTATGGGGTCAAATTGTATAAGCTCTGTGAAAGGGCCACAGGCTATACCCACAAATTTCAGATCTATGAGGGAAAAGATCAGACCCTGGAGCCGGTCGGTTGCCCTGACTACCTGGGGAGTAGTGGGAAGACAGTATGGGACTTGGTGTCACCCTTATTCGGCAAGGGGTACCATCTTTATGTGGACAATTTTTACACAAGTGTGACCCTCTTTAGGCATTTGTTTCTAGAACGGATTTGCGCCTGTGGCACCGCGCGAACTAGTCGCGTGGGCTTCCCCCAACGGCTCGTTACCACCCGTCTTGCAAGGGGGGAGAGGGCTGCCTTGTGTAACGAAGAACTGCTCGCGGTGAAATGGAGAGACAAGCGTGACGTTTACATGCTCTCCTCCAGTCACGCAGACACGACAATACAAATTGAGCGAGCAACCCGTGTCATTGAAAAGCCCCTCTGTGTCCATGACTATAATGCGCTCATGGGAGGGGTGGACTTCAATGACCAGATGTTGTCTCCGTATTTAGTTTCCCGCAGAACCAGACGCTGGTATAAGAAGGTGTCTGTATATTTAATTCAATTGGCGCTGTATAATAGTTTTGTTCTCTACAGTAAGGCTGGGAGAACAGGATCCTTCCTCAAATTCCAGGAAGAGATCATTGAGAACCTCCTGTATCCAGGAGGTTCCGTGGCCCCATCCACCAGTGTAGTTAGCCGTCTACACGAGCGACATTTCCCCAGTGTCGTTCCTGGTACCTCAACCCAACCGTCACCCCGAAAAAGATGTCGTGTCTGTAGCAGGAGTGGAATAAGGCGTGACACCCGCTATTTCTGTCCTGACTGTCCTGACCACCCTGCCCTATGCTTTGGTGAGTGTTTCCGGAAGTACCACACACAGGTACACTTAGCATAGGGATTGCATCTCACAGGACAGGCACACAGGGCTATTAGGGCCCTTTTACTCACAGCTGCTGCAAACCTCTCCTTTCACCTGGGATAAAGTGCATAACGTACTTCGCCACATCTTTGGGCGATTTGCGCTTTGCACATTGTCCCATGGGGAAGGAGAGGTTTGTTCTATAAAGGTAAAAAAAACTAAACAAGTAAGTAAACGGTAAGTAAAAAAGTTAACGTTCAGTTAAAAAAGTAAAAAAAAAGTTTATATGTTCTGTTCAAAAGTTAATAAATTTATTGCGTTGCGGCCTGGTTTTTTCTTTTTTGTTTTTGTTTTTTTTACCTTCCTGGTGGACCAACCGATCGACTAGCTGCAGCACTGATGTGCATTCGGACAGAAGCATTACGCTGCTGTCAGATTACACGCAAGTCGGTGTATGCGGCGCTGCAAGACGAGATTTCTCCTCTGCAGTAAAAGATACGTTTGCCGAGGCATATGAGCTGAGGAGGTGGCGGTGGTCCACCTGGAAGGTAAAAAAAACAAAACAAAAAAGAAAAAACCAGGCCGCAACGCAATAAATTTATTAACTTTTGAACAGAACATATAAACTTTTTTTAACTTTTTTAACTCAACGTTAACTTTTTTACTTACCGGTATTTTTTTTTTTGTTTAGTTTTTTTTACCTTTTATAGAACAAACCTCTCCTTCCCCATGGGACAATGTGCAAAGCGCAAATCGCCCAAAGATGTGGCGAAGTACGTTATGCACTTTATCCCAGGTGAAAGGAGAGGTTTGCAGCAGCTGTGAGTAAAAGGGCCCTCGATTCACATCGATTGATGTGAATGGAGAAATCTGGTTTGCCAGGGCATACGAGCTAAGTGGGTATGGATGTTGGGCGGAGCTCCTATGTCCTGGCAGACGCCTTTCCCCTCCTTTTTCTTTTTTTGGCAGAGATTTTTTTCATCCACATTGATTGATGCGAATGAAGAAATCTGTGCCGTTCATTTTTTTTCTTTCAGCCCAGAGGCTGAACGGAAAAAAAAAATCTCATTACCCGTATGCTCAATATAAGGAGAATAGCAGAAACTCCTAATGCTGGCCATACATGTAATGATTGCGGAGACCCTCAAATGCCAGGGCAGTACAAACGCCCCACAAATAACACCATTTTGGAAAGAAGACACCCCAAGGTATTTGCTGAGGGGCATATTGAGTCCATGAAAGATTTAAATTTTTGTCCTAAGTTAGCGGAAAGGGAGACTTTTGTGAGAAAAAAATCAAAACAATTTCCGCTAACTTGTGCCAAAATTTTTTTTTTTCCATGAACTCGCCATGCCCCTCATTGAATACCTTGGGGTGTCTTCTTTCCAAAATGGGGTCACATGTGGGGTATTTATACTGCCCAGGCATTTTAGGGGCCCCAAAGCGTGAGAAGAAGTCTGGTATCCAAATGTCTAAAAATGCCCTCCTAAAAGGAATTTGGGTACCTTTGCCCACCTAGGCTGCAAAAAAGTGTCACACATGTGGTATCTCCGTATTCAGGAGAAGTTGGGGAATGTGTTTTGGGGTGTCATTTTACATATTCCCATGCTGGGTGAGAGAAATATCTTGGTCAAATGCCAACTTTGTATAAAAAAAATGGGAAAAGTTGTCTTTTGCCAAGATATTTCTCTCACCCAGCATGGGTATATGTAAAATGACACCCCAAAACACATTCCCCAACTTCTCCTGAATACGGAGATACCACATGTGTGACACTTTTTTGCAGCCTAGGTGGGCAAAGGGGCCCACATTCCAAAGAGCACCTTTCGGATTTCACAGGTCATTTACCTACTTACCACACATTAGGGCCCCTGGAAAATGCCAGGGCAGTATAACTACCCCACAAGTGACCCCATTTTGGAAAGAAGACACCCCAAGGTATTCCGTGAGGGGCATGGCAAGTTCCTAGAATTTTTTATTTTTTGTCACAAGTTAGTGGAAAATTATGTTTTTTTTTTTTTTCATACAAAGTCTCATATTCCACTAACTTGTGACAAAAAATAAAAACTTCCATGAACTCACTATGCCCATCAGCGAATACCTTGGGGTGTCTTCTTTCCAAAATGGGGTCACTTGTGGGGTAGTTAGACTGCCCTGGCATTCTAGGGGCCCAAATGTGTGGTAAGGAGTTTGAAATCAAATTCTGTAAAAAATGACCAGTGAAATCCGAAAGGTGCTCTTTGAAATGTGGGCCCCTTTGCCCACCTAGGCTGCAAAAAAGTGTCACACATCTGGTATCTCTGTATTCAGGAGAAGTTGGGCAATGTGTTTTGGGGTGTCATTTTACATATACCCATGCTGGGTGAGAGAAATATCTTGGCAAAAGACAACTTTTCCCATTTTTTTTATACAAAGTTGGCATTTGACCAAGATATTTATCTCACCCAGCATGGGTATATGTAAAAAGACACCCCAAAACACATTCCCCAACTTCTCCTGAATACGGAGATACCACATGTTTGGCACTTTTTTGCAGCCTAGGTGGGCAAAGGGGCCCACATTCCAAAGAGTACCTTTCGGATTTCACTGGTCATTTTTTACAGAATTTGATTTCAAACTCCTTACCACACATTTGGGCCCCTAGAATGCCAGGGCAGTGTAACTACCCCACAAGTGACCCCATTTTGGAAAGAAGAGACCCCAAGGTATTTGCTGATGGGCATAGTGAGTTCATAGAAGTTTTTATTTTTTGTCACAAGTTAGTGGAATATGAGACTTTGTAAGAAAAAAAAAAAAAAAAAAAAAAAAATCATCATTTTCCGCTAACTTGTGACAAAAAATAAAAAGTTCTATGAACTCACTATGCCCATCAGCGAATACCTTAGGGTGTCTACTTTCCGAAATGGGGTGTTTGTACTGTCTGGGCATTGTAAAACCTCAGGAAACATGACAGGTGCTCAGAAAGTCAGAGCTGCTTCAAAAAGCGGAAATTCACATTTTTGTACCATAGTTTGTAAACGCCATAACTTTTACCCATAACCATTTTTTTTTTTTACCCAAACATTTTTTTTTTTTATCAAAGACATGTAGAACAATAAATTTAGAGCAAAATTTATATATGGATCTCGTTTTTTTTTGCAAAATTTTACAACTGAAAGTGAAAAATGTCATTTTTTTGCAAAAAAATCGTTAAATTTCGATTAATAACAAAAAAAGTTAAAATGTCAACAGCAATGAAATACCACCAAATGAAAGCTCTATTAGTGAGAAGAAAAGGAGGTAAAATTCATTTGGGTGGTAAGTTGCATGAACGAGCAATAAACGGTGAAAGTAGTGTAGGTCAGAAGTGTAAAAAGTGGCCTGGTCTTTCAGGGTGTTTAAGCCATGGGGGCTGAGGTGGCTAAACTGACTATACAGAAGTGTAGAGCGGCGCCCAGGGATCCCGCTGCACTTACTGTTATCCCCGGGCGCCGCTCCGTTCTCCGGTTATAGCCTCCGGTATGTAAGTAGTTAGGCTCCACCCACTTGATCCTGCCACGGTCGTCTTCTCCTATGCTGTAGCGCTGGCCAATCGCAGCGCTCAGCTCATAGCCAGGCTATGAGCTGAGCGCTGTGATTGGCCAGCGCTACAGCATAGGAGAAGAAGACGCCGGCAGGATCAAGTGGGTGGAGCCTAACTACTTACATACCGGAGGCTATAACCGGAGAACGGAGCGGCGCCCGGGGATAACAGTAAATGCAGCGGGATCCCTGGGCGCCGCTCTACACTTCTGTATAGTCAGTTTAGCCACCTCAGCCCCCAAACTTTTTATTACATTTTCCAAGCATAATCAGTATCTGCACACTTTGCTCTATGGTGTGGAGGACGGGGCTCATTACCCTGTATATGATTAAAGGGATTCTGTCACCACCTATAAGCCCTGTGAGCAAAACATCTGCTCATGTCCAGGGCAGCATTCTGATTTCTATGGTGGCCTTATAGAAGCTATTTGTGTCTTTATTCTGCGGAAAAACAGGTTTTACTAACCTGTCAATCATTGAATTAAGGTGCCCAAGCAGGGGAGGTCTGTGGATGCATGGTGCCCGGCCGCACGCATCGCCGTTCGTGCCCAGCGCCGCCTCTCCCTGCGATGCGTGCGGCCGGGCACCATGCATCCACAGACCTCCCCTGCTTGGGCACCTTAATTCAATGATTGACAGGTTAGTAAAACCTGTTTTTCCGCAGAATAAAGACACAAATAGCTTCTATAAGGCCACCATAGAAATCAGAATGCTGCCCTGGACATGAGCAGATGTTTTGCTCACAGGGCTTATAGGTGGTGACAGAATCCCTTTAATCATATACAGGGTAATGAGCCCCGTCCTCCACACCATAGAGCAAAGTGTGCAGATACTGATTATGTTTGGAAAATGTAATAAAAAGTTTGTGAAAGAAAAAAAAAAAGAAAACCTCCCTGAAATGAGTTTTTGCAGGTTGGGATGTCTGATAATCACTGACTAAGGCCTCTTTCACACTTGCGTTGTTGGGATCCGGCATGCACTTCCGTTGCCGGAGGTGCCTGCCGGATCCGTAACAACGCAAGTGTACTGAAAGCATTTGAAGACGGAACCGTCTTCCAAATGCTTTCAGTGTTACTATGGCACCCAGGACGCTATTAAAGTCCTGGTTGCCATAGTAGGAGCGGGGAGCGGGGGAGCGGTATACTTACAGTCCGTGCGGCTCCCCGGGCGCTCCAGAATGACGTCAGAGCGCCCCATGCGCATGGATGACGTGATCCATGTGATCACGTGATCCATGCGCTTGGGGCGCCCTGACGTCACTCTGGAGCGCCCGGGGAGCCGCACGGACGGTAAGTACACTGCTCCCCTGCTCCCCGCTACACTTACCATGGCTGTCAGGACTTTAGCGTCCCGGTAGCCATGGTAACTATTCAGAAAAAGCTAAACGTCGGGTCCGGCAATGCGCCGAAACGACGTTTAGCTTAAGGCCGGATCCGGATCAATGCCTTTCAATGGGCATTGATCCCGGATCCGGCCTTGCGGCAAGTCTTCAGGATTTTTGGCCGGAGCAAAAAGCGCAGCATGCTGCGGTATTTTCTCCGGCCAAAAAACGTTCCGTACCGGAACTGAAGACATCCTGATGCATCCTGAACGGATTACTCTCCATTCAGAATGCATTAGGATAATCCTGATCAGTATTCTTCCGGCATAGAGTCCCGACGACGGAACTCTATGCCGGAAGACAATAACGCAAGTGTGAAAGAGCCCTAAACACTGGGGGAGATCTATCAAAATTGGTGTAAAGTAGAACTGACTTAGCTGGCAATAGAAACCAATCAGATTCCACTTTTCATGTTCAGATGGAGCTCTGAAAAATGAAAGGTGGAATCTGATTGGTTGCTATGGGCCATTAAGCCAGTTTTAAGGCTTCCCCACCGACTGTGTGGAAGCGTCCTTATGCCAAGTTCTCAGTCTGTGAGATATGTTATGTGTGATAGTATTTCCTGTACTGAACGCTGCTCCTGTGACACAAACCCGCGGCATAATGACTTCCGTTCCTTCCCGACCTCTGCTGTACTGAACTGTACTTATAGTATTATGTGAGTAGAATTCAGTACAGACAAGATTATAAAGCTGAGTTCACACATGACTCATTAACTGCAGATTTGCCTTTGCATATTTTCGTGTGGCAAATTTGAAGCGTTGGACAGTGCCAGCAAAGTGGACAAGAAATTCATCAAAATTCGGCGGTATTGCGGATTTTAAATCTGCTGCAGATTAGAAGCAGAAAGGCTGCAGCTATTCAGTCGCATGTGAACACGGCCTAAATCATTATGTCGCGAGTTGGTATCAAAGGAACAATGTTCAGTACAGGAAACATGTCACACACAGTATATTTCATGGACTGAATATGATCGCCATAGGGTGAGCTTAGATCCAGAAGGTATTTTTTTTTTCTCCGTAGATCTACAGAGAATGAAATCTGTAGTAAATCTGTGACAAAATAGGTGTGAGGTGGATTTGAAAATCAGCAACGTGCTAAACTCCATGCAGATACAGTGTGCTTGTGTGGGCTTAATGTTATTTGACTGTGTTCTTGATGCCAATCAATATATTTAGGGTGAATATAATTCCCAAATAACGAATTTATTAAAAGGGACCTGTCAATCAAAGTAATATGGAATCCATAGAAATCTGTGGGTGCCCACTGTACCTCTGTATGCCTTCCATTCATATGAAGGTTCCATATTCCATCATATGTTTCTATGGAAGATATGTCCGCAGTCCGTCACCTATAGAGTGCCTGTGTCTCCTTCGTGGTGCTGTGGGAACATCCAATTCTTTGCACATAGTACCAGAAGCCTATAGTCCTGTGTGAAAGGCCAGCTCACAGTGGCCCTTGCACTGCCTATTAAAGGGGTACTCCGGGAATTAAGAAAATAAAAATACTTAAATATTACTTTATTAAAAATATATATTTTCATTAGTTATAATGGTTCTTTTTGTTTAGGGAGAAATAAAATGTCCGCCATTCTATTAGTACACACAAAACCTGTCCTAATCACACAGCAGGACAAGTTACTTTACAACGCTGAGCTAAAGAGCTGCCTTGTCAGGGATTATGATCCTGAATACAGCTGATAACACATCTTCAGCTGAATGTCTGTAGGAATGGGGATCATGAGGAGCCGTGAAGTACATGTCCCCATTCCTACAGACATTCAGCTGAAGATCTTATCAGCTGTATTCAGGATCATAATCCCTGTCGAGCAGAGAGAAGGATGAGGCAGCTCTTTACCTCAGTGTTGTGAAGTAACTTGTCCTCCTGTGTGATTAGGACAGGTTTTGTGTGTACTAATAGGATGGCGGCCATTTTTATTTCTTCTAATGATTGCTCCCTAGACATAACAAGCCATTATAACTAATGAAAGTTAGGGCTCTTTCACACTTGCGTTGTTTTGTTCCGGTATAGAGTTCCGTCGTCGGGGCTCTATGCCGGAAGAATCCTGATCAGGATTATCCCAATGCATTCTGAATGGAGAGAAATCCGTTCAGGATGTCTTCAGTTCAGGACCGGAACGTTTTTTGGCCGGAGAAAATACCGCAGCATGCTGCGCTTCTTGCTCCGGCCAAAAATCCTGAACACTTGCCGCAAGGCCGGACCCGGAATTAATGCCCATTGAAAGGCATTAATCCGGATCCGGCCTTAAGCTAAACGTTGTTTCGGCGCATTACCGGATCCGACGTTTAGCGTCCTGGCAGCCATGGTAACCATTCAGAAAAAGCTAAAGTCCTGTTTGCCATGGTAAAGTGTAGTGGGGAGCGGGGGAGCAGTATACTTACCATCCGTGTGGCTCCCGGGGCGCTTCAGAGTGACGTCAGGGCGCCCCACGCGCATGGATGACGTGATCGCATGGATCACGTCATCCATGCACATGGGGCGCTCTGACGTCATTCTGGAGCGCCCCGGGAGCCGCACGGACGGTAAGTATACTGCTCCCCCGCTCCCCACTACTACTACGGCAACCAGGACTTTAATAGCGTCCTGGCTGCCATAGTAACGCTGAACGCATTTTGAAGACGGATCCGGCAAATGGAGTACACGACGTATCCGGACAACGCAAGTGTGAAAGAGGCCTAATATGGAAATATATTTATAATAAAGTAATATTTAAAGGGGTTTTGCCACTTCAGCAAATAGCATTTATTATGCAGAGAAGGTTTCCATGGTTACGACCACCCTGCAGTCCAGCAGCATGGCTGTGCTTGTACACTATAGAAAAAAAATACCAACCTACGTGAGCTCCCACGGTCCCGGCCACCAGAGAGGCTGGCATTTTTTCACTTTCCTTCCCATCATTGTTACCTGCTGGCACTTCTATGGGACGACTCCTTCCTATTCACTTAACCACCTCCGGACCGCCGACCGCAGCGACGCGTCCTGGAGGTGGTTGATTCATGCCGCCTGGACGCGCCGGTTCGTCCTCTCGCGAGACGCGAGATTTCCTGTGAACGCGCGCACACAGGCGCGCGCGTTCACAGGATCGGAAGGTAAGCGAGTGGATCTCCAGCCTGCCAGCGGCGATCGTTCGCTGGCAGGCTGGAGATGTGATTTTTTTTAACCCCTAACAGGTATATTAGACGCTGTTTTGTTAACGGCGTCTAATATACCTGCTACCTGGTCCTCTGGTGGTCCCTTTTGTTTGGATCGACCACCAGAGGACACAGATAGCTCAGCAATATGTAGCACCAAGCACCACACTACACTACACCCCCCCCCCCTGTCACTTATTAACCCCTTATTAGCCCCTGATCACCCCATATAGACTCCCTGATCACCCCCCTGTCATTGATTACCCCCCTGTCATTGATTACCCCCCTGTCATTGATTACCCCCCTGTCATTGATTACCCCCCTGTCATTGATTACCCCCCTGTCATTGATTACCCCCCTGTCATTGATTACCCCCCTGTCATTGATTACCCCCCTGTCATTGATTACCCCCCTGTCATTGATTACCCCCCTGTCATTGATTACCCCCCTGTCATTGATTACCCCCCTGTCATTGATTACCCCCCTGTCATTGATTACCCCCCTGTCATTGATTACCCCCCTGTCATTGATTACCCCCCTGTCATTGATTACCCCCCTGTCATTGATTACCCCCCTGTCATTGATTACCCCCCTGTCATTGATTACCCCCCTGTCATTGATTACCCCCCTGTCATTGATTACCCCCCTGTCATTGATTACCCCCCTGTCATTGATTACCCCCCTGTCATTGATTACCCCCCTGTCATTGATTACCCCCCTGTCATTGATTACCCCCCTGTCATTGATTACCCCCCTGTCATTGATTACCCCCCTGTCATTGATTACCCCCCTGTCATTGATTACCCCCCTGTCATTGATTACCCCCCTGTCATTGATTACCCCCCTGTCATTGATTACCCCCCTGTCATTGATTACCCCCCTGTCATTGATTACCCCCCTGTCATTGATTACCCCCCTGTCATTGATTACCCCCCTGTCATTGATTACCCCCCTGTCATTGATTACCCCCCTGTCATTGATTACCCCCCTGTCATTGATTACCCCCCTGTCATTGATTACCCCCCTGTCATTGATTACCCCCCTGTCATTGATTACCCCCCTGTCATTGATTACCCCCCTGTCATTGATTACCCCCCTGTCATTGATTACCCCCCTGTCATTGATTACCCCCCTGTCATTGATTACCCCCCTGTCATTGATTACCCCCCTGTCATTGATTACCCCCCTGTCATTGATTACCCCCCTGTCATTGATTACCCCCCTGTCATTGATTACCCCCCTGTCATTGATTACCCCCCTGTCATTGATTCCCCCCCTGTCATTGATTACCCCCCTGTCATTGATTACCCCCCTGTCATTGATTACCCCCCTGTCATTGATTACCCCCCTGTCATTGATTACCCCCCTGTCATTGATTACCCCCCTGTCATTGATTACCCCCCTGTCATTGATTACCCCCCTGTCATTGATTACCCCCCTGTCATTGATTACCCCCCTGTCATTGATTACCCCCCTGTCATTGATTACCCCCCTGTCATTGATTACCCCCCTGTCATTGATTACCCCCCTGTCATTGATTACCCCCCTGTCATTGATTACCCCCCTGTCATTGATTACCCCCCTGTCATTGATTACCCCCCTGTCATTGATTACCCCCCTGTCATTGATTACCCCCCTGTCATTGATTACCCCCCTGTCATTGATTACCCCCCTGTCATTGATTACCCCCCTGTCATTGATTACCCCCCTGTCATTGATTACCCCCCTGTCATTGATTACCCCCCTGTCATTGATTACCCCCCTGTCATTGATTACCCCCCTGTCATTGATTACCCCCCTGTCATTGATTACCCCCCTGTCATTGATTACCCCCCTGTCATTGATTACCCCCCTGTCATTGATTACCCCCCTGTCATTGATTACCCCCCTGTCATTGATTACCCCCCTGTCATTGATTACCCCCCTGTCATTGATTACCCCCCTGTCATTGATTACCCCCCTGTCATTGATTACCCCCCTGTCATTGATTACCCCCCTGTCATTGATTACCCCCCTGTCATTGATTACCCCCCTGTCATTGATTACCCCCCTGTCATTGATTACCCCCCTGTCATTGATTACCCCCCTGTCATTGATTACCCCCCTGTCATTGATTACCCCCCTGTCATTGATTACCCCCCTGTCATTGATTACCCCCCTGTCATTGATTACCCCCCTGTCATTGATTACCCCCCTGTCATTGATTACCCCCCTGTCATTGATTACCCCCCTGTCATTGATTACCCCCCTGTCATTGATTACCCCCCTGTCATTGATTACCCCCCTGTCATTGATTACCCCCCTGTCATTGATTACCCCCCTGTCATTGATTACCCCCCTGTCATTGATTACCCCCCTGTCATTGATTACCCCCCTGTCATTGATTACCCCCCTGTCATTGATTACCCCCCTGTCATTGATCACCCCCCTGTCATTGATCACCCCCCTGTAAAGCTCCATTCAGACGTCCGCATGATTTTTACGGATCCACTGATAGATGGATCGGATCCGCAAAACGCATACGGACGTCTGAATGGAGCCTTACAGGGGCGTGATCAATGACTGTGGTGATCACCCCATATAGACTCCCTGATTACCCCCCTGTCATTGATCACCCCCCTGTAAAGCTCCATTCAGACGCCTGTATGTGTTTTGCGGATCCACTGATAGATGGATCGGATCCGCAAAACACATACAGGCGTCTGAATGGAGCCTTACAGGGTGGGTGATCACCCCATATAGATCCCTGATCACCCCCCTGTCATTGATCACCCCACATTCCAAAGAGCACCTTTAGGATTTCACAGGTCTTTTACCTACTTACCACACTTACCACACATTAGGGCCCCTGGAAAATGCCAGGGCAGTATAACTACCCCACAAGTGACCCCATTTTGGAAAGAAGACACCCCAAGGTATTCCGTGAGGGGCATTGAGAGTTCCTAGAATTTTATATTTTTTGTCACAAGTTAGTGGAAAATGATGTTTTTTTTTTTTTTTTCTTACAAAGTCTCATATTCCACTAACTTGTGACAAAAAATAAAAACATCCATGAACTCACTATGCCCATATCAGCGAATACCTTGGGGTGTCTTCTTTCCAAAATGGGGTCACTTGTGGGGTAGTTATACTGCCCTGGCATTCTAGGGCCCAAATGTGTGGTAAGGAGTTTGAAATCAAATTCTGTAAAAAATGGCCGGTGAAATCCGAAAGGTGCTCTTTGGAATGTGGGCTCCTTTGCCCACCTAGGCTGCAAAAAAGTGTCACACATGTGGTATCTCCGTACTCAGGAGAAGTTGGGCAATGTGTTTTGGGGTGTCATTTTACATATACCCATGCTGGGTGAGAGAAATATCTTGGCAAAAGACAACTTTTCCCATTTTCTTTATACAAAGTTGGCATTTAACCAAGATGTTTATCTCACCCAGCATGGGTATATGTAAAATGACACCCCAAAACACATTGCCCAACTTCTCCTGAGTACGGAGATACCACATGTGTGACACTTTTTTATAGCCTAGGTGGGCAAAGGGGCCCACATTCCAAAGAGCACCTTTCGGATTTCACCGGCCATTTTTTACAGAATTTTATTTCAAACTCCGTCCCTTTTGAAATTAATGGGATGGCTTGTAGTTACACTGCTGATCGCTGCGCTGTCCACGACAATCAGGTAAACAATGAAGAGGAGGCAGCGCTGGCACGTAGTGCGGCCTCTTCAAACAGCTGATCGGCAGAGTGTCGGTCCCCCGCCAATCTTATATTTATGACCTATCCTGAGAATACGCCATCAATATTAAAATCCCTTCAATTTTCAGCTGAGCATGGGCCGTGGTATACAGATAACATAGAGGGCAAAAACACAGACACCCGGAGCAAGCATGGATTCTTCACAAATGATTTTCCATCAATGTCAAACGGACATGGAGATGTGAACGATCTATAGCAATAATGATGTGGATTTTATATCGGTCCATGCAGATATTTCCAGAGAATGTGAGTGGAGTTTAAAATACTCCATTCTGGCCTTATTCACATGACCGTGTCCAAAACATAGATGTTGGCTGTGTGCCTATAACAAGACATGTTCTATATAATTTTGCGGGGCCATGCAAGGGACATATGGACACAGTGTGCTGATCTTTTTTGGTCCCATTGAAATGAATGGCTCCGCATCCTATCCACAAAAATTGCGGACCGAAAGGTTATGTGCATGAGGGCTTACATGTATTATCGTCAGAATGTTAGCGGATTCTCAGGATTTAGGAATCTGTGCCTGAATCATGAACATGGCCTTAAAATTCTTTCCACTTCACCACCATGACGGCCCAGAGAGATTGACCCCTGACCTCTGTAGGGGCAGGAACACACTGGTGAATGGTGGTGGGAGGGGTCTGTTAAGGATCTCCTGACACCCCGACCGGGTACCTCTGTTGATGGATGCTCCCAGTGCCTCCCGAGGACTCCAAGCACTCCGCTCGACACCGGTACCACCACAGGAACAAGGAACAGGAACAGCTCTTACAAGAGCTAGGAGTTATAGCCAGGAGAGTATACACGTATAGCAATCCCCACACACATGAGATGAGGCTCTATGTTGAATGTAAAACAGGAACCCTTTATTGAACACACAGCATTGACTTATATACACATGACATACTGATGACATGACATAGCAGCCAATCCTGTACAGTTTAAACACAAAACTAACCCTATTTAACAAACACACTGGCATTGTTTGAGACGCAATTAACTAACACATGGAAGTCACATTTGGCCGGCCGCAAGCATGGCTTTCCTGCCCAAAACAGTTCCACAGATTTAAGCTGTGCGGCCGGTCTGTCTTCTCCTTCAAAGTTAGTATGGGCCATCATTTTGAGGCAAGAGGCTGGCAAACAGGCCCCTCCAAAACCCAGTGGCGAGGTTGGTTTCGCCACAGGGTCCTTTTAACATGTGTGTTCCTGCCCCTATAGTGGCCAGGACAGAGAAAAGTCCTCTCTGGCTTTCAGGGAGGTGAAGTGGATAAGGACCTCTTTTTATTATTTTTTTTCTATACCTGGGTGACCGCATCGGTGGTCAACATTGCCTCCCTTGCGGGCCTTTCATCCAGGACCGCGTCCCCTGCTCTCCGGCGGACTTAGTTCCAAAGCTGATAGGGAGACGCCGGCGTCACGCTCCCTGTTGTGGGAAGCCTGCCCTGAGATGCCGCTGGGTCGCCTACCTCCCCGTGTAGGTACCTGACCGGAAGGACGTTCTGCGCAGGCGCGCGCGTCTGACGTCACTTCCGGGCTGCCGGACGGAACCCGGAAGTGGACGTCTTTTTCAAAAGAGCTCACAAGCACTTTCCCGCTGCGCTCTCTGCATCGCTCTCCGCATCACCGGACATGTCGGACCAGGAGAAGGAGCTGCAGCAGAAGGAGCTGACCGCTCCAGAGCGCCCCTGTGTGAGTAGCCCACCTGGGCATGCCGGCAGCTTGACAGGTGTGAGGCCAGTGGGGAAGGGAGCCTTAGTATACTGTTCTGATAACCACTGGTATGAGCCCCCCTCCCCCTGGGGTCTTCTGGTATACTGCATCTAAATGTTTATGCACCTATACTAGATCAACACAAAATTGATGGGCTGCTCTCTCACTTTAGGCCAAACTTGCTTTAAAAAAGCCAAGGAAGACCGCCAGATGCATCCAGTGCTCCCTCAGGCTTCCCGATGATTATGCTAAGAAACTTTGCAAGGATTGTATTGCCAAGTTAGTGAGAGAAGAACAACCCTCAATTATGCACGAGTTTAGATCTATGATTCAGGAGGAAGTTAAATCTTCTCTGGCCTCCCTCCGTGAAGATACCCTGGCGGCTCGCCCACCCAAACGGCCCAGAATTGCGGACATTTCCTCCTCAGACTCCGAGGATTTGGAGGGCGATGCCTCATCCTCCAAAAAAGAGGACGACGAGTACCCCCTATCTGAGGGCGAGATCGTCGAGGACTCTAAAAAAAATTCTTCTTCACTCCTAGTAAGATGAGTGACCTTTTAAAGGCGTTCAGGGATACAATGGGGGTGGAGGACATCCAGCGACCCCATACAGTTCAGGAAGAGATGTTTGGGAGATTGAAGGTCAGACGCTCCCGTGTATTCCCCATAAATGAAAACATTAAGGAGATGGTGATGGATGAATGGGCCCATCCAGAAAAGAAACTAGGGATTTCCAAGGAATTCAGGAACCGCCTTGTATTTGACCCGTCAGACTCTAAGATTTTTGGCGAAGTCCCTAGAATTGACGTCCAGGTGGCCAAAGTTAATAAGAAAACCTCACTACCATTCGAGGACTCCTGTCAGTTAAGGGACACCATGAAAAGGAAGGCAGACAGTTTATTTAAAAAATCCTGGGAGGCAGCTATGTTTAGTGTTAAGACCAACATAGCCGCTACTTCAGTCGCCAGGTCTATGTACCTGTGGCTGAAATGAATTAGAAAATCATCTAATTAACAAGACGTCCAGGGAACAGATACTAGACTCTATTCCCTTGTTAAAATCCGCCACAGGGTTCCTAGAGGACGCCTCCACAGAGACAATTAGATTCTCAGCCAAGGATGCGGCCTTGTCCAATGCTGCCCGGGGGGCACTTTGGATGAAATCTTGGTCAGGCGACATCTCTTCCAATGAAGTTGTGTTCTATAGCCTTCTCGGGTGAATACGTGTTCGGTCCTGTATTGGACAAGATTCTCGAGAAGGCTACTGATAAAAGAAAGGGTTCCCTGAGGAGAAAACCCCTAAAAAGAAACCCTCCTTTCGTAGTCAATATTCCCAAAATAGCTCCTTTCGTGGTAAAGGTAAATCCGGATGTTGGAGTTACCCAAAAGGGGGGAGGGGTAGAGGGTACCTCCTTACCGCCCAAAACAAGGGCGGTGAGAAACAGTGACGCCAGGATAGGGGGAAGACTATCCCAATTTTTTGCTCAGTGGCAGCAGACTTCTCCCAACCCCTGGGCGCAAAATCGTATCAAAAACGGCTACAGGATAGAGTTATCTCCCCCCCCCCCCCCCCCCTCCTAATGTATTTCTGATTTTTCACCACTCTTCTCCTTTTCAGCACAGCCAGATTTGGAAGGAGGTCCAGAATCTTCTGGACTTAGGAGTAGTGGTTCCTGTTCCCGAACTTTAACGGGGGCAGGGATTCTACTCCAACCTTTTCTTAGTAAAGAAGCCGGGGGGTTCCTTCCGCATGATTATAAACCTCAAGAGGCTTAACAAATTCGTAATTTACAAAAGGTTCAAGATGGAATCCCTATATTCTACCATGCCTTTAATCCAAAAAGACGCGTTCCTCTGTACAATCGACCTGAAGGACGCATATTATCATGTTCCTATTCACCCAGTCTCAGAGGCTCCTGCGTTTTGCATTAAGGGATCACAAAGGGTCCGTTCACCATTTCCAGTTCGTGGCTCTCCCCTTCGGGCTGCCCTCAGCCCCAAGGATTTTCATAAGGCTGGTGGTAGAGATGGTCGTTCCTTACCTAGACGACTTTTTACTGATTTCAAACACGGTGGGTCAGTCGATAGCAGATCGAGAGATCTTCTGTTCCCTTCTGACAGCTCTAGGTTGGGTGATAAACCTAAAAAAGTCATCCCTAGTTCCAGATGCCAAGGTAAAATTCCTAGGGGATTGAATGTTGGTTACCTTACGGTATAAATTTACACTGGCGCTGGTAGGTAGAAATATAACAAGTTAAATACAGTAGCTAAATAAATATTCCGCTATAATAGAAAATAAGTATCAATTAACGATGCGATGAAGTAATCACCGTGATGGTAGTTACCTTTTCTTTAGATGTGGGCTGGAAAAAACAATCTAGGTTCTTTAGATGCTAACACAGTTCCCGTTCCTGTGTGTAGGGAAGTGTGAAGAGAGGCAAAACTTCACTGCTCACCTGTCAGCATTCACACTGCTCTGGCCGGTAGCTGTGTGGTGCGAGGGAACAGACTACAGATTCGGCGTCCAGGATCTTCTATGCGTGTGACGTCACCGCAAAGTACTACTGGTGCTCCCAGAGATCAAATTTCATCCGACGCGTTTCTGAGCTGTCGGGCTCCGTCAGGGATGGTCTGACCCTTCAAGTCTGGGAGTTATATAGGCGTCCTGGTTGCCAGGGCAACACCTGCTCTTATTACACACAGGGAGAGAAAAAAAGGGGGAGGAAGAACCCAGAAGGTAGTTCCAAGGCGGCTACAATATGCAGATTATGTAATTTCACTGAAAATCAAAAAGTTAGATTTCATGATTGAGTCCATTGGGGGCTAGGCTGTTTAATTTAAATATCCAGCTGCTTTCCGCTCTGGACATTTTTTTGATGAAATTGCCGCCTCTTTTGTCTTCTATCACTTTTTCCAAGCCTCCAAAGATAGAGCCCCAAAATTTTGCTGCATGGTGTTGTTGATAATGTCTAGATAAGGGATGTCCGTCAAATTTTTTAATTATATTTGTGACATGCTCGCTTATCCTGATTTTTAGTAACCGTTTTGTTCAACCTTCCTAGGGGTTTTGCTGGATTCGGTAAAACAAACAACCTTCCTTCCAGCAGAAAGAATCCAGAACCTTCAGTCATCAATCAGGGCCTTCCTAGGACGTCGCTCCTTCTCTTTCAGAGAAACAATGAGCTTTTTAGGTCAAATGACAGCCTGCATGGTAGCAGTCCCTTGGTGCCAGGCCCATTACAGGGCCCTTCAGTCCTGGCTTCTAAGAAAATGGGACAAGCATCTGTCCTCTTTGGACAGGAAAATCCTGATCCCGGGCCACATAAAATCTTCAGTCCGGTGGTGGCTTCAAACAAAAAATCTAAAGAAGGGCATGGTCTGGCTCAAAACCCCCGCAGTGCATGTTCAGACCGATGCCAGCGTAAAAGGATGGGGCGCAAAAATATACTCCGACCTCTACCAGGGAGATTGGTCTCCGAGAAGCTCAGGGCAGTTTGGGAGACAATACGAGCAGCCGCTCCAAAACTAAGGAACCAACATACACTGCTCAAAAAAATAAAGGGAACACAAAAATAACACATCCTAGATCTGAATTAATTAAATATTCTTCTGAAATACTTTGTTCTTTAAATAGTTGAATGTGCTGACAACAAAATCACACAAAAAAATGGAAATCAAATTTTTTAACCCATGGAGGTCTGGATTTGGAGTCACACTCAAAATTAAAGTGGAAAAACACACTACAGGCTGATCCAGCTTTGATGTAATGTCCTTAAAACAAGTCAAAATGAGGCTCAGTAGTGTGTGTGGCCTCCACGTGCCTGTATGACCTCCCTACAACGCCTGTGCATGCTCCTGATGAGGTGGCGGACGGTCTCCTGAGGGATCTCCTCCCAGACCTGGACTAAAGCATCTGCCAACTCCTGGACAGTCTGTGGTGCAACGTGACGTTGGTGGATAGAGCAAGACGTGATGTCCCAGATGTGCTCAATTGGATTCAGGTCTGGGGAACGGGCGGGCCAGTCCATAGCATCAATGCCTTCGTCTTGCAGGAACTGCTGACACACTCCAGCCACATGAGGTCTAGCATTGTCTTGCATTAGGAGGAACCCAGGGCCAACCGCACCAGCATATGGTCTCACAAGGGGTCTGAGGATCTCATCTCGGTACCTAATGGCAGTCAGGCTACCTCTGGCGAGCACATGGAGGGCTGTGCGGCCCTCCAAAGAAATGCCACCCCACACCATTACTGACCCAATGCCAAACCGGTCATGCAGGAGGATGTTGCAGGCAGCAGAACGTTCTCCACGGCGTCTCCAGACTCTGTCACATGTGCTCAGTGTGAACCTGCTTTCATCTGTGAAGAGCACAGGGCGCCAGTGGCGAATTTGCCAATCTTGGTGTTTTCTGGCAAATGCCAAACGTCCTGCACGGTGTTGGGCTGTAAGCACAACCCCCACCTGTGGATGTTGGGCCCACATATCGCCCTCATGGAGTCTGTTTCTGACCGTTTGAGCAGACACATGCACATTTGTGGCCTGCTGGAGGTCATTTTGCAGGGCTCTGGCAGTGCTCCTCCTGTTCCTCCTTGCACAAAGGCGGAGGTAGCGGTCCTGCTGCTGGGTTGTTGCCCTCCTACGGCCTCCTCCACGTCTACTGATGTACTGGCCTGTCTCCTGGTAGCGCCTCCATGCTCTGGACACTACGCTGACAGACACAGCAAACCTTCTTGCCACAGCTCGCATTGATGTGCCATCCTGGATAAGCTGCACTACCCGAGCGACTTGTGTGGGTTGTAGACTCCATCTCATGCTACCACTAGAGTGAAAGCACCGCCAGCATTCAAAAGTGACCAAAACATCAGCCAGGAAGCATTAGGAACTGAGAACCACTCCTGCAGAACCACTCCTTTATTGGGGGTGTCTTGCTAATTGCCTATAATTTCCACCTGTTGTCTATCCCATTTGCACAACAGCATGTGAAATTGATTGTCACTCAGTGTTGCTTCCTAAGTGGACCGTTTGATTTCACAGAAGTGTGATTGACTTGGAGTTACATTGTGTTGTTTAAGTGTTCCATTTATTTTTTTGAGCAGTGTATAAAGATCTATTCAGACAATGTAACGACTGCCTCAAGCATCAGGGGGGCACACGGTCTCAAAAACTAGAAGGTCTGTCCAGAAGAATCTTCCTTTGGGGGGAACAAACTGTAAAGTCAATATCTGCAATTCATTTAAAAGGAAGCCTAAACAGCGCGGCGAACTTCCTCAGCAGGACCACCATAGACCAGGGGGAATGGTCTCTAAGCATCGACATCTTCAATCTAATTGTCCAGAGATGGGGCCTCCCACTGGTAGATCTATTCGCTACAAGAAAAAACGCAAAGGTATCAACCTTTTGCTCCCTAAACCCGAGGGACAGGCCTCTAGCGATCGACGCATCCTCCCTGCACTGGAACTGGGATCTTGCATATGCCTTCCCTCCGTTCCCGTTAATCCCAAAGGTTCTCCAAAAAATACTCAGGGACAGGGCCAGAATCATCCTGGTCACCCCGTACTGGCCCAAGAGGAGCTGGTTCTCTATTCTAACCAACCTCTCCCCACAGGAAGCATTTATTCTCCCAAGGAGGAAGGATATCCTGATCCAAGGGCCGGTTCTCCATCCTCATCCGGAAATCTTCAACCTCTCGGCTTGGATCCTGAGTCCGACCTTCTAAGACGCAGAGGTCTCTCAGAGGGTGTGATATCTACCTTGAAGGCCAGCAGAAAGAAGGTGACTAACTCCATTTTTATTTTAAAATCTGGAGAAGATTCTGCATTTGATATGCGCGTTTAACGCGCGTTTTTGTCCATAGTCAACGCGCGTATTACTCGCGTTTGTGTTTGACAGCAGTGTCCTATGGCCGCAAACGCGCGACAAAATGCCCCAAAGAAGCTCAAGAACTTTTTTGGGCGTAGGGCGTTTTTCAGCGCGTTAAAACGCGCTGTAAAATGCTCAAGTCAGAACCAGAACCAGGACCATAGGGAAGCATTGGTTTTCATGTGTTGAGCGTTTTACAGCGTGTTTGAACGCGCTGTAAAACGCTCAAGTGTGAACTCAGCCTTAGAGTCCAGGTCTCAGCACTTCGTGCCTACTTCGATTCTGAATTAGCCAGCCATAGATGGATCCAAAGATTCCTGAGGTCTGCAGCCAGACTAAGACCATCTCTCAAATCAAGGGTGCCTACCTGGGACTTAAACACTGT
This sequence comes from Bufo bufo, assembly GCF_905171765.1. Taxonomy (NCBI): domain Eukaryota; kingdom Metazoa; phylum Chordata; class Amphibia; order Anura; family Bufonidae; genus Bufo; species Bufo bufo. The sequence goes on along the minus strand of NC_053392.1, from coordinate 424,203,718 downwards.
CCTTAGGGGACTCACAGGTCTGCCTTTTACGAATCCTTGGGCTCGAGTTCCCTGAAGCATCTTTCTCAGAAGGTGGCTTTTCTTATAGCTATAACATCAGCAAAAAGACTGAGCGAGATCCAAGCATTATCAATAAGACAACCATACCTCACAATCCAGGAGGATCGAATTACCTTGAGGCTAGACCTGACATTTTTGCCAAAGGAAGTAACAGACTTCCATAGAAACCAGGAGATCATTCTTCCCTCCTTTTGTGAGAATCCTAAAAATTCTGGAGAGGAATTTTTCTATACCCTGGACATCAAACGAACAGTACTAAAATACCTAGAGGTCACTAGAGACCTAAGAAAGGTGGACAATTTACTAGTACTCTTCTCTGGTAAAAATAAGGAGAAGGCAGCTTCCAGATCTACCATTGCCCGATGGGTAAAACGGGCTATTACAGACTGCTACAAGATTGAAGGCATCAGTTGTCCAGACGTCATTCGGGCTCACTCCATGAGAGCCATATCTGCCTCATTCGCTGAAAAGGCAGGAGCTTCCCTAGATCAGATATGCCGGGCCGCAACCTGGTCCAGTATAAACACTTTCATCAAACATTATAGACTCGACTTATCCAGGTCTTCTGACTGGGCCTTTTGGTTGCAAGGTCCTGCAGGCCGGTTGCCCCACCCTAAGACGTATATAATCTGTTATGTCTCTCTGGGCCATCATGGTGGTGAAGTGGAAAGCCAGAATTAGACTTACCGGTAATTCATTTTCCACTAATCCACCATGACGGCATGATATCCCACCCAAAAATTATTGTAATGACTTGGTATGAGTTAATACCAAAAAAACAAACAAAAAAAACAAAAAACCTTGTTGTTTCACTTCGTAACCGGTGGTTGTGGCACTATAATCTGGAACTCACTGGTGAATGGTGGTGGGAGGGGTCCTTTTTAACCTATCTCTGTTCCTGCCCCTACAGAGGTCAGGGGTCAATCTCTCTGGGCCGTCATGGTGGATTCGTGTAAAATGAATTACCGGTAAGTCTAATTCTGGCATTCTGACTTAAAGGGAACCTGTCACCAGGATTTTGTGCATTGAGCTGGGGACATGGGCTGCTAGATGGCCGCTAGCACATCTGCAATACCCAGTCCCCATGGCTATCTGTGCTTTATTTGTGTTAAAAAAACGTTTTGATCCATATGCAAATGAACCTGATATGAGTCCTGTCTCCGAAGATGAGTCCAGTGGAAAGGAGCCCAGCACCGCCCCGCGTCCTCCGAATCTCCTCCTTGCTGGCTGACGTCACAGAGCTGGAGCGCCGAAATCTCACGATGTGCGAGCTAGCGCATGCGTAGTTCGTTCCCTGTGCTGATGCCAGCACAGGGAATGAACATGATGCCGACACTGCACATGCGCTAGCTCACACATCGCGAGATTTCGGCGCTCCAGCTCTGTGACGTCAGCCAGCAAGGAGGAGATTCGGAGGACGCGGGGCGGTGCTGCTCTCAGAAAATTGGACTCCTCTCCGGACACAGGACTCATATCAGGTTCATTTGCATATGGATCAAAACGTTTTTTTAACACAATAAAAGCACAGAGAGCTATGGGGAACTGGGTATTACAGATGTGCTAGCGGCCATCTAGCAGCCCATGTCCCCAGCTCTATGCACAAAATCCTGGTGACAGGTTCCCTTTAAGCCACAAAATGTGGTGACTCAGGCTTGGCGTAGTTGACTGGTTAGGATCTAGGTGTGTCTGTATTGGTCTGCCTCATCATATCTCATCACAGTCATCAGCATAGGCACGTTAATTGTCCCTAGTTATTTGCATCCTCAGCTAATGGGTTATTTTTATTCAACACGTTTTTCGGCGTGTTGCCCTCAGATGGGCACATAACCTGTCTGCTCTCCTGACAGTTGTCATTCCTCTTTTCTTCCTTTATAACTGGGTCTTACCATTCCCATTGTTAATGCGTGTGTTCTTCCAAAGTGTGACACTGTCAGCCCTGACTGGACAATATCGGTGTGTAAGGACACAACTTTTCTGGAGAAACAGAGGAACAGCACAACACAGAGATATAATAGAAGATGCTTCCTGAAGTTTCGGGAAGAAGACAATTTTTGACTAAATCTGACATGTCAAGAGAACTGACAGGTCCTCTAATAAATGCGTCATGTGCACCGGATCCACCTATGGGTAATGGGGTCCTTTGACCTGCCCTGAGAGCTGGACCCTGCATTCAGGTGGGCTTTATCCACTGACTTAAGAAAACAGCCCAGCAGCAGTGCACGATTCTCGCCATTTCTTCTCTGCCTGGATGTGGCTCGGAGGCACCCCACCAGTCAGACACAATGGGGGTCATTTATCAAAGACTGGCTTTTTAAGCATAAAAATGTTAGTAAATGACCTCAGATGTGTTTTTCGGCGCAGACACATTGTGAACAAAGCCTCGGCTTGCAGTAACTGAGCTGTGACTGTGTGTGGCTAAGTATATTTAGAGCAAGCTGTACTTAGACATATCTTTCAGCTTATTTAACTATCTTACCATCTAGTTAAAGGGGTTGTCGCATTACACGAACATATCCCCTATCCACAGACCCTGCTGAGGGACCTTGCCGATAATAAAAAAAAAAAAAAAAAACAGCAGCCTGTGTTCCCTGTTTGAATGGAGGAGCAGACACCTATATGGTTCCACCGGTCCATTTATCTCTATAAGTTCTGTTTTAGAGGAGTCCTGTGAAGGAATAGGGTACAGAATATAAGCGTGATTTCCCGCTCTGGACAATGCTCGTTTTGCAGGAGCGCATGGCATTATACTGATTTATAATGCTGTGTCTCTGCCTGACCTTATTGCTACAGAATCATACTGAAATAAAGCTGTCACTATGATTCTGTGGCGATAAGGTCATGCAGAGACACATAGCATTATAAATCAGTATAATGCCGTGCGCTCCTGCAAATCCAGAACGGAGGATCACGCTCACACATGGAGTGTGATTTCTGCAATGGACTCGCTCGTGTGAAACAGCCTTAAGAGTGCCAGATATTGCCAAGAGCAAGCACTTTATCTAGTGCCAAGGAAAACTAGCATAGTTGCCCATAGCAACCAATCACATATTTTTATATTTTTTTTATAGTCCTTCACAAATGTCCTATACGTGTCTGCAAAACAGACAAGAATAGGACATGTTCTATAATTTTTTATTTGGGTCTGCAAAATGGACTTACGGATGCGGACAGCACATGGGTCCACACCTGAGCCACATATAATAAGGATCGAATGTGGACCATAGCTACGGCCATGTGCGTGAGTTCATATAACTTATTTTAGATTAAGCTGAACGTTCCTTGAACCCGAGCCTTTGTATCCTATGTTTTATTAGGAAGGAGAATTGTGCAGTGGAATAAATCACAGGCCTGTACGTGTCGGTAGCTTCTAAGCTGGCACTTCAGGGGCAAACCTGGTTGCTTGCCCAGAGTGCTTAGCAATGGCCTGGTAGTGTTCTGGATCTGCCTGCATGGTTATCGGCCAAACTAATAAATCTTATTTTTGTTCAAAGGGATTGCAAATAGTATTCTGGAGAGGTTATCTCAATTTAAAAAACTGATGGTCTAATCTTTGTATCATCAGAGCCAGTAGATGGCGAAGACACAGTGATAGTCCTCAGCCATTCATACCTTTTTAATGGTGTAAAGGCCCGATGGAGAGATTTGCTTAGTCTTGAAATCTTGCTATTTGTTGCCATCTTTTCCATTAACCACTTGGCTTGCCTGGACGTAGCTGTACATCTGAGGTGAACGAGGGGAGTATGGAGCAGACTGAAGAGCAGAGTATGGTCCATATGCTGACACCGACCAGTTGCTGCCTGGAGAGGAGATCGCTCTGATCCAGCCACCACCGTCTCATCTGAGCAGTTAGAGTGAGGTGGCTCCGTCTGTCCTGATTCCCCCCCCCTTTCCCGCATTGAAATCACAGCGTGCCTATCAGCTTGTATGACAGCCTGGGGCCTTGTGAAGGCTTCCAAACCTGCGATTGTAAACTGTCTGTTTAATATAACGTGCCATTAAGAAATACAATTTGTCCTGCAGAAAACAAGCCCTCATATGGGTATTTGAAAAGAACAGTAAAAAATGTACGACTCTTGGAAGACAGGGAAGAAAAATACAAAAATTGTCACATTCCCAAAGGGATTAAAAGGTATCAACTACTGAGGACACTATCTTCCCTGAGTGGCAACCCTCTTTATTCCGCGCAAATAAAAAAAAAAGTAACATGAGAAGAGCGTGTGCCCAACAGGGAGGAAGTCACCACCACATGATGTATCAGAGGATGAGGAACGGTACAGCTTATCTGCTGAAGTATAAATGATGTATCGGAGGATGAGGAACGGTACAGCTTATCTGCTGAAGTATACATGATGTATCGGAGGATGAGGAACAGTATAGCATATCTGCTGAAGTATACATGATGTATCGGAGGATGAGGAACAGTATAGCATATCTTCTAAAGGTATACCTGATACATTGGAGGATGAACGGAAAAGAGGATCTGCTTAGGCGCAAGGGCACTGGTAGAGGCAGTCGTGATCGTCAAAAAAAAAATATCCTTTTTTATTTGAGAAAAGCGCATGTGTACATTAAAACAACATGTTTCGGGGATAAGTAGTTCCCCTTCATCAGGTTTAATGGGGAGTATTACAAACATGCAGAAAAGGTGGGTATTTAAAGCATAAAAACCGCCAAATAATGCCAAAAACACACTGTGGGCGGTCCCTGATGGGGGAGCCAACATCAGTTGTCATTTCCAAGGCAGGGTTCATAACAAGTATTCACAGTAGACATTGGAGGATGAGGAACAGTATAGCATATCTGCTGAGGTATACATGATGTATCGGAGGATGAGGAACGGTATAGCATATCTGCAGAAGTATACACAATGTATCAGATGATGAGAAACGGTATAGCATATTTGTAGAAGTATACATAGAAACATAGAATGTGTCGGCAGATAAGAACCATTTGGCCCATCCAGTCTGCCCAATATACTAAATACTATGGATAGCCCCTGGCCCTATCTTATATGAAGGATGGCCTTATGCCTATCCCATGCATGCTTAAACTCCTCCACTGTATTTGCAGCTACCACTTCTGCAGGAAGGCTATTCCATGCATCCACTACTCTCTCAGTAAAGTAATACTTCCTGATATTACTTTTAAACCTTTGCCCCTCTAATTTAAAACTATGTCCTCTTGTAGCAGTTTTTCTTCTTTTTAAATATTCTCTCCTCTTTTACCTTGTTGATTCCCTTTATGTATTTAAAAGTTTCTATCATATCCCCTCTGTCTCGTCTTTCTTCCAAGCTGTACATGTTAAGGTCCTTTAATCTTTCCTGGTAAGTTTTATCCTGCAATCCATGTACCAGTTTAGTAGCTCTTCTCTGAACTCTCTCCAAAGTATCAATATCCTTCTGGAGATATGGTCTCCAGTACTGAGCACAATACTCCAAATGAGGTCTCACTAGTGCTCTGTAGAGCGGCATGAGCACCTCCCTCTTTCTACTGGTAATTCCTCTCCCTATACACCCAAGCATTCTGCTAGCATTTCCTGCTGCTCTATGACATTGTCTGCCTACCTTTAAGTCTTCTGAAATAATGACCCCTAAATCCCTTTCCTCAGATACTGAGGTTAGGACTGTATCACTGATTTTATATTCTGCTCTTGGGTTTTTACGTCCCAGGTGCATTATCTTGCACTTATCAACATTAAATTTTAGTTGCCATATTTTTGACCATTCCTCTAGTTTTCCTAAGTCCTTTTCCATTTGGTGTATCCCTCCAGGAACATCAACCCTGTTACAAATCTTTGTGTCATCAGCAAAAAGACACACCTTACCATCGAGGCATTCTGCAATTTCGCTGATAAAGATAATATACGCAATGTATCGTGGATAATGAGGAACGGTATATGTTATCTGCCAAAGTATACATGCTGTATCAGATGATGAGGTATTTCTAATCTGCTGAAGTATATATGATTTATCAGATAAGGAACAGTATGGCATATCTGCTGATAGCTCAGTGCCTATTGAACGGTATAGCATGTCTGCCGAAGTTTACATAATTTTTATCTGAGCCTTTGGTGCGTAATATACCTGCGAATCCCTTTCTGAGACCTTTGGAAGCTGCGGTTTGTTGCCATCCAGGTGTCGAGGTATTCAATCTGCTGGATTGGTGTTTGGGATCACTCACCCTGAGACTTCCTGATCCCCGCCTGTTCCATCCGCCCAGCTGTCTGTGAAGATTTCGTTAGGATCCTTTCCATGCACTTTACCAGTGAAGTTCTAGTCCTATTGGAGAGACCATCTAGTTTTCTACGTGCGCTCACTTATCTGGAATCTTGTGAGTATACCTTATTCACATGGTGCGTTAGGTGCCTGAACTCGCTACACCATAGTGCGTTTTTCTTCACATTACAGGTTTCCATACCAGTGTTGGATTGTGAGGTTGGCATGTGATCTTATTAGTTGAAGACTACAAAAAGGGAACTTTTATTCACAGAAAAGATTTCTCTCCTGCAGCGCAATCCTTTTATACATTTATTCATATAGCCTGGCTTCATAGAAGTGAATGGGGCTTGCATCCAGATTCAATGCTTTTTTTCACTGATTGTGACTAGGAGATGTTGAGTGTTTAGTCTTTTTAGTTTTTCTTCACAGGCATGAAAAATGCATAAAAACCTTTGTGCAGAAAAAACTGAAACACTGAACGATAACGTGGATCACACACATTTAAACTCCTCCAATGCAGTGGTCAAGTGTGACCACAGCATATGTGAGGGTAAAAACCAGCAGTGCACGCTCCCGGCCATACACTGGTGATAAAGTAGCCCTAAATTAGAGCATTTGAGATGCACTCTGGTGCTCCAAATCAATGTACCCCCCCGAGGGTTAATATCCATGCGTGGCTGAGAGACTAGACGCTGACACATAGATGGTCAATGCAATCTCTAACTTTTTATTACATGGGGTAAGCGTATATACATCTTCAGAAGAGGGCAGTCCTCACTGAGGCATAAAACATTGTTTCATTGGTCCAAAAGGAAGAAGAGATAAGAGAGAGGAGATAACACCCTGGCATCTGCGCACTGGGCCCTACTTTGGAATGTGAACTAATGTAAACATCTGGTTACCGTCGCCATTTTGTAATGGCTTCTATTCTAACAATAATACTGCATACGTCATATGTGACACTTCAAAGAGGTGCTTCTCTATAGGCAGTGAATAATATATACATATCATCGAGCCATATGATTGGCTTATGCACTCCTTCACACTCTATATACCTCCCTTGGGTCACCTGTACAAGGATGAGAAACCAAACGCTGCCCACAGCACAGCTCTTTGCCCCCCCCCCCTCTCTTCTCCAGTTTTGAAACAAAGAGGGGGTGGGTGGGCACTTGGAGAAGAAAAAGTTAACTCATTACAATCCTAGATATACAAAAATATAGAATAAAATTCACACATCTTTAACACTGGCTTCCCCCTAGCGAGGATCGGGGGAACCGCATGGTCTGTGCAGCAGTCTTAGTCCTCCTGAATGATCTGTGACAGGGCTCTATATGAGCACAGTAAAATTTTCATCTATCCCAATGCTAATGAATTAGAGTCTGAGAGAAGCAATTTTATGATTGCTTGTTCAATTTCCCTGGCAAAACTATTAAAAAGTGTAAAAAAAAAAAAAAAAAAAAAAGTATAAATAAAAATATAAAATATAACATAAATTAAAATTGCCCCCCCTCTTCCCAAAAATGTATATAAAAATACATGCACTTAAAATATATACATCATGGGCATCACCGTTCTATTAAAATCGAAAATATATATATTTTTTATCCCATACTGCAAATAGCAAAACGGTTGATTAGCTGTTTTTTGGTCGCTTGACCTCCCACGAAAATTTTTATAGTAGATCACCTTAAAAATTAGTCCATACACATACAAATATAAAAATTATGGTGGTCAGAATAGGGTGATGCAAATAATTTTTTGAAACTTTTTTTTTCTAGTATTAAAATGCAAGAAAAACTATACATATGTGATATCATTGTACTGACCCAGATAGTGAAAGTAACAGGTCAGTTTCACTGCATCGGAAATGCTGTAAAAATAAAACCTGTAAAACTGCAGCGGAAATGTTTTTTTTTTATTTTATAATTCCACCCCATTTGGATTTTTTTTTCCTGCTTCCCACTACATTTCATGCAACCGTAAATAGTGCCGTTAGAAAGTACAACATGTCCCGCGAAAAACAAGCCCTCATTACAGCTATGTGAATGGGAAAAATAAAAAAGTTATGGCTTTGGGAAGGCTGGGAGGAAAAAATGAAAAAATGGAAAATCGCCTGATCATAAAGGGATTTAAGGGGAACCAGTCACCTTGGAAATGCTGTGTCTATCTATGTAGCTCTGTAAATAGCCACAGTATATAACTACCTGTGTCCCCATTTCTTTTCTGTTGCACGTTGGTAACCCTAGTCCCATGAAGCTGTTGATGTGTATCTTCTGCACATATGATCCGTTTACTGCTGGAAGAACCTCATTGTGTTTGCAGTCTTGTATCTGGTTTCCCTCTCAGAGTGACAGAAAACTTCTGGCTGCACTCGGCTGTGCATTTAACAGTGGGGCCCTCAGCGATCCTACATCATGCTATGAGAGAGAGATACTTGTACGGAGCACCTACCTGCTTACCTAACTGCACACGTGTTCCTTCTCCAGTAGTCACCAGTCTATAGATTTAATCCAGCTTTATTATGTTCCTCATCCCATCAAAGCAATAATGAGGCAGCAATGAAACACCTCCAGTAATTACCATGTGATCTTCTGGTTACACACGTGGTGATATGGAGTGAAGGAAACTCCCCCCCCCCCCCAAACACACACACATTTACGTACACCATGGGCCAGATTTATCATTCCTCTGACAGCTCACTCCACTTTAACATATGGCTAAAGTCAGTTTTAGCCAAGTCAGATTTATGATCGGCCCTTTAAGACTGTAATAAATGTGGTTTGACGGTAGCAGTTTATCCGTCAGTAAGCAGCTTTACAAAAGTCGCACATCTTTACGAAAAAGTCGCACGTTTTTATGAAAAAGTCGCATGTTCTATTAAAAAGTCTCATAAGATAAGCATGGTCCTCACTGGAGTGAAATTGGGACTTTTTTGCGACTTTTTTGCGACTTTTTTAAATAGTCCCAATAGTAAATCTGTCTAGAGATTCATTTACATAAGAAAACACGCCCACTTTCAGAAACTGGCGAGCATAGTGCAGAGCAGAAAAAAGTCGCAAATTTGTGCGCAGTTTTAGCGTTTGGGACTTTTTTGGGACTTTTTCACTCCATTATTCTGACTTGAGCTAATGATAAATCTGGCCCCATGTACTTATTTTGGGATCCCATAATGATGCTCTACATCAGGTTATTGTCAGAATTTGTGATCTTCTTTCTTCCTTTTATTATACAGGTTTACTGCTTTCATATTACAAATTCTTATTAATGTTCTGCTTGTAAAAAAAATATGTATGTCTCTTTCCACACCCTTGGCTTGAAATCTCATTCCTCAGTCAATGCTGCTTATGATGGTTAGGTAACACACATGAAATCGAGACTGAGCTCTGAGGGCGAGGTGAGTGCCGGAGGTGTGTATACACGTGTATGAATGCAGTCAGCTCTCCTCCAGAAGGGAGAACACTGTCTCTCTAGTGCCACCTGTAGGTAGCCGTTCTGTAATTCACCGGTGGGAGCTTGTGTTTTTCTACTTGCAGCTTATTTAGCAAAAGAAATGACAGATTTTTAGGTTTCAGTGCCAATCGACTCGCAGTCAGGTACCCAAGGTGTTTTGTTAGTGAAATAATGTGTGCGGAGACCTTCCATATTTGTCTAATAAATAGATGTGTATTCGTAACCGACATAGCTGTGATATCCATTATTTGCATGCCGCTATTCACAGCCTCGCTCTATTACATTTATTTATTTGTAAGTTGTTTTATTGGACATTTTAACACAATCAACATCAATTATACAATTTTTATTATTTACTTTAAAGGGGACCTGTCACCATGAAAATGTGAAGTAATCTGCAGGCAGCCTGTAATAGAGCAGAAGGAGCTGAGCAGATTGATACATAGTTTTATGGGAAAAGGTTCAGTATAAGTTATATTTTACATATAAACTCTTTTTTTCTGGGCTTTGAAGTCCAGGTGACGGTCCTATCAGTGACTGACAGCTATCTCTGTATATACAGTCATAGAGGGAAGGCTGTCATCACTGATAGGACCGACTCCTTGACTTCAGAGCCCAGAATGAGCAGAATTACAGCCCAGAATTACATTTTGGTGGTGTAGTGTAATTCCAAGTACCCTCTCTATTCACTTGAATGTCGCGAGTACTTGTAATTACACTACGCTGCAAGGGAGACAACGTATAGTGTAATGAAGAAGCAGCAGCGCTCGCATGAAGCACCGCCTCCTCTTCAAACGCCTGATCAGCGGGGAGGCCGGGTGTCAGACCCCATCGATCGGATATTAATGACCTATCCTGTGGATAGGTCATCAATATATACTGCCTGTACAACCCCTTTAAGGTCTGATTCACATGACCATGCTCGGTCCAGGAAATACATTGTGGCCTGTGTGTTGGCCAAATGTCGCTGCTCCCCTGACCTAAACTGTATGCAAGATGTCTGATAAAGACTAAGAAAATGTAGAAAAAGACTGGAGATTGCTCATGTTTAACCATCTGGGGTCTTTTCTGGCTGACTGTAAGGTTTCCATTTAGGTCGGGGATCAGTGCCATCAGCTCCCCCCCCCTGTGCCATCAGCCCTCTGTGCCATCAGCTCCCCCCAGTGCCATCAATCCTCTGTGCCATCTGTCCCCAATGCTATGAGTACTCTGTGCCATCATCCCCTCCAATGCCAGCGTGCCCTCAGCTCCCCCAGTGCCACCATCTCCGCTCCAGTCTCCAGCAGCCCTTTAATACTTACCTCTCCTGTAGGGGCGCTGCTCCACAACTCCTCTGTCTTCTCTGCGCGCTGCACTGTTGTCCTGACGGTGTCAGGAGGACAGTGCAGTGCGCGGGCCGGCGGGTGACCACTGAGAAGTGAGTAGTAGCAAGCGCTTCACTCCCACTCCATGGTCACATGACACAAACGAATCCTCAATGCAAAAAAATTGCATCGAGAATTTTTTTTTTTTTGAGTAATCATTTTAGCCCTAGTCACATGGCCAATTACACACACAGATATTTTGTTATACACACCAACTATTGGTCTGATTGTACAGCAATTGGGCAGATAAGGCTACTTTCACACCTGCGTTATCTGATCCTCACCTATAATGCAAACGCTTGTATCCGTTCAGAACGGATCAGTTTGCATTATTCTTTTAAAAGAAAGTCTAAGTCAAAACGGATCTGTCCTGACTTACATTGAAAGTCAATGGGGGACAGATCCGTTTTCAAATGCACCATATTGTGTCAGTGAAAACTGATCCGTCCCCATTGACTTACATTGTAAGTCAGGACGGATCCGTTTGACTCCGCATCGCCAGGCGGACGCCAAAACGCTGCAAGCATTATTTTGGTGTCTGCATCCAGAGCGGAATGGAGACGGAATGGAGCCAAACTGATGCATTCTGAACGGATCCTTATCCATTCTGAATACATTGGGGCTGAACTGATCCGTTTTGAACCGTTTGTGAGATCCCTGAAACGGATCTCACAAACGGAATTCAAAACGCCAGTGTGAAAGTAGCCTAACCTGTTGGTGTAATACAGCCCTAAAGGTGGCTTTAGACAAACCAATACTCGTCAAGATTATCAGGAACAACCATTCCTGCAAATGCTCATTGCCGACAATCTGGCCATCTAAATGTGCCACAGATCACCCAATGAACAAGCGAAACTCTTGTTAATCAGGTGATGCTGTCATTCGTGCAGGCACACCAATTATTGTTTGTGTACAGCAGATCGTGATGTCTAAACAGCAATCTACTCTCCAGGAACAATGATTCTGTATGGGGACGAGTGATCGCAATAACCATCCCCCGTCCTTATACTGTGGAGGTGATCGCTGCATGTAAATGCAGAGGTGTCCTTCACTGAGCGAGCAGCTGACTATCGGGAAGGAAACATTCCAACGGGCATACAATTAAAGGGGGTTGTCCGGGTTCAGAGCTGAACCCTGACATACCCTCATTTTCACCCAGGCAGCCCCCCTGTATTGTGCAGGGTAAGGGCTTTTTTGTTTATTTTTTACACTGCTAGGTGGAGGGTAAGCATGATCTATAGGAGGGGCCCGGGCATTGTGAGGGGGCATTTTTAGAATTTGATAACGTTTTTAGCCAATGGGTGGTCTGGTTTATTTCTGATCGGACATTTTAGAATGGCTTTTCTTGGATTAGCGTGCAGCTGCCGAGCGGGGGTCCCGCTGTCAGTGACAGCAATGCACCCCAGAGAGAGGGCAGGGGCCGTTCCTGGGTGTCCCTGCCTTCTAGATCGCTGTATACACAGCACTGAATGTGCTGCTTTATTACCACATAAAGTGACATGTCAGATTTGCAAAATTTGGCCTGGTTAGGAAGGGGTTAACAACTTGCTCATAAGGATTAATGGTGGTGGGAGACACTATTGTCTATAGATGTAATGGCGACGGAGAAATGGATACTGCATTTATATATTCATCACTTCGCCCACAAAATCCCCTTTGGAATATCCTGTAGGTCCATACTAGGGATACTCATGAGTTCTCCGATTTACTAATAGACACTAGTTATGTCTGCCTTCAGGTCTGCTCTGGAGTATTATTTATCTTACATTGATTGATGCTGCCTGCGGTATGGCTCATATTGAAAGGATGTACATGTTATCTATGGAACAGCCCTTTTAAGGCATCCCAGTGTACATGTGGATCATTGTGATCAGCTGTGCCAGCACAATAATACACCGGAGGGTGACTGTGATTGACACCCCCGAGACCATCCCCCACATCTCCAGCTGACACTATGCTGCATTTGGCTGTTCGGGCAGTCTCCTGAGGCCCTTGGCTTTCAGAGCCAGCGGCTGTGTACACTGACGTGACTTGCTTTCACCTTCAATAATATTCATTTCAGATGTCTTGATGTAATTACATTTCAGAATATTTCCATTCAGCTGTGGGGGAACACCCTCGCCTCAAGTCCTAAAAATAGTTCCTGACATGTAATTTGGTTGCTAACTCTCTATGTAAACAGTAGGGCAAGGATGTCAGCAAACTAACTTTCTCAAGAAAAAGGAATATATAGAACCCTGCCATGTGAAAGCGTTTGGTAGTCTAGGAAACTACCCCCGTGTTATAATTATACTAAATGGGGGCCGGAGTGAGCGCAGTACTAGCAGGAGCACACATCGTGGGCACACCAGTACTGTGGCCCCTACCCGCTCGCAGCATACATGTCAGCGGTGTACAGACACCTAACAGTCAAAAGCGCTATAGAGAATATTTTGGCAGTAAAACTGTAAAATCAGTAAAATGAAGAACATAACAAAAATGAGTTTTAGGGCATTTAGAATAATTTCGAATAAAGTTGTTATATAAAAAGTTAGTTACATTTTAAGGGCTTGTGCACACGGCCGTAGTTTCTGTCCACCTCCAATCCGCATTTTTTGTGGCTCAGATGTGGACCCATTCATGTCACAAAGATGCGGCTGTGTGCTGTCCGCATGTGCACATCCGTTCATCAGTCCTGCAAAAAAGAGAGAACGTATCCTAATTTTGTCTGTTTTGTGGACAAGGATAAGACATTTGTACAGGAGTTAAAAAAAAAAATGGTAGCATGCACTTGGCTGGGATTTCTGTTTTACGGATACACAATTTGTGGACCATAAAACTGATGCGGTTGTGTGCATGAGCCCTTAAGAGGACTTGTCACTCTGATGTTCCCCTGCTATTCTTGCTAGAAGTTTATCGATATAGGTACAGATGGGTGTTACCAGCTGGGGGTATGTCCCTGCCCAGTCTGACTGTCCAATCAGTGCTGCCAGTGTCAGATTGTGCAGGGACACGCCTCCAGCCATTAACTCCCATCTGTTCCTTTATCCATCCATCCATCAAGCTGGTCGGTCAGCTGAAACAATTGAGTGTTTGTTAAATTTAACCTGATGAAGGTACCTTACCGTTTGAAATCGTCTGCTTTCAACTTTTTTGTTTTCCTAATGTTTGTGGACATCTTTATACACATACTGTATATTGTACGTAAACTGGCCATATCAGATTTTTTTTTTTGTGTGACAGATCCTCAGGCAACAGTCCCCTAACCACTCCTGATACAGGAAACAGATCAGACATTTTGGACTTTAAAGTGGTTGTCTGAGATAATTAGAGCAATGCCCCCCAAAAGCTGTAAAAAAAAAAAAAAAGAAATAAATAGAAATAATGACATACTCTCCTCTTTCGTCACTGCTTGTTTACAGAATGCAGCGGTAACATGCAGGTGTCCAGCATATGACCTCTGTAGCCAATGACTGCTCTCTGGTGCTGGTGCTAGAGAAGGTGCTGACCTAGGGATGAGCGAATCGACTTCGAATCGACATCGGATGAAACATCTGAAGTCGATTCGCATAAAACTTTGTTTTAATACTCCGTACAGTATTAGAATGTATTGGCTTCAATGAGCCAAAGTTATTACTTTGCATTATAACTTCAGAAATTGATTTATACTGTAAAAATCTATTTCCTGAACTCTGGTTCTGATCCAAGTGGTACCTTGGAACCGAACCCGAGTTCGGGACATGTTTTTTTACAGTGTAAGGCCTTCTGCACACGACCGTGTGCTCCCTGTGGCCGTATTGTGGCCCGCATACAGCGTGCATTCTGCATCACGGATCGCAGACCTATTCACTTGAATGGGTTCGCAATCACGGAGATGCGGAACGGAGGCACGGATCGCAACCCCACGGAAGCACTACGGAGTGCTTCCGTGGTGTTTCTGGCCGTGCCTCCGCACCGCAAAAAAGTAGCGCATGCACTACTTTTTTTTCGGTGTGGACCGTTGGATGCAGATCGTGGACCCCATTCAAGTGAATGGGTCCGCGATCTGCATGCGACTGCCCCACGGTCTGTGCCCGTGCATTGCGGACCGCAATTTGCGGTTCGCAGCACAGGCATGGAGCCCTAACATTCGTGTGCATGTAGCCTAAATCAATTTCTGAAGTGATTATGTGAAGTCTCGCGAGACTTCGCGAAGTAATAACTTTGGCTCATCAGAGCCAATACTTTGGCTCGGTCCGTACAGTATTGAAACAAAGTTTAATGCGAATCGATTTCAGATGTTTCATCCGAAGTCGATTTGCTCATCCCTAGTGCTGACCATGTAATCTATTATTTTTTTTTTTCAGCATTGGGGAGCAATGATACATTTTCTAATTATCTTTGGCAACTCCTTTAACTTGTCAGATCCTTTACATTACACTACTATAGGTTGTACAATTTATTATTTTTTTACCTGTCTGACTTAAACTTACGGTCATTTCAAAATGAGATGTCATGTATGTACATGAGGAATAATGCTATAACTGGCCATTATGTAACCGGTATATGACTTTTATCATCATTTTACACCTCTGCAGGCTCCATCTCTGATGGTCAGCCTCTCACTAGCTCAGGGAAAACTATGTAGCTGTGTATCCAGCAAGGATGAGGGGCAGACAGAAAACATACTGGAGCCAGGAGCAGCAAAGACTCTGTTGGCTAGATTCATCAAAACTGGTGTAAAGGGAAACTGGCCCACAGCAACCAATCAGATTCCACCTTTCATTTTTCAGAGCTCCTTTGGAATATGAAAGTGGAAATCTGATCAGTTGCTATGGGCAACTAAGCCAGTTTACCTTTACACCAGTTTTGATAAATCTCCTCCTGTGTGTGCTTGTTTTTGCGTTTGTAACGTGATCCCTCAGTGAAGCTTAAAGGGAACCTGTCACCGGGATTTGATGTATAGAGCTGAGGACATGGGTTGCTAGATGGCCGCAAGCACATCCGCAATATCCAGTCCCCATAATTAGATCTCCCCTCAGTCATCTTTTTTCTAAAGTGAATAACCCTAATTTTGATAATCTTTCAGGGTACTGTAGTTGCCCCATTCCAGTTATTACTTTAGTTGCCCTCCTCTGGAACCTCCTCTGGACCAGTTCTGCTATATCTGCCTTGTTTACAGGAGCCCAGAACTGTACACAGTACTCCATGTGTGGTCTGACTAGCGATTTTGTAAAGTGGTAGGACTATGTTCTTATCACGGGCATCTATGCCCCTTCTGATGCAACCCATTATCTTATTGGCCTTGGCAGCAGCTGCCTGACACTGGTTTTTGCAGCTTAGTTTGCTGTTTATTAAAGTTCCTAGATCCTTTTACATGTCAGTGTTACCGAGTGTTTTACCATTTAGTATGTACGGGTGACTTGCATTATTCCTTCCCATGTGCATAATTTTACATTTGTCAGTGTTAAACCTCATCTGCCCAAGCCTCCAATCTATCCATATCCCTCTGTAGTAGTATACTGTCCTCTTCAGTGTTAATTACTTTACACAGTTTAGTGTCATCTGCGAAAATTGACACTTTACTAGGCAAGCCTTCTACAAGATCATTAATAAATATATTGAAGAGAATAGGGCCCAATACTGACCCCTGAGGTACCCCATCATCTCATGATCTATGATAGATATTACCAGCAGAGGGAGTACTGCTTGGTGATGACCCATCTTATGATCTAAGCTAGATATTAGCAGAGGCTGCATTCCTTGATACAGTTCATGCAGAACGTCATCAAAGTCATTGATGTTTCTATTGATCAAAAAGGCAGAAATAAGAACATATTGAAGCACTGTTACTTTTTGGTTAACTCTAAGTCCCTTAAGGCTACTTTCACACTTGCGTTCAGAGCGGATCCGTCTGGTGTCTGCACAGACGGATCCGCTCCTATAATGCAGACGTTGGGATCTGTTCAGAATGGATCCGTCTGCATTATACACTGCTCAAAAAAATAAAGGGAACACTTAAACAACACAATGTAACTCCAAGTCAATCACACTTCTGTGAAATCAAACTGTCCACTTAGGAAGCAACACTGAGTGACAATCAATTTCACATGCTGTTGTGCAAATGGGATAGACAACAGATGGAAATTATAGGCAATTAGCAAGACACCCCCAATAAAGGAGTGGTTCTGCAGGTGGTGAGCACAGACCACTTCTCAGTTCCTATGCTTCCTGGCTGATGTTTTGGTCACTTTTGAATGCTGCCGGTGCTTTCACTCTAGTGGTAGCATGAGACGGAGTCTACAACCCACACAAGTGGCTCAGGTAGTGCAGCTTATCCAGGATGGCACATCAATGCGAGCTGTGGCAAGAAGGTTTGCTGTGTCTGTCAGCGTAGTGTCCAGAGCATGGAGGCGCTACCAGGAGACAGGCCAGTACATCAGGAGACGTGGAGGAGGCCGTAGGAGGGCAACAACCCAGCAGCAGGACCGCTACCTCCGCCTTTGTGCAAGGAGGAACAGGAGGAGCACTGCCAGAGCCCTGCAAAATGACCTCCAGCAGGCCACAAATGTGCATGTGTCTGCTCAAACGGTCAGAAACAGACTCCATGAGGGTGATATGAGGGCCCGACGTCCACAGGTGGGGGTTGTGCTTACAGCCCAACACCGTGCAGGACGTTTGGCATTTGCCAGAAAACACTAAGATTGGCAAATTCGCCACTGGCGCCCTGTGCTCTTCACAGATGAAAGCAGGTTCACACTGAGCACATGTGACAGACGTGACACAGTCTGGAGACACTGTGGAGAACGTTCTGCTGCCTGCAACATCCTCCAGCATGACCGGTTTGGCATTGGGTCAGTAATGGTGTGGGGTGGCATTTCTTTGGAGGGCCGCACAGCCCTCCATGTGCTCGCCAGAGGTAGCCTGACTGCCATTAGGTACCGAGATGAGATCCTCAGACCCCTTGTGAGACCATATGCTGGTGCGGTTGGCCCTGGGTTCCTCCTAATGCAAGACAATGCTAGACCTCATGTGGCTGGAGTGTGTCAGCAGTTTCTGCAAGACTAAGGCATTGATGCTATGGACTGGCCCGCCCGTTCCCCAGACCTGAATCCAATTGAGCACATCTGGGACATCATGTCTCGCTCTATCCACCGTCACGTTGCACCACAGACTGTCCAGGAGTTGGCAGATGCTTTAGTCCAGGTCTGGGAGGAGATCCCTCAGGAGACCGTCCGCCACCTCATCAGGAGCATGCACAGGCGTTGTAGGGAGGTCATACAGGCACATGGAGGCCACACACACTACTGAGGCCTCATTTTGACTTGTTTTAAAGGACATTACATCAAAGTTGGATCAGCCTGTAGTGTGTTTTTTCCACTTTAATTTTGAGTGTGACTCCAAATCCAGACCTCCAAGGGTTAAAAAATTTGATTTCCATCTTTTTATTTTTGTGTGATTTTGTTGTCAGCACATTCAACTATGTAAAGAACAAAGTATTTCAGAAGAATATTTAATTAATTCAGATCTAGGATGTGTTATTTTTGTGTTCCCTTTATTTTTTTGAGCAGTGTAGTTTAGTAAAAATTCTAAGTGTGAAAGTTGTTCAGACTGATCCGTCCAGGACTTTACATTGAAAGTCAATGGGGGACGGATCCATTTGAAAATTGAGCCATATTGTGTCAACTTCAAACGGATCCGTCCCCATTGACTTACATTGTAAGTCTGGATGGATCCGTTTGCCTCCGCACGGCCAGGCGGACACCCGAATGCTGCAAGCAGCGTTCGGGTGTCCGCCTGCTGAGCGGAGCGGAGGGCAAACGGTGCCAGACTGATGCATTCTGAGCGGATCCGCATCCACTCAGAATGCATTGGGGCTGGACTGATGTGTTCGGGGCCGCTTGTGAGAGCCTTCAAACGGAACTCACAAGCGGAGCCCCGAACGCTAGTGTGAAAGTAGCCTTACATGGGCAGATAATCTGCGCCAATAGACTATATAGCTTGTTCATCGGGACCAGTTTAATACATTTAAATGTGTTACTCTTTGTACTTTCTGTGGAATTCCGATCATGTTGTTGGCAATCTCCAAAAACAATTCTTTTATTTCATGCAATTAAAAAATCCAGTACATGATAGCATATTCACCTATGCATTTCAGATTAATCCAGTCGTATCATCTCAGACATGTGGGGGGCATAACACTAGGATATGCCCACAGTGTGTGATAGGTGCAGGTCTCCCCTCTGGGACACGCAACTAAACTGAGAACATAGTGGCAAAGTCTCAGAGGGCACACAGCACATGCGCGGCCGCCCTGCTTTCATTCATATAGGGGGGCCGAAAAATAGCAGAGTACTGGCTCGGCTATTTCCGTCAGCTTCATAGAAGCGAGTGGGTGGAGCAGTAGCCGTGTTGAGGTGTGTGCCTCCCATTCATTTCAACGGGACATCTGGTGCTCCCATAGGAATGGATGGAGGGCAGCCGAGCATGCATGGTGCACCCTCCGGGACATTGCTGGCTCCGTTCTAAGTAGGGATCGACCGATATTGATTTTTTAGGGCCGATACCGATAATTTGTGAACTTTCAGGCCGATAGCCGATAATTTATACCGATATTCTGGGAATTTTCATTTTTGAGAAAAAAATAAATTCCTACACAAATCTGCTGAAAATTAATATGTTTATTGTTAATGTGTATTTTTTTTTTTATAAATCTTTTTCATTTATACTTAATATTTTTGTGTTTTTTTTTTACTAACTTTTAACCCCCTTAGGGACTAGAACCTTTGTCCTATTCACCCTGATAGATCTCTATCAGGGTGAATAAGACCTCACACTGTCCCTGCTGCTCTGTGCACACAGCAGCATGGAGCTGAACATGGCAGCCAGGGCTTCAATAGCGTCCTGGCTGCCATGGTAACCGATCGGAGCCCCAGGCTTACACAGCTGGGGCTCCGATCGGAGGAGCAGGGGAGAGGGGATCCTGTGGCCACTGCCACCAATGATTAATACTGGGTGGGTGGGGGGGGGGGGGGGCGCACTGCGCCACCAATGATTAATACTGGGGGACTTGGGGGGGGCGCACTGCGCCACCAATGAAGATAAGTCTCTCGATCATTCATATACAGGAGGCGGGAGCTGGCTGCAGAATCACATAGCCGGCTCCCGACCTCTATCAGCGGTAGCTGCGATCCGCGGCACCTGAGGAGTTAACTACCGCGGATCGCAGCTACCGCTCATAGAGGTCAGGAGCCGGCTATGTCATTCTGCAGCCAGCTCCCGCCTCCTGTATATGAATGAATGAGAGGCTTATCTTCATTGGTAGCAGCAGCAGCAGCACAGGGGGAGGAGACACTGCTTCCTTCTCCCCTGTGCTGCGGAGGGAACACAGAGAGCGCTGAGAGCAGCGCGATCTGTGTTCCCCATACGTTATCGGTATATCGGCAAAATAGATACCGATAACGTTCAAAATCCTCAATATCGGCCGATAATATCGGCCAAACCGATAATCGGTCGATCCCTAGTTCTAAGTATAGGTACGGGTTTCAGAGGGGGGGCCCGCACCTATCAGACATTAGGGACATATCATAGCGATGTGCAACCACTTTAAAGGGGTTACCCCATAACAAATCAGACATCATATTGTACATGACAGTATCTTTCCAGCAAATCTAGAACCAGCCCAGTACCTCACATGGATCCAAAGATCTCCCCATTCAATGCTCTGCTAGATTTATATCAAGCTGAAAGCTCAAACAGGGTGTATTTTCTGCTGCAGCTAAGGGGGCATGTCCATTCAGCGGAAACCCTCCCCCTATCACCGCTCAGGAGGCAGTTGAAGGATCCTCCAACTGAGCGTGTGCGGCCTTCTCAGTGAGAAGGACAAAAAATAAGAGAAGAAAAGGCAGGTGACTCTATACAGATTTTTTTTTTTTTCTCCCTATAAGATGCACTCCCCCCCCCCCCTTCCAAAAGTGGGGGCAAAATGGCAGTGCGTCTTGTGGGGTGAATGCTGCAATTTACACTGATACACCGCCACCAGCGGGGAGGGAGGATGGGCTGGGGGCCGGCATCTGGTTTTGTAATGGCAGCGGGGCCCGATGCAGTCATTGTATTCTATTACAACGGGCCCCGCTCACTGTAGTAATCATATCTAACCTGTAGGCAATGTTAAACTATAGAAATCATGTGCAATCCATCCTGTAGTACTTACTACAATCTTCCGTAGCAGGCCTGTGATGGATCATGTGATGAACGCAGTGACGTCATCAAAGGTCCTATTGCTCACAGATGAAGACAGAAGAGATGCGGGCTGTGCGAACAAGTGGATTAAGGTGAGTTAAATTATTTTTATTTATTTTTTTAACCCCTCCAGCCCTATTGTACTATGCATTCTGTATTCAGAATACTATTATTTTCCCTTATAACAATGTTATAAGGGGAAATAATACAATCTACACTACAACTACCCCAAACGTTAAACTTCTGTAAAGAAGTTCGGGTCTGGGTACCACAGTCAGTTTTTTATCACGCGCGTGCAAAGCACATTGCACCCGCGCGATAAAAACTGAACATCGGAACGCAATCGCAGTCAAAACTGACTGCTTTAGCGTTCCTACTCGCGCGGGTTTGCCTCTATGCACCGGGACGCATCCGGACCTAATCTGGACACGCTTGTGTGAAAGAGGCCTAAGAGGAACAAAGGAAAAGACTGGAGAAATTACAAGTTGTCATATTCGTCACTCCACCGACCTGACAGCCCGTGAAGGATTTGATCAGAATTTTTTTTATTTTACATGATTCTATATTAATTCTGCTTACTAACGGCTTTATTTTCTGGTGCCTATTTTTTTATTTTTCCATAAACCTGCTGTATTTATAAAGAAAAAGGAAAAAAAAAAAAAAACTTATGTAAAAATGAATTGCTTGCTTGAGCGGAGCAAGTTCTTGGCACAGCGTTCAGATACCAGTATTCACAAGAGCATCTTGTTTATCCTTTTAAGGCAGTTCTGCTAATGCCCTGTCGATGTGTTTTTAATCCCATGAAATTCAGGACCAATACTGCATATAAGCACTTGCACCGTCGTCTGTAACAGCATAGCCATGTCTTAATGGCAGTTTATTGGCACATAGAGAAGCTATAGGACCCAATAAAAATGTTGGTTAAATCAGTTTTATTAAGGCAAAATTCATAAATGGCACCAGATAGTACAAGTATATAAGCATATATACAAATAATCGCGTATCAAAATGGGTTAAACTAAAACAAGTATAACAACAAGACCCACACGGGTATTAAAGGTGTTGTCCGGGTTCAGCTTTGAACCCGGACATACCCATATTTTCACCCAGGCAGCCTTCTGATGTTAGCATCAGAGCATTTCATGCTATGATTCTCTGCCTTGCCCTTTCGCAGGATCGCGCAGGGCAAGTGCTTTTTTTATTTGCTATAACACACTGCTGGGCGGAGGCTTCCGCCCCGGCAGTGTGTTTGGTGAAGTCACCGGCTCTGATGGGTTGGCTTTAGCGCTGCCCTAGCCGTTTTACAGGCTAGGGAAGTGCTAAAACCCGCCAATTAGTGCCAGTGACTTCACCGGGCTCACTGGTGGGCGGAACCCTCAGCCTGGCATCCCTGAGGAGAGCCCGGTACGTCACCAGATCTCCTGAAAATGCCTTTGCCCTGCGCAATTCAAAGCATCCGTCTGGGTGAAAATATGGGGTTTGTCCGGGTACAGCTGTGAACCCGGACAACCCCCTTAATTGTATGCCCATTTGAATGTTTCCTTCCCGATAGTCGGCTCCTCGCTCAGTAAAGGACACCTCTGCATTTACATAGTAACATATAGTAACATAGTACATAAGGCCGAAAAAAGACATTTGTCCAACCAGTTCGGCCTGTTATCCTGCAAGTTCATCCAGAGGAAGGCAAAAAAAAACAAAAAACTGTGAGGTAGAAGCCAATTTTCCCCACTTTAGGGGAATAAAAAATTCCTTCCCGACTCTTGAATTCCTTTATTGTACTCACCATCACCACCTCCTCAGGCAGAGAGTTCCATAGTCTCACTGCTCTTACCGTAAAGAATCCTTTTCTATGTTTGTGTACAAACCTTTCCTCCAGACGCAGAGGATGTCCCCTCGTCACAGTCAGTCCTGGGAATAAATAGATGATGGGATAGATCTCTGTACTGACCCCTTATACATATTAATTAGATCTCCCCTCAGTCGTCTTTTTTCTAAAGTGAATAACCCTAATTTTGATAATCTTTCAGGGTACTGTAGTTGCCCCATTCCAGTTATTACTTTAGTTGCCCTCCTCTGGACCTCCTCCAGCTCTGCTATGTCTGCCTTGTTTACAGGAGCCCAGAACTGTACACAGTACTCCATGTGTGGTCTGACTAGTGATTTATAAAGTGGTAGGACTATGTTCTTATCACGGGCATCTATGCCCCTTCTGATGCAACCCATTATCTTATTGGCCTTGGCAGCAGCTGCCTGACACTGGTTTTTGCAGCTTAGTTTGCTGTTTATTAAAATTCCTAGATCCTTTTCCATGTCAGTGTTACCGAGTGTTTTATCATTTAGTATGTACGGGTGACTTGCATTATTCCTTCCCATGTGCATAACTTTACATTTGTCAGTGTTAAACCCCATCTGCCACTTATCTGCCCAAGCCTCCAATCTATCCAGATCCCTCTGTAGTAGTATACTGTCCTCTTCAGTGTAAATTACTTTACACAGTTTAGTGTCAGCGATCACCTCCACAGTATGAGGATGGGGGATGGTTATTGCGATCACTCGTCCCCGTTCACAATCATGAGGTGTTAATTAGCCATGAATAGAAATCTGGATTACGTTACACTTGTATGGGTTGTCCACTCCTCAGGATACGCATCAGTATCTGATTTTGTGGTGGATCAAACTCTTCACTGAATTGCTGCTCCCAAGTAGACAGAGCTGTTTGTTTTTAGTGCTGGAGCTACTGCCAAACGGCTGAATGGCAGGATGTCTCACCCCCACCGATCAGCTTGCGATGGCCTATCCTGATGATAGACCATTACTTAATAAAAAGATGATATTGCTATTGGGTTGATTTCTGTGTCATTGACCGTTTCAGATGTAGTCGAGTTTTCATGATTTGAACATGAGTGGGAAACAGATTTCCAAAATCTAGAGATTATCCTTTCTGCTGCCTTTCCAGTTTCTGAAAACATTTCTTTTTTGGGACCAGTGAACATGGAGACTGGCGTTTTAGACATCGGTCTTAGGGTCCATTTACATGTCCGCAGTGTTTTGCAGATCTGCAAAATATCGGGCCAGCACCCCAATAGAAATGCCTATTCTTGTTCGCAGCTGAGGACAAGAATAGGACATGTTCTATTTTTTGCGGATCCGCGGACCGGAAATGCTGATGCGGACAGCACAATATTTTCTGTCCCCATTAAAAATAAATGGGTCCGGACCCGTTCCACATAATTGCGGAATAGATCCGGACCCAAAGTGCGGACATGTGAATGGACCCTTAATAAAGCCCTGCACTGGATGTGGAACCGTTGCAGTTATGTCGAGGTGCCGGCTTCTAAATGTAAGACATCTTCCTAGCTTTCTTACATTTAGACCATTTTTTTAACGCCTTACCACGCCCCCTTTTTTAAACCTGGCGTGAGCTGGGAAAAGTCGCAGATTAGGATGCAAAGGACTAATATAGGCCGATTTCTGTTTAACCCTATAGGGACCCATGAGGTACATGTGCGTCATATCTGGCTGGGACACGTGACGTACATGTACTTCATTTCATGGTGATCGGGCGGGTGCAGGAGCTGCGCCCACCCGATCAGCAGCAGGGCCCGGAAGTCCCTGATAGCCAGACCCCTGCTGTATGCGCCGGCATCGGTGAAAACACTGATGCCGACGCATTAACCCTCGCACTGCCTCAGCACTGACAGCGACACGTGCGATGTATGGGGAGGGAGCTGCTGTGTGACTGGGACCCCATGGCAGGGAAAGCAGCCCGCTGCCTTTCGTTACAGCCTGTGAGATCCAGCCCCCTGGATCTCACAGGCTGTAAGCTGTAAGTGTATTAGACTGTGTAATACTTACAGCCAATGCATCACAATACACAAGTATTGTAATGCATTGTAAAGGGGGCCGGACCCCTAAAGATTGAAGTCCCAGAGTGGGACAAAAAAATAAAGTGAAAAAAAAGTAAAAAATAAAATTTAGCAAAAAAATTACAAGTTTCAAGTAAAAAAAAAAAAAACATTCTTTTCCCAAAATAAAGTTACATTTTTTTGTTGTTGTAAAAAATAGGGGAAAAAAAGATAAGTAAACATATTAGGTATCTCCGCGTCCGTATCGGCCGGCTCTATTAAAATATCACATGACCTAACCCCTCAGGTGAACACCGTCAAAAAATAGTACCCCCAAATAGTACCAATCTAACTGTCACCTCATCCCGCAAAATATTATACCCTACCTAAGACAATTGCCCAAAAACTAAAAAAAACTATGGAGACACTAAAACATGATTTTTTTTTTTTGTTTCAAAAATGCTTTTATTGTGTTAAATGTAAACAAAAAATAATAAAAAAGTAGACATATTGGGTATCACCACGTCTGTGACAACCTGCTCTAAAAAAAAAAAAAATACCACATGACCTTACCCCGTAAAAAAAAAAAGGGGCAAAAAAGCCATTTTTTGTCACCTTACATCACAAAGTATAATACCAAACGATCAAAAAGTCATACGTACCCTAAAATTGTACCAAACTGTCATCTCATCCCGCAAATTAGACCCTACAAAAGACAGTCGCCCAAAAAAAAAAAAAAACTATGGCTTTCAGAGTACGGAGACACTAAAAAATATTTTATTTTTACAAAAATGCTTTATGTAAAACTGAAACAAACTGAAATAAAACTGAAACAAATATGTCATATTTGGTATTGTCGTGTTCATAACAACCTGCTCTATAAGAATAGCACATCATCTAACCTGCCTATGAACATTGTAAATAGCAGAAAATAAAAACTGTGCCAAAACAGCTATTATTTTTTTCTTGCCTTGCCTCACAAAAAGTGTAATATAGAGCAACCAAAAATCATAGTACAAACAAAATTGCCACCTTATCCCGTAGTTTCCAAAATGGGGTCTGTTTGGAGTTTCTACTCTAGGGGTACATCAGGGGGTCTTCAAATGTGACATGGCAACTTAAAATTATCCCAGTGAAATCTGCCTTCCAAAAACCATATGGCGTTCCTTTCCTTCTGGAAAATCTGCCAAAAAAGTGAAATTCTGAAATTTAATCTGCATATTCCTTTAATTCTTGTGGAACACCTAAAAGGATTATCAAAGTTTGTAAAATCAGTTTCGAATACCTTGAGGGTGTAGTTTATAAAATGGGGCCATTCATGGGTGGTTTCTATTATGTAAGCCTCACAAAGTGACTTCAGACCTGAACTGTTCCTTAAAAAGTGGGTTTTGGAACTTTTCTGAAAAATTTCAAGATTTGCTTCTAAACTTCTAAGCCTTCTAACGTCCCCCAAAAATAAAATGTAATTTACAACTGAGCAGATTGTGAAATGCTCAGACCGGCCCGTCTGGCACCAACAACCATGCCACGCTCAAAATTGCTTAAATCACCTTTCTTTCCCATTCTGACATTCAGTTTGGAGTTCAGGAGATTGTCTTGACCAATATAAAAATTGATGATTATGCTTATTGGGCCTGTCAGTGTCCCTTTAAGGTGAAAAATGGCAGGGTCCTGAAAGGGTTAATAAATGACCCCCTATCTCATCTGTGATTTGGACATCCATCTTGTACAACACATGAAATAGGACAGTGATGTCTTCACACAGCTGTTTAATTTCAGGACTGCTCCGCCATATCCATTCTAGAGACCCCACCATCCTTTTAGGCTACTTTCACACTAGCGTTAATATTTTCTGGTATTGAGCTCCGTCATAGGGTCTCAATACCGTAAAAAAAACTCTTCCAAAATGCATTCTGTTCTCATACCAGAGAGCAAACTGCAGCATGCTGAGGTTTGCTTTCCATCCTGGGATGCGGAGCAAGACGGATCAGTCCCCCATTGACTTTCAATAGAGTTCATGACGTATACGTCTTCGGTATGTTAACCACTTTCCGTCCGCCCATAGGATATAAACGTCCTATGGGTGGACCTCTATTTCTGAAAGCACGTTTTAAAACGTCCTTTCAGAAATAGCAGCTGCACGCTAATCGTGCAGCTGCTGATCGGGTTGCCCGCTGTCAGTGACAGCAGGGCAACCCTAAGACAAGGCAGGGACAGTGCCCAAGTGTCCCTGCCTTCAGGATCGCTGCAGACACAGCGCTCACAGAGCGCTGTGTATGCAGAGCAGGAAGCGCTATGCGCTTCCTGTTCCGGCCCGGCGGTCATGTGACCGCCCTGACCGGAGAGTGCAGGGGCTGTGTGAGGTCTCTCAGAGACCTCGATCAGCCCTGCTCTGAGGCTGTACAGCGCTGGATTGCTGCTGTACAGCCTCTCTAGGGGTGAAAAAAAAGTGAAGTAAATGTCCCCCAAAGGTCTTGTATGACCTTATGGGGGACGAAAAGTGTAAAATAAAAAAAATAAAAATAAAAGGTTGAAAATAAAAAAATAAAAAAAAGTTTCACATGTAAAAAAAAAAAGTCCCCAAGTAAGGAATGAAAAAAAAAATGTTAAAAATAGAAAAAATTAAATAAAAATAGACATATTTGGTATTGCCGTGTCCGTAAAAACCAGCTCTATAAAAATATCACATGACCTAACCCCTCGGGTGAACACCGTAAAAAAAAAAAAGTCAAAACAAGCAATTTTTGTTACCTTGCATCACAAAAGGTGCAACACCAAGTGATCAAAAATGTGTATTTCCCACAAAATGGTACCAATAAAACCGTCACCTCATCCCGCAAAAAATGAGCCCCTACATAAGAAAATCTCTCAAAAAATAAAAAAAACTATAGCTCTCAGAACATGGACACATTAAAACATAATTTTTTTGTTTCAAAAATGCTATTATTGTGTAAAACTTTAATAAATGAGAAAAAGTATACATATTAGGTATCGCCACGGCCGTAACAATCTGCTCTATAAAACTGTCACATGACCTAACCCCTCAGGTGAACGCTGTAAAAATAAATCAATAGAAACTGTGCTAAAACAACCAATTTTTTGGTCACCTTGCTCCATAAAGTGTTGTAATGAATGATCAAAAAATCATATGTACCCAAAAATAGTACTAATAAAACTGGCACCTTATCCCCTAGTTTCCAAAATGGGGTCACTTCTTGGGAGTTTCTACTGTAAGGGTGCATCAGGGGGCTTCAAATGGGACATGGCATCTAAAAACCATGTGGAGTTCCTTTTTCTTCTGCGCCCTGCCGTGTGCCCATACAGCAGTTTATGACCACATGTGGGGTGTTTCTGTAAACCGCAGAATCTGGGTAATAAATATTGAGTTTTGTTTGGCTGTTAACCATCGATGTGTTAAAGAAAAAAATTGATTAAAATGGAAAATCTGCCAAAAAAGTGAAATTTGATCTCCATTTTCCTTTAATTCTTGTGGAACGCCTAAAGGGTTAACAAAGTTTGTAAAATCGGTTTTGAATACCTTGAGGGGTGTAGTTTCTACAATGGGGTCATTATGGGGGTATCCACTATGTAGGCCCCACAAAGTGACTTCAGACCTGAACTGGTCCTTAAAAAGTGGGTTTTGGCAATTTTCTTAAAAATTTGAAGAATTGCTTCTAAACTTCTAAGCCTTCTAACGTCCTAAAAAAATAAAATGACATTTCCAAAATGATGCCAACATAAAGTAGACATATGGGGAATGTTAAGTAATAAATATTTTATGAGGTATCGCGTTAGAAAATTGCGAATTTTTCAAATTTTTGGGTAAATTTGGGATTTTTTCATAAATAAAGGTGAAATATTTTGACTCAAATTTATGATTATCATGAAGTACAATGTGTCACGAGAAAACAATCTCTGAATGACTTGGATAAATAAAGGCGTTTCAAAGTTATTACCACATAAAGTGAGATATGTCAGTTTTGCAAAATTTGGCCTGGTCAGGAAGGGGGCAAATGGCCCAGATGGCAGGTGGTTAAAGATAATACAGCCGGATCCATTCATAACAGATGCAGATGGTTGTATTATCAGTAACTTAAGCGTTTTTGCTGAATCCTGCCGGATCCAGCAAAAACGCTAGTGTGAAAGTAGACTTACATCTCCAACATACATACATACGAGCCGTTTGGAAGCATTGCTCTAACACACTGGTGTCCTGTACATTGTGCTCTGTTTATCCTATCCCTCCTATGTCCTTTTCCTTTGTAAAAGAAGCCCTGGGTCCCCCCCAACCTTGCAAAGAACCTCAACGCCATCCTCCTGAGGACACACCAAAAAAAATCACAAGGTAGAGGAAGTGGGAGGTGCTGAAACACATCTAACATTTTTCAAAGGGCTTCCATTTTTAAAATGTTTATCCTGCCATACCAGGATAGGGAAAAGAGTTACCCCAGGCATGCTCAACCTGCGGTCCTCCAGCTGTTGCAAAACTACAACTCCCATCATTCTCTGACAGCCTACAGCTATCATCCAACAGAAGGGCATCGTGGGAGTTGTAGTTTTACAACAGCTGGAGGGCCGCAGGTTGAGCATCCCTGTGTTACCCAATTTCTGAGGTCTGACAACTGGAACCAGATAGGCGTTTCATAGATAAGGCGTAATACTTTAGCATCGGCAAGAATTTTTACCCCAAGATATGTTATCAATTCAGTTAACTCTTGCCCGGGTAATGTATTGTTGACTTCTGCACATTGATCTTCTTGAAGTTACTCAGTGTGACAAAATGATGTCTTTTTGGCACCTAACTCCACACCTAGGATGAAATCATTAAAGGGGTTATCCGACTTAAAAAAATGTGTTAGGGCTGCTTTATACATCATTAAAGATACATTTCTAATGTACTCACTTTATTGATTTTGCTCTGTTTCCACACTGCTGATTTGGGTCATGTGACCCCCGACGTCATCAACCCTTCTCTGGTGCTGACGTCTCGTTTACAAGCTTCTCCCTGCTTGAGGGAGTGGCCCAGCTCTGTAAACGAAACGTCAGAGCCTTTGGTGCCCGCCCCCTCTCTGCCGCGATCTCATTAACTTATCAATAGAGCAGCAGGGCTGTCATTACTGTGCAAAACAGAAGCTCCTGTGTTGCACTGAAAGAATGTACAGGAGAGCTCTGATAAGGAAAAGGTTACCCAGGTGCTGCCAGTCGCTGTATTGCTGTGATCCAGGAGCAGGAATAAAGGACAAGCAGCTCAGCCAATAAAAGGGAGAAGGCAAGTCAGGACAGCCAATCAGATGAAAGACCCGCCCTCCCTGCTGTTTACACTGGAGAGTAAAGACATGTGCTTCTGCCTGGGCTCTTAGATTTCCCGGGGAGAGGAAGGTGGGGGACACTGCATTGTGTGTATGGAGGGGTGGGGGACACTGCATTGTGTGTATGGAGGGGTGGGGGACACTGCATTGTGTGTATGGAGGGGTGGGGGAGGGGGACACTGCATTGTGTGTATGGAGGGGTGGGGGACACTGCATTGTGTGTATGGAGGGGTGGGGGAGGGGGACACTGCATTGTGTGTATGGAGGGGTGTGGGACACTGCATTGTGTGTATGGAGGGGTGGGGGACACTGCATTGTGTGTATGGAGGGGTGGGGGACACTGCATTGTGTGTATGGAGGGGTGGGGGACACTGCATTGTGTGTATGGAGGGGTGTGGGACACTGCATTGGGTGTATGGAGGGGTGGGGGAGGGGGACACTGCATTGGGTGTATGGAGGGGTGGGGGAGGGGGACACTGCATTGGGTGTATGGAGGAGTGGGGGGGACACTGCATTGTGTGTATGGAGGGGTGGGGGAGGGGGACACTGCATTGTGTGTATGGAGGGGTGTGGGACACTGCATTGTGTGTATGGAGGGGTGGGGGACACTGCATTGTGTGTATGGAGGGGTGGGGGACACTGCATTGTGTGTATGGAGGGGTGTGGGACACTGCATTGGGTGTATGGGGTGGGGGAGGGGGACACTGCATTGGGTGTATAGTGTGTATGGAGGGGTGGGGGACACTGCATTGTGTGTATGGAGGGGTGGGGGACACTGCATTGTGTATATTGTGTGTATGGAGGGGTGGGGGACACTGCATTGTGTATATTGTGTGTGTATAGAGGGGTGGGGGACCCTGCATTGTGTATATTGTGTGTATGGAGGGGTGGGGGACACTGCATTGTGTATGGGGGAGGGGGGACAATGACTACATAGTATATAGTCAACATAGATATGGCTGTAATATAGCTTAGATAGATATAGGTGTCATATATGACCCCTATATCCATCTAAGCTATATTAGATACATACACAGAGCTGCCTCAGAGCTTAGATACACAGAGCTGCCATAGAGCTTAGATACACAGAGCTGCCATAGAGCTTAGATACACAGAGCTGCCATAGAGCTTAGATACACAGAGCTGCCATAGAGCTTAGATACACAGAGCTGCCATAGAGCTTAGATACACAGAGCTGCCATAGAGCTTAGATACACAGAGCTGCCATAGAGCTTAGATACACAGAGCTGCCATAGAGCTTAGATACACAGAGCTGCCATAGAGCTTAGATACACAGAGCTGCCATAGAGCTTAGATACACAGAGCTGCCATAGAGCTTAGATACACAGAGCTGCCATAGAGCTTAGATACACAGAGCTGCCATAGAGCTTAGATACACAGAGCTGCCATAGAGCTTAGATACACAGAGCTGCCATAGAGCTTAGATACACAGAGCTGCCATAGAGCTTAGATACACAGAGCTGCCATAGAGCTTAGATACACAGAGCTGCCATAGAGCTTAGATACACAGAGCTGCCATAGAGCTTAGATACACAGAGCTGCCATAGAGCTTAGATACACAGAGCTGCCATAGAGCTTAGATACACAGAGCTGCCATAGAGCTTAGATACACAGAGCTGCCATAGAGCTTAGATACACAGAGCTGCCATAGAGCTTAGATACACAGAGCTGCCATAGAGCTTAGATACACAGAGCTGCCATAGAGCTTAGATACACAGAGATGCCATAGAGCTTAGATACACAGAGCTGCCATAGAGCTTAGATACACAGAGCTGCCATAGAGCTTAGATACACAGAGCTGCCATAGAGCTTAGATACACAGAGCTGCCATAGAGCTTAGATACACAGAGCTGCCATAGAGCTTAGATACACAGAGCTGCCATAGAGCTTAGATACACAGAGCTGCCATAGAGCTTAGATACACAGAGCTGCCATAGAGCTTAGATACATAGAGCTTAGATACACATAGCTGCCTTAGAGCTTAGATACACAGAGCTGCCATAGAGCTTAGATACATAGAGCCTGTGTTTCTCAATGTGACAGGATGATCTGCCTGTGTGAGCTAGGAGATGATCATGTGACTGGTTTATGCAAAGTTAGGATGTGCAGAGCAGGGTGAGGGGAAGGTCAGATTGTTCACGCCCACAAATATTCATGAGGCAGAGCTCAGGCTTTGTTGTTATACGCCCCCTCAGCATGTAAACAAAGCAATGACAGAACCATGAAAAGGTGTACATATGGGTTTTAACTTGATGAAATCTAGCTTAACCAAATTATATGTATATTCTGATGGGTTTTAAGAGTTTTTTTTTTTTTTAGTTTTTTTTTTATTAACTCGGATAACCCCTTTAAAGGGGTTCTCTAGGAATTAAATAAAACGAAGACACGTAAATATTATTTTATAATAAATATATTCACAAATGCCTTTCATTACTTAGACTGGCTTGTTTTGTCTAGGGAGCAATTATTAGGAGAACTAAAATGGCTGCCATCCTATTAGTACACAAACCTGTCCTAATCACATAGGAGGACAAGTTACTTCACCACAATGAGCCATAGAGCTGCCTCACCCTCCTCTCTGCTCTACTTGTCAGGAATCATGATCCTAAATACAGATGAATCTCTGTGGGAATGGAGATGGTGAGGAGACATGAGATGAGTGTGAGGTGTGGCTAATGAGCAGCAGCACTTTCATTACTGTCTCCATTACCACAGCCTGTCCTGTCCATCCTCTCTGTATTTCATGTCTCCTCATGAACTAAATTCCCCAGAGATTCAGCTGTATTCAGGATCATAATCCCTGACAAGTAGAGAGGAGGATGAGACAGCTCTTTACCTCAGTGTTTTAACCACTTAAGGACCACAGGTTTATACCCCCCTAAAGACCAGGCCCTTTTTTACAAATCGGCACTCCACAACTTTAGCGGTTTATTGCTCGGTCATGCAACTTACCACCCAAATGAATTTTACCTCCTTTTCTTCTCACTAATAGAGCTTTCATTTGGTGGTATTTCATTGCTGCTGACATTTTTACTTTTTTTGTTATTAATCGAAATTTAACGATTTTTTTGCAAAAAAATGACATTTTTCACTTTCAGTTGTAAAATTTTGCAAAAAAAACGAGATCCATATATAAATTTTGCTCTAAATTTATTGTTCTACATGTCTTTGATAAAAAAAAAAATGTTTGGTTAAAAAAAAAATGGTTTGGGTAAAAGTTATAGCGTTTACAAACTATGGTACAAAAATGTGAATTTCCGCTTTTTGAAGCAGCTCTGACTTTGTGAGCACCTGTCATGTTTCCTGAGGTTCTACAATGCCCAGACAGTACAAACACCCCACAAATGACCCCATTTCGGAAAGTAGACACCCTAAGGTATTCGCTGATGGGCATAGTGAGTTCATAGAACTTTTTATTTTTTGTCACAAGTTAGCGGAAAATGATGATTTATTATTCTTTTTTCTTACAAAGTCTCATATTCCACTAACTTGTGACATAAAATAAAAAGTTCTATGAACTCACTATGCCCATCACGAAATACCTTGGGGTCTCTTCTTTCCAAAATGGGGTCACTTGTGGGGTAGTTCTACTGCCCTGGCATTCTAGGGGCCCAAATGTGTGGTAAGGAGTTTGAAATCAAATTCTGTAAAAAATGACCAGTGAAATCCGAAAGGTGCTCTTTGGAATATGGGCCCCTTTGCCCACCTAGGCTGCAAAAAAGTGTCACACATCTGGTATCTCTGTATTCAGGAGAAGTTGAGGAATGTGTTTTGGGGTGTCTTTTTACATATACCCATGCTGGGTGAGATAAATATCTTGGTCAAATGCCAACTTTGTATAAAAAAAATGGGAAAAGTTGTCATTTGCCAAGATATTTCTCTCACCCAGCATGGGTATATGTAAAATGACACCCCAAAACACATTCCCCAACTTCTCCTGAGTACGGAGATACCAGATGTGTGACACTTTTTTGCAGCCTAGGTGGGCAAAGGGGCCCATATTCCAAAGAGCACCTTTCGGATTTCACTGGTCATTTTTTACAGAATTTGATTTCAAACTCCTTACCACACATTTGGGCCCCTAGAATGCCAGGGCAGTAGAACTACCCCACAAGTGACCCCATTTTGGAAAGAAGAGACCCCAAGGTATTCGCTGATGGGCATAGTGAGTTCATGGAAGTTTTTATTTTTTGTCACAAGTTAGTGGAATATGAGACTTTGTATGAAAAAAAATCAAAAAAAAAAAATCATCATTTTCCACTAACTTGTGACAAAAAATAGAAAATTCTAGGAACTCGCCATGCCCCCCACGGAATACCTTGGGGGTTATCTTTCCAAAATGGGGTCACTTGTGGGGTAGTTATACTGCCCTGGCATTTTCCAGGGGCCCTAATGTGTGGTAAGTAGGTAAATGACCTGTGAAATCCGAAAGGTGCTCTTTGGAATATGGGCCCCTTTGCCCACCTAGGCTGCAAAAAAGTGTCTCACACATCTGGTATCTCCGTACTCAGGAGAAGTTGGGGAATGTGTTTTGCGGTGTCATTTTACATATACCCATGCTGGGTGAGAGAAATATCTTGGCAAAAGACAACTTTTCCCATTTTTTTTATACAAAGTTGGCATTTGACCAAGATATTTCTCTCACCCAGCATGGGTATATGTAAAATGACACCCCAAAACACATTCCCCAACTTCTCCTGAGTACGGCGATACCAGATGTGTGACACTTTTTTGCAGCCTAGATGCGCAAAGGTGCCCAAATTCCTTTTAGGAGGGCATTTTTAGACATTTGGATACCAGACTTCTTCTCATGCTTTGGGGCCCCTAGAATGCCAGGGCAGTATAAATACCCCACATGTGACCCCATTTTGGAAAGAAGACACCCCAAGGTATTCAATGAGGGGCATGGCGAGTTCATAGAATTTTTTTGTTTTTTGGCACAAGTTAGCGGAAATTGATATTTTTTATTTTTTTCTCACAAAGTCTCCCTTTCCGCTAACTTGGGACAAAAATTTCAATCTTTCATGGACTCAATATGCCCCTCACGGAATACCTGGGGGTTTCTTCTTTCCGAAATGGGGTCACATGTGGGGTATTTATACTGCCCTGGCATTCTAGGGGCCCTAAAGCGTGAGAAGAAGTCTGGAATATAAATGTCTAAAAAATTTTACGCATTTGGATTCCGTGAGGGGTATGGTGAGTTCATGTGAGATTTTATTTTTTGACACAAGTTAGTGGAATATGAGACTTTGTAAGAAAAAAAAATAAAAAATTCAGCTAACTTGGGCCAAAAAAATGTCTGAATGGAGCCTTACAGGGGGGTGATCAATGACAGGGGGGTGATCAATGACAGGGGGGTGATCAGGGAGTCTATATAAGGCTTAATTCAGATGTCCGTATGTGTTTTGCGGGTCCGATCCATGTATCCGTGGATCCGTAAAAATCATACAGACATCTGAATGCAGCCTGACAGGGGGGGGTGATCAATGACACGGGGGTGATCAGGGAGTCTATATGGGGTGATCACCCCCCCTGGAAGGCTCCAGGGAGACGCCTGTATGTGTTTTGCGGATCCGATCCATCTATCAGTGGATCTGTAAAAATCATGCGGACGTCTGAATGGAGCTTTACAGGGGTGTGATCAATGACAGGGGTGTAATCAATGACAGGGGGTGATCAGGGAGTCTATATGGGGTGATCACCACAGTCATTGATCACGCCCCTGTAAGGCTCCATTCAGACGTCCGTGTGCGTTTTGCGGATCCGATCCATCTATCAGTGGATCCGTAAAAATCATGCGGACATCTGAATGGAGCTTTACAGGGGTGTGATCAATGACAGGGGGGTAATCAATGACAGGGGAGTGATCAGGGAGTCTATATGGGGTGATCAGGGGTTAATAAGTGACGGGGGGGGGGGGGGGGTGTAGTGTAGTGTAGTGGTGCTTGGTGCTACTTTACTGAGCTACCTGTGTCCTCTGGTGGTCGATCCAAACAAAGGGGACCACCAGAGGACCAGGTAGCAGGTATATTAGACGCTGTTATCAAAACAGCGTCTAATATACCTGTTATGGGTTAAAAAAAATCACATCTCCAGCCTGCCAGCGAACGATCGCCGCTGGCAGGCTGGAGATCAACTCTCTTACCTTCCGTTCCTGTGAGCGCGCGCGCCTGTGTGCGCGCGTTCACAGGAAAACTCGGCTCACGCGAGATGACGCCAATCGGCGTTAGTGTGACCTGGGAGCGCCGCAGAAATGACGCCTTTCGGCATTAGCGTGACGGTAAGTGGTTAAAGTAACTTGTCGTCATGTGTGATCAGGAAAGGTTTTGTGTGAAATAATGGGACAGCGGCTATTTTGTTTCCCCTGATGATTGCTCCCCAAACAAAACAAGCTATTATAAATAATGAAAGGTATTTGAGAAAATATTTACAATAAAGTAATATTTAAGTATTTTTTCATTTTCCTAATTCCTGGAGAACCCCTTTAATTAGCTGAGCGGTAGGCGAGACTTCCATAACCAAAATGTACAGAAGTGGAGACAGTAGAAACCTCTGTCTTGTCCCGTTGTTTGCTTCTAGGAAATCCCAAATAATAAAAGTTTTTATTAGGGTCCACTGTAAGTATAGAAGAATTTCGCAGGAAGGAGCCCCAGAATTAAGACACACTTAAAGGGGTTATCCCGTGACTAATGTAAACAATTTAAAGCGGACATCATATAGTATATGATAAGTCTTTCTAACAAAGCTAGAACCAGCCCTGTACCTCACACAGATACAGAAATCTCCCCATTCAATGCTCTGCTAGATTTATATCAAGCTCAAAGCTCAAGGTGGGTGTCTTTTCTGCTGCAGCTAAGGGGGCATGTCTCTCCCTATCACAGCTCAGGAGGCAGTTGAAGGATGAAACTGAGCATGTGTGGCCATCTCAGTGAGCAGGTCAAAGAAATAAGAAAAAAGCAAACAGCAGGTGGCGCTAAACATATACATTTTATTGATTAACTCAGAGGCTACACTAAATGTTTAATTACATGCAATTAAAAAAGTATTCAGATCCAGGTGTTGGTTTGAAAACTAGAATATTTTTCGTGGGACAACCCCTTAATAGTGTCATCACTAGCCTCCCGGTCAGGAGCAAATCCCACATAGGAATGGTGGGAAAAGAGTCGGCCACCACAATAAAAACTGCATGCAAGTCAAATCATACAATTCCATACAGTATTTGTCGCTGGATTTTCTGTGACTGCAAATAGATGTGTTACCATCTCCTTTAGTTTATTTGTTCTCATTAAACATTTAGGTATGATTGAAATGGTCTAATTCTTACCACTATGAACACAGAGGAAACCCCACATACAGGCTTGCAAACCAGTGCAGAGGATGGCTTGGTGGATTGCCCTAATGCTGAAACTGAGAAGACCTCTTTTCAGATGGCATCTGACCTCAACGAGAACAACTTAAATACAGATCAGCCTTTGACCAGAAACACAGAGATCAGCCTTCATAATAGAGATGCCCAGGATAACATTAATAATAATGAAAACTGCAACTTGATGTGCGGTCAACTTAGCTGCAAGAAGAGCTGTGAAGGGGATTGTACAGTGGTAGAAAGTTCTGCTCCTCTGTCCACCAAGGACAGTGCCTCTGCTACAGGAAAACATGTGGCCAGGAGACGCAGTAATAGAAATAAGAAGACTCCGAATGGAAAATCCTCAGGTAAAAACATGTATTTTCTTAAATTGCTTTGTTCAGAACTAAACCAAAAATGAAGCAAAATTCTCTTTTGTGTTCTATATGGTCCTGATATCTGAAATTGCAATTTTCAGAATCAGTTGACAGGAAACGCATACTATCTGTAATGCACAATTTTCCTGCACTCATTCGTGGTCATGTGACATTTTTCATTGTGTTGGTTCCCTATCTAAATGATATGCCGTCTACATCTCAGGAGTGGCAAGTATTGTAAGGGTACTTTCACACTAGCATTATTCTTTTCGGCATTGAGTTCCGTCCTAGGGGCTCAATACCGGAAAAGAACTGATCAGTTTTATTCTAATGCATTCTGAATGGGTGGAATCCATTCAGGATGCATCAGGATGTCTTCAGTTCAGTCTTTTTGCCTTTTCATGTCGGACATAATATCGCAGCATGCGGATCCAGCATTTTTTCCCGTTGAAATGCATTAATGCCGCATCCGGCTCCCAGTGTCCCGGCAAAACTGATCCGGCATTGCGGTCTGCGCATGCTCAGACCGCAAAAAATGTGCAAAAAATAAATGCCGAATCCGTTTTTTTTCAGATCACACCTGACAGACGGATCCGGCATTTCAATGCATTTGTCTGACAAATGCCATCAGTTTGCATACGTTTTGACGGATCCGGAATCCTCTGCCGCAAGTGTGAAAGTACCCTTAGGCTTTGCCCTGTAGACACAACATCATCTGTGTCCTTGCCTCTCAGGGCGGTGTTCTACTCATTCTCCTGGGCCCTGCCCTGTAGATGTGATGTCAGCCATGATGCTGTGTCTTAGTTTTTCCAGCAGGGTTTCAAGCACTCAAGCAGGCTTGGATCCACTGATGCCATCAGAAATTTCAGGGCTCCATACAGGCAAACCGTGTGCCCCCTCCCCATTTTTAGTCACACCAATCACCATAAATAATATGATCACTACAGGTAATTATGATAACAGGGATGCCAAATACTGTTTTGTGATATTCAATAAAAAAAGCAGTAAATGTTTGACAAAAAAATAGAATTTTTACTTCCAAGTTAGGCCTCCTGCACACGACCGTTGTGTGCACCCGTGGCCGTTGTGCCGTTTTCCTTTTTTATTTCGCGGACCCATTGACTTTCAATGGGTCCGTGGAAAAAACGGAAAATGCACCGGTCCTATTTTTTTTCACGGCCAACGGTTCACGGACCCATTCAAGTCAATGGGTCCGTGAAAGAACACGGATGCACACAAGATTGGCATCTGTGTCCGTGATCCGTGGCCGTAGGTTAGTTTTTATACAGACGGATCCAAAGATCCGTCTCCATAAAGCTTTTTCAAAGCTGAGTTTTCACTTCGTGAAAACTCAGAACCGACAGTATATTCTAACACAGAAGCGTTCCCATGGTGATGGGGACGCTTCTAGTTAGAATACACTACAAACTGTGTACAAGACTGCCCCCTGCTGCCTGGCAGCACCCGATCTCTTACAGGGGGCCGTGATCAGCACAATTAACCCCTTCAGGTGCGGCACCTGAAAGGGTTAATTGTACTATCATATCCCCCTGTAAGAGATCAGGGCTGCCAGGCAGCAGGGGGCAGACCCCCCCCCCCCCTCCCCAGTTTGAATATCATTGATGGCCAGTGCATCATTGATGGCCGCACACTGGCCAATTAACCCCTTCAGGTGCGGCACTTGAGGGGTTAATTGTGCTGATCACGGCACCCTGTAAGAGATCGGATGCTGCTAGGCAGCAGGGGGCAATCATGTACACAGTTTGTAGTATATTCTAACTAGAAGCGTCCCCATCACCATGGGAACGCCTCTGTGTTAGAATATACTGTCGGAAATGAGGTTTCACGATCTAACTCATATCCGACAGTATATTCTAACATAGGGGCGTTCCCATGGTGATGGGGACGCTTCAAGTTAAAATATACCATCGGATTGGAGAAAACTCCGATCCGATGGTATAAAAGGGACTCCAGACTTTACATTGAAAGTCAATAGGGACGGATCCGTTTGAAATGGCACCATATTGTGTCAACGTCAAACGGATCCGTCCCCATTGACTTGCATTGTAATTCAGGACGGATCCGTTTGGCTCCGCACGGCCAGGCGGACACCAAAACGACTTTTTTTTCATGTCCGTGGATCCTCCAAAAATCAAGGAAGACCCACGGACGAAAAAACGGTCACGGAAAAACGGGACCCGTTTTTGCGGACCGCAAAAAAATACGTTCGAGGCCTTATTGTTACAAAAAAAAAAATACCAAAGCAAAAAACATTTGTAACAT
Organism: Bufo bufo; assembly: GCF_905171765.1. Taxonomy (NCBI): domain Eukaryota; kingdom Metazoa; phylum Chordata; class Amphibia; order Anura; family Bufonidae; genus Bufo; species Bufo bufo. Next base: position 424,163,246 of record NC_053392.1, on the reverse strand, counting down.
TCTTAGTATAAAATATTACAACACAGTATTTGGTATCCCTATAATCATAAGCTGTACAATATAGTGAACATATTTATGGTGATTGGTAGATTGTGCAATTTTTTTCCTTTCATCTCAGTAATATACTATTTATTTAGTGTTCAGTTTTTTTATTACAGAAAATTCAGCCTTTCCAACAGAGCCGGTCTGTAGTGTAATGGTAACTCTTCTGCCTGACACACAGAAGGTCTGGAGTTGAAATTCTAATGAAGGCCTGTAAAATAATTTCTTTAGTAAAAGTCTATGTGCTGAAAGAGGGCCACTCCCCCAACCTATATCCAACACAGCTTCATTAGTGTTTACTGCATTGAATTGAATACAAATGAAGCTGCCTACCCACCTTGGATCTGTGATGTTCCAGCTGGAAGGGGAGGGAGAGGCAGAGACCTGATGCTACAGACACTCGCCATGAGTCTTGCACTGAGATGTATACTCAGGATGCAGGTTACAGATCGTAATTACGCTGGAGAACTCAAAATGTACACAAAATTTAATCCTCTGACTTACGTAATGCAGTATGGTTGACTGCTGGTGTTATTTATTTTTTGTGTAACTGGAAAACCCCTTTAAAGGCAGGTTTTCTGGGTTATGGCAATGTGCCATAAAAGTTTTTTTGTGGATTTAGCCTAGGCTCTCTTCACATCTCATCTGAGCCTTCCGTTAGATAATATATTTTGGAAGTATTCTCCATCGTGCACCTCCAACGAAAGGCTCCAACTTAGATGACTATATGGCCATACAGTGGTACAGTTGCCTATAACTACCAATGTTTTGGTAATTAAAGGGTTTCTGTCACCAGAATTAATCCTATTAAACTAGCTGACATTAGCAATGTGCTAATGTCAGCTGAACCTAACTAGTCTATTCCTACTTTTATCTATGCCCCTGTTACTCCAGAAATATAACTTTTGTAATATGCTAATTAGCCTCTAGGTGCAGGGGGGGGGGGGGGGGGTTACTCCTGCTCCTAGAGGCTCAGTTCTCCCACCTCTGGCCATGCCCTGCTACACTAGATTGGCAGGGCCAGGCAGCCTTCACCTCCAACTGCCGGCCCTGTGTGCTGGGGAAATCTCACGCCGTTCAGTATGGGGCAGCCGGCGATCACCCTTCACTCACCGCGCCGAATACTGAACGGGACGGCCAGGCGCGATATTTACACGGCAGACAGGGCCGGCAGTAGGAGACAAACTCTGCCTGGCCCTGTCAATAGGGCGTGGTCAGAGATGGGAGAACGGAGCCTCTAGGAGCAGGGGCCTGGGGTAAAGTTTTTTTCCTTAATGAAGCCCTTTTCAGACTGTTTATGACACCTTGAAGTGATTGTCTGGAGAAGAAAAGATCAGCGCGTTATGAGTCCTGTGTCCAACAGGAAAGCATCCTGAGATCATTCATGTTTGGGGTTGATTCTCATCTAAGGGAGTAGGGTCACTCTCAAGTTTGTCTAAGAGCACTGCCATAAATAAAGAATGGTATCAAAACATCCTCCAAGAGGAACGTCTCCCAAAAATCCAGGAGCAATTTAGTGATCAACCATGCTTTTTCCAGCATGATGGAGCATCATGTCACAAAGCAAAAGCGATAACTAAGTGGCTCGGTGAACAAAACATTGAGATTTTGGGTCCATCGCCAGGAAGCTCCCCAGATTCTCAATCCTATTAAGAACCTGTGGTCAGTCCTCAAAAAGTGGGTGGACAAACAAAGCACAGAAATTGTGTTAAACTTCAAGCACTAAGCAAGAATGGGTTGCCATCCTCCAGGATTTGGCCCAGAAACTAATATCCAGCCTGCCAGGGCACACTGCAAAAGTCTTGAAAAAGAATGGTCGACACCGGAAATAATGAGTATTTGCATAAACTTATTTGTCAAAGTTAAGGAAAAAAAAACATGAAATACTGATAATTCTGCTTTAGTATACCATAGAAACATCTGACAAAAAGATGGAAATGCGCTGAATCCAACTTTGTAAAAAAATTAAAAATAAAAACATTTTTGTCAGTCTCAAAACTTTTGGTCACTACTATACGTTAAAGGCACAGCTCCCACATGTGCGAATATAGCAAGTGGCTGTCCCCATCCTCTAAAGTTGCAGTCATTTCCTTTAAAAAAAAAAGTTCTTAAATTCAAAATTAAACCACTTTCTAAATGGTGTTCATTAAAGAAAGTCATTTTGCTTTTTGCCAAGTGTGTGTAAGTCCTTCACCTAGCTGTTGGTGCTGCTGAATCTGACATAAATGCATCAGAACACTGCTTTCATTTCTGATGGCTCTTTTTGCCCTCCGCCTCCCCTTTCTCAAAGATAGGAGCAGGAGGTTGCACACAGCAAGCATCCAAGGAGGGCAGTTCACACAGGCTGTGGATATGGAGGAACGCACACAAGGCATTTTACAAACGGAAGACAGCATAATTCTGGATACTCTGATCCAGTATGTGTTATTGAGAGGGCCACCCGACATCAGGAATCTCTGAAACTAGAAGCAATTTGCAAACTGAATACCAGAGGGTCTAAAAATGAATGAAGGAAAGCAGATTGCAGCTTAAAACTTTTTTTTCATTTTTTCCCCCCACTTTTTTAACAACTAACATATGTAAAAGTCAGTTTTCTATCAAAGGTTATCATAGCCTTTAAAATGTATTTAAGAACTTTGGGTCTTCACCATATATTGTCTGGTGTACTAGTTTCTAATAAATAATGATAAACCTTTTATGCAAAACCATTATTGCTTTATCCACCATTGTAACATTTCTGTGACTAATCCTTCAGGATTTTCAGCATCAGCGGATATATCTGTTTCAGAAGACAAGTGTGCGGATTCTACTCATGACATGTCCACACTTGACTCACATGTTAGTCCAGAACACAAGAATCAGAAGCAACTTCGAGACTCCCTGTTTTCCCTCATTCGAGACGGGTTTGAACAGACTGATGGCCGGATGCTTTCTATGTGCCTTCATCAGGTATGGCTTTGCAGCTTGGTTCTTAAACTGGTCATGCACCTTCAATACCTGTTGGCCAAAACGCTGTACCTCTCTACTCCCCATACGCATCCATTCTCAGAATGCAGGTGTTCTCATTGGGGAGCGGAGAGTAAGCTGATGTCGGGCACCTCTGGCGATCCTTGTGGACAGGATTGGATATTTTGAAATTTTACATGCCCAACTTGTTTTCCCCAGCTTTCTCTGTTAGGGTAGAGTTGGCATCCCCCACACACTTAAGTTGTGAGGTGGCAGGTCTAGAACTGTGTGTCCGCCTTTTCAGTTGTGAGTTGGTTGAGGTAACCTTGCAAAAGATAACCTGTGCAGCTTTCTTTTTCTAGTGTTTGTTTTACTTCATTTTAAGCCTTCCCAGACTTCCGCCATACATGCACTCGACCGTATCAATTTTGCGGTCTGTAAATATTGGTCGTGGTGTATAGTCCATCTTTTTGCAGAACAGACATACGGATGCAGAAAGTGCACCGTCTGCAAATTTTCTCCTGTGGGCTCAAAGAATCCCAGTCCAACCCCGCTGGTGTAAGAAATAGTTTAGAAAATTGCTATAAAACCAATTCTCTTATTGATGTAACTCAAAGTAGAGCTTCGACACAAAATATGTGAATGTCTGAATAGAATGAAAGAGCTGAATATACTGTACGCCAAATTGTTTAACTGATTTACTATACTGTTATGTTATTTCTTTTTAGATAGCAGAGACCTATTTTCAGGAAGAAGACTGTATCCTTTTTTCTTTTGTTTTTTATTTTTTATTAAATCCAATACAATGGAAACTTCTAGGCAGGCAACACTTGGACATTAGTGCCTAACTTTTTGGGTAAGGGTACTTTCACACTAGCGTTCTTCTTTTCCGGCATAGAGTTCCGTCAAAAGGGCTCTATGCTGGAAAAGAACTGATCAGGCATATCCCAATGCATTCTGAATGGATAGAAATCCGTTCAGTATGCCTTCCTTTCAGTCACGGTCAGGCATTTTGGCCGGACATAATGCCTGATCAGTCGCCGGCATTAATTCCCATTGACTTGCATTAGTGCCGGATCCAGCATTGCAAAACAACTGAAGGACGGATCTGCGTGCGCAGACCGGGAAAACTGTGAAAAAGACTGCAAGACTGATCTGTCCATCCGCATGACAAGCGGAGAGACGGATCCGTTCTTGCAATGCATTTGTAGATGGATCCGCATCCGGATTAGTCTACAAATGCTGTCAGTTGTCACACTGATCGTCGGAGTTGCCTGCTGGATCCAACGATCAATGTGACAACTGACAGCGGAACTGCCTGCCGGATCACACTAACGCTAGTGTGAAAGTACCATAAAATTATGTAAACTATGTGTATGGACATTCCTACTTCTCTGGCTCCTCAAGTCTTCAGTCTATTGGCTAATAAATAAGCAGATATTGTGTAGTACTGGTGCCTTGTAGCGCTGAGGTCCTGGCTTCGAGTCCGCCAAGGACATCTGCATGGAGTTTGTATGTTCTCCCCGTGTTTGTGTGGTGTTCTCCAGTTTTCTCCCACACTCCAAAGACATACTAATAGGGAACTTAGATTGCAAGCTCCATTGGGGACAGCGTGATGCGAGGGGTCCAAGGCCCAACAGATTAGTTCTGGCGCCTGAAGTTGCCTCCAGAACTAATAAAGAAAATTAGAAACTGGACAACCCCTTTAAAATTTCCTGCTATTAGACATTTTTGTTAATCCTGAACAGCTCCTTTAATTTGAACGCTAATGTTATTTAGCTCATTAGTGCAGGTGCCTTTCCTGTTTCATATTTGGTATGACAAGGAAATGATTCTTGACTGCTCACTCAGATGAGAAAGCAATGCAGTTCATCCAGCTGGAGCGAGTCTATCACGAGCAGCTGCTTGCCAATCTGTCTGCTATTCAGGAGCAGTGGGGTGAGTAAATGAGCACGGTGTACATCTTGTTCCTTAGAGTTTATAATTGGTGCCATTCACATGCTCTTCGTGTAAGAAATGCTCTAGTGGAGCAATACAGTTTGTTTTTTTAATGTTCTTGTTTCATTTTTTTATGCTTTCTGGATGTCTAGAAACTCTATGCCGAGCCTCCGTGCATGAGTCTGTGACAAGATGTCTATATAAATGTGTCGGGTCACACACTGCAGAATTGAAACATTTTACATTTTTGGAAAACTCTAGAATACTAGTAAAGTGGGATTATTCTGCTTTCATGTCTTCATTTTTTTTTTCTGTTGACGCTGTTGCGTTATAATGGAAATGATCAGTGCGACCCCCCCCCCCCCAATCACTAGAAAGAGCGTTCTGCCTCCTTTCTGCACAAACACACTTAGGCCTCTTGCACACGACCGTATGTATTTTGCGGTCCGCAAAAAAACGGATCCGCAAAAAATATGGATGACATTTCTGTGCATTCTGTATTTTGCAGAACGGAAGAGCTGGCCCCTAATAGAATAGCACTATCCTTGTCCGTAATCCGGACATTAATAGGATATGTTCTATTTTGCGGAAATACGGAAACAGAATGCACACTGAGTACCTTCCTTTTTTAATTTTTATTTATTTGAATTATTTTCTAATTTTGTAAAAAAAAAAAAAAAAAATATATATATATATATATATCTCAAAAAACCACTGGCAGCACCACCCTGGGGAGTGTGGAAAAATAGACGGGTGCAATGTCCAAGTACGGTAAAAGGTGCTTTACCCACTTATAGAAAACAAAAATTGGACTGCACTCCAAGCATTTCTTCAAAGAAGTTTGTTTTTATTCACCCATATGGTGGCAAAAGCGACGTTTCGGCTCAAGCATGATATATATATATATTTTATTTTTATTTATTTTTTGCGGACCCACAAAAAATAAACCCGGAAAGGACACGGAATGAAAACACGTTTGTGTGCAAGATGTCTTGGGCAGAGGTTGAGCAGCGGTTGAACTCCGGATGCCTTACATGTGACTTACATGGATGTAACGGATCTCCTGGCACCCCGACCGGGTACCTCCGTTGATAAATGCTCCCAGTGCCTCCCGAGGACTCCAAGCACTCCGCTCGACACCGATACCACCACAGGAACCAGGAACAGGAACAGCTCTTACAAGAGCTAGGAGTAATAGCCAGGGGAGTATACATGTATAGCAATCCCCACACACATGAGACGAGGCTCTATGTTGAGTGTAAAACAGGAACTCTTTATTGAGGGCTACCCGCCCGTATTTATGCAGGTCCCCATCTGGTGGACACTCCCCTAGGGGACCAGATGGAAGACTGTGACACAGGACAGATATGCAGCAATTCAGGATACACAGACACAATACATCCCCACAATGCATCATGGTTTCCTCCTCTCTGCCCTGGAGACACCCGAGGAGTAATTCAATTATCTCTCAAGACAAAGGGAAATCGCCAATACACATGTGGGGACAACAGGACAGAAATCACCATTTAAACATACAATGTCACAACCCTTACAGTAAACACAGACATTTAACATATCCCCAGATAGCTCAAGTCTGAGTGCATATTATCAGGTGAATGGCACTCAGACTACACGAATACAATAAAATTAGCTATCTGGGTACCCTCACATAACATACAATACAATTACAAAGACAGATGGTTCTGTCACACACCTCAAAACCCCACATATCCCCATAATGTATACATCCATGGATAGCTCTGATCTGGGTGAACAACATATCCAAAAATCACCCAGATCCGAGCAGGGGTTCCCGAATTCCATGGAAGTCACATTTGGCCGACCTGTCTTCTCCTTTAAAGTTCGTATGGGCCATAATCCTGAGGCAAGAGGCTGGCAAACGGGCCCCTCCAAAACCCAGTGGCGAGGTTATATTCGCCACAATGGATATATGACGTTACAGTTTTAATCAGCCCCACGCATGTTGAATGGAAGGGAACGGTGTGTGATCGCCCACTACTGCATTCGGTCTTTTCCTCAATGTGGTCGTCCAATGTGTAAACTGTGGTCTTCAGTTGCAGTGATGGCAGGAGGTCCAGTGGTGGAGGCCATAGGTGATAATTACCCATTGTGGCACAGCCTGTTAAAATCGCGTTACCCCCCTTAATTACTGAGGCATGATATTTAGACATCCAACATTCATAGTTTGGATAAGAGCAACACGTGACCCCTCAGATAACGGGATTCAAGAAAACAGACTGGCACAGATTTAACCTTTGTATCTCAGAAATGTCTGAACATTTTTAATAAAGTTGAAAACAGAATTTTTTTACCTAAAATGAGTAAAATGCAATAAAAAAAGGTGTCCATAGCCTTTAAAAGGGTTTTTTTAGGGATTTTTGTACTGATGACCTATCCTCTGGATAGGTCATCAGTATCTGATCGGTGGGGGTCCAACACCTGGGACCCTTACCAATCAGCTGTTTGAGAAGGAGCCAGCGCTCCTGTGAGTGCTGCAGCCTTCTTGTAGCTCGCCAAACACAGCGCCGTACATTGTATAGCGCTCAGCCCCATTCATTTCAATGGTGCTGAGCTGCGCCTAGGCCACGTGAATGATGTCACTGGCCTAGGAAAAGCAGCTGATCGCCAGGGTTCCCAAGTGTTGGACCCCTGCCGTTCTGATACTGATGATGACCTATCCTGAGGATGACAGAAAACCCCTTTATGTTTTGCAATAAATGAAGTTTCCAAGATTGTTCTCTTCTTTCTGGTGACAACCCCATTTTCTAATGGAAGGTGGTGTGTACTGGAATATGCCTAAGCATACAGGTTGGGACCATTACCATCTACATCCTACTAATTAGCATTTTGTTATCTTCTTGTCACATTATTGTAACATGCAATTGTGTGATTTGCTTGGATATAGTTTGAATGGGACATAACAATGTCTGAGAGCCATGCCTGTACATGTACGGCATTGTTAAACAAATTTCTGTTTTACCTGCACAATGCAAAATCTGCAGAAGGTTATGCTCCTGACCCGTTGGGAGTATCTAGATTGTTGCTGTAGTTTACATGGACTGAATATACAGGGTGGGCCATTTATATGGATACACCTTAATAAAATGGGAATGGTTGGTGATAGGGATGTCCCGATACAATTTTTTCAAGACTGAGTACGAGTACCGATACTTTTATTTACAGTACAGACCAAAAGTTTGGACACACCTTCTCATTCAAAGAGTTTTCTTTATTTTCATGACTATGAAGGCATCAAAACTATGAATTAACACTTGTGGAATTATATACATAACAAGTGTGAAACAACTGAAAATATGTCATATTCTAGGTTCTTTAAAGTAGCCACCTTTTGCTTTGATTACTGCTTTGCACACTCTTGGCATTCTCTTGATGAGCTTCAAGAGGTAGTCCCCTGAAATGGTTTTCACTTCACAGGTGTGCCCTGTCAGGTTTAATAAGTGGGATTTCTTGCCTTATAAATGGGGTTGGGACCATCAGTTGCGTTGAGGAGAAGTCAGGTGGATACACAGCTGATGGTCCTACTGAATAGACTGTTAGCTGCTTTTTTCTTGCCATAATACAAATTCTAAGTAAAGAAAAACGAGTGGCCATCATTACTTTAAGAAATGAAGGTCAGTCAGTCAGCCGAAAAATTGGGAAAACTTTGAAAGTAAGGGCTATTTGACCATGAAGGAGAGTGATGGGGTGCTGTGCCAGATGACCTGGCCTCCACAGTCACCGGACCTGAACCCAATCGAGATGGTTTGGGGTGAGCTGGACCGCAGAGTGAAGGCAAAAGGGAGGATCGCATTCAGGAGGAGATGGGTGGGCTGGAGGGACGCGCTGGGCGGCGGCAGTTTCTGAAGGTAGACCGAGCCTCTAGGTGCTAATGACGCCCCCATAGCACCTAGAGGCTCATTAGCATATTAATAAAAGTTCTTTTTTTAGCAAAACAGCTGCCCCAAAAGCAATTATATTAGGATGGTTGGGCAGAGCAGACACTAGCGGATCGCTAGTGTCTGACAGCTAAATATGGGAAACGAAGTGATAGAAACCCTTTAAACACCCTTAATGACCAGGCCACTTTTTACACTTCTGACCTACACTACTTTGACCGTTTATTGCTCGGTCATGCAACTTACCACCCAAATAAATTTTACCTCCTTTTCTTCTCACTAATAGAGCTTTCATTTGGTGGTATTTCATTGCTGCTGACATTTTTACTTTTTTTGTTATTAATCGAAATTTAACGTTTTTTTTGCAAAAAAATGACATTTTTCACTTTCAGTTGTAAAATTTTGCAAAAAAAACGACATCCATATATAAATTTTTCTCAAAACTTATTGTTCTGCATGTCTTTGATAAAAAAAAAATGTTTGGGTAAAAAAAAATGGTTTGGATAAAAGTTATAGCGTTTACAAACTATGGTACAAAAATGTGAATTTTCGCTTTTTGAAGCAGCTCTGACTTTCTGAGCACCTGTCATGTTTCCTAAGGTTCTACAATGCCCAGACAGTACAAACACCCCACAAATGACCCCATTTCGGAAAGTAGACACCCCAAGGTATTCGCTGATGGGCATAGTGAGTTCGTAGAAGTTTTTATTTTTTGTCACAAGTTAGTGGAATATGAGACTTTGTAAGAAAAAAAAAAAAAAAAAAAATCAAAGTCTCATATTCCACTAACTTGTGACAAAAAATAAAAACTTCTATGAACTCACTATGCCCATCAGCGAATATCTTGGGGTGTCTTCTTTCCAAAATGGGGTCACTTGTGGGGTAGTTATACTGCCCTGGCATTCTAGGGGCCCAAATGTGTGGTAAGTAGTTTGAAATCAAAATCTGTAAAAAAAAAAATGGCCGGTGAAATCCGAAAGGTGCTCTTTGGAATGTGGGCCCCTTTGCCCACCTAGGCTGCAAAAAAGTGTCACACATCTGGTATCTCCGTACTCAGGAGAAGTTGGGGAATGTGTTTTGGGGTGTCATTTTACATATACCCATGCTGGGTGAGATAAATATCTTGGTCAAATGCCAACTTTGTATAAAAAAATGGGAAAAGTTGTCTTTTGCCAAGATATTTCTCTCATCCAGCATGGGTATATGTAAAATGACACCCCAAAACACATTGCCCAACTTCTCCTGAGTACGGAGATACCAGATGTGTGACACTTTTTCTGGCAGCCTAGGTGGGCAAAGGGGCCCACATTCCAAAGAGCACCTTTCGGATTTCACCGGTCATTTTTTACACATTTTGATTTCAAACTTCTTACCACACATTTGGGCCCCTAGAATGCCAGGGCAGTATAACTACCCCACAAGTGACCCCATTTTGGAAAGAAGACACCCCAAGGTATTCGCTGATGGGCATAGTGAGTTCATAGAAATTTTTATTTTTTGTCACAAGTTAGTAGAATATGAGACTTTGTAAGAAATAAAAAATCATCATTTTCCACTAACTTGTGACAAAAAATAAAAATTTCTAGGAACTCGCTATGCCCCTCACGGAATACCTTGGGGTGTCTTCTTTCTAAAATGGGGTCACTTGTGGGGTAGTTATACTGCCCTGGCATTCTAGGGGCCCAAATGTGTGGTAAGAAGTTTGAAATCAAAATGTGTAAAAAATGACCGGTGAAATCCGAAAGGTGCTCTTTGGAATGTGGGCCCCTTTGCTGCAAAAAAGTGTCACACATGTGGTATTGCCGTACTCAGGAGAAGTTGGGCAATGTGTTTTGGGGTGTCATTTTACATATACCCATGCTGGGTGAGAGAAATATCTTGGCAAAAGACAACTTTTCCCATTTTTTTTATACAAAGTTGGCATTTGACCAAGATATTTATCTCACCCAGCATGGGTATATGTAAAATGACACCCCAAAACACATTCCCCAACTTCTCCTGAGTACGGCGATACCACATGTGTGACACTTTTTTGCAGCCTAGATGCGCAAAGGTGCCCAAATTCCTTTTAGGAGGGCATTTTTAGACATTTGGATCCCAGACTTCTTCTCACGCTTTAGGGTCCCTAAAAAGCCAGGGCAGTATAAATACCCCACATGTGACCCCATTTTGAAAAGAAGACACCCCAAGGTATTCAATGAGGGGAATGGCGAGTTCATAGAAAAAAAAAAATTTTGGCACAAGTTAGCGGAAATTGTTTTTTTGGGTTTTTTTCTCACAAAGTCTCCCTTTCCGCTAACTTGAGACAAAAATTTTAATCTTTCATGGACTCAAAATGCCCCTCAGGGAATACCTTGGGGTGTCTTCTTTTCAAAATGGTGTTATTTGTGGGGTGTTTGTACTGCCCTGGCATTTGAGGGTCTCCGCAATCATTACATGTATGGCCAGCATTAGGAGTTTCTGCTATTCTCCTTATATTGAGCATACGGGTAATGAGATATTTTTTTTTCGTTCAGCCTCTGGGCTGAAAGAAAAAAATGAACGGCACAGATTTCTTCATTCGCATCGATCAATGTGGATGAAAAAATCTCTGCCAAAAAAAGAAAAAGGAGGGGAAAGGCGTCTGCCAGGACATAGGAGCTCCGCCCAACATCCATACCCACTTAGCTCGTATGCCCTGGCAAACCAGATTTATCCATTCACATCAATCGATGTGGATGAATAAATCATTGCCGGGATTTTTTTTATTTTTTATATATACAAAGTGTTTGCCAAAGCATATGAACACCGCCACCTCCTCAGCTCATATGCCTCGGCAAACGTATCTTTTACTGCAGAGGAGAAATCTCGTCTTGCAGCGCCGCATACACCAACTTGTGTGTAATCTGACAGCAGCGCAATGCTTCTGTCAGAATGCACATCAGTGCTGCAGCTGGTTCATCGGTTGGTCCACCTGGAAGGTAAAAAAAACAAAACAAAAAAGAAAAAACCAGGCCGCAACACAATAAATTTTATTAACTTTATAATAACTTTTGAACAGAACATATAAACTTTTTTTTTTTTACTTTTTTAACTGAAGTTAACTTTTTTGCTTACCTTTTCTTTTTTTTTTTTTTTACCTTTTTATAGGACAAACCTCTCCTTCCCCATGGGACAATGTGCAAAGCGCAAATCGCCCAAAGATGTGGTGAAGTACATTATGCACTTTATCCCAGGTGAAAGGAGAGGTTTGCAGTAGCTGTGAGTGTAAGGGCCCTAATAGCCCTGTGTGCCTGTCCTGTGAGATGCAATCCCTATGCTACGTGTACCTGTGTGTGGTACTTCCGGAAACACTCTCCAAAGCATAGGGCAGGGTGGTCAGGACAGAAATAGCGGGTGTCACGCCTTATTCCACTCCTTCTACAGACACGACATCTTTTTCAGGGTGACGGTTGGGTTGAGGTACCAGGAACGACACTGGGGAAATGTCGCTCGTGTAGACGGCTAACTACACTGGTGGATGGGGCCACGGAACCTTCTGGATACAGGAAGTTCTCGATGAGCTCTTCCTGAAATTTGTGGAAGGATCGTGTTCTCCCAGCCTTACTGTAGAGAAAAAAACTATTGTACAGAGCCAATTGAATTAAATATACAGACACCTTCTTATACCAGCGTCTGGTGCGTTGGGAAACTAAATAAGGAGCCAACATCTGGTCATTGAAGTCCACCCCTCCCATGAGCAAATTATAGTCGTGGACACAGAGGGGCTTTTCAATGACACGGGTTGCTCGCTCAATTTGGATTGTCGTGTCTGCGTGAATGGAGGAGAGCATGTAAACGTCACGCTTGTCTCTCCATTTCACCGCGAGCAGTTCTTGGTTACACAAGGCAGCCCTCTACCCCCTTGCAAGACGGGTGGTAACGAGCCGTTGGGGGAAGCCCACGCGACTAGTTTGCGCGGTGCCACAGGCGCCAATCTGTTCTAGAAACAAATGCCTAAAGAAGGCCACACTTGTATAGAAATTGTCCACATAAAGATGGTACCCCTTGCCAAATAAGGGTGACACCAAGTCCCAGACTGTCTTCCCACTGCTCCCCAGGTAGTCAGGGCAACCGACCGGCTCCAGGGTCTTATCTTTTCCCTCATAGATCCGAAATTTGTGGGTATAGCCTGTGGCCCTTTCACAGAGCTTATACAATTTGACCCCATACCGGGCACGCTTGCTTGGGATGTATTGTTTGAAGCCAAGGCGCCCGGTAAAATGTATTAGGCACTCGTCTACGCAGATGTTTTGCTCTGGGGTATACAAATCTGCAAATTTCTGGTTGAAGTGGTCTATGAGGGGCCGAATTTTGTGGAGCCGGTCAAAAGCTGGGTGGCCTCTGGGACGGGGGAGGTGGTGTTGTTGTTAAAATGCAGGAAACGCAGTACGGCCTCAAATCGTGCCCTGGACATAGCAGCAGAGAACATGGGCATGTGATGAATCGGGTTCGTGGACCAATATGACCGCAATTCATGCTTTTTGGTTAGACCCATGTTGAGGAGAAGGCCCAGAAAAAATTTAATTTCGGAAACTTGGACTGGTTTCCACCGGAAAGGCTGGGCATAATAGCTTCCCGGGTTGGCGGATATAAATTGTGTGGCATACCGGTTTGTCTCTGCCACGACTAAGTCCAAGAGCTCCGCAGTCAACAACAGCTCAAAAAATCCCAGGGCCGAACCGATCTGAGCCGTCTCAACCCGAACTCCTGACTGGGCGGTGAAAGGGGGAACTAATGGTGCGGCTGAAGTTGGTGACTGCCAATCAGGATTTGCCAGCACCTCAGGGACTCTATGGGCTCTACGGGCCTGTCTGTGCGGTGGCTGCGACGGGGTAACTACTGCACGTGCCACCGTACCAGCTTAAACTGCCCTTCTGGTGCTCGCCACTTCACCATGTTGTACGGCAGTGCTGGTACTAGGTCCAGGGAGGGCTGCGCTGCTGGTGTATGCCTCACCACGTGATCCGACAGCACCAGCCCCACTCTGCTGCTCTTGAAGCGGATCCTGCGTAACCTGTGGTCTAGCGACACGGGGCCGGGTACGCCTGGTGCTATCAGGGACCTCCACCTCCTCGTCCGAACTTTGGGTCAGAGTGCCACTGCTTTCTACAGGTTCATATTCTGACCCGCTAGATTCGTCAGATGAGGGTTTCCATTCCTCATCCGACTGGGTCAGAATCCTGTAGGCCTCTTCAGAAGAATACCCCCTGTTTGACATTTGGACTACTAAATTTAGGGGTATTCCCTGAGACTACCCAAGAAAAAAAGCAAGCCTGTCTTACAAAGGGGAGGCTAGCGAAGTACCGGAGGCCGCTGCGGTTGATAAAAAATATCAAAACAGATTTTTTTATCGCCGCAGCGCTTGGAAAGTGATTGTGCAGTGATAAAAAAAATATATATTTTTTGTCACTGCGGTGGGGCGGGTGTGGGTGAACTCACGTGTGGGTGACCGATCAGGCCTGATCGGGCAAACACTGCGTTTTGGGTGGAGGGCGAACTAAGGTGACACTAATACAATTATAGATCTAACTGTGATCAGTTTTGATCACTTACAGATACTGTAAAAGTACAAATGCTGATTAGCGATACGCTAAACAGCGAATAAGTGGGTGCGGTGGGCTGGGTGCTAAACAATCGCTAAACTACCTAACCAAGGGGCCTAAACTATCCTAAAACCTAACAGTCAATACCAGTGAAAAAAAAGTGACAGTTTACACTGATCTCTTTTTTCCTTTCACTAGGTGATTGACAGGGGCGATCAAGGGGTTAATTTGGGTGATGGGGGTGATCTGGGGCTAAGGTGTAGTGTTGGTGGGTACTCACAGTGATCTCTGCTCCTCTGCTGGAACCAACCGACGAAAAGGACCAGCAGAGGAGCAGACAAGCCATTTAACACATCATATTTACTAATATGATGTGTTATCTGGCTTGTCATTCGTTTTTTTGAAAATCGCCAACCTGCCAGCCAATGATCGTGGCTGGCAGGCTGGTGACGAACTTGTCCTCTAACTTTTGCCGGCCCGCGATGCGCATGCGCGGGCCGGCTTTGAGCGAAATCTCGCGAGATGACGCGTATATGCGTGACTCTGCGCAGCGCTGCCGCCTCCGGAACGCGATCCTGCGTTAGGCGGTCCGGAGGCGGTTAACTAATAGACTGACGATTCTCCCTGTGCTGTGAGTCAGTGCTGGTTGCCTCTGATTGGTTGGAGGGCGGGGAGGGGCGGGCCTAGCTTTCACTGTAGGCTCCTATTACACTGCCTGCTGCTGCCTCTGAAGCTGTATCAGCTGTGCGAGATGCAGGGGCAGGCCGCGGAGGGACACAGACACATTTAGAAGCGGCGCACAGGTATCGGCAGTGGTATCGGGGACATTTGCACGAGTACATGTACTCGTGCAAATGTCCGGTACCGATACCGATATCGGGACATCCCTAGTTGGTGATATTAGCTTCCTGTTTGTGGCACATTAGTATATGTGAGGGGGGGAAACTTTTCAAGATGGGTGGTGACCATGGCGGCCATTTTGAAGTCGGCCATTTTGAATCCAACTTTTGTTTTTTCAATAGGAAGACGGTCATGTGACACCTCAAACTTATTGGGAAAAACAATGGTGTGCCTGGTTTTAACGTAACTTTATTCTTTCATGAGTTATTTTCAAGTTTCTGATCACTTATAAAATGTGTTCAATGTGCTGCCCATTGTGTTGGATTGTCAATGCAACCCTCTTCTCCCACTCTTCACACACTGAGAGCAACACCGCAGGGGAAATGCTAGCACAGGCTTCCAGTATCCGTAGTTTCAGGTGCTGCACATCTCGTATCTTCACAGCATAGACAATTGCCTTCAGATGACCCCAAAGATAAAAGTCTAAGGGGGTCAGATCGGGAGACCTTGGGGGCCATTCTACTGGCCCACGACGACCAATCCACTTTCCAGGAAACTGTTCATCTAGGAATGCTCGGACCTGACACCCATAATGTGGTGGTGCACCAACTTGCTGGAAAAACTCAGGGAACGTGCCAGCTTCAGTGCATAAAGAGGGAAACACATCATCATGTAGCAATTTCGCATATCCAGTGGCCTTGAGGTTTCCATTGATGAAGAATGGCCCACTATCTTTGTACCCCATATACCACACCATACCATCAATTTTTTTCTTCCAACAGTCTTGGAGGGATCTATCCAATGTGGGTTAGTGTCAGACCAATAGCGGTGGTTTTGTTTGTTAACTTCACCATTCACATAAAAGTTTGCCTCATCACTGGACAAAATCTTCTGTGTAAACTGAGGGTCCTGTTCCAATTTTTGTTTTGCCCATTCTGCAAATTCAGTGCGCCGATCTGGGTCATCCTCGTTGAGATGCTGCAGTAGCTGGAGTTTGTAAGGGTGCCATTTGTGAGTAGCTAATATCCGCCGAAGGGATGTTCGACTAATGCCACTCTCCAGTGACATGCGGCCTGTGCTATGCTGTGGGCTCTTGCTTAATGAAGCTAGGACAGCCACTGATGTTTCTTCATTAGGGACAGATTTCATGCGTCCACATTTTGGCAAATCCAACACTGAACCAGTTTCACGAAACTTAGCAAGCAGATTGCTAACTGTAGCATGGGAGATGGGTCGTCTCGTAGGGTGTCTTGCATTGAAATCTGCTGCAATGACCCGGTTACTGCGTTCACCAGACATCAACACAATTTCTATCTGCTCCTCACGTGTTAACCTCGGCGACAATGGCTGTAAACAAAGAGAAACTTGTAAATAACTCATGAAAGAATAAAGTTACGTTAAAACCAAGCACACCATTGTTTTTCGTGTGAAATTCCCAATAAGTTTGATGTATCACATGACCCTCTTCCTATTGAAAAACAAAAGTTGGATTCAAAATGGCCGCCATGGTCACCACCCATCTTGAAAAGTTTCCCCCCTCACATATACTAATTTGCCACAAACAGGAAGTTAATATCACCAACCATTCCCATTTTATTAAGGTGTATCCATATAAATGGCCCACCCTGTAGTCTTCCTTGAAAGTTTTATATTGTCAGGTCCTTACTGATTAGGGCAGAAGTTCAAAGTTATAAAAGGGTTATTCCGGTTATAAGGGGTTATTCTCTATCCACAGGATAGGGGATGACTATGAGATCAATGGGGGTCCTACCGCTGAGACCCCCAATAATCAGAAATTCAGTGCTTGGCTATCTCCCGTAATTCCATAGAAATGAATGCAGCGGTGGCATGCATTTCTGACTACCCTCTCCATCCATTTCAGGGGAAGCTCTACAGGCTATGAGGCCCCTGTTCTTGTGATCGTTGGGAGTCCCACCAATAGGACCTCCACCGGACCTTATGCATCGGAAATAACATCTTATACCTGAATTACCCCTTTAATATTGCCTTCATTTTCCTCAGTAACGTTGAAATCTTGCTCTCCTTTAAACTATACAGAAACGAAATGGAAGAAAACCAAATCTGCATCACTGCCCTCCCCCTTGGAGAATGATCTAAGCCGCCAAGAGCTGGAAATGCTGTCTAACATATGCGGATCACATCACGAGTAAGTTTTCATACACTTATTTGACTTTATTTGCTACTTCAAACATGTTGAAACAACTAGATGAGACAGCGTATATGTATGTGTGTGTGTGTGTGTGTGTGTGTGTGTGTGTATATATATAATATATATATATATATATATATATATATACTTTTTGTCCAATTAATTGTTAGTTTTACATTATATTGCCATTATTTTTCTTAGGGGGCAAATCCAACCATTTATTGCAGAGATGTGTTTGTGGATTTGGTAATCAGGACTCTCATTGGACTCTTTCTCAGAGTCGTAGAAGATTCTTATTTTTTTTTTACCTCTGTCATATCCTTCTCTCAGGTTCACTTTAACCCCTTAGGGACACAGCATGCAGGACTTTTGTCTCCGCTCCAAAATCATCTTCTGAGCGGAAACCTAACGGACCCCATTATAGTCTATGGTTATGAGCCGAATCCGTCCTTTCCGTTCTCCTGCTCCTATAACGGAGCAGGAGAACGGAAAGGCTGAACGCTGATGTGAACAAGGCCTAATATGGAGAAGTGTGTTCTTGGAGCATGGAAAGGTTGTGACCTCATTACTCATCATGTACAAGATGTGCCTGTTAAATGTCTATTTTATACATTTACTCACAGTAATATAGAGTATTGTTCCACTTGGCTAAAATGCTGCCATGAACCATAAAATATTCATGTTACACAGAGACATTCGGGGAAAACTAGTAATATGTTGCAAATAAAACTACTTGCAAGATTGTGTGCTCAATTCAAGAATCCCACTGCTCCTGCTATTGTCCATGTTTGTGGACAAGAATAGTCATTTCTTAGGACGGGAGTGTGAAATAAATGGAATGCACACAGAAGCCATCCATTCAAGGATCCAAAAAACTGATAAGACTGTGCGCATGATGCCCTAATGTAAGGGCCTGTTTACACAGACAGCCATGCCAAAACCCGCCAGCGGCCACTTACTTACTGCATCAATGGAGGGGCAGCGGCCTATAGTCGCAGGCACACTAAGGCTCCATTCACACGTCCGCAACGTGTTTCACGGATCCGCAAAACACGAACAGCGACAATGTGCGTGTCCTCCGAATAGGACATGTTCTATTTTTTTGCGGAACGGAAGTGCGGACATCGTGCTGCCCCATAGGAATGAATCGGTACGCAATTCCATTCCGCAAAATGCGGACCGAAATTGCGGACGTGTGAATGGAGCCTAAGAAGGCACATGTGTGATCTTGACGCAGCCACAGCTTTAAGCGGCCGCTCCATGATCCTCACCACTCCCTCCCATTCAAAAGTCTGCACCAAAGTTCTGAGGTAAAACTCACCATGTGAACAGGCCCTAAGAGCGTGAGTCTATAGAACTCTGCCAATTCAATTTGTAATATATTCATTGAACAATTTCCAGGCAGGCCTGAATGACCTTCTTGAATCTAAAAAAAAATATTGCAGATTTTTGGCACTAGGTGACTGGAGATGGGTTGTTGTTCCGGGGATTTATTCTGATATCCATATTTGCCTCCAGAAAGGAACTAACACTGGTGGGGGTCCAACACCTGGGAACCCCGTTGATCAGCTGTTTGAGAATGCACAGCGTTGTACATTGTATAGCGGCTGTGCTTGGTATCACGGCTCAGCTCCGTTCACTTCATTGGGGCAGAGTTACACCTAGGCCATGTGAGACCGATCAACGTGTGGTCACACGGCCTAGGAAAACCCAGAGAAGGATGTGGCACTACTACCGTGCCAGCGCTCCCTTCGTTGTTGACATCACAGCGGTGAGCTGTGTAATTAGAAGAAGCCATCTCATTTACTTCAGTGGGAAGGCTCCTTCGTATTCAAGTACAGAGCCAATCTGATATTGATAACCTATCCTGAGGATAGGTCATCAATAAAAAAAAATATCTCGGAAACCCCCTTTAATATGGGGCATTTGACATCAGCCTAGTTTTTTTTTTTTTTTTTTTTTTTTTTTAAATCTTCCTCTAGATCAAATCTGTGGGACTGTAGGTTAGATTTGTCTTTTTCCAACCTTACCAAGTTTGTAACTGTGATTGGTTATGAAGATTTCATTGTATGTCACACTAGATTTTGAAAAATGCACATGAAATGATACCTATAGATACCGTGCTGTAGAATTAAACCATTGAGAAAAAAAATCTAAGCAGGCACAGCTGTCCCCTATGAGCTGGTATTCACAAAGGCTGGAAATATTAGACAGTATTTGTGCCAGTTTCTGTGCAGCATAAGACGTGGAGGCTGAAAATCCATTCTGATTTGTTTTTGTTTTTCATTTCTCCCTCACAGACCGCAGGCCTCTATATGGCAGGTAAGTACATAGTTCATTCACACTGTATAAGCAGTTTGCTGCTGTACTAGGGTATGTTCACACCTTTGAGGTTGAGGTACAATGAGAACCACATTGGAAAAACCACACATAAATTTTTGACGCAGTTTTCTCTTCGGATGCAAACGTGAAATAAATAAAGGTGATTCACTTGTAAAAAGTGCAGATGCATTGAAAACAGAGGCATAAATGCTTGTGTTTCTTTTTTTTTTTTTTCAATGCAGTTTTAAAAATGTTTGCATTTGTGCCAGAGGGGCCTAAAAACATCAAACAAGAGACCCTTCCTCCCCCACCGATCCCCCACAGCTGCTGTTTCAGCATTGCCCGGGTCTCCACTGCTCTCTACTTCCCTTTCAACATGCAGGGAATGTTGAGAGGTCATTACTCTGCATTTCCTGTGTCCCACGAGCAGTAGGGACCTAGGCAGTGTCAGAAGGGCAGCGGTGGGGGATCGGTGGAGGAAAGTATCTGTGTTTTCTGTTTTTAAAGAGTTTTCCAGGATTTTAAAACTGATGACCTATTCTCTGGATACCCGGCACCCCCACCGATCAGCTGGTTTAGAAGGCATCGGCACTAGTGTGATCGCTGCGGCCTTCTCAGTGCTTACCAAGCACAGCGCCATACGTTGTATAGCGACTGCTCTTGGTATTGTGCTCAGCCCTATTCACTTCTTTGGGGCTGACCTGCACCTGGGCCACGTGACAGATGAACGTGTGGTCATTGGTCTAGGAAAAGCTAAGAGAAGGCTTCGGTGCTACTGCAAGCACCTCTACCTTCTCAAACAGCTGATTGGTGGAGGTCCCAGGCGTCAGACCCACACCAATTAGATACTGATGACCTACCCAGAGGACTAACCTTGTCACTCTGTTCTGGTTCCCGTTCCTGCTGCTTCCAGTCCCCAACAGATCACATGTGGTGACATGCCGTGTGCACAATTTTGACCATTGCCGACCATTCAGTGGCCTCAGTGGTGACATGTGTGTAAATGACAAATAACTGGAAGCCGCAGGGGTGGGAGTCACTGGAAATGAGACGCTGTGGCATTTTTTTTATTTTTATATATACACCCCTTCTAATATTTTCCAAGTGTGGGGCAACACCTTCTACCTCGAAGATTTGAAGAAATTAGATTTTATTTTTCGTTTCTAACTAATGTTGCTTTCATTGGTGTTTCTTCTAGTCTTCTACTTCAGAGAAAATTCAAAAACTCCATCAGTTAAAGGGATCAGTGGGATATGATGTGGATGGCGAGTGTCCAGGTATGGGTTTATTATTTGACAATTTGCTTCTTGTCTTGCAGTTGTAGAACGACTGAGCCTGTATTCTTGCACTGGAAAGCAGCTTATGTGTATTCATTAGCTTACTTTAGAATTGTTATATAACTTGATGGTTCTGAAATGTGTTTATTGGGTTAGCAAGGACTATGACTGGGCATTAGGCGTGTGTTGGAACGTGCTCCAAAGGTTGATGACTACTCGATAGCTAAATATTAATTAGGTTGAGATTTAAAGAGTTGTCTGAGTAAAAAGATAAAATCCCATACTCTGCTTTTAAATCCCCTGTCGGTCTACTGGGGTACTACAATTTTTCAATAAATAACTTCTAGATTCCAGAGTTTTTTTCGCAATACCATCATAGTTGTTTATTATGGCCAATCCTCTTACTGTTTATAGGAAACGAATTAGCATTTTTTTACTTAAAGGGATTATATCACTACAAATTGACTAATTAAACTGTTCCTGGTGCCCTGCAGTTAAAATACATAGTATCCCGATCATGCCTTTATGTATGTTTGTTGATATTCAGAGCACCTGAAAAATGTCTTTTCATTCATGTACAAATTATCCAAAACGAGCCTGAGCACCGGTCCCCACTGCTAATGGGGCCCAGGCACTTTCAACTGAATCGAATCCGCTCCTCCTCTTGGTGCCTTATCTCCAACTTCTTCTGGCCACAATGCCATCGACGTTGCTTCCCACAGAAGGGCACTGACTCTGCAGGCGTGAACAGAGTTGAACTGTGTGCCTGTGTTTAACCAGTGGTTCCCTGGCGTTGGGACCAGAAGAGGGTGGCGATAAGGCACCAAAAAGAGGAGCTGGGCTCAATTCAGTTGGCAGTGGCTATGAACTATCAGCAATTATTATTTTTTTTTTCCCCTCATCGGATTCACATTGGATTGGGCACGCGTAGTACCTGTGGCTTGAGAACAGTTGAATGTACTTTATTCATTGGTAGTGTTGAGCGAACTTGTGTTTTAAGTTCGGCATCTAAAGTTCGGGTTATCGAAAAATCAGGTTATGGATTCCGCTACCATGGACCATAACTGAATTTAGAATCCATAACTCGATTTTTCGATAACCCGAACTTTAGACGCTGAACTTAAAACACAAGTTCACTCAACACTATTCATTGGCATATACAGTTGCAAGAAAAAGTATGTGAACCCTTTGGAATGATATGGATTTCTGCACAAATTGGTCATAAATTGTGATCTGATCTTCATCCAAGTCACAACAATAGACAATCACAGTCATCTTAAACTAATAACTCACATAGAATTAAATGTTACCATGTTTTTATTGAACACACCATGTAAACATTCACAGTGCAGGTGGAAAAAGTATGTGAACCCCTAGACTAATGACATCTCCAAGAGCTAATTGGAGTGAGGTGTCAGCCAACTGGAGTCCAATCAATGAGATGAGATTAGAGGTGTTGGTTACAGCTATAAAAAACACACACCAGTTCTGGGTTTGCTTTTCACAAGAAGCATTGCCTGATGGGAATGATGCCTCGCACAAAAGAGCTCTCAGAAGACCTACGATTAAGAATTGTTGACTTGCATAAAGCTGGAAAGGGTTATAAAAGTATCTCCAAAAGCCTTGCTGTTCATCAGTCCACAGTGAGACAAATTGTCTATAAATGGAGAAAGTTCAGCACTGCTGCTACTCTCTCTAGGAGTGGCCGTCCTGTAAAGATGACTGCAAGAGCACAGCGGAGACTGCTCAATGAGGTGAAGAAGAATCCTAGAGTGTCAGCTAAAGACTTACAAAAGTCTCTGGTATATGCTAACATCCATGTTAGCGAATCTATGATACGTAAAAAAACACTAAACAAGAAAGCATTTCATGGGAGGATACCACAGAGGAAGCCACTGCTGTCCAAAAAAAACATTGCACGTTTACAGTTTTCACAAGAGCACCTGGATGTTCCACAGCAGTACTGGCAAAATATTCTGTGGACAGATGAAACCAAAGTTGAGTTGTTTGGAAGAAACACACACTATATGTGTGGAGAAAAAGAGGCACAGCACACCAACATCAAAACTTCACCCCAACTGTGAAGTATGGTGGTGGGGGCATCATGGTTTGGGGCTGCTTTGCTGTGTCAGGGCCTAGACGGATTGCCATCATCGAAGGAAAAATGAATTCCCAAGTTTATCAATACATTTCGCAGGAGAACTTAAGGCCATCTGTCCACCAGCTGAAGCTCAACAGAAGATGGGTGTATCAACAGGACAATGACCCAAAGCATAGAAGTAAATCAACAACAGTTTGGCTTAAACAGAAGAAGATACACCTTCTGGAGTGGCCCAGTTGAGTCCTGACCTCAACCTGATTTGAGATGCTGTGGCATGACCTCAAGAAAGCGATTCACACCAGACATCCCAAGAATATTGCTGAACTGAAACAGTTCTGTAAAGAGGAATGGTCAAGAATTACTCCTGACCGCTGTGCACGTCTGATCTGCAACTACAGGAAACGTTTGGTTGAAGTTATTGCTGCCAAAGGAGGTTCAACCAGTTATTAAATCCAAGGGTTCACATACTTTTTCCACCTGCACTGTGAATGTTTACATGGTGTGTTCAATAAAAACATGGTAACATTTAATTCTTTGTGTGTTATTAGTTTAAGCAGACTGTGATTGTCTATTGTTGTGACTTAGATGAAGATCAGATCACATTTTATGACCAATTTGTGCAGAAATCCATATAATTCCAAAGGGTTCACATACTTTTTCTTGCAACTGTACAATGTATGAACTGCTCTGTTTTTTAAGATCCATGTTTGCTATCGTTTGATGGGAACCTTCATTGATTACTCTGTGGATGAAAATCTCTGCTGGTCTCATGATGTGACAAGCCATGGACCTGTTGTGTCAAACACAGCTCTGATGACTGTACTGTAACTGTGGTCAGTCCTGCACAGAGATGCTCTCATGGTCAGGACAGGTGTGTGTCCACTGGTAGTAAATGATCAAAATTCCATGTGGCTTGTCACTTGGATGCTGCAGTGACTTAGCACACTGGGTAAGGGGTACATTGTAGTGAACTGGACTTATCACATCATATAGCTGGAAAACTGTGCCAGATGCAGCATTGTTTCCTAAAATGAAAAAAAAAAAAAAAAAAAAAGTGTAAAAATAAATAAATAGTACTCTCCTCTTAAAAGGTGGCTATCGGTAGTTTTGACCAAGTTAAAGGTTTTCTTTTTAAGTTCCAGTGCATGGAGTTTATATGTTCTTCCAGTGTTTGCATGGATTTCTTATGAGTACCTGTTTCCTCCCACACTCCAAAAAGAGTCTGATGGGGAATTTAGATTAAAAGCCTCCCTAGAGTGATGACAATGTCTGTAAAGCACTGTGGAATATGTTGGCCCTCAGGATAAGTGAGCACTGGGGTCTCTTCCTAGGCAACTGAGGTTTATTGGTCATGTGGCCTAGGTGCACTGAATGTGGCTACACTGCAATACCAAGCACAGCAGTTATCCAATGGACAGTCCTGTGCTAAATAAGCTGCGAGGAAGCAGCCAGATCCCTGTTGACTACAGTGTGATCCGATGGGGATCCACAGCATTCCAGCAGAAATGCTGTTTTTTGGCCGGACAAGAAGTCCTGTATACTTGACTTTTTGTCTAGCCGAAAGCCAGCATTTATGCTGAAGACTGGCCGGATCCCCATCGGATGATATTGTAGTCAATGGGAATTCGACGATGCGTGGCCCTAACTGGCATTGCTGGGTATGGTGAAGTCCAGCAAGCTGTTCCTCTGAGATGTAAACGTAGCCTAAGAAAAAGGAGAAGGCTAGGGAACCTCATGATTAGTTGTCCTGAAAATGATAGCATGAGTACAATGTACTCCATACGACCGCGTCCAAATCCATCTCTATTCCCTGGATGTTACAGGGTGGAATATTTCACAAGAGTTTAGTGACCAGGTTACAACAAGACTAATTATAAAGATCACAGCTACATCGGATTAAACTTGCTTTTTGCCCTGATGTCTACTTGGACAGAAGACCCTCAGCGCAATATGATGGCAGCAGACTCTTCCAGGCAAGCTATTTCCAGATGCCTGATCATGTCATTGAGAGTTAAGGAAGATCTATAATGTCGTTCTAAAAGTAGAAATTAAGACTTGGGTTTGATTTTTATTCATCCAGGAAAACCATTACTTAATGCTAAAAGCAAATCTGGATAAAGCACCAGATAACACGAACCACATGTTCTGATTCCCAACCATACTACCCCTGAAATTCCCAACCATACTACCCCTGAAATTCACCCCCCATGGTACCCTTTACTCTCACCCCCATTCTCACTACAAAGAAACTTGGTGTAGGGGCTGGTAAAGTATTCTGGACTACTTTCCCTGGGCCTCCGGCCAAGCAGGCTGAGGGGATTTTGCAATCCCTAATATATAAATGATCAGCCAATCAGCATATTACATTGCGAGCAAGTAGAGCCAATCAACAGGTGCGGTATTAAGTGCATGCAGTGGCTGTCTAGTAACACGTTTCTACAGTATAGTACAGTACACGTCCTGTGAAATTATCAACCCCTGGCTGCCGGAAAAGTGGAGTCAAAAAGTTGCAAACCATTTTCACAAAAAATTGCGACTCTTTGAGGATTTTATACCACATCACACTTTTCTAGGGGAAGGAGGGTGTAGCGTGGCCGGGTTAGGGGCAAGGCATCAAGCAGCCCAGCAAACTAACTATAATTTACACCATAGCTGGCATAATGACTTTCTGCCGCACGGGAGGCAGCGATGTTCCTCATTTATTAATGTGATTGTCTGGGTTCAGAGCTGAACCCGGACACATCCCTGTTTTCACCCAGGCAGCCCCTCTGATATGAGCTTTGGAGCACCTCATGTCCAATGCTCTCCCTTGCTCTGCGCTATATTGCGCAGGTCAAGGGCTTTTCTTATATTTTTACACAGCTAGGCGGCGGCTTTCGCCTAGCAGTGTTTTCGGTGACGTCACCGGCACTAATGGGCGGGCTTTAGCTCTGCCTTAGTAGTTTTACAGGCTAGGGCAGCACTAAAGCCCGCACATTAGTGTCAGTGACGTTACCGGGCTCACTGCTAGATGAAAGACTCCGCCTAGCTTACCCATGGAGAACCCCGGTACATCACCGGCTCTCCAGAAAAAGCTCTTGCCTTGCACGATTCAGCGCAGGGCAAAGGAGAGCATCGGAGCATAAAATGTCTGAGGAACGGAGTTGGGGAAGATGAGGATATGTCCGGGTTCAGCTCTGAACCCGGACAACCCCTTTTAAGAAGCCTAATCCTCAATCCTTAACAAATTAGATGTATCTCACTCCATTGCAAAGGAGATCAGGACTGGTATATGAAACACCAGTCTTGAGAAATTCCCCCTCTTTGTGTACTAAGGAGGCCCCTGCCTAAAGCATAGGAAGTAATTTACCAGCTTCCAGCAGCTCTCTGATCCTGTACACACAGATACACATACTTATCTATATACAGAATTCTTTTTTTTTTTTTAAGGAAAAAAATATGGGTCAAGGTCCCAAAGATGTCCCCTTCTGCCAATCATCACAGTCTCTTAATGGCCATGTCTGCTGCTGTCATACATGATGCCACCATTTTTAAGCCTTCTCTTGGGTAAATCAGAAGCCATTGACTATAGTATCCATCTTTTAAAGGCAAACAGAGAAATTCCGAAAAGTACTGTACTTGGAAGCTTCTCCATGGTCAAAATCTCTGCGGTTAGTTGCAGACTTTATCTGAACTACCAGGCAGAACATGTTGAAGAGCTTTTTATCAGCCAGAAAATGTAATGTTTAATTTTTCTACATTTCATTTATTTAGATCTTATGTTTAATTTACCAGATGCACAAAGGAAACAAAGTGCAAAAGAAAACTGTGCTAAAAAGAATTGTTCAGCTTGGATACCCCCTTTCCTAAATGTCCCAGTGGCTAGTAGATTGGTAGGGTTGTGCTAGTGGGACCTCGATACTTAGCTGCTGTCCTGGGGAAATAGGGGCTGTGTGCTTACACATAATTGGGAAGGCCTAGCAGGACAGCAATGGTACAATAAACCCTTAGATGCCACAGTCAATAGCGACCGCTTCGAGGTGGTTAGACAAAAAGATGCCCAACAATGAGATCACAGGTTGCCAGTAATTGTCATGGCAGCTCTACCTCTAACAAAGTCGCCAAGGCCAGCCTTGGCACAATAGATTTCCTGACACTAACGAACTCACAGGCTATAATGCTTTGATATAATGAGTATACCCACTGTCTCCTAGTGGGACTTAAAAAAACATGTTAAAGTTTTAAATAATGCTTATTTATTTAATTTAAAAAAAAGTGTTCTTGGTTAAAAAAACAAACAAAAAATCAATCAATCAAAGCAGTCAATCATAACAATCAATTAATAAGACAACACAACATTTAAACCACACAGCAAATAATGTGGAAAAAAGGACAAAATCAATGCAAGATTTATATCCATACTCCCTCCAAACAGTTAATCTGTCATTAAGGGTCCATTCACACGTCCGTAGAATGGGTCCGCATTGGGTGCGGACCCATTCATTCTCTATGGGGCAGGAATAGATGCGGACAGCACACAGAGTGCTGTCCGCATCTGCATTTTCAGAGTGTGCCCCCGATCTTCCGGTCCACGGCTCCGGAAAAAAGATAGAACATGTCCTATTCTTGTCCGCAATTGCGGACAAGAATAGGCATTACTATGGGGGTGCCGGCCGGGTGTATTGCAGATCCTCAATACACTACGGATGTGTGAATGGACCCTTTTATATGTATCCCCAAATGATTTTATTGAAAAACTCCCCCCTAAAAACAAGCCCTACATCAATGAAAAATGTTAAAAGTTCCTGCTCCTGGAATGCAGCAACATAAAAACCTTTTTCTTTCTTCTATAAAATTTAGCATTATCATGTAAAAGTAGTCAAATCTAAAAACTGTACATACTTGTATCACTGTAGTTTTAGTAAAAATCTAAATGTCATAGCTCTCTAAATGCAGAACACAAAAAGTAAAAGATTCCAATGAAACAGGCTCTGTAATGAAGAGCAGTAATCCTTCTCTGGTACTGAAGTGGTTAACAGAGCTGGTTGGGTAATATAAAAATCCTCACAGTACACAATATGAACTAGGTCAGTGTGAAGATATCATCATATAGGGAGGGCAAAATAATCAATGGAGGTTTTGCAAACAGAAGCTGACAATAAATTGTTATAGGGTTTGATTACCCAGAGAGCTTTCCACATGCTGGACATTGAATTATTCATAGTATAATAAAATAAAATATGACCTTTGTCATGATTTTCAGTATCTAAGTGATAACAATGATTTTTCCATTTAATGATTGCAGGCCGAGATCTTAAAGCAGTTTTCTGCTTCCCCCATATTATAGGACCTATCCTCAGGATAGGTCATCAATATCAGAGTAGAGTGGTCCGACAACCCCGCCCGCAGGTGTAATTCCAGCTCACTAGAATGGGTTAGAGTGTAGCTACAATTGTTCAGTACCATTTAAATGAATGAGACAGAGGAACTGTAATTACACTGCTCACTGCTGCAATGTCGACGGCGAGCAGATGCGCAGCAACTACAATGCAGCGCTCACAGGAGTGCTGCGTTCTCTTCATACGGCTGATCGGCAGGGGTGCCTGGAGTCAGACCCCCGCTGATCTGATATTGATGACCTATTCTGGGGATAGGTCGTCAATATGGGGAAAGCAGAAACCCCCCTTTAAAGGAGATCTCCAGTCATTTCCTCCAATTAAATCTCTGCCCCAATATTATCTGTCGAGGGAGAGTCAGGAGCTCCCCACACACATTACACTGTCAGTTATTCTCGGTGGGTTTGGCCGATGATGCATCAATGTGTATCAGGGCCTTAAAGTATAACTGTCATATATATTTCTTTTTTGGAGTATTGGATTGTGGTTATTAATAACTCCTTGGTGGCCCTATTTCAACTTTTCACTGTGTATTCAATTACCCCTTAATTCCACATTTTTGTTCCCTGTACTGCCTACTTTCACTTGTGCTTAAAATAGGGTTGCTAGGCATGGTCAGTCTATCTGTTGAAGGACAGAGGACGCAGAAGCAGGCTGCGTGCAAGGTCAGATTACTGACAGCCAGGGACTGTAAGTAAATGATTAAAGTCAGGTCCTCCCCAGCAGCTGATAACAGTGCCTGGGCTGTGTGGACTTCTCCCTGTCCCTGCACTTGGCAGACGCTCCCTCACTCAGCAGAGCTGGAGAAGGCAGAGTTGAATCAGCGCAGACCAGGGAAGGGAGATCTGCCATCTGCTCAGTGTATAAATGAAAGCAACATGTGGTAAGAGGACCCCTTTGTGCTGCAGGAGATTAACCCTTTAGGGGGAGGGCTCTGGTTACTGACACTTTTGGGGGGCTATTGTTACTGGCTAGTGAGGGCAGGCGGGATTAGCCTCAGGGGGAGGGCAGTGGCGGCCATCTTAACTGAATAGTGAAAATGCAGTTTTATGCAGACTGGTTGCTAAGGGCTGAATCTTATTAAATATGGGGTAAGTCAGTCTAATAGTAACTGATTCTGGAATATCATGTTATTAGTAACTACATATATGAAAATTGAAATTAGGGTCTAAATGTGACAGTTATCCTTTAAGGCTGTATTAGACCTGCAGATTAACAGGCGATTGTCGGGGAAAGAAGCGTTCGTTCCCAACAACCGCATGCTCGTTAGTGGAGGAGACAGATGCTATTATATGTAGTGATCTTCTCCATAGTATAGGGAGGAGTGATCGCTATGCCATCGCTGATCCCCATACTGATCACTGTTTGCCAGCAGAAAAGCGTGATTACACACGATTTGCTGCCAGCAAACGATGACTTTTAAACCTGAAAGATTCCAGCTCTTAGAATTTGCTTAGGGAATCTTTCACCTTACTACTTCTATCGCACCCCATACTGTGTGGGAAGTTATGTCTGAGATGCAGATCCACAAGGGTTTGCAAACAGATTCTGGGATTCCTTCATCTTACTTTCTTTGTACTCAACCAGTCAGTGGCGTGCAGCCCTCTGGTCACCAGTTTTATGGAAAGGGTGAGTTTTTGGTGAATGAACTTGTGACAGATGCACTTTAAAGAGAGTCCTGACCCTGCAAAACTGCTGACAACACCACATAAGTGAGGTGTAATAGTTATAACATACTTAGGGCTCATGCACACGACAGTATGGCTTTTTTAGTGTTTTGCGGTCCGTTTTTTACGGATCCGTTGTTCCGTTTTTTGTTTCCTTTCCGTATGCCATATACAGTAATTACATAGAAAAAATTGGGCTGGGCATAACATTTTCAATAGAAGGTTCAGCAAAAAAGGAACTGATACGATGCATTTCCGTATGTGTTCCGTTTTCTTTGCGGACCCATTGACTTGAATGGAGCCAAGCACCGTGATTTGCGGACAAGAATAGGACATGTTCTATCTTTTCACGGTACGGAAATACTGAAACGGAATGCACACAGAGACACTTCAGTATTTTTTGCTGAACCATTGAAATGAATGGTTCAGTATATGTTCCGCATACTGAACTCAAAAAATGTCCAGTATACTGAACGCAAAATACTGTTGTGTGCATGAGCCCTTAGTGTATGGTCATCCACTTTGCGCTATGATCCCCAGTGTCCACTAGGCTTTCTCTTACTGTGAAGGGCTCTTTGCAGTACCTTTCCCCTCTGCTCTTGAGTGACGGCTCTAGCTGGATGGACGGTGGTGCGATCACTCTATCGCAGGGGGTAGGGTTACTGCAGAGAGCCTAGAGCACTTCACAGTAAGGGCTCGTTCACATTGCGGTCCGCAATGCACGGACACTTTCCGTGGGGCAGGCGCATGGGGATCACAGACCCATTCACTTAACTCCTTAAGGACTCAGCCCTATTTCACCTTAAGGACTTGGCCATTTTTTGCAAATCTGACCAGTGTCACTTTAAGTGCTGATAACTTTAAAACGCTTTGACTTATCCAGGCCATTCTGAGATTTTTTCGTCACATATTGTACTTCATGACACTGGTAAAATTAAGTAAATTCATTTTTATTTATAAAAAAATACCAAATTTACCAAAAATGTGTAAAAAATTGCAAATTTCCACGTTTCAATTTCTCTACTTCTATAAGGCTACTTTCACACTTGCGTTGTTCTTTTCCGGCATAGAGTTCCGTCACAGGGGCTCTATACCGGAAAAGAACTGATCAGGCATATCCCCATGCATTCTGAATGGAGAGTAATCCGTTCAGTTTGCATCAGGATGTCTTCAGTTCAGTCGTTTTGACTGATCAGGCAAAAGAGAAAACCGCAGCATGCTACGGTTTTCTCTCCGGCGAAAAAAACTGAAGACTTGCCCGAACGCCGGATCCGGCATTTTTTCCCATAGGAATGAATTGGCGCCGGATCCGGCATTCAGAATGCCGGATCAGTCGTTCCGGCATGCGCATGCGCAGATCGGTAAAAATGTGAAAAAATGTACAAGACGGATCAGTCGGTCCGCATGACAAGCGGAGAGACGGATCCGTCCTTGCAATGCACCCGGATCAGTCTCACAAATGCTTTCAGGCAGATCGGCGGATCCGGCGGGCAGTTCCGACGACGGAACTGCCCGCCGGATCACACTGCCGCAAGTGTGAAAGTAGCCTAATACATAGTAATACCTACAAAAATGGTTTATTACTTTACATTCCCCATATGTCTACTTCATGTTTGGATCAATTTGGGAATGATATTTTATTTTTGGGGGATGTTACAAGGCTTAGAAGTTTAGAAGCAAATCTTGAAATTTCTCAGAAATTTTCAAAAACCCACTTTTTAGGGACCAGTTCAGGTCTGAAGTCACTTTGTGAGGCTTACATAATAGAAACCACCCAAAAATTACCCCATTCTAGAAACTACACCCCTCAAGGTATTCAAAACTGATTTTACAAACGTTAACCCTTTAGGTGTTCCACAAGAGTTAATGGCAAATGGTGCTAAAATTTCCGAATTTTGATTTTTGGGCAAATTTTCCATTTTAATAAAAAAAATTCCAGTAACAAAGCAAGGGTTAACAGCCAAACAAAATGCTATATTTATTGCCTCGATTCTGTAGTTTGCAAAAACACCCCATATGTGGCCGTAAACTACTGTACTGGCACACAGTAGGGCATAGAGGGAAAGGTGTGCCGTATGGTTTTTGGAAGGCAGATTTTGCTGGGCTGGTTTATTTACACCATGTCCCATTTGAAGCCCCCCTGATGCACCCCTAGAGTATAAACTCCATAAAAGTGACCCCATCTAAGAAACTACACCCCTCAAGGTATTCATAACTGATTTTGAAAACTTTGTTAACCCTTTAGGTGTTGCACAAGATTTAATGGAAAATATTTCTTTTTTGGCAGATTTTCCATTTTAATATTTTTTTTTCCAGTTACAAAGCAAGGGTTAACAGCCAAACAAAACTCATTATTTATGGCCCTGATTCTGTAGTTTACAGAAACACCCCATATGTGGTCGTAAACTGCTGTACGGGCACACGGCAGGGCGCAGAAGGAAAGAAATGCCATACGGTTTTTGGAAGGCAGATTTTGCTAGACTGTTTTTTTGGACACCATGTCCCATTTGAAGCCCCCCCTGATGCACCCCTAGAGTAGAAACTCCAAAAAAGTGACCCCATTTTAGAAACTACGGGATAGGGTGGAAGTTTTGTTGGTACTAGTTTAGGGTACATATGATTTTTGGTTGCTCTATATTACATTTTTTGTTATTTACAACATTCATCTTACAGGTTAGATCATGTGGTACTTTTATAGAGCAGGTTGTCACGGACGCGGCGATACCTAATATGTATACAATTTTTTTATTTATGTAAGTTTTACACAATGATTTCATTTTTGAATAAAAAAAAAAATCATGTTTTAGTTTCTCCATAGTTTGAGAGCCATAGTTTTTTCAGTTTTTGGGCGATTATCTTAGGTAGGGTCTCATTTTTTATGAGATGACGGTTTGATTGGCACTATTTTGGAGTGCATATGACTTTTTCATCGCTTGCTATTACACTTTTTGTGACGTAAGATGACAAAAAATGGCTTTTTTTACACCGTTTTTATTTTTTTACGGTGTTCACCTGAGGGGTTAGGTCATGTGATACTTTTATAGAGCCAGTCGATACGGACGCGGCGATACCTAATATGTATACAATTTTTTTTTGAATGTAAGTTTTACACAATGATTTCATTTTTGAAACTAAAAAAATCATGTTTTAGTGTTTCCATAGTCGAAGAGCCTTAGTTTTTTCAGTTTTGGGGCGATTATCTTGGGTAGGGTATGATTTTTGCAGAATGAGATGACTGTTTTGGTACTATTTTGGCGTACATGCGACTTTTTTGATCACTTTTTTTACCTTTTTTGGGAAGTAAGGTGGGCAAAATTTCAATTTCCTCATAGTTTTTATTTTTAAATTTTTCTGGCGTTCACCGTGCGGAGAAAGTAACATGACCGTTTTATAGATCAGGTCGTTACGGACGCGGCGATACCCAATATGTGTAGTGTATTTTAGTGTATCTTAGACGATCTACCGAATATTTGACAGTATTAGGGTACATTCACACAACTGCATTTTCAGTCCGTGTTTGATCCGCATTTTTTGGGGCTGCAAAAAAATGCAGACAGTACACAGATGTCATCCATGTGCTGCCCGCATCATTGTAGCACAGCCACAAATTATAGAACATGTTCTATTCTTGTCCATCTTGCAGGAAAGAACAGGCCTTTTTTTTATCAATGGGGCCTGCAAAAAGTGCGGGGTGCACACAGACCGCATCTGTATTTTGAAGATCTGCTATTTATGGACCTCAAAACTGATACGCTTGTGTGAATGCCTCCTAAGTGTATCTGGCCCATTGTGTTGAGGACAAAATTGCAAATAATTACTAGAAGATGCATTAGAAGAATTAGTCTCTGAAGCATTATGAGCTAAATTGGTTAACGAATGCAAAAAAAAAAAAAAAAATAACGCTAGTTAAACAGAGCCTTGGCTGTGAGATGCAGAAGAAATCTACCAGGACATAGAAATGCAGACACATTGCCAAATGTTCCTCATGAAGCCAAGAAATCACTTCAGTGACGATATTCCTTCTAATACTGTTTGTATTCCCATATTCCACCACATGTAACATCCATTTGTTTGTTACTATCACTTGTGCTCAGCAACTGGATGACTACACTGGATACCAAGTCAGAAACAGCAGCTGGTGTTTTCTTCCTAATCCTAAAAAGATCAGCACTAATCACGCAGGTCTCATGCCCCGAGCTCCCTCTGCACGAGTGCTACAGGCTCTCATTTCTGCCAGGCTTGGGGCAGCAAGTAATTTCGGAGACTTGTAGCTGGAATGGAATGCAAGCAGTACCCCTTGACTTACTAGAAAACAAATGCTGAACACGCAACGGCATGACGTTAACGGGAATGTGTAAGCTATTACCTGTGTGAAGTTGGCACCCCATGTTCTTGAATTTCAAAAAGAAATACACTATTCGTTTGTGCTGGTTTGTGCCGCAAAAATGAGCGTTTGTGCCGGTTCGGTTCCTGAGATATTGCGCGTTAGATTTTTATGAAACCCCGCCCACTTTCCACCCCATGTTCTTAAATGTCAAAAGGAAATGCACCATTAGTTTGTGCTGCAAAAATGAACGTTTGCGCCGCTTTGATTTCCGAGATATTGCGCGCTTGATTTGCTGAAACCCCGCCCACTTTCCACCCCATGTTCTTAAATTTCAAAAAGAAATACACCATTTGTTTGTGCTGCGTTTGTGCTGCTAAAATGGACGTTTGCGCCACTTTGGTTATTGCACGCTTGATTTGCTGAAACCCCACCCACTTTCCACCCCATGTTTTTAACGCTGACCCTAGACCCCCCAGGTGTGCTGCAGCTTGCACCCCTCCTGTCCCCGTCCCCCCCCCACACACACAACTTTTTTTGGGGCACAAGCATATTATTATTTTTTTTTCTGCGTATGCTGACTGTGGCCGGGACTCTTAGCGTCCGGCCACTGTTAGCGCATCGCACACCCCACCGCTGATCAACTTCGGACGGTTGATCAGAGAGTTTGAATATTTTTTTTTTTTTAAATGTCACATTTTTTGGCCTATTTTTTATTTTTTATTTTTTTGTCTGTTAGGTTTAGGGTAAGTTTGCGAACACCCGTCCCCCGTCCCCCCCCACACACACCATCACACCAAATAAAGTTTTGAGCCTGTGATTCCTGATTTTGTAGGCCAACCAGGAATCCAGATTTCCACAGTGGGCTTCACTGAATACGACTACTTTTTAGTCTTTTTTTCAGTGACCACTTTGTGAATCTGATGTTGGAGCAGACGAACCTGTACGCCAAACAGTTCATTGCTCAACCCCCGGGCTCCTTTTTGGCTAGGCCCGGTGGCTGGACTCCGGTCTGTGCAGCCAAGATGAGGACGTTTTGGGGCCTCGTGCTGCATATGGGCCTAGTCAAGAAACCTAGTGTCAGGCATTTACTGGAGTGGGAACGTCCTCCACCACTTTACAGTACGGCCATGACACGTACCCGGTTTGAGGCCATCCAGAAATGCCTGCATTATGCAGGTAATGCAACATGTCCCCCCCAAGGTGATCCTACCTATGACCGCCTGTACAAAATCAGGCCGGTCATCGATCACTTTGGGGACAAATTTGTGCAGGCCTATGTACCTGGAAGAGAGGTCGCGGTTGATTGCTTTCAAGGGGAGACTCATTTTCCGCCAGTATGTTCACTCTAAGCAGGTGAGGTATGGCGTGAAGCTGTACAAATTTTGTGAGAGTACCTCAGGGTACACTTACAAGTTTCGTGTGTACGAGGGGCGAGAATCCCGTATTCAACCCCCAGAATGTCCCTCCACTCTGGGTGTTAGCGGAAAACTTGTGTGGGACCTTATGCACCCACTGCTAGATAAGGGTTACCACCTGTATGTGGATAACTCTTATATTAGTATCCCCTTGTTCCAGTCCCTCGCCGCCAGATCCACGTTCGCTTGTGGGACCGTGCGGAAAAATCAACGCAGCCTCCCTACCCACCCCCTCCAGGTACCTATCCCCAGGGGTGCGACCCGTGCCCTTACCAGTGGAAACCTGTTGCTGGTCAGATATAAGGACAAGAGGGATGTCCTTGTACTGTCCACAATTCACGGTAACTGCATCACCCCTGTCCCTGTGCGAGGTACCACGGCAACGGTCCTCAAGCCCGATTGAATCGTCGACTGCAATCTGTATATTGGAGGAGTTAATCTATCTGATCAAATCCTCAAGCCATATAAAGCCATGCGCAAAACCCGGGCATGGTACAAAAAAGTTGCGGTCTGCTTGCTGCAGGTTGCCTTGTACAACTCTTTTGTGCTGTCCCGGAGCGCAGGCAACACAGGGACATTCCTTCAGTTCTATGAGGCAGTCCTCAAGGACTTGATATTTTCTGACCGGGAAAGAGCAGGCCGGAGTACCTCGGGAACTGGAGGCGCCCGGATCGTCCCTGGCCAACACTTTCCAGGTCTGGTCCCACATACTGGAAAGAAGGGACGGACCCAAAAAAGGTGCAGAGTGTGTCACAGGAAGGGGATACGGAAGGACACCGCTACTCAGTGTGACACGTGCCCTATCATCCGGGCCTCTGCATTATTGGTTTCTTCAGGGAGTACCACACTTCCATGGAGTACTAATTTTATGTTCCCCTTCCCCAATTTAGCCACTGGCAATCGGATAAAAAACTATGGTTCTCAGACTTGAGACACTAAAACGAAAAAAATATTTTTTCAAAAATATTTAGTAAAACTAAAATAAATTTAAAAAAAAGTAGACATATTAGGTATCGCCACGTCCGTAAGAATCTGCTCTATAAAAATACCCCATGACCTAACCCCTCAGATGAACACGGTCAAAAAATAAAATAAAAACGGTGCAACGTCCGAAGTTGATCAGCGGTAGGGTGTGCGATGCGCTAACAGTGGCCGGACGCTAAGAGTCCCGGCCACAGTCAGCGTACGCAGAAAAAAAAAATATATGCTTCTGCCCCAAAAAAAGTTGTGGGGGGTCTAGAGTCGGGGTTAAAAACATGGGGTGGAAAGTGCCGGGGTTTCAGCAAATCAAACGTGCAATATCTCGGAAACCAAAGTGGCGCAAACGTAAATTTTTGCAGCACAAACGAATGGTGTATTTTCCCTTTCATCCTCCATGACGGCATACCATGAGAGATGACCCGCCTCCAACCAGGTAGGGACAGGAAGTATAAATTTTACTCTCCTCTGGCTCCTCCTCAGTGTCTTCCTGTCCCTCCAGGTAGGAGATAGGGTTTTCGCTTATGGTCACGGACCACGAAGAATGAAAGAGGAAAATCACCATGTGAGGAGGCAGCAGAGTCCGAGCCCTAGTTGGGTAACGGGCGCTGAGAACGTGTCTCTTACCTGCTGCTAGGCGCGGGCAGACAGGTCCACGTGGGGCCGGATACTCATGGAGTCCCTCCGGTCAGTCATCAAGCTCCACACTGCAATCCGGCATGGCTGGCGCTCAGTGTAGTCACCGGAAGTGGACGCGCTCCATGCGTCCCAGGATGCGTTCCATGGCTTACTTCTGGTCTGGGGCCTGAGGGCACTTCCTGCGGTGGATCGCATGTCTGGGATGGCGAGAGATTTGAAAATCACGCAGGATTATGACGGAGGTCGTCCTCTGATCTGAGGTCTTAAGGTAAAAGTTAATTAAAAAGGGGGAAAAAGCGTGGCTGTCTACCCTAAACATGTTGGATCCAAGTGGAGTTATGGAGACCACTCAGGGATCTACACTTGTGAGTAACGTTACCGGGACAAGGGTTAAACAGTATATTCTGTAATTAACCCATATGTGTTTCTCTTTCTTTCTGTATGTTTGCAGAGTGAGAAAGAGGTTTCTCAGAAAGTTAAAACTAGTCAGCGGGCAAAAAAGTGCAGTATTTGTTCTGTAAAACTTTCAGATTCCTATACTAGGAAAGTTTGTGTAAAATGTACTGACAATATTTCTAAAGATTTGGTTCCGTCTTTA
Organism: Bufo bufo; assembly: GCF_905171765.1. NCBI lineage: Eukaryota > Metazoa > Chordata > Amphibia > Anura > Bufonidae > Bufo > Bufo bufo. Next base: position 424,125,130 of record NC_053392.1, on the reverse strand, counting down.
AAAGAAGAACTTAAAAATACGATCAGAGAAGAAATCAGGTCTGCTATGTCAGATCCCTCGGTAATTCCTTCCTGCTCTAAACAGGCGACAAAAACCTGATTCGGATTTAGATGAAGATTCGGAATCAGGAGAATTAGGTTCCAGAGACTCTTCTGGATCGGATTCAGAATTTAAAAACTATCTTTTTTCCTCTGATGATACCAGAGAATTAATTGAAGCAGTTAGGGCCACTATGGATCTTTTTGAGGAAAAGGTCCGTAGATCAGTCCACGATCAAATGTTTAGTGGCTTTGAACAGAGGTCTAATCAAGGTTTTCCAGTACATAAAAATATGCATGAGCTAGTTAAAAGAGAATGGAGGTCCCCGGATAGGAAATTGTTCATTCCTAAGACAATAAGACGACGGTTTCCATTTTCTAGTGAAGATGAGGCTCTATTAACGACTTGTCCTAAGATAGACGTATCCCTATCTAAATTGGTGAAAGGTCCCAATGCCTTACCGTTTGAGGATATGGGATCTTTAAGGGATCCATGGATAAAAAGACGGATCAAACTCTCAAAAAGACATGGGAAGCTTGTGCGGCCCTGTTTAACCATCTCAGCTCCCCTAGCTTAAACACCCTTAATGACCAGACCACTTTTTACAATTCTGCACTACAATACTTTCACGGTTTATTGCTCGGTCATGCAACTTACCACCCAAATGAATTTTACCTCCTTTTCTTATCACTAATAGAGCTTTCATTTGGTGGTATTTCATTGCTGCTGAAATTTTTTACTTTTTTTATTTTTTTTAGCAAAAAAATGACATTTTTCACTTTCAGTTGTAAAATTTTTCAAATAAAACTACAGTCGTGGCCAAAAGTTTTGAGAATTACATAAATATTGGAAATTGGAAAAGTTGCTGCTTAAGTTTTTATAATAGCAATTTGCATATACTCCAGAATGTTATGAAGAGTGATCAGATGAATTGCATAGTCCTTCTTTGCCATGAAAATTAACTTAATCCCAAAAAAACCTTTCCACTGCATTTCATTGCTGTCATTAAAGGACCTGCTGAGATCATTTCAGTAATCGTCTTGTTAACTCAGGTGAGAATGTTGACGAGCACAAGGCTGGAGATCATTATGTCAGGCTGATTGGGTTAAAATGGCAGACTTGACATGTTAAAAGGAGGGTTATACTTGAAATCATTGTACTTCCATTGTTAACCATGGTGACCTGCAAAGAAACGCATGCAGCCATCATTGCGTTGCATAAAAATGGCTTCACAGGCAAGGATATTGTGGCTACTAAGATTGCACCTCAATCAACAATTTATAGGATCATCAAGAACTTCAAGGAAATAGGTTCAATTCTTGTTAAGAAGGCTTCAGGGCGTCCAAGAAAGTCCAGCAAGCACCAGGATAGTCTCCTAAAGAGGATTCAGCTGCGGGATCGGAGTGCCACCAGTGCAGAGCTTGCTCAGCAATGGCAGCAGGCAGGTGTGAGCGCATCTGCACGCACAGTGAGGCGAAGACTTTTGGAAGATGGCCTGGTGTCAAGAAGGGCAGCAAAGAAGCCACTTCTCTCCAAAAAAACATCAGGGACAGATTGATCTTCTGCAGAAAGTATGGTGAATGGACTGCTGAGGACTGGGGCAAAGTCATGTTCTCCGATGAAGCCTCTTTCCGATTGTTTGGGGCATCTGGAAAAAGGCTTGTCCGGAGAAGAAAAGGTGAGCGCTACCATCAGTCCTGTGTCATGCCAACAGTAAAGCATCCTGAGACCATTCATGTGTGGGGTTGCTTCTCATCCAAGGGAGTGGGCTCACTCACAATTTTGCCCAAAAACACAGCCATGTATAAAGAATGGTACCAAAACACAACAGCAACTTCTTCCAAAAACAGTTTGGTGAAGAACAATGCATTTTCCAGCACGATGGAGCACCGTGCTATAAGGCAAAAGTGATAACTAAGTGGCTCGGGGACCAAAACGTTGACATTTTGGGTACATGGCCTGGAAACTCCCCAGATCTTAATCCCATTGAAAACTTGTGGTCAATCCTCAAGAGGCGGGTGGACAAACAAAAACCCACTAATTCTGACAAACTCCAAGAAGTGATTATGAAAGAATGGGTTGCTATCAGTCAGGAATTGGCCCAGAAGTTGATTGAGAGCATGCCCAGTCGAATTGCAGAGGTCCTGAAAAAGAAGGGCCAACATTGCAAAAACTGACTCTTTGCATAAATGTCATGTAATTGTCGATAAAAGCCTTTGAAACGTATGAAGTGCGTGTAATTATATTTCACTACATCACAGAAAGAACTGAAACAAAGATCTAAAAGCAGTTTAGCAGCAAACTTTGTGAAAACTAATATTTGTGTCACTCAAAACTTTTGGCCACGACTGTACATTTCTATTTCAATTTTTCTCAAAATTTATTGTTCTACATGTCTTTGATAAAAAAAAAAAATGTTTTTGGTTTGGGTAAAAGTTATAGCGTTTACAAACTATGGTACAAAAATGTGAATTTCCGCTTTTTGAAGCAGCTCTGACTTTCTGAGCACCTGTCATGTTTCCGGAGCTTCTACAATGCCCAGACAGTAGAAAACCCCCAAAAATGACCCCATTTCGGAAAGTAGACACCCTAAGGTATTCGCTGATGGGCATAGTGAGTTCATAGAACTTTTTATTTTTTGTCATAAGTTAGCGGAAAATGTTGTTTTTTTTTTTTTTTTTGTGTAAATATCTCAGCAAAAGACAACTTTTCCAATTTTTTTTATTTTTATACAAAGTTGGCATTTGACCGAGATATTTAGCTCACCCAGCATGGGTATATGTAAAATGACACCCCAAAACACATTGCCCAACTTCTCCTGAGTACGGCGATACCACATGTGTGACACTTTTTTGCAGCCTAGGTGGGCAAAGGAGCCCACATTCCAAAGAGCACCTTTAGGATTTCACAGGGCATTTTTTACACATTTTGATTTCAAACTACTTCTCAAGCATTAGGGCCCCTAAAATGCCAGGGCAGTATAACTACCCCACAAGTGACCCCATTTTGGAAAGAAGACACCCCAAGGTATTCCATGATGGGCATAGTGAGTTCATGGAAGTTTTTATTTTTTGTCACAAGTTAGTGGAATATGAGACTTTGTAAGAAACAAAAAATCATTTTTCGCTAACTTGTGACAAATAAAAAATTATAGGAACTCGCCATGCCCCTCACGGAATACCTTGGGGTGTCTTCTTTCCAAAATGGGGTCACTTGTGGGGTAGGTATACTGCCCTGGCCTTTTAGGGGCCCTAATGCGTGAGAAGTAGTTTGAAATCAAAATATGTAAAAAATGCCCTGTGAAATCCTAAAGGTGCTCTTTGGAATGTGGACCCCTTTGCCCATCTAGACTGCAAAAAAGTGTCACACATGTGGTATCACCGTACTCAGGAGAAGTTGGGCAATGTGTTTTGGGGTGTCTTTTTACATATACCCATGCTGGGTGAGAGAAATATCTCGGCAAAAGACAACTTTTCCCATTTTTTTTATTTTATACAAAGTTGGCATTTGACTGAGATATTTATCTTACCCAGCATGGGTATATGTAAAATGACACCCCAAAACACATTGCCCAACTTCTCCTGAGTACGGCGATACCACATGTGCGACACTTTTTTGCAGCCTAGGTGCGCAAAGGGGCCCAAATTCCTTTTAGGAGGGCATTTTTAGTCTCCCTTTCCGCTAACTTGGGACAAAAATTTCAATCTTTCATAGACTCAATATGCCCCTCAGCGAATACCTTGGGGTGTCTTCTTTCCAAAATGGGGTCATTTGTGTTTTTTTTTTTTTTTTTTACTGCCCTGGCATTTGAGGGTCTCCACAATCATTACATGTATGGCTAGCATTAGGAGTTTCTGCTATTCTCCTTATATTGAGCATACGGGTAATGAGATTTCTTTTTTCCGTTCAGCCTCTGGGCTGAAAGAAAAAATGAACGGCACAGATTTCTTCATTCGCATTGATCAATGTGGATGAAAAAATCTCTGCCAAAAAAAGAGGGGAAAGGCGTCTGCCAGGACATAGGAGCTCCGCCCAACATCCAAACCCACTTAGCTCGTATGCCCTGGCAAACCCGATTTCTCCATTCACATCAATCGATGTGGATGAATAAATCATTGCCGGGATTTTTTTTTTTTTTTTTTTTTTAATATACAAAGTGTTTGCCAAAGCATATGAACACCTCCCCTCAGCTCATATGCCTCGGCAAACGTATCTTTTTTTACTGCAGAGGAGAAATCTCGTCTTGCAGCGCCGCATACACCGACTTTTGTGTAATCTGACAGCAGCGCAATGCTTCTGTCAAAATGCACATCAGTGCTGCAGCTGGTTCATCGGTTGGTCCACCTAGAAGGTAAAAAAAACAAAACAAAAAAGAAAAAACCAGGCCGCAATGCAATAAATTTATTAACTTTATAATAATATTTGAACGGAACATATAAACTTTATTAAACTTTTTGATCAGAACGTTAACTTTTTTGCTTACCGGTGATTATTTTTTTTTTTTAACCTTTTATAGGACGAACCTCTCCTTCCCCATGGGAAAGGAGAGGTTTGCAGCAGCTGTGAGTGAAAGGGCCCTAATAGCCCTGTGTGCCTGTCCTGTGAAACGCAATCCCTATGCTAAGTGTACCTGTGTGTGGTACGTCCGGAAACACTCCCCAAAGCATAGGTCAGGGCAGTCAGGACAGAAATAGCGGGTGTCACGCCTTATTCCACTCCTGCTACAGACACTACATTTTTTTCGGGGTGGCGGTCGGTTTGAGGTACCAGCAACGACACTGGGGAAATGTCGCTCGTGTAGACGGCTCACTACACTGGTGGATGGGGCCACGGAACCTCCTGTGTCCAGGAGGTTCTCGATGATCTCTTCCTGAAATTTAAGGAAGGATCCTGTTCTCCCAGCCTTACTGTAGAGAACAAAACTATTATATACAGCCAATTGAATTAAATATACAGACACCTTCTTATACCAGCGTCTGGTCCTGCGGGAAAGTAGATAAGGAGCCAACATCTGGTCATTGAAGTCCACCCCTCCCATGAGCAAATTATAGTCGTGGACACAGAGGGGCTTTTCAATGACACTGGTTGCTCGTTCAATTTGGATTGTCGTGTCTGCGTGAATGGAGGAGAGCATGTAAACGTCACGCTTCTCTCTCCATTTCACAGCGAGCAGTTCTTGGTTACACAAGGCAGCCCTCTCCCCCCTTGCAAGATGGGTGGTAACGAGCCGTTGGGGGAAGCCCCGGCGACTAGGTCGCGCGGTGCCACAGCAGCCAATCTGTTCTAGGAACAAATGCCTGAAGAGGGGCACACTTGTGTAGAAATTGTCCACATAAAGATGGTACCCCTTGCCAAATAAGGGTGACACCAAGTCCCAGACTGTCTTCCCACTGCTCCCCAGGTAGTCAGGGCAACCGACCGGCTCCAGGATCTGATCTTTACCCTCATAGATCCGAAATTTGTGGGTATAGCCTGTGGCCCTTTCACAGAGCTTATACAATTTGACCCCATACCTGGCGCGCTTGCTTCGGATGTATTGTTTGAAGCCAAGGCACCCGGTAAAATGTATAAGGGACTCGTCTACGCAGATGTTTTGCTCAGGGGTATACCAATCTGCAAATTTGGTGTTAAGGTGGTCTATGAGGGGCCGAATTTTGTGGAGCCGGTCAAAAGCTGGGTGGCCTCTGGGACGAGAGGTGCTGTTGACGCTAAAGTGCAGGAAACGCAGGATGGTCTCAAATCGTGTCCTGGACATGGCAGCAGAGAACATGGGCATGTGATGAATTGGGTTCGTGGACCAAAATGACCGCAATTCATGCTTTTTGGTTAAGCCCATGTTGAGGAGAAGGCCCAGAAAAATTTTACATTCGGAAACTTGGACGGGTTTCCGCCGGAAAGACTGGGCATAAGAGCTTCCCGGGTTGGCGGCTATAAATTCAGTGGCATATCGGTTTGTTTCTGCCACAACTAAGTCCAAGAGCTCCACAGTCAAGAACAGCTCAAAAAAAAACAGTGCCGAACCGATCTGAGCTGTCTCAACCTGAACTCCAGACTGGGCGGTGAAAGGGGGAACTACTGGTGCGGCTGAAGTTGGGGGCTGCCAATCAGGGTTTGCCAGCACCTCAAGGACTCTAGGGGCTCTACGGGCCTGTCTGTGCGGTGTCTGCGACGGGGGAACTACTGCACGTGCCACCGTACCAGCTTCAACTGCCCTTCTGGTGCTCGCCACTTCACCATGTTGTACGGCAGTGCTGGTACTAGTTTCAGGATGGGGTGCGCTACTGGTGTATGCCTCACCACGTAATCCGACAGCGCCAGCCCCACTCTGCTGCCCTTATAGCGGATCCTGCGCAACCTGTGGTGTAGCAACACGGGGCCGGGTACGCCTGGTGGTATCAGGGACCTCAACCTCCTCGTCCGAACTTTGGGTCAGACTGCCACTGCTTTCTACAGGTTCATATTCTAACCCGCTGGATTCGTCAGATGAGGGTTCCCATTCCTCATCCGACAGGGTCAGAATCCTGTAGGCCTCTTCAGAAGAATACCCCTTGTTTGCCATTTGGTCAACTAAATTAAGGGGGTATTCCCTGAGACTACCCAAGAAAAAAAAGCAAGCCTGTCTTACAAATGGGAGGCTAGCGAAGTACCGGAGGCCGCTGCGATTATCAAAACAGATTTTTTTTATCGCCGCAGCGCTTGTAAAGTGATTGTGCAGTGATCAAAAAATATATATTTTTTGGTCACTGCGGCGGGGCCGGCGTGGGTGAACGCACGTGTGGGCGACCGATCAGGCCTGATCGAGCAAACACTGCGTTTTGGGTGGAGGGCGAACCAAGGTGACACTAATACGATTATAGATCTGAATGTGATCAGTTCTGATCACTTACAGATACTATAAAAGTACAAATGCTGATTAGCGATACGCTAATCAGCGAATCAGTGACTGCGGTGGGCTGGGCGCTAAACGATTGCTAACTACCTAACCAAGGGGCCTAAACTATCCTAAAACCTAACAGTCAATACCAGTGGAAAAAAAAAAAGACAGTTTACACTGATCACTTTTTTCCCTTTCACTAGGTGATTGACAGGGGTGATCAAGGGGTTAATTGGGGTGATGGAGGGTGATCTGGGGGTTAAGTGTAGTGTTGGGTGTACTCACTGTGATGTATGCTCCTCTGCTAGGACCAACCGACGAAAAGGACCAGCAGAGGAGCACAGAAGCCATTTAACACATTATTTATAAATATAATGTGTTAACTGGCTTCTGATTCGTTTTTTTTTTAAATCATCAACCTGCCAGCGACGATCATTGGCTGGCAGGCTGATGACTAACTTGTCTTTTAACTTTTGCCGGCCCGTCCAGGCTTTGCCCGAAATCTCTCGTCTCGCGAGAGGACGTGCCTGCTCGTCCACCCAGAATAACAGGGCCGCCGCAAAGACGCAATCCTGCGTATGGCGGTCCTGTAGTGGTTAAACCAAACCTAGCTGCAACATCAGTATCCAGGTCTTTAAAGAAATGGCTCATACAATTTAGAATCCTTGCTGAAAAACGGTAATACATATTATAGTCTAAAAGATTCCTTTCCACTATTAAAGCTGTGGATTTTCTGTCTGATTCTACTGCAGAATCAGTCAGAATGGCCGCAAAGGCAACTGGGTTAGCTGTTGTAGCAAGGAGATCCCTCTGGTTAAAATCCTGGTCTGGAGAGGATTGAAGTTATGTACCTTGCCTTTTCATGAGAATTTGTTATTTGGTGAGGATTTAGAATCTATCCTAGACTCAAAGAAAACCTTTCCCAGGGACACCGGGAAAAGGAAATTTCCCTTTCGGAGAGTTAAAAAAGGAGCTCCCTTTCAAACGAAGAAAACAAATAGAGATTCTGGCTGGTCAAGGGGAAAAAACCAAAAGAGTAGAGGATACTTATTCACTACAAAGAATACGGAATCGTCAAAGCAATGACGCCAGATCTCGGGTATAGGATGAAGATTAAGCTTTTTTTCTAGACTATTGGGCAATGATTACAACAAACCCTTGGGTCCTAAATATAGTATCGGAAGGCTACAAAATTGTGTTCAGTCTTCCTCCTCCCTCAAATATTTTCAGGATTACTCCAGTTCAAAGAACAACTGTTCTTCAAGGAAATCTGGAAGTAGGGATTCGGAAGTTACTGGCTCAAAAGGCAATAATTCCGGTTCCCCCTTCCCAACAAGATCAGGGATATTATTCAACCGTATTTCTAGTAAAAAAGCCAGACGGGAAATTTCGGTTAATAATAAACCGAAAAAACTTGAACAAGTTCATAGAACAGGTTCAAAATGGAAACGATAAGATCAACTGTGAATCTGCTAAAAAAGGGAGACTTTTTGGCCTCCATAGACCTAAGAGACGCATATTACCATATTCAGGTATGCAAACAGTCTCAAAAATTCCTGCGAATAGCAGTCTATTTGGGGAAAGATCTTCTCCATTTTCAATTTCAGGTATTACCGTTTGGCATAATCTCAGCCCCCAGGATCTTCACGAAGGTGATGCTGGAGCTGGTGGCACATTTGAGAAGGAGAAACATCCTGATTGTCCCTTACCTAGACGACCTACTGATAGTAGGCGAGACAAGACAGTCCCTAGAGAACAATCTCTTTGTTACCGGTCAGACGCTGTATCTAGCGGGATGGTTAATAAATTGGGAAAAGTCTAAACCAGTCCCGTCCCAGGAAATAATTTTCTTGGGCCTCTCCCTAGACACCACTCGTCAGAGGACGTCTCTTACAGATCAAAAAGTGTCTGGAGTGGTAGAAAAAGTCACAAAGTCACATCCGTCTTGTACGATACGAGAAGCTATGAAACTACTAGGGACCTTAACTTCTTGCATCCCTGCAGTAAAGTGGGCTCAGTTCCACTCTCGAACTCTGCAACATTGGGTATTAACCTGCTGGGACAGAAACCAAAATTCACTGGAACAAACAGTTCTGATTCCCTTAGCAGTAAACCAGTCTCTTCAGTGGTGGAAACAAGTAAGTCACCTATGTCAGGGAATTCCATGGAATTCGGAGGAACAGGTGTTTGTCACAACAGACGCAAGTCCTTGGGGTTGGGGAGCGCATTACTCTCATCGCTATTTCCAAGGGGCCTGGGCAGACCACCAAAAAACTTGGTCATCAAACCAGAAGGAATTGATGGCAGTTTGGGAGACAATAAAAGTTGCGAGTCAATACATAAGAGGAAAGGATGTTCAAATAAGATCCGACAATACAACAGTGGTGGCATATTTAAATCATCAAGGTGGAACAAGGAGCCAATGCCTGAGCCAGATAACAGAAAAAAAAAATTCCCGGGCAGAAGAAAATATAAAATCCCTTTCATTAGTCCATTTAAAAGGAAGCTTAAATGTAAAAGCAGACTTCCTAAGCAGGGTCGAGATAAAACAAACAGAATGGAGTTTGAAGGAGTAAGTTTTTCGCCAAATAACAAAAAAGTGGGGGGTTCCCCAGATAGATCTCTTTGCGTCAGCCGCAAACGCAAAGGTGGATCGCTTTCTTTCCCTCAATCCAAAAGACTGAAACGAAGAGATAGATGCCTTATCAATAAAATGGGATTTTCATCTGGCTTATGCCCCCCCCCCCCCCCCTTTGCAACTAATATCTCGAGAAGATACGGCAAGACAGGGCTCACGTTATCCTGATAGCCCCATTATGGCCCAAAAAAATCATGGTTTCCACTGTTAAAGATCATGTCCATTCAAAGTCCGTGGATTCTTCCTTGGGATCAGGATTTGTTGTCGCAGGGACCAGTTCACCATCCCGGGGTGGAAAGGCTGCATTTGGCAGCCTGGAACCTGAAAGGATGATTCTAAAAGCTAGAGGCTTGTCAGATTCAGTCATCAATACTATGACGGGCAGTAGAAAAGAGAACCTCAAAAATCTATGGTAAAGTGTGGAGAACTTTTTAATACCTGGTGTATGAAAGAAAATGTATCCCCTGAAAAATTTTCCGTTCTTTCAGTTCTAGGTTTTTTACAGTCCGGGCTGGAGAAAGGTCTACGTCCCAATACACTAAGGGTTCACGTGTCGGCTCTTAGTGCAGTTTTTGATGAGAAAATTGCCAATCATTCTTGGATTATCAGATTCCTAAAAGGGGCAGACAGACTGAGACCATCGTTGAGATCCACGATTCCCCCCTGGGATCTCAATGTGGTTTTATCAGGCCTAATAGAAAGTCCTTTTGAACCCTTGTCAAATGTCTCAGTAAAATATATAACGCTAAAAACCCTGTTCTTAGTGGCAATTACGTCAGCTCGCAGGGTTAGTGAAATCCAGGCCCTAAAGATTAATGAGCCTTTCTGTATTATTTCTTCAGATAGAATTACGTTTAAATTGGATAACTCCTTCCTTCCCAAAGTTGTGTCTAATTTCCACAGGCAAGAAGAAATATTGGTTCCCTCGTTTTGTGACGACCCAAAAACAGAAGGAGAGGAAAGGTTTCATAAATTGGATGTACGCAGAGCAGTTCTAATATATTTAGAAGCTCCGAAAACCTTCAGAAAGACTGACTCTTTATTTGTTGAATTTGTTGGTACAAATAAGGGACAGAGAGCGACAAAAAATACTGTTTCCAGATGGATTAAAATGGCTATTTCAGAGTCATATAAAGCGCTAGGGAAATCACCTCCTGAAGCCTTTACAGCCCATTCTACAAGATCAGTTTCTGCCTCCTCGGCAAAAAGCTAACGCTTCACTAGAACAGATCTGTAGGGCGGCCACTTGGTCTAGCCCTAATACATTTATCAAACATTACAGAGTCCATGTTAAGGCAGGTCAAGATCTAGCCTTTGGGAGGAAAGTTCTTCAAGCTATAATCCCCCCCTAGTTGTTTAATATGTTATATCTCATGGTATGCAGTCATGGAGGATGAAAGGGGAAAAACCAAATTACGTACCGGTAATTCCCTTTTCATGAATCCTCCATGACGGCATAGGGGTTTCCCACCGAAAAATAAATAAATAAATAATATATATATATATATATATATATATATATATATATATATATTTTATATATATATTTATATATTAGTGTGTGTGTGTGTGTGTGTGTGTATTATATATATATATATATATATATATATATATATATATATATATATATATATATATATATATATATATATATATAGAAAGGAAAGTTCAAGGCAGCACTCCTCAGTATAAGAAGTTAGGGTGCCAGCAGTGGAAACACCTTACCAAGGTGTACAGTGTAGATAAAGAAAGACACCGCGGCACATCCGTTTAGTGAAAAGAGTGAGACCCTTTATTCACCCATGCGACGTTTCGGTCCGCTTGCTGGGACCATTTTCAAGCAATACAATACTGTGAGAATTCTGGGTATTTATGCAGTCATAATCAGTGCACATTCATAATTGACAATTAGCAAAACTTTACAAAAAAACAAAGTATCAATACATATCATAAATATAGAAATGTGTTCAGCCCGGAGGGAAGCAAGAATCAAAACCATAATCGATATATGCAAAACTTCCAGGTACGTATAAATATTAATAATACAGTGAAATACATAAGTGGCAATCACTATTGATTGCCACTTATGTATTTCACTGTATTATTAATATTTATACGTACCTGGAAGTTTTGCATATATCGATTATGGTTTTGATTCTTGCTTCCCTCCGGGCTGAACACATTTCTATATTTATGATATGTATTGATACTTTGTTTTTTGTAAAGTTTTGCTAATTGTCAATTATGAATGTGCACTGATTATGACTGCATAAATACCCAGAATTCTCACAGTATTGTATTGCTTGAAAATGGTCCCAGCAAGCGGACCGAAACGTCGCTTGGGTGAATAAAGGGTCTCACTCTTTTCACTAAACGGATGTGCCGCGGTGTCTTTCTTTCTTTATATATATATATATATATATATATATATATATATATATATATATATATATATATATATATATATATACATATACATATACATATACACAGTGGGGGAAATAATTATTTGACCCCTCACTGATTTTGTAAGTTTGTCCAATGACAAAGAAATGAAAAGTCTCAGAACAGTATCATTTCAATGGTAGGTTTATTGTAACAGTGGCAGATAGCACATCAAAAGGAAAATCGAAAAAATAACTTTAAATAAAAGATAGCAACTGATTTGCATTTCATTGAGTGAAATAAGTATTTGAACCCTCTAACAAAAAAAGACTTAATACTTGGTGGAAAAACCCTTGTTTGCAAGCACAGAGGTCAAACGTTTCTTGTAATTGATGACCAAGTTTGCGCACATTTTAGGAGGAATGTTGGTCCACTCCTCTTTGCAGATCATCTCTAAATCCCTAAGGTTTCGAGGCTGTCTCTGTGCAACTCTGAGCTTGAGCTCCCTCCATAGGTTTTCGATTGGATTAAGGTCCGGAGACTGACTAGGCCACTCCATGACCTTAATGTGCTTCTTCTTGAGCCACTCCTTTGTTGCCTTTGCTGTATGTTTTGGGTCATTGTCGTGCTGGAACACCCATCCACGACCCATTTTCAGTTTCCTGGCAGAGGGAAGGAGGTTGTCGCTCAGGATTTCACGATACATGGCTCCGTCCATTTTCCCGTTTATGCGAATAAGTTGTCCTGTGCCCTTAGCAGAAAAACACCCCCAAAGCAAAATGTTTCCACCCCCATGCTTGACGGTGGGGACGGTGTTTTGGGGGTCATAGGCAGCATTTTTCTTCCTCCAAACACAGCGAGTTGAGTTAATGCCAAAGAGCTCTATTTTGGTCTCATCAGACCACAGCACCTTCTCCCAGTCACTCTCTGAATCATTCAGGTGTTCATTGGCAAACTTCAGACGGGCCTGCACATGTGCCTTCCTGAGCAGGGGGACCTTGCGAGCCCTGCAGGATTTTAATCCATTGCGGTGTAATGTGTTTCCAATGGTTTTCTTGGTGACTGTGGTCCCTGCTAATTTGAGGTCATTAACTAACTCCTCCCGTGTAGTTCTAGGATGCTTTTTCACCTTTCTCAGAACCATTGACACCCCACGAGGTGAGATCTTGCGTGGAGCCCCAGAGCGAGGTCGATTGATGGTCATTTTGTGCTCCTTCCATTTTCGAACAATCGCACCAACAGTTGTCACCTTCTCTCCCAGCTTCTTGCTAATGGTTTTGTAGCCCATTCCAGCCTTGTGCAGGTCTACAATTTTGTCTCTGACATCCTTGGACAGCTCTTTGGTCTTTCCCATGTTGGAGAGTTTGGAGTCTGCTTGATTGATTGATTCTGTGGACAGGTGTCTTTTATACAGGTGACTAGTTAAGACAGGTGTCCTTAATGAGGGTGACTAATTGAGTAGAAGTGTCTAACCACTCTGTGGGAGCCAGAACTCTTAATGGTTGGTAGGGGTTCAAATACTTATTTCACTCAATGAAATGCAAATCAGTTGCTATCTTTTATTTAAAGTTATTTTTTCGATTTTCCTTTTGATGTGCTATCTGCCACTGTTACAATAAACCTACCATTGAAATGATACTGTTCTGAGACTTTTCATTTCTTTGTCATTGGACAAACTTACAAAATCAGTGAGGGGTCAAATAATTATTTCCCCCACTGTATGTATGTATATATATATATATATATATATATATATGTATATATATATATATATGTATATATATACACACATACACACACACACACACACACATATGTGTGTGTATATATATATATATATATATATATGTGTGTGTATATAGTATATATATGTGTGTGTATATAGTATATATATGTGTGTGTATATAGTATATATATGTGTATATGTATATATGTATGTATATATATTAATATATATATTAATATATATATTATATATATTAGTGTGTGTATATATATATATATTAGTGTGTATATGTGTGTGTGTATATATATATATATATATATATGTGTATGTGTATATATATTAATATATTATATATATTAGTGTGTATATGTGTGTATGTATGTATATATATATATATATATATATATATATATATATATATATATATATATATATATATATATATTGCTCAAAAAAATAAAGGGAACACAAAAATAACACATCCTAGATCTGAATTAATTAAATATTCTTCTGAAATACTTTGTTCTTTACATAGTTGAATGTGCTGACAACAAAATCACACAAAAAAAAAAAAATGGAAATCAAATTTTTTAACCCATGGCGGTCTGGATTTGGAGTCACCCTCAAAATTAAAGTGGAAAAACACACTACAGGCTGATCCAACTTTGATGTAATGTCCTTAAAACAAGTCAAAATGAGGCTCAGTAGTGTGTGTGGCCTCCACGTGCCTGTATGACTTCCCTACAACGCCTGTGCATGCTCCTGATGAGGTGGCGGACGGTCTCCTGAGGGATCTCCTCCCAGACCTGGACTAAAGCATCTGCCAACTCCTGGACAGTCTGTTGGTGGATAGAGCGAGACGTGATGTCCCAGATGTGCTCAACTGGATTCAGGTCTGGGGAACGGGCGGGCCAGTCCATAGCATCAATGCCTTTGTCTTGCAGGAACTGCTGACACACTCCAGCCACATGAGGTCTAGCATTGTCTTGCATTAGGAGGAACCCAGGGCCAACCGCACCAGCATATGGTCTCACAAGGGGTCTGAGGATCTCATCTCGGTACCTAATGGCAGTCAGGCTACCTCTGGCGAGCACATGGAGGGCTGTGCGGCCCTCCAAAGAAATGCCACCCCACACCATTACTGACCTAATGCCAAACCGGTCATGCTGGAGGATGTTGCAGACAGCAGAACGTTCTCCACGGCGTCTCCCGACTCTGTCACGTCTGTCACATGTGCTCAGTGTGAACCTGCTTTCATCTGTGAAGAGCACAGGGCGCCAGTGGCGAATTTGCCAATCTTGGTGTTTTCTGGAAAATGCCACACGTCCTGCACGGTGTTGGGCTGTAAGCACAACCCCCACCTGTGGACGTCGGGCCCTCATATCACCCTCATGGAGTCTGTTTCTGACCGTTTGAGCAGACACATGCACATTTGTGGCCTGCTGGAGGTCATTTTGCAGGGCTCTGGCAGTGCTCCTCCTGTTCCTCCTTGCACAAAGGCGGAGGTAGCGGTCCTGCTGCTGGGTTGTTGCCCTCCTACGGCCTCCTCCACGTCTCCTGATGTACTGGCCTGTCTCCTGGTAGCGCCTCCATGCTCTGGACACTACGCTGACAGACACAGCAAACCTTCTTGCCACAGCTCGCATTGATGTGCCATCCTGGATAAGCTGCACTACCTGAGCCACTTGTGTGGGTTGTAGACTCCGTCTCATGCTACCACTAGAGTGAAAGCACCGGCAGCATTCAAAAGTGACCAAAACATCAGCCAGGAAGCATAGGAACTGGTCAGGTCACCACCTGCAGAACCACTCCGTTATTGGGGGTGTCTTGCTAATTGCTATAATTTCCACCTGTTGTCTATCCCATTTGCACAACAGCATGTGAAATTGATTGTCACTCAGTGTTGCTTCCTAAGTGGACAGTTTGATTTCACAGAAGTGTGATTGACTTGGAGTTACATTGTGTTGTTTAAGTGTTCCCTTTATTTTTTTGAGCAGTGTATATATTATATAATATATATATATATATATATATATATATATATATATATATATATATATATATATATATTAGATGATAGGACTACACGTAGGTGATGGTGTGTGTGATGGTGTGCAAAAAAAAGTGAATAAATGAAAAGATTCGAAAGAACACTCTCTAGACTGTCGATCCAGAAAGACACTGAGGAGGAGCCAGAGGAGAGTCAAATTTATACTTCCTGTCCCTACCTGGTTGGAGGCGGGTCATCTCTCATGGTATGCCGTCATGGAGGATTCATGAAAAGGGAATTACCAGTACGTAATTTGGTTTTCTTTTTGAAATGTAAAAACATGGGGTGGAAAGTGGGCGGGGCTTCAGCAAATCAAGCGTGCAATATCTCGGAAACCAGTGCGGCGCAAACGTTTATTTTTGCGGCACAAATGCAGAACAAACGAATGGTGTATTTCTTTTTGAAATTTCAAAACATGTGGTGGAAAATGGGAGGGGTTTCAGCAAATCAAGCGCGCAATATCTCGGACACCAAAGCGGCGCAAACGTTCATTTTTGCAGCACAAATCGGCACAAACGCAGCAAAAACGAATGGTGTTTTTCTTTGACATTTAACCACTTAAGGACCACAGGTTTATACCCCCCTAAAGACCAGGCCCTTTTTTACAAATCGGCACTACACTACTTTCACCGTTTATTGCTCGGTCATGCAACTTACCACCCAAATGAATTTTACCTCCTTTTCTTCTCACTAATAGAGCTTTCATTTGGTGGTATTTCATTGCTGCTGACATTTTTACTTTTTTTGTTGTTAATCGAAATTTAACGATTTTTTTGCAAAAAAATGACATTTTTCACTTTCAGTTGTAAAATTTTGCAAAAAAAACGAGATCCATATATAAATGTTGCTCTAAATTTATTGTTCTACATGTCTTTGATAAAAAAAAAATGTTTGGGTAAAAAAAAAATGGTTTGGGTAAAAGTTATAGCGTTTACAAACTATGGTACAAAAATGTAAATTTCCGCTTTTTGAAGCAGCTCTGACTTTCTGAGCACCTGTCATGTTTCCTGAGGTTTTACAATGCCCAGACAGTACAAACACCACACAAATGACCCCATTTCGGAAAGTAGACACCCTAAGGTATTCGCTGATGGGCATAGTGAGTTCATAGAACTTTTTATTTTTTGTCACAAGTTAGCGGAAAATGATGATTTTTTTATTTATTTATTTTTTTCTTACAAAGTCTCATATTCCACTAACTTGTGACAAAAAATAAAAAGTTCTATGAACTCACTATGCCCATCACGAAATACCTTGGGATCTCTTCTTTCCAAAATGGGGTCACTTGTGGGGTAGTTATACTGCCCTGGCATTCTAGGGGCCCAAATGTGTGGTAAGGAGTTTGAAATCAAATTCTGTAAAAAATGACCAGTGAAATCCGAAAGGTGCTCTTTGGAATATGGGCCCCTTTGCCCACCTAGGCTGCAAAAAAGTGTCACACATCTGGTATCTCTGTATTCAGGAGAAGTTGAGGAATGTGTTTTGGGGTGTCTTTTTACATATACCCATGCTGGGTGAGATAAATATCTTGGTCAAATGCCAACTTTGTATAAAAAAATGGGAAAAGTTGTCTTTTGCCAAGATATTTCTCTCACCTAGCATGGGTATATGTAAAATGACACCCCAAAACACATTCCCCAACTTCTCCTGAGTACGGAGATACCACAGGAAATCTCGGCTCACGCGAGATGACGCCTATTGGCGTTAGCGTAGCCTGGGGGAGCCGCCGCAATGACGCCTTTCGGCGTTAGCGTGGCGGCAAGCGGTTAAGAACATGGGGTGGAAAGTGGGCAGGGCTTCATAAAAATCTAACGCGCAATATCTCAGGAACATTTTTGCGGCACAAACCAGCACAAACGAATGGTGTATTTCTTTTTGAAATTTAAGAACATGGGGTGCCAACTTCACACAGGTTAAGCAATTGTTAATGTCTTGGCGATAATCTCTGCCATTGAAGCATTGGGCCACCAACCTGTAGAGAAGGAGGCATCAGAATGTGTTGAGCCATATCCACACCCTCTGTCGCTGCTGGTATCTCCAGATGAACTCCATGCGGGAGGTTTATCAGTCATGTTGTAGCATGCATGGTTGATTTGTCTTCACAATTGGTGTAAATTGTGTCAAATTTACATAGATGAAAATAAGAAAATGGTGCATGTTGCCTTATGCTTTGGTGCCACTTGGAGGGCATATTGGACCTCATAGCATCTATAGACTGCAAATCCCAGTGTGGTCTGGCCCACTTACCTGCTTTTTTTTTTACCTCTGGCTTAAAGTAGCATACAGGTGACATCTAAATTGGCTTGTTTGGCAACAGCTTTTCCTTCCAATCTCCACATGCACGCGTTATTTGACTGGAAGTACATGTTTTCAATAGGGAAAGGGTCTTGAGGCATGTCCAGACACCTCTGGTTATGGGTCTGAGAATGTGGTGGCACAAAGCTTATTTTTTTTTTTTTTCTTTTAAAATGTGTTTTTATTACAAGAACATTTAAAAACTGTAGTTGGTATTGCTGTAATTGCACCAGTCAAGGTTGGCAACTATCTGAAAAATTCCAGGACAGCCTCAAAATTAGGAGACTTAAAGGAGTTTTCTGGTCTTCTTATAATGATGGCCCATACTTCAGTTTAAGCCATTAATATCTGATTGGTTGGGTAAGGCACCCTGCACCCTCACTGATTCACTTCAGTGGGAACAGCGCTGCAATATATACTGCACCACACAGACCGTATATTGAGGAGGAGAAGACCTCCAAAATATGTACTGCACCACACAGACTGTATATTGGGGAGGAGAAGACCTCCAAAATATGTACTGCACCACATAGACCGTATATAGGGGAGGAGAAGACCTTCAAAATATATATTGCACCACACAGACTGTATATAGGGGAGGAGAAGACCTGCAAAATATATACTGCACCACACAGACTGTGTATATAGGGGAAGAGAAGACCTCCAAAATATATACTGCACCACACAGACTGTATATAGCAGGCATACTCAACCTGCGGCCCTCCAGCTGTTGCAAAACTACAACTCCCCCATTCCCTGACAACCTACAGCTTTCATCCTACAGAAGGGCGTCATGGGAGGGTCACAGGTTAAGCATCCCTGGTATATAGGATAGGGGGAGACCTGACAATATATACTGCACCACACAGACTGTATATAGGGGAGGAGAAGAACTGCAAAATATATACTGCACCACACAGACTGCATATAGGGGAGGAGAAGACCTCCTCCTCCCCTATATACAGTCTGTGTGGTGCAGTATATATTTTGCAGAAGACCTACAAAATACATACTGCATCACACAGACTGTATATAGGGGAGGAGAAGACCTGACAATATATACTGCATCACATAGACTGTATATAGGGGAGGAGGAGAAGACCTGCAAAATATATACTACACCACACAGACTGTATATAGGACAGCGGGAGACCTGACAATATATACTGCACCACAGATGTATTTGGGGAGAAGGCCTGACTATATTTTGTCAATGATTCTCATTCACTTGATGTCTCTTCCTCACAATGTACAGCCACTATGTCAAGACGCTTCTCTAGCGCCCTTACCCCTCCAGCTAAGCTCTGGTTGCCATGTGTATGAAGGGCCAAGGAGTAGCTCTGGTTCCTATGTGTATGACGGGTAAGGACTATACAGTAGCTATAATGTATGCCGGAACCGAGTCATGTTGTGCTTCTGCATGTATAACACGTCAGTGCGCGCCTACACGTTGCCCATTTTAAAAACGGTCAGTACTGTCAAGTAAGACCGAGCGACCGCCCCTGTGACCTCACTATATTACCGTGGTGATTAAGAAATGGTAATATTACCTTTTCTTAATACAGTGGTATATTGTAGATACTAGTATATTGCCCAACCCTAGGACCTGCAAACAAGTGCAGTTTTCAAAACAGATCCACACAAAAAACGATGTGTGTTAATGGCGGTTTTTGGTGCGAATTTGATGCGATTTTGCTTAAGATCTCAGTCTTCTATTGAAAAGGGTGCAATTTCCGCACAGAAGGAAAAAGCAATATGTATGTGATTTATTTTTTTTATTTTATCTTTTTATTCCCCCCCCCCTGGCTTTTCTGGACTTAAATCGATGCTGAAAAACCGTGCATAATCCGCATTGTGTACAGGTATTCTAGAAGGACCAGCAGTAAAAAATTTGCTGTGTGCTTTAGTTTTCTTGACGAGGGAGGCGCTTGTACACAATATTGTGATTTGTATTTGGAGCTATAGACCTGTAATACATACAGGGCCAGATTTATTATTAGCTCAGGTCAAAATAATGGAGTGAAAAAGTCGCAAATTCTTGCGCAGTCGCTAAAACTGTGCAGAAATTTGCGACTTTTATTGGCTCTGCACTATGCTCGCCAGTTTTCTGAAAGTGGGCGTGTTTTCTTATGTAAATGAATCTCTAGACAGATTTACTATTGCTACAAGGAGGACCATGCTTATCTTATGCAACTTTTTTGTAAAGACGTGCGACTTTTGTAAAGCCGCTTACTGAAGGAAAAACTGCTACCGTCAAACCACATTTATCACAGTATTAACCCCTTAGTGACCAAGCCTGTTTGGGCCTTTATGACCAAGCGTTTTTCTTCCTTTTTTTATGGTCTCGTTCCAAGAGCTATAACTTTTTTATTTTTTCATCTATATAGCTTTATGAGGGCTTGTTTTTTACGGGACAAGTTGTAGTTTTTAATGGCGCCATTTTGGGGTACACATAACTTTCTGATTAACTTTTATTAACTCTTTCTGGGAGGGAGATAGGGAAAAATAGCAATACTGCCACTGCGTTTTTACATTATACATTTTTTGGCGTTCATTTTTCGGTACAAATAACATAATATCTTTATTCTCTGGGTCAGTACGATTACAGTGATACTAAATACTTATAATTTTGTTTACGTTTTACTACTTTTTTTGCAATAAAACACCTTTTATTAACCAAAAAAATTATTTTGCATTGCCACTTCACAAGACCCATAACTTTTTTTTTTTTTTTTTTTTTATATGGAATTGTGTGAGGGCTTGATTTTTGAAAGACGACTTGTATTTTTCATTGGCATGATTTTGGAGTAAATGCCGCTTTTTGATCGCTTGTTTTTACGTTTTTTTTCGGTGGAAACTAAGAATAAATTCGAAATTCTGTCTTTTTTTATTTTTTACAGCGTTCACCATAGGGGATAATTTATGTAGTCCCGGTCGTTACGGACGCGGCAATACCAAACATATGGGGGATATTTTCTTTTTGCAATTTTTTTCATTGAAAAGCGTATTTTCAATGGAAAAAAAACCATATTTTTTTATTTTATGGATTTTTTTAAATTTAATAAATGTGTATTTTTTTTCTATTTTTTTTACTACTTAATAGTCCCACAAGGGGACTCTAATATACAGTATTTTGATTGCTTTTAAAATGTAATGCATTATCTCTATAATGCATTGCATTTCAATAGCAATGCTATTCGAACATTGACCAGCAGGCTGCGCCAGAGAGGCACAGCCTGCTGGAAGTAACGGAAGAAAGGCTCGGGCCCTGATCGGAAGCAAGGTAAGCTTCCCAGCACATCAGCACCCCGCGATCGCATTTTCGGGGTGCTGATGGGAGACAGAGGGAGTCCGCTCCCTCTGTCACCACTTTACATGCAGCGGGCTCCATTGCGCCCGGCATGTAAATGGTTAAACAGCCGGATCGGCACTCCTGCCGTTCCGGGCTGTTAGAGCAGGGACCCGGCTCTCATGTGAGAGCCAGGTCCGCGCTCCCCGCTGCACGGGGGAGCCGTGCAGCGCTTAAACTGGGCCGCCGTAAAAACGCGGCATCCCAGCCTAAGGCCCCTTAGTGACCGCCGTAAAAACACGTATGGGTGGTCACTAAGGGGTTAAAGGACTATTAATAAATCTGACTTAGCCAAAAGTGACTTTGGACATATGTAAAAGTGGAGTAAGATGTAAGTGTAATGATAAATCTGGCCCACAGGGCCAGATTTATCATTACTCTGACAGCTCACTCCACTTTCACATATGGCTAAAGTCAGTTTTAGCCAAGTCAGATTTATGATCGGCCCTTTAAGACTGTAATAAATGTAGTTTGCCGGTAGCAGTTTATCCGTCAGTAAGCAGCTTTACAAAACTCGCATGTCTTTACGAAAAAGTCGCATGTTCTATTCAAAAGTCTCATAAGATAAGCATGGTCCTCACTGGAGTAAAATTGCGCATTTTTTTGCGACTTTTTAAATAGTCGCAATAGTAAATCTGTCTAGAGATTTTTACATAAGAAAACACGCCCACTTTCAGAAAACTAGCGAGCATAGTGCAGAGCAGAAAAAAGTAGCACATTTTTGCGCAGTTTTAGTGATTGCGCAAAAATTTGCGCCTTTTTCACGCCATTATTCTGGCCCACAGTCTTTAGGATTTAATATGAATTTCCAGTGTGACCTTAAAAATATCGGAAACATAGTTTTTCCATTCCGGTATGAATAATGTGCTGGGTAATGTCATGATATAAGGCTTTATGCTGTGATCTGGGCTTAGTTGACAGGGAGCCAATAATCTTGTTCTTACTCCATTTAATTTGACCTTTGCTCTGCAACCAGTCAGCATCTTTCAGCAGTATCGATTTCGAATCGACAGTTCAGTGTGGGTCTAATGAAGAACACTAGTATGATGAAAGCAGCGTAGAAGTACCGGCGGTGGGAGGGAATGGCACATTTTCTTCCAGCTGTTGTACATGATCTCGGAGAGTGTCATTGCTAATTGTACATTACCTTACATCTGTACAAATGCCACGTGCCAGCCTAGGAAGAGAACGAGGCTTCTCATTATTTATTAATCGTCTGATCTCTAAATTTAGTTAGTATAGTCATGGCTAACTCGGCATAGAATGTGCCCTAAACATTGAGGTCTCAACTCGTCAAGTCTCCATCGACGCGCTGACTTGTAATACGGGTGGCCGGGCAGGATTCTTTTTCAAAGAGACTAAAACTCTTTTTCCTGTTTCTGTTCAGATAGAGCAAGTGGATCTGGCATAAAGATGTCAGAAAGCAGGAAGCCTGGCGTGGCAGAGATGACCGAGCACTCACTTCCTGATGGCAGCACAACAGGCAACCTGAGCATGGTGGCAGACCATCAAGCTGTGTCCGGGAAGAGCCACACAGAGGGACAGAAGTTCATTACTTGTGAAAGAAGCTTGGAGTCACCCACCCTGTCCACAGGGACAGGAGGCAGGGCTAATCCTGACAGCAGCTTTCCTTCTGGGGATGTCGGGCAGAATAACAACCTCCTGCAACCTGAAGCAACACCACGAGGTAACGTGTCAGAAATAGAAACGCTCTCCAAGGACAGGACAGAAGAACGAGCCGACAACCTGATGGTAGACAAATTAATTACAGCATCTATCGTTCACTCAGATTGTTCATTGGAAACACAGGATGACTGCACTGAAGGGAGTAGTTTCTTAGAATGCACGAGTTTCATCCAGACTGTCCACACTGTAAGCAGCTCAGAAGATGGAGCTACAACGAGGATTATTAATACAGAGAGCCAAGTAGGTGAAACAGAACTTTGCCCGATAGGCAGTGCTAATCAGAAATGCCTGGAAGAACTGAACAAGTCTCAGAGGCAAGCAACAGTTGAGTTTATTGCGAGTCTCCTCAACGGGGACCTGAAAGAAAGTGAGAATTTCCTGGCTCACTTGGACTTCCAGGAGGAGACCTATTCTGAAGATGAAATGTCACCAAGCCCAGGGGAATCTGTCTTGGGGGATAACCTGCTATCACTAGATGAACTAGCAAAGAGGATAGAGATAGAGGAGGTAAGTTGTCATGTTTCATGATGTGTTTATATCTCACTTGTAGTCCTACCAAGCCGTTGTTATGGTAAAGTCACAGCATGTAAAGTACATGCCGTGTTTAGCCCTATATGCAGAGGGGAATGCACCTTACAACAAGAGCCATACCATCGTCCTAAATCAGAATTTCACACTTGCATCCCGTGTAAATCGACAGTACATGAGCATGCATTTCTTCTCACTGTAATTAAGGTTTATCATTTGTCTTGTGAGTAATCTTGAAAGTAGAGCTAATAATGCATACCGTGAGCTTATTCCTCCCTCCCTGAGTGTGCCTGTGTAGTGACGGGGGGGAAGGGGGGAATAGCTGTTTGGCCAACAGCTTTCTAATGTGTACTGCCAACTTTAAAGGGGTATTCCCATCATAGACAAATGGAGGCATATCGCCCCTATTGTCTGATAAGTGCGGGTCTCACCTCTGGGGCCCGCACCTACGC
Organism: Bufo bufo; assembly: GCF_905171765.1. NCBI lineage: Eukaryota > Metazoa > Chordata > Amphibia > Anura > Bufonidae > Bufo > Bufo bufo. Next base: position 424,101,108 of record NC_053392.1, on the reverse strand, counting down.
CTAGAACGGAGCGGAGAGAGTGGTGGCTGGAGGACCCCGGGTTTCCCAGCAACCGCTCCCATTCATTTCTATGGGGCCGACTGGCAGCCCCATAGAAATGAATGGAGGGCGGCTGCACATGCGCAGTGTGCCCATCACCTTTCCCCACTCCGTTCTCAGTGTAGGTGCTAGCGATATGCCCCCATATACCCCTTTAACCTCCCAATCCTCCTGTACATATGCATGCTTGACTGGGCTGAGCATGCATATGTAGTGAGTAGAAGAAAGTCACCACCACCAGCAGCAGCTTATCTCCTGAGAACCTAAGGATCGGACCATTGCAGTCCAACTTGCCTGATCCTTATCTCCTCCAACATTAGCCGTCAGGAGACCTCTATACACATATGGGGAGATTTATCAAAACTGATGTAAAGGAAAATTGGCAGCCAATCACACCTCGCCTTTCATTTTCTAAAGGAGCTCTGAAAAATGAAAGATAGAATCTGATTGCTTGTTATGGGCACCTAAGCCCATAAACCTAATATGTTGGCCAGCTTTAAGCTGGACATGCACATTCAATAGCTGGCAGCCGAACCATCATTTGGCCAACAGCTCTCTCTTTGGACTCCCTCACAGCTCCTCCATACACATGTACTTTTGACTCGGCTGAAAGTGTACCTGTTTTCAGTCGGAAGAGGTGAACAAGCTGCTGCCCACACACTTACGGTGGCAGCTTACCTCCCAGAAAAACGGTTCAGGTGAAAATATTAGGCTACTTTCACACTAGCGTTAATATTTTTCGGTATTGAGATCCATCATAGGTTCTCAATACCGGAGGAAAATGCTTCAGTTCAGTCAATGAGGACAAAAGTAACTGAACAGAACAGAATGCTCCAAAATGCGTTCCGTTCTCATACCAGGGAGCAAACCACAGCATGCTGCGGTTTTCTTTCCGTCGTGGGATGCGGAACAAAACTGATCCGTCATGACCCACAATGCAAGTCAATGGGGATGGATCAGTTTTCTCTGCCACAATAGAAAACGGATCTGTCCCCCATTGACTTTTAATGGAGTTCATGACGAATCAGTCTTCGGTATGTTGCAGATAATACAACCGGATCCGTTCATGACAGACACAGTTGGTTGTATTATCAGTAACTGAAGCTGAACCCTGCCGGTTCCAGCAAAAACGCTAGTGTGAAAGTAGCCTTAATTTCACCCGATCCTTCTCTCCCCCCAACATCATCTGTCAGGGAAGAGTCGGGAGCCCCCCATACGCATACCAGTGTATGCCAAACCTGCCGTTCCTGGTGGGACAATACCCTAATGTGCCGGAGGCCTTTAGGCTCAGCTCCTGATAAGTAAAGCAAAATTTAGCGGCTATGCAAATGATATATATAATGTGGTAGAAAATGCTGCTTAACCATACAACTTACCACCCAAATGAATTTTACCTCCTTTTCTTCTCACTAATAGAGATTTCATTTGGTGGTATTTCATTGCTGCTGACATTTTTACTTTTTTTTGTTATTAATCGAAATTTAACAATTTTTTTTAAAAAAATGACATTTTTCACTTTCAGTTGTAATTTTTTTTTTTTAAAAACTACATTTCTATATAAAATTTTCTCTAAATTTATTGTTCTACATGTCTTTGATAAAAAAAAAATTGGGTAAAAAAAATGGTTTGGGTAAAAGTTATAGCGTTTACAAACTATGGTACAAAAATGTGATTTTCCGCATTTTGAAGCAACTCTGACTTTCTGAGCACCTTTCATGTTTCCTGAGGTTCTACAATGGCCAGACAGTACAAACACCCCACAAATGACCCCATTTCGGAAAGTAGACACCCTAAGGTATTCACTGATGGGCATAGTGAGTTCATAGAACTTTTTATTTTTTGCCACAAGTTAGCGGAAAATGATGATTTTTTTTTTTTTTTTCCATGAACTCTCACTATGCCGTCACAAAATACCTTGGGGTGTCTTCTTTCCAAAATGGGGTCACTTGTGAGGTAGTTATACTGCCCTGGCATTTTAGGGGCCCTAATGCGTGAGAAGAAGTCTGGAATCCAAATGTGTAAAAAATGCCCTGTAAAATCCTAAAAGTACTCATTGGAATTTGGGCCCTTTGCCCACCTAGGCTGCAAAAAAGTGTCACACGTGGTATCGCCGTACTCATGAGAAGTAGGGCAATGTGTTTTGGGGTGTATTTTTACATATACCCATGCTGGGTGAGAGAAATATCTCTCTAAAAGTCATCTTTTCCAATTTTTTTATACAAAGTTGTCATTATAGAGAGATATTTCTCTCACCCAGCATGGGTATATGTAAAAAGACACCCCAAAACACATTGCCCAACTTCTCCTGAGTACAGCGATACCACATGTGTGACACTTTTTTGCAGGCTACGTGCGCAAAGGGGCCCAAATTCCAATGAGTATCTTTTAGGAGGGCATTTGGATTCCAGACTTCTTCATACGCTTTAGGGCCCCTAAAATGCCAGGGCAGTATAAATACCCCACATGTGACCCCATTTTGGAAAGAAGACACTCCAAGGTATTCCGTGAGGGGCATGGCGAGTTCATAAAAGTTGGGTTTTTTTGGGTTTATTTCTCACAAAGTCTCCCTTTCCGCTAACTTGTGACAAAAAATAAAATTTTACATGAACTCGTCATGCCCCTCACAAAATACCTTGAGGTATCTTCTTTCCAAAATGGGGTCACATGTGGGGTATTTATACTGCCCTGGCATTTTAGGGGCCCTAAAGCGTGAGAAGAAGTCTGGAATTTTTACGCATTTGGATTCCGTAAGGGGTATGGTGAGTTCATGTGAGATTTTATTTTTTGTCACAAGTTAGTGGAATATGAGACTTTGTAAGAAATAATAAATAAATAAAATATCAATTTCCGCTAACTTGTGCCAAAAAAATGTCTGAATGGAGCCTTACAGGGGGGTGATCAATGACAGGGGGGTGATCAGGGAGTCTATATGGGGTGATCACCCCCCTGTCATTGATCACCCCCCCCCCGTAAGGCTCCATTCAGAGGTCCGTATGTGTTTTGCGGATCCACGGATCCATGGCTCGGATCCGCAAAACACATACGGACGTCTGAATGGAGCCTTACACGGGGGTGATCAGGGAGTCTATATGGGGTGATCACCCCCTGTCATTGATCACACCCCTGTAAGGCTCCATGCAGACGTCCGTATGTGTTTTGCGGATCCGATCCATGGATCTGTAAAACACATACGGACCTCTGAATGGAGCCTTACAGGGGGGTGATCACCCCATATAGACTCCCTGATCACCCCCCTGTCATTGATCACCCCCCTGTAAGGCTCCATGCAGACGTCCGTATGTGTTTTGCGGATCCATGGATCGATGAATCTGTGGATCCACAAAACACATACGGACCTCTGAATGGAGCCTTTCAGGGGGGTGATCAATGACAGGGGGGTGATCACCCCATATAGACTTCCTGATCACACCCCTGTAAGGCTCCATTCAGACGTCCGTATGTGTTTTGCGGATCCGATCCGTGGATCCGGAAAACACATACGGACCTCTGAATGGAGCCAGCCTTACAGGGGGGTGATCAATGACAGGGGGGTGATCAGGGAGTCTATATGGGCTATATGTCATTGATCACCCCCCTGTAAGGCTCCATTCAGACGTCCGTATGTGTTTTGCGGATCCGCGGATCCATGGATCGGATCCGCAAAACACATACGGACTTCTGAATGGAGCCTTACAGGGGGGTGATCAATGACAGGGGGTGATCAATGACAGGGGGTGTTCAGGGAGTCTAATATGGGGTGATCAGGGGTTAGTAGTGTAGTGGTGTTTGGTGCTACTTTTTACAGAGCTGCCTGTGTCCTCTGGTGGTCGATCCAAGCAAAAGGGACCACCAGAGGACCAGGTAGCAGGTATATTAGACGCTGTTATCAAAACAGCGTCTAATATACCTTTTAGGGGTTAAAAAAATTGCATCTACAGCCGCTGGCAGGCTGTAGATCAGCTAGTTTGCCTCCGGTTCCTGTGAACGCGCGCGCCTGTGTGCGCGCGTTCACAGGAAATCTCGCGTCTCGCGAGAGGACGCGCCGGTGCATCCACCCAGAATAACAGGGCCGCCGCATAGACGCAATCCTGCGTACGGCGGTCCTGTAGTGGTTAAAGGTTACCATACACTTGGAGAGGTTGTAAGTACAGTAAATTGTCTTGGAGAAGGTAATACTGTGTCCTTGCAGTAAAAGATGTTGTCCTTGTTCAGAACTCCTTAAAAGATGGCCTACTCTCTCAGGATGGCCTCCTAACTTGGCCAAGTTCACACTTTTTATTTGGTCAGTTATTTCCTTCAGTTATTGTGATCCAAAACCAGGTGTGGGTCAAAAAGACAGAAGAGGAGCAAAGCTTTCCATAATACCTTCTCTATTGCTGTTTTCACACCTAAACTCCGGAATATTTCCAGATTACCAGGTCCAGAGATTTACCAGAGTTACATGTAGCCATCACCCCAGAGATGTTCCATGTCGGGTGCGTTCTCACCATAGAGGAAATGTTCCAGGTGCCTAGACAAGGGGCAGGAATGTTGGTCATGGCCATAGTGATTTTCTGGAACATTTGCTGCAGTTTTCTCACATGCGCTCACTCGGACTTAACCCGGAGTTAGTATTAGGGCTCTGGGAAGAAAAAGTCTGGGTAAAGTCCGGGACTGATATTGCGGATGTGCGCATTCACACATACAGCCCCTCCGCGTAAACTCCAGAAAATGTCAGGATTCCACTGTAAGTGTGAATGGGGCTTAAGTAGGCTTCACTGCTGGTTTTTGATCACAATAACTGCTGGAAATAACTGACCAAATAACTCGTGTGAACCAAGCCTAAGGCTGTTCAGATATGTCCCCATCTAAGCAAAAATACAGCTGTAATTCCAGATCACTTCCGAATTGCTATACAGATAAGGATATCGGCCTCCGTTATCGTGGACTTGTGGCAGGAAGTCAGGGAAACGTGGACCTCTTTTGAACCAAGTTCCCTTAAAGGGGTTGTGTAAGTTCAATAAAAACTCAGGCTGCCTGTGTAAATATGCGAAAATAACAAAATTGGGCTACTTTCACACTCGCGTTTTGTGCGGATCCCTTTATTATTATTTTTAACATAGCCAATTCATTGAAAGTCAATGGAGGACGGATCCGTTTTCTATTGTGCCAGATTGTGTCAGTGAAAACTGATCCGTTCCCATTGACTTACATTGTGTGCCAGGACAGATCCGTTTGGTTCAGTTTCATCAGACGGACACCAAATCGCTGCAAGCAGCGTTTTGGTGTCCGCCTCCAAAGCGGATGGAGAAGGAACGGAGGCAAACTCATGCATTCTGAGCGGATCCTTATCCATTCAGAATGCATTGGGGCAAAACTGATCCGTTTTAGACCGCTTGTGAGAGCCCTGAACGGATCTCACAAAGGGAAAGCCAAAACGCCAGTGTGAAAGTAGACTAAGTGATACTTGCCACATTTCTCACCCGCCAATGAGCTGTTTGTTTTCTTGTAACATCCAGTAGACCGCAGAGGGCAGTGATCAGCTGCAGGTGACTTGTATGTACAGAATGTCACTATTACAACCAGTTGGTGACATCAGTAGCGAGGATTGAAGCGCAGCGCTGGAAGTGTCGGTAAATATCGCTTCGTTTGTTATTCTAACATAGGCATCACCAGCTGTTCTGAAACTACAACTCCCAGAATGCTCCATTCACTTCTATGGGAGTTAAAAGAACAGCCGAGCATGTTGCATTCTGGGAGTTGTAGTTTCACAGTAGCTGGAGCACCGAAGGTTGCTGATCCCTGTTGTAGCACATTTACAGGGGCTGTCCAAGTTCTAATTAGAACTCTGACAATCCCCGATAAAACAATCGGTACAAGTGATCTGTGCTGACAAATTGTGGCCAGGGATCTGATGGATGTTTCCATCTGAAGAACTTCGTTATTTACATGACGTGTGCTGCAGGTTTTTAAGGTAAAGGTGTTTTTTTTTTTGTTTAGAAGAAAAAAAACTTAGTGAAAAAGTAACCTGTGAGGCAGCCACGTATGGTGCTGAGGTTTACATGTATACTACTATTTTGAGATAACAGGGAAAGAGGAAGGGCCTAGGGGAATAGAGGCCGGGCCCTCATGTTTCAGGTGTATTTGGTTTCCCATGTGCTTTTTTTCTCCCCACTTGGGTGATCTAGGGTTAAATACTTGCAGAAACAATAAAAATTAGGAGTAAGTTTTGTACTTTTTTTTTATGATACATAGCTGTGTACAGAGACACATGACTAGTGACAAAGGTGGAAAACCGTCTGCTGCTGTGAAGTCTGACATTGAGGAGTGTAGCTAGTAGACATGCATGGAAAACAACCCAATATGAAGGCATATCGCCTAACCAGCTTCACCTTACCCCTATGTTCCCCCACCATTTACCTGACTGCAGCTGTGGCATACCGGGATACCCACGACTGGCCTAGGCGGTATAAAGACCACCCCACGACTGGCCTAGGCGGTATAAAGACCACCCCACGACTGGCCTAGGCGGTATAAAGACCACCCCACAACTGGCCTAGGCGGTATAAAGACCACCCCACGACTGGCCTCGGCGGTATAAAGACCACCCCACGACTGGTCTCGGCGGTATAAAGACCACCCCACGGACGCCATTAGTTTGTTGCACCAGTCACATGGGTGTACGTGATGTAGCAGGCTGGTTTTAAATCTGTAGAGAAACAGATGGGCGCACCATAGGGTAATTCTGTGGGTGTATAATGGTGAACAAAAAGAATTGGCAAGGCTCACCTTGTGTGGTTGTGCGGATATAGGCACAACACTATTGTAGGTATTTTCAAACAAGCCTGGACGTCTGGATATGGCGGTCTGCAGCCTCGGGACCACGAGGGATCTTCAAAAGGAGAAGCCTGGAGCCCCCAAGAAGATAGTAGTGCAAGAAAACAAAACACGTCCCACGGCGCGAATTACCGTCTACCAGTCACCAGGGTCAAGAAGGAATCTTTTAATGCAGCAATACAACGCGTTTCGGGGAATCACTCCCCTTCATCAGGTACAAAAGAGCTGCACAAGTGTAACAGCACAAAGCTACACACATTTATACATACAAACATACCGCCTTAAGGAGGTCACAAGGTCAGAAGGGAGGAGTTTTGGATATTGTCTAGATGAACAATGACACATATAATGTGCATATTGGCAGGTTCTCATAATAGACCGCCGATGTGCACATTCCAACCACATCTATGCTGTATGAAGCAGAAAAACGCATTAATAACAGTCCATTTAAAAAGATCTCAAATGGCTACGCCCATATAGGGCTGACCTTAAGGAGTATGCAATTAAAAAGTGCATCACAAAGGTCCTGATCATGCAGATAAATGATGTGATCCTATTGAGGGTTCAGGACCTGCATCACATGAGCGGATCCTAGTCACGTGAGGACCGTTACCTAGTTACAGGAATGCTTCAATGATAAGAAGGCCGTCTTCTATAAGGAAGCTGGCCTGCATCATTCGGCCCGACGTCATGTGACCCGTATCACATGAGTAGATTCCGGTCATGTGAGGGCCGTTACCTGGTTACAGGGAAGCTTCATTCGGTATATAGTAAAAGAAAAAGAAGAAGGATCATATATATAACATAATAATGTCTTGCAAATACAATGATTAGATTCCCACAAGAAAAAGGAAAGAGTACATATATAAAAAAGTGGCATAATATGGCTTTAAAAAGATTATTTGATTATTAAAAATATATATGTATATAAAAAATATATATGTATATAAAAATGACACATGATCTTATATATAAATATGACAGGTTATATAAAACAGTTATATAAAAGTGCACTGTGTACACACTTTTAAAAATAAATTAGATGACATTTGCCACTCGTTTAGAATGCTGGATAAAACATTCCTACTAATGGAAAGAATATTGATAAAAATATATATAAGTGAATTGGAGCACTGTGTGATCCAACCACATAATAGATGGCAGTTACTAGTGTAGAATCTGGGGGATATAAAGGTGGGCGCATGCGTGCAATAGAGGAAAAAACACACATGCGTCCGCCAACCTACCCAGAAAGGATGTATAATCAGCACCAGAGTCTGCCATATTGGTAATACAGCTTACAATTGGACCTATTGGTTTGTAAAAAGAAGAAGGTACAAGACAACAGTTGTATAAATGAGGGTCTAAACCTGATAGAGAAAAGAAGAAATTATTTCTCATATTCTCCGTTAGTAATCTGATACTAACAAAGGTGAAATCTATAGGTTAATTTCAAATGCCTCATTTAAACCCTGAGGACTCAGGCTATTAAGTTTATAAATCCAGAACATTTCACGTCTTTTAATTGTTTGTGTAATGTTCCGGGTATCGGCATGAATTTTCTCTATAGGTATAACGGAAATGCTTGAAAATAGACCCTGATGTTTATTCGTAATGTGTCTTGATACACTATGCTGCATAAATTTCTTCTTAGTGTTTGAACGATGCTTGTTCAATCTGTTACGCAACGTCTGTGTGGTGCGACTTACGTACTGTAATCCACATTGGCATTCAAGCACGTAGATCACGGTATTTGACCCACAGTCCATTGGTTGCTTAATATTAAAAGTTTCCCCAGTGGTGTTATTACGAAAAGAAGTAGACTTTCGTATAGAGAGGCAACATAGACACTTTGGTTGTCTGCATTTTGTGCTACCCACTGGTCTAGATTGTATAAATGAACTGGTATTTGGCCCAGTTACTTTATAATGTGTTTCACGTAACTTGCTTGGTGCTAACAAATTTTTTAGGGTTTTTGCTCTCCTGAAAGTCAGAGGCGGGTGACTTGGTAAAGATTTGCCTATATATGGGTCTTTTTTAATAATATGCCAATGTTTAAAAAGAATATTCCTCACATCCTTATGATTGCTACTAAAGGTAGTGATAAAATTGGCACCCCATTTTTTGTCTTGCTGTTTGTCCTTTGCCTGATCTTTCTGGCTAACTAATAGGCAATTTTCTTGTGTAAGAGCCTTAGCTCGATTGTAAGCCGCCTCAATGACTCCATGAGGGTAGCCTTTTTCCTGAAACCTTTTGCGAATTATCTCTATCTGGGACGCATGATTGTTCAAGAATTGAATTCTTGGATTTAGAAATGAATGCTATTGGTGATAAAATTGTAACACGCACGTATTTCAAAAAGGTTGACTGTAATAGTTACCTTGAGTATTCTAGCCTCCATTTTAAAAAATGGAAGACGAATATTCCCTTTAGTCAATTCAAGAGACTAAGGAGGAATTGTTCACTCACTAGGGATTTTATCTCACAAAGTGAGATAATTTGCAAAAGGTTTCAGGAAAAATGCTACCCTCATGGAGTCATTGAGGCGACTTACAATCGAGCTAAGGCTCTTACACAAGAAAATTGCCTATTAGTTAGCCAGAAAGATCAGGCAAAGGACAAACAGCAAAACAAAAAATGGGGTGCCAATTTTATCACTACCTTTAGTAGCAATCATAAGGATGTGAGGAATATTCTTTTTAAACATTGGCATATTATTAAAAAAGACCCATATATAGGCAAATCTTTACCAAGTCACCCGCCTCTGACTTTCAGGAGAGCAAAAACCCTAAAAAATTTGTTAGCACCAAGCAAGTTACGTGAAACACATTATAAAGTAACTGGGCCAAATACCAGTTCATTTATACCATCTAGACCAGTGGGTAGCACAAAATGCGGACAACCAAAGTGTCTATGTTGCCTCTCTATACGAAAGTCTACTTCTTTTCGTAATAATAACACCACTGGGGAAACTTTTAATATTAAACAACCAATGGACTGTGGGTCAAATACCGTGATCTACGTGCTTGAATGCCAATGTGGATTACAGTACGTAAGTCGCACCACACAGACGTTGCGTAACAGATTGAACAAGCATCGTTCAAACACTAAGAAGAAATTTATGCAGCATAGTGTATCAAGACACATTACGAATAAACATCAGGGTCTATTTTCAAGCATTTCCGTTATACCTATAGAGAAAATTCATGCCTTACCCGGAACATTACACAAACAATTAAAAGACGTGAAATGTTCTGGATTTATAAACTTAATAGCCTGAGTCCTCTGGGTTTAAATGAGGCATTTGAAATTAACCTATAGATTTCACCTTTGTTAGTATCAGATTACTAACGGAGAATATGAGAAATAATTTCTTCTTTTCTCTATCAGGTTTAGACCCTCATTTATACAACTGTTGTCTTGTACCTTCTTCTTTTTACAAACCAATAGGTCCAATTGTAAGCTGTATTACCAATATGGCAGACTCTGGTGCTGATTATACATCCTTTCTGGGTAGGTTGGCGGACGCATGTGTGTTTTTTCCTCTATTGCACGCATGCGCCCACCTTTATATCCCCCAGATTCTACACTAGTAACTGCCATCTATTATGTGGTTGGATCACACAGTGCTCCAATTCACTTATATATATTTTTATCAATATTCTTTCCATTAGTAGGAATGTTTTATCCAGCATTCTAAACGAGTGGCAAATGTCATCTAATTTATTTTTAAGTGTGCACACAGTGCACTTTTATATAACTGTTTTATATAACATGTCATATTTATATATAAGATCATGTGTCATTTTTATATACATATATATTTTTTATATACATATATATTTTTAATAATCATCAAATAATCTTTTTAAAGCCATATTATGCCACTTTTTTATATATGTACTCTTTCCTTTTTCTTGTGGGAATCTAATCATTGTATTTGCAAGACATTATTATGTTATATATATGATCCTTTTTCTTTTACTATATACCGAATGAAGCTTCCCTGTAACCAGGTAACGGCCCTCACATGACCGGAATCTACTCATGTGATACGGGTCACATGACGTCGGGCCGAATGATGCAGGCCAGCTTCCTTATAGAAGACGGCCTTCTTATCATTGAAGCATTCCTGTAACTAGGTAACGGTCCTCACGTGACTAGGATCCGCTCATGTGATGCAGGTCCTGAACCCTCAATAGGATCACATCATTTATCTGCATGATCAGGACCTTTGTGATGCACTTTCAATTGCATACTCCTTAAGGTCAGCCCTATATGGGCGTAGCCATTTGAGATCTTTTTAAATGGACTGTTATTAGTGCGTTTTTCTGCTTCATACAGCATAGATGTGGTTGGAATGTGCACATCGGCGGTCTATTATGAGAACCTGCCAATATGCACATTATATGTGTCATTGTTCATCTAGACAATATCCAAAACTCCTCCCTTCTGACCTTGTGACCTCCTTATGGCGGTATGTTTGTATGTATAAATGTGTGTAGCTTTGTGCTGTTACACTTGTGCAGCTCTTTTGTACCTGATGAAGGGGAGTGATTCCCCGAAACGCGTTGTATTGCTGCATTAAAAGATTCCTTCTTGACCCTGGTGACTGGTAGACGGTAATTCGCGCCGTGGGACGTGTTTTGTTTTCTTGCACATGGGTGTACGGACACATCACTGCTGGAGCAGCTGTGCATAGATGACAGGGGAAGAAATAGTTAAATGTCGCCTTGGACATGTTTTGCCCAACGCTGAAACCCATTTTAAATGGATTTTCATATTATTTGAATGTGGATATTATAGCGATTGTATCCACCATTATATCCTAACTGAATGCACCATTTGTATGTAGCATTGCCGCTTTCTGCTTGTGATCACACTTTCTGACAAAAGGTATAGTAAATGTAGCGTTGCGAAACCATGCCCCTTCCTCTAAGCCACGCTCAAAAAGTCCCAAATTCTGGTGCACACATGCTGTGTGCCATAATGGGTAACTTTTTTACCCCATAATTGTGGCGTATAGGCCTAGATAAAGGTTTCCTCATGACGTGTGTTGTGATTGTGACATGTGCTGGAAGCAGACAGCAGACACGTGCAAGCAGTGCCAGGACAGCTGTTCTACAAAGGAACACAGTCATGTAGTATGATCTCATTTGTATGTGATGTCTGGACAACTTTGCAGTTATGTGCCCTGTGTCAGGCTCCTCATAAAATCTGTTCTAAAATGTCCAATATATTGTAGTAACAGTATAACATAATTATAATGATCCGCATACTTTTAGCCCAGGTATCCTTGATATGATCTTCACCAGCATATAGATCTCTCCTAATAAGTGCATTTAAAGGGGTTGTCCCACAAAAAATATTCCTAAATAATTTTCTTATTTCATGTAATTAAAAATGTATTATAGCCACTGAGTTATTCACGGAAATTGATCTGTATAGTGCCACCTGCTGTTTGCTCTAATTTCTGTGTCGTCCTCACTGAGGTGGACGCACATGCTCAGTTCCATCCATCAACTGTAACATAGCCTGAAAAAAGACACGCACCCATCCAGTTCAGCCTATTATCCCACGGAGTTGATCCAGAGAAGGGCAAAAAATCATCATGAGGTAGAAGCCAGTGTTCCTAATTTTTTAGGGGAGACATTCTTCCCGACTCAAATCAGACAACAGAATAGCTCCCTGGATCAATGACCTTTTCAGAAATCTAAGAACTATAGCCTGTAATATTATTATACTCTAGAAATGCATCCAGACCCCTCTTGGAACTCTTTTAGTGAGTTCAACTGTCACCAGCTGCAGCAGACAAGACAGGCCGCTTGAGAAAGGGGACACACCCCTGAACTGCAGCAGAAAGGGCACACACCCCTGAACTGCAGCAGAAAGGGCACACACCCCTGAACTGCAGCAGAAAGGGCACACACCCCTGAACTGCAGCAGAAAGGGCACACACCCCTGAACTGCAGCAGAAAGGGCACACACCCCTGAACTGCAGCAGAAAGGACACACACCCCTGAACTGCAGCAGAAAGGACACGCCCCCTGAACTGCAGCAGAAAGGACACGCCCCTTGAACTGCAGCAGAAAGGACACGCCCCCTGAACTGCAGCAGAAAGGACACGCCCCCTGAACTGCAGCAGAAAGCACATGCCCCTGAACTGCAGCAGAAAGGACACGCCCATTGAGCTACCATCTTACTGAGCAATTGGAACAATGAATGGGGAGATCCCTGAATTCATGTCAGGTACAGGGCTGGTTTTAGCTTTGTTAGAAAGAGGTTGCCATGTAGTATATATGATGTATGTTTTTCATTTCTTACACTAATCCTGGAATAACCCCTTTAACCGCCTCCGGACCGCCTAACGCAGGATCGCGTTCTGGAGGCGGCACATCTACGCGTCATCTCGCGAGACGCGAGATTACGCTCACAGCCGGCCCGCGCATGCGCATCGCGGGCCGGCAAAAGTTAGAGGACAAGGTCGTCATCAACCTGCCAGCCAATGATCGTCGCTGGCAGGCTGATGATTTTCAAAAAAACTAATCAGAAGCCATCTAACACATTATATTTATAAATATAATGTGTTAAATGGCTTCTGTGCTCCTCTGCTGGTTATTTTCGTCGGTTGGTCCCAGCAGAGGAGCACACATCACTGTAAGTACACAAGACACAACACTTAGCCCTTGATCACCCCTTGATCGCCCCTGTCAATCACCTAGTGAAAGGGAAAAAAGTGATCAGTGTAAACTGTCACTTTTTTTTTTTCACCAGTATTGACGGTTAGGTTTAGGATAGTTTAGGCCCCTTTGTTAGGCGGTTAGCGCCCAGCCCACCGCACCGCAGTCACTGATTCGCTGATTAGCGTATAGCTAATCAGCATTTGTACTTTTATAGTATCTGTAAGTGATCAGAACTGATCAGTCAGATCTATAATAGTATTAGGCCCCCTGCACACGATCAGGATTGCGAGCGGATTTTCCGCGCGGATTTGCGTGCGGAAAATCCGCACCGTAGGTCATGTCCATTGTATTCTATGAGAATTTGAAATTCTCAATGCACACGATGCGGATTTTTTCCGCGCGGATTTTGACCTGCGGTGCGGATTTTAAAATCCGCGACATGTCAATTTTTTTTTTTTTTCCTGACCGGATTTTCTTCATTCACTTAGTAAAATCCGCATGTGAAAAATCCGCACCAAATCCGCATGCAAATCTGCACCAATTGATGCGGATTGACCGCACAGATTTGCCTGCGAACACCTGCGGATTTCAGTGCGGATGCTCCGCACATGAATCCTGAACGTGTGCATATACCCTTAGTGTCACCTTAGTTCGCCCTCCACCCAAAACGCTGTGTTTGCCCGATCAGGCCTGATCGGTCGCCCACACGTGCGTTCACCCACGCCCGCCCCGCCGAAGTGACAAAAATGTTTTATTTTTTTTATCACTGCACAATCACTTTACAAGCGCTGCGGCGATAAAAAAAATCAGTTTTGATATTTTTTATCAAGCGCAGTGGCTTCCGGTACTTCGCTAGCCTCCCATTTGTAAGACAGGCTTGCTTTTTTTCCTTGGGTAGTCTCAGGGAATACCCCCTAAATTTAGTTGACCAAATGGCAAATAAGGGGTATTCTTCTGAAGAGGCCTACAGGATTCTGACCCAGTCGGATGAGGAATGGGAACCCTCATCTGACGAGTTCAGCGTGTCAGAATATGAACCTGTAGAAAGCAGTGGCAGTCTGACCCAAAGTTCGGACGAGGAGGTTGAGGTCCCTGATACCACCAGGCCTACCCGGCCCCATGTTGCTAGACCACAGGTTGCGCAGGATCCGCTTCAAGGGCAGCAGAGTGGGGCTGGCGCTGTCGGATTACGTGGTGAGGCATACACCAGCAGCGCAGCCCATCCTGAACCTAGTACCAGCACTGCCGTACAACATGGTGAAGTGGCGAGCACCAGAAGGGCAGTTGAAGCTGGTACGGTGGCACGTGCAGTAGTTCCCCCGTCGCAGCCACTGCACAGACAGGCCCGTAGAGCCCCTAGATTCCCTGAGGTGCTGGCAAACCCTGATTGGCAGCCCCCAACTTAAACCGCACCAGTAGTTCCCCCTTTCACCGCCCAGTCTGGAGTTCGGGTTGAGACAGCTCAGATCGGTTCGGCACTGGGATTTTTTGAGCGGTTCTTGACTGCGGAGCTCTTGGACTTAGTCGTGGAAGAAACAAATCGGTATGCCACTGAATTTATAGCCGCCAACCCGGGAAGCTCTTATGCCCAGTCTTTCCGGTGAAAACCCGTCCATGTTTCCAAATTAAAAAAATTTCTGGGCCTTCTTCTCAACATGGGCCTAACCAAAAAGCATGAATTGCGGTCATATTGGTCCACAAACCCAATTCATCACATGCCCATGTTCTCTGCTGCCATGTCCAGGGCACGATTTGAGGCCATCCTGCGTTTCCTGCACTTTAGCGACAACAGCACCTCTCGTCCCAGAGGCCACCCAGCTTTTGACCGGCTCCACAAAATTCGGTCCCTCATAGACCACCTTAACACCAAATTTGCAGATTTGTATACCCCTGAGCAAAACATCTGCATAGACGAGTCCCTTATACATTTTACCGGGCGCCTTGGCTTCAAACAATACATCCCAAGCAAGCGCGCCCGGTATGGGGTCAAATTGTATAAGCTCTGTGAAAGGGCCACAGGCTATACCCACAAATTTCGGATCTATGAGGGTAAAGATCAGACCCTGGAGCCGGTCGGTTGCCCTGACTACCTGGGGAGCAGTGGGAAGACAGTCTGGGACTTGATGTCACCCTTATTTGGCAAGGGGTACCATCTTTATGTGGACAATTTTTACACAAGTGTGCCCCTCTTCAGGCATTTGTTCCTAGAACAGATTGGCTGCTGTGGCACCGCGCGATCTAGTCGCTGGGGCTTCCCCCAACGGCTCGTTACCACCCGTCTTGCAAGGGGGGAGAGGGCTGCATTGTGTAACCAAGAACTGCTCGCAGTGAAATGGAGAGAGAAGCGTGACGTTTACATGCTCTCCTCCATTCACGCAGACACGACAATACAAATAGAACGGGCAACCAGTGTCATTGAAAAGCCCCTCTCAGTCCACGACTATAATTTGCTCATGGGAGGGGTGGACTTCAATGACCAGATGTTGGCTCATTATTTAGTTTCCCGACGCACCAGACGCTGGTATAAGAAGGTGTCTGTATATTTGATTCAATTGGCTGCATATAATAGTTTTGTTCTCTACAGTAAGGCTGGGAGAACACGATCCTTCCTCAAATTTCAGGAAGAGATCATCGAGAACCTCCTGTATCCAGGAGGTTCCATGGCCCCATCCACCAGTGTAGTGTGCCGTCTACACGAGCGACATTTCCCCAGTGTCGTTTCTGGTACCTCAACCCAAGGGCCACCCCGAAAAAGATGTTGTGTCTGTAGCAGGAGTGGAATAAGGCGTGACACCCGCTATTTCTGTTCTGACTGCCCTGACCACCCTGCCCTATGCTTAGGGGAGTGTTTCCGGAAGTACCACACACAGGTACACTTAGCATAGGTATTACGTTACGCAGGACAGGCACACAGGGCTGTTAGGGCCCTTTCACACACAGCTGCTGCAAACCTCTCCTTTCACCTGGGACAAAGTGCATAATGTACTTTGCCACATCTCTGGGCGATTTGCGCTTTGCACATTGTCCCATGGGGAAGGAGAGGTTTGTCCTATAAAAAAGGTAGAAAAAAACAAAACAAAAAAAAAATCACCGGTAAGCAAAAAAGTTAATGTTCTGTTCAAAAAGTTTATTAAAGTTAATGTTCCGTTCAAATGTTATTATAAAGTTAATGTTAATAAATTTATTGCGTTGCGGCCTGTTTTTTTTTTTTTTTTTAACCTTCTAGGTGGACCAACCGATGAACCAGCTGCAGCACTGATGTGCATTCTGACAGAAGCATTGCGCTGCTGTCAGATTACACAAAAGTCTGTGTATGCGGCGCTGCAAGACGAGATTTCTCCTCTGCAGTAAAAAAGATCCGTTTGCCGAGGCATATGAGCTGAGGGGCAGTGTTCATATGCTTTGGCAAACACTTTGTATATATAAAAAAAAAAAAAAAAAAATCCCGGCAATGATTTAGTCATCCACATCGATTGATGTAAATGGAGAAAAATCGGGTTTGCCAGGGCATACAAGCTAAGTGGGTTTGGATGTTGGGCGGAGCTCCTATGTCCTGGCAGACGCCTTTCCCCTCCTTTTTTTTTTTTTTTGGCATAGATTTTTTCATCCACATTGATCGATGCGAATGAAGAAATCTGTGCCGTTCGTTTTTTCTTTCAGCCCAGAGGCTGAACGGAAAAAAAAATCTCATTACCCGTATGCTCAATATAAGGAGAATAGCAGAAACTCCTAATGCTAGCCATACATGTAATGATTGTGGAGACCCTCAAATGCCAGGGCAGTACAAACACCCCACAAATGACCCCATTTTGGAAAGAAGACACCCCAAGGTATTCGCTGAGGGGCATATTGAGTCCATGAAAGATTGGAATTTTTGTTCCAAGTTAGCGGAAAGGGAGATTTTGTGAGAAAAAAAATATATATATCAATTTCCGCTAACTCGCATGAACTCGCCATGCCCCTCATGGAATACCTTGGGGTGTCTTCTTTCTAAAATGGGGTCACATGTGGGGTATTTATACTGCCCTGGCATTTTAGGGGCTCTAAAGCGTGAGAAGAAGTCTGGGATCCAAATGTCTAAAAATGCCCTCCTAAAAGGAATTTGGGCTCCTTTTGCGCACCTAGGCTGCAAAAAAGTGTCACACATGTGGTATCGCCGTACTCAGGAGAAGTTGGGCAATGTGTTTTTGGGTGTCTTTTTACATATACCCGTGCTGGTTGAGAGAAATATCTCTCTAAAATGACAACTTTGTAAAAAAAAAAAGGGAAAAGTTGACTTTTAGAGAGATATTTCTCTCACCCAGCATGGGTATATGTAAAAATACACCCCAAAACACATTGCCCTACTTCTTCCGAGTACGGCGATACCACATGTGTGACACTTTTTTGCAGCCTAGGTGGGCAAAGGGGCCCACATTCTAAAGAGAACCTTTAGGATTTCACAGGGCATTTTTAACACATTTTGATTTCAAACTACTTTTTACGCATTAGGGCCCCTAAAATGCCAGGGCTGTATAACTACCCCACAAGTGACCCCATTTTGGAAAGAAGACACCCCAAGGTATTTCGTGATGGGCATAGTGAGTTCATGGAAGTTTTTATTTTTTGTCACAAGACAGTGGAATATGAGACTTTGTAAGAAAAAAAAAAAAAATAAAATCATCATTTTCCGCTAACTTGTGACAAAAAATAAAAAGTTCTATGAACTCACTATGCCCATCAGCGAATACCTTAGGGTGTCTACTTTCCGAAATGGGGTCATTTGTGGGGTGTTTGTACTGTCTGGCCATTGTAGAACCTCAGAAAACATGACAGGTGCTCAGAAAGTCAGAGCTGCTTCAAAATGCGGAAATTCACATTTTTGTACCATAGTTTGTAAACGCTATAACTTTTACCCAAACCATTTTTTTTTACCCAAACATTTTTTTTTTTTATCAAAGACATGTAGAACAATAAATTTAGAGAAAAATTTATATAGAAATTTAGTTTTTTTTTTAAAAAATTTACAACTGAAAGTGAAAAATGATTTTTTTTTTGCAAAAATTTCGGTAAATTTCGATTAACAAAAAAAGTAAAAATGTCAGCAGCAATGAAATACCACCAAATGAAAGCTCTATTAGTGAGAAGAAAAGGAGGTAAAATTCATTTGGGCTTGTAAGTTGTATGACCGAGCAATAAACTGTGAAAGTAGTGTAGTGCAGAATTGTAAAAAGTGGTCTGGTCATTAAGAGGGTTTAAGCTAGGGGAGCTGAGGTGGTTAAGTAAAACCTGCCGGGCCATGCCACGCCACCTCTTCCTGCTAACTATTGTACTGCTTTCTACCGCATGTGCCTTTTACCACTGGAAAATTTACCCACGTGAGATATAAATCGCCAAAACACTATAAAAAGCAGAACCTAAAAGTACAGGATGTCTCAAAATATAAAATAAAGATGGTGAGCCAGTTTTAGACAGAGCTGTGGCAGAGGGGGAAACCTGTTAGACTACTCACCAACTTGGTGGTCATCTTGAATGATTCCATCTTGGATTCAACTTCAGTGTTTCAAGTGGAAAGGTTATGAGTGTGATACATCAAACTGTCAGAAAATCCCACCTGAAAAACAATGGTAAAAAATGTTTGTGTTTGATCACGGTTCTCTGGGTGTTTTCTGGGTCTCGGGCTACCTGTGCGATTTACTTTTGGTTTTGTTGCCTTGCCCTGGCATGTTGTCATTTATTTTATTTTATTTTTTATTTTTATTTTTTTACCAGGCCATGTCCATTTCCGTTTTTACTTTTGTGTTTACTAAGATGGACTACTTCATTTTGGCTTGTGGACCAGAGCGTGGGACAATGTATATATCAGATTAGTATGTGTGATGTTAACAAACTTGCATAAAAATCCTGATTCTTCTTCTGTACAGGCAAAATGAAGCATGGCGTTATCCCAAGCAGAACTCATTGAGATCGTCCTAATTTTCTGTGAAAAAAGCACAGATAGCTGAATATGTCAACCAGTGCCACCTTCACATACCCATAATGCAATGTCCAAACCAAGGAGTCCTGTGGGTAATAGGAGGCATTGGTTGAAATCTTCTGTAATAACTTGTGTGATTCATTCACGAGGATGATCTCGACTCATTCCACTTGCGATAACGCTGTCCTACACATCGCCTGTACAGAGGAAAAAAATCACTGATTCAGCATGAGAATTAATAAAGTTGTGTTAACACAAGGCACACCATTATTTTTTTTTCTGGTGAAAGTCTACTAGTTCGGTGTGTCTCACAGCTACCTTTCCGTTTGGAAAACTAAAATTGAATCCAAATGGCCACCATGTTAGTGACATGGTTTAACAGCTTTCCCCATAACTTGTGTCTAGAGTCGGATCACTGTCTGCCAAACCATTTTAATTTTATATAGTTAGGTGTTTCCTTGGTTTTGACCTCCCATGTGAACAATCAGAAAAAGGAAAAAGCAGAGATATAAATGTATACATTACATTATGGGCCAGTTCACACTAAGTTTTTTTTGGCGCTGATTTTGGAGCATTTCTGCCTCAAAATCGGCTCAAAAAAACACCTCAAAACAGCCTCCCGTTTATTTCAATGGGAAGCAGCACTTGCTTTTTTTTTTTTTTTTTTTTTTTTTTTTTTTTAACACCTGGAAAAAAGAAGCAGTATACCATACCTTGGGGCAGAATCAGCGCTGAATTTTCCATTTAAATGAATAGGAAGTAGAAGAGAAAAAAACTGCTCCATGTAAGTCCATGTGTTCCCAACTGGAGGCCACAGCTCGCTCCTGGCTGCCAAGCTTCTTTATGTATGTATCCCGTAGGACAGAAATGCCCAACCTCCAGCCGTCTAGCTGTTGGAGTTGTAGTTTTGCAACAGCTGGAGGGCCGCAGGTTGAGCATCCCTGCCGTAGGACATGCACACATTCTTCCTGGCTCTTAAAGGGCTGTTACACCAAACTTCACCAGCCAATGGTTGGACACCTGGAGGTACTAAATACACTTATCCCTATGGAGAGATGCCTGAGCAATAGATTGTCTAGCTTGCTAGTTCCCTGCAAAGATGTGCTGTTCTGTTTATCTGTCCATGTACTGACTTTCTGCCTATTTCCTGACTCTGATCTTCTGCTGCCTGATTACTGTATTGACTGCTGCCTGCCCTGACATCAGATTTATTTTACAGATTTGCATGAACTCTGTCTGCTCTGATCTCTCACTGTCCCTGACTATGGTTGTGTCAGCTGTCAACCACATCGGTATATTCCAAGAGGAAGATGCCTGGTGTCTCCACTGCAGTGAAGTCTAGATCCCTGTATAAGGGGTAAAGGGTGACTACTAGGGGACTGCCCGGATAACCCTTTTAGGTTTAGTGTAAAGTTAAACTGGTTGGTTGACAGCGATTCCGCACCCACTTACCATTACAGTAGATCAATCTGCTCTATAACATGCTGCCTGCTGATTGCACTGCTTTTTGTGGTGACAGGTTCTCCAAGTCAAAGCTAACTAACTGGATTAAAATAGAACTTTAAATATAAAGTAAGGACTTCTACTTCCTGCTTGAACCACCTCTCACCTTCCACCCAAGCTGCATCAGAACCTGCATGTGTGTTTTCAGTCTTAAAGGGAACCACTGGAAGGGCAGCATGCAGCAATGTCACACATGCTGATTGTAGCCCTTCTAGTCCACATGCCTATTTTGACTAAATTTGAAGTTTATCATTTGCAGCCTGTTACTGTGAATGAGGAATCATGTATTCATGAAATGTGTGCTCCCCTCCTCCACCCAACAATGATCGACCGTTTTCTACCTAATACTTCACATGGGAATAAACCTGTGAATCTGCATGCCAGACACTACTAGATGGAGTCCAGACAAGGGAGCAGTCTCACCAATGGACATCCCTTATGTTAGAGCATCTTGCATATGTCCAAAGAATACTAATCTAAAGGCCCCAGTATCAAACTGCCTGTTGGGGCTTTACAATAGCTAACACCCCCTACGGAGAGGGGTGAAGTGACTGACTAGAAACTTGGAAGAACTCCGGGTAAGTGGTGAGGGTGCACAGTCCTAGGTCCACTGTCAGAAATGCGCAACAGTCCATAGTATACAATTATCCAAGCGTAGAATTCAGCACTCCTTACGTGATGTCAGTAAGGATATTTTATATGGCATTTAAATGCTGTGAAAGCCGATATATGGTATTACACACTTCCTAATACAAGCTGTCATCCTAAAACAGCTTGTCACTGCCGATAGGTCTGTGAGTTGTTATCGCCGCACTCCTATAATACTGTTATATTAAGCAGTTGCTATTTCTGTGGTTACATAGTTAATATGACTGAAGACAGACATACTGTAAGTCCCATCAAGTTATGGATGTGTTATGTAGCTGAGTTTTATAAGGGTACTTTCACACTAGCGTTATTCTTTTCCGGTATTGAGTTCCGTCCTAGGGGCTGTCTGCCGGAACTGTCTGCCGGAATCCAACAGCGCAAGTGTGAAAGTACCCTAACATTATGTAGTTTAGTAGATTTTTATTAACATTATGTAGTTTACTTTGTTGGTTTTTTTTTGTGTGCACATTTCAGATTTATCACTAGTCATTCTTTCCATAGAATCTAACATACAGTCTCATAGGAAATATTGGTTTTCATATCTGTAGAGGGGGTCACATAAATGGTGTTGATCGGGTTACGGGCATGTGCTATGTGATGCCAGAGCTGTTTTTCTGTGGGGTGTTTATCTATGGCGTGTCCTGAGCTGATGGGTATTTGTTCAGAGTAAACTATTGCTAATTCTTTCATCATGTCTATGTAATTATTGGTGAGGCTCTGTAACAACCTTGTTTACATGTCTACCTGCCAATATGTAAAATGACTGGGAGGTCCGTGCTAAAGCAACTTGGTGTTATTTTTTTCTTAAAGGTTGAAGGGACTTTCTGGGGGTTGCCTCGGCCTAGAAGCTGTGTGGTTTTCTTGTCTTCTGCATATATCCGAGCACCAGAGATTGTGTGATCAGGGGGCTTAGTTTGAATCATTCCCTTCGTCAGATGTCATCCTGCTATAGCTTTACAGCATCCACGTGACCCTCTCATTGACCCATCTGAGGACTGGGCAAGCACATGTGAGCATGGATGGGAGAGAAGAGCAGCATACAAATGCTGCCGGGGGCGGGAAATAATATAGTGTCATAGGTGAAAGGAACAGAGTAGACTGACTATAGTGCGGGAGGACGATACACAGAAGTTGTGGAAGGAACATAGAGGTGTAAAGAATTCAGGGAGATGTAGTCTGCTGTAGTGAGCGCTAGGCCAGAAGTGAACTCTTGTTGTCCAGAATTAGAAAAACATAGTTGTTTTTTCCCCAAAAAACAGTGCCAGACAGCCTTAGCTTTAGTGCCAGTGCCTTAGCTTGGTTTGCACAGCCTCTTAAAGGGGATGTCCAGGATAACAAAAACATGGCTGCTTTATTCCAAGAACGGCACAACTCCTGTCTAAGGGTTGTGCCGGGTATTGTAGTTTAGTTCCTTTGAAGTTAATGAAACAGAGTTACAAAATACCGCAGACAGGTGTAGGGCTGTTTTTTTGGAAAATCACGGACAAATCCTATGAGTATGAAATGTGCACCGATGTCTCGACTTCAGTGCTGCTCCCATTGTTTAGGAAGGTATTTCTGCATTTGTTCCACCAGCGGCAGAGAGCTTCCTGCCCTTGTTTGTGTAATGACATGTTTGGAGGGGGCTGATGGTCTGGTTCAGTAGCTAAGCCAACCCCCTTCTTCATCAAAGCTGATGGAGAGACAGAGAAAGGCGTTGGCTTAGCTAAATAACCGTTAAAACCAGCCCCTTCATACCTGTCACCCATACAGAGAGAGTTGGAAGAAGCTCTCTGCCTGTGGTGGAACAAATGTAGAAGTGGACCTTCCTGGACCAGGAGACCAGCACTGACATTAGGACATCAGTGCAGATTTTATACAAAAATATATATATATATATATATATTTTTTTTTTTATTATAGCTTCAGAACGTCCAGACAACCCCATTAATTTCATACAGCAAATATAAATTTAAAACTAATCTTTTAAATGTCTTATCTGTAGGTAAATTAGTTTTATCAGTGTTGTTGCTGTATGCAGAAGGGGTGGCACTGCCTTGTGCACACACAGTAAGGCCCAGGCTTTAGTATTTTGAGTTATGTGAAGTTCATTATCATTACATTAGTTCATATATATGGTACTTTGGTTTTCATTATATTCTGTGCTGAAATATTGTACAGATCTTGTATGGAGGTCTTCAGGAAAGCTTCCGATTCATGAACCTTCATTCACCCAAAGGAGTGTACTTTTCCACCAGTATACCCTTTTAGTTTTGTCTACTGCAAACAATTTATACTGCACGGTATGTTTTCTAACACTGTGCCTAATAGGAGATATATGCCGCCGGATGACTATACAGTGGCATGCAATGCAGCTTTCCATCAGAGGTATACGTCAGGAACATAGATCATAATAATGCCTGTACAAGTGTCAAAGACGCCTGTTCAGGTCAGTTTACTCCCTCAAAAAAGTCTGACGCGTATCCATACATGTTAGACTTTTCCTTGCCATTCATAAGCGCTGTAAATGGCACAGGCCGTGCAGCGATGCTGGTGCCAGAGATAACCTGTAACAAAGCTCCTTACAGCAAGGAGCTTTGTTATTAGTCGGTTTGGGGGGCTGCCGGACCATTCTGCACACTGCCTTGAAGCTCATTAATGGGGTGGCGCCTGGTGGGATAAGCAGCCTCTTAGCAGGCAGTGGGCTTTAGTTTTTAAAACTTTTGATATGTCATAGGGACATATCAAAAGTATTGATTAGTGGGGGTCCCTGCGCTGAAACCCTCACTGTTCTCTAGAACGAAGGGTCAGAAGTGCCCAACCAAGCGCTGCTTCTCCTCACTGCTGAACGTGGTAGTGAAGACTGTCTCTATAGAAACAGTTTGAGACAGTCTTCGGTGTCGCGCTCAGCAGTGAAGAGAAGCAGCGCTTGGTTGAGCACTTCTGACTCCTGACTCCTCATTATAGAGATCTTTGGGGGGCTCAGCGCAGGAACCCCTGCCTGTTATCACTTGGCTTATTATGCATTAAGTCCAGACCCCTCCCAGGGGCTTACTAACACTATGCCGGATGGAGAGGGGCAATGTTATTTACATGAGACTATATGTTGGAAGGGCAGTGATGTTATTTACATGGGACTGTATGATTGAGAGATTGACAGGAGGGGAAATATGTCATTTAAGACTAGTAATGGGCCCCCTGCATAAATACCAACCTTTTAGGTCATGTTCACACCACTGCTATTTATTTTGTAGTCCTGCTTTGGCAGTTGAGCAGAACAACAAAAATAATGGATGTTATGGATCGGGCACATAACTGACAAGAACGGAGCTGAACAGACTCCATTGACTATGATGGAGTCCGTCAGTTTTCATTTGGGATCCTGTCTTTTTAAGTCCTGAATACAAGGCTTTTATGTCCAGTCTTTTTGACAGAATCTGTGACAGAGGCCCCAAACTGAGCCTCCAAAGCAGACTTGAACAAGCCCTTAACATTATGTAAGCCTACATATTAGGGATCGACCGATTATCGGAGTTACCGATATTATCGGCCGATATTCATGTTTTTTAAAGTCATCTGCATCTAACCTTGCCGATAATGCGTCCAGCGCACTCATGTTCCCTCAGCAGCACAGGGGAAAAGGAGTCACTCTCTCCCTCCCGCTTGTGCCACGCTGCCAATGAGGAGAGATGGGAGGAGGAGGAGGGGTCGGCGCACTGCGCCACCAATGATAATTAATGTCTAATAGAAATACAGGAGGCGGTGCCCAGCCTATATGACAGGGAGCTGCGAGGGGTTAACTGCTGCCACTGATCGCAGCTCCCTGTCAGAGGCAGGGTGCCGGCTATGTGATTCTGTGCCGACACACCCGCCTCCTGTATTAAACATTAATTATTGGTGGCGCAGTTGCCCCCCCCCCCCCCCCCTATTAAAGTCATTGGTGGCAGTGGCCACAGGGTCCCCTCCCCTCCTCTTCATTGGTGGCAGTGGCAGCTTCTGAGTGGAGCCCCAGCAGTGGGGCTCCGATTGGTTACCATGGCAGCCAGGACGCTACTGAAGCCCTGGCTGCCATGGTAATCTCCCTGCTGCTGTGTGTACTATGCACAGGGCAGCAGGGATAGTGTGAAGTCCTATTCACCCTAATAGAGCTCTAGCTCTCATATCAATCACAGCTTCAGTCCTGTACTGCTTCCCCTTCTACAGCTCATGGGGGTTGTGCTGTCACTTGTGCTGACAGTCATTGATGTGATTCCTCTGTCACAAGAAAAGTTTGCTGTGAGTGCTCTGCTTTCTCTCTACACTTGTACACAGCCTATGTGGTTCTTCACTTTCAATCTACATTGTGTGTGCTTTCCTTCCTGTCTACAGCCTGTGTGAGAGGCAGCAGGAGCAGTGCTCTGATGGATTTATGTCAGATTCAGAAGCGCCACCAGCTAGGTGAAGGTCATACACATACTCTACAGAAGCATATTGGTAGAATTATCTAATGAACACTGTTTAGAAGAGGTTTTAGCTTTGCATTTAGGAAGCAAATGAACTACATATAATAAAAAATCAGTACCAGGTTAATGAAGTAGTCTTATTTGGTAATGAAAGGGTTACAGAATGGAGTGTCTGAAGTCTGCCCTTTATAACACTTGTGCATGGAACCATAAGCCAACATTGTTTTCTCCAAGGATACTGTTCGCATTGTTCCTCCACCAGTGCTGTGATAAGACTGAGATCCTAGCACTGTATATGATACCGCCACAGTGCTTAATGAGGAAGGTCATTATTTGTGAGGCACAGGTAAGTTATCGTATGAAACCCCAATGTTTTTTGTGACTATTACAGTAAACGCAAGTCTGGAAAACTGGAATCCATAAATAGTATGCAGAAATATTACTGCATATTCTGATAGGGTTAGGGCTTTAATATGAACACCACATCTTATAGATCATCTACAATAAATACTGTGGAGTATAATAGCCATAATAAGGATAGCTGTGGTCAGGTTTGTACCTAATGGGCAGGACAGTTGCACACCTGGTGTCAGAAAACTATTTGTGTACCGATATGACATGTAAAACAGGTCTTCTGGAACATGTTCCATTTAGAGTATCTGTAAACTAAGCTGAACTAGTATGAATCCCCCACTTTTAAGGAAAGGTCAAGGGAAGTATACTTTGCAATGCTTTTCAGCTCTAGTGAATGGCTAAAATAATTTGTAGGTGATGGCTTAATTTCAATGGTAAATAGGTGTCCAGTTTAGTTTAAAACCTTCTCACTTTAAGGGGGTTTGTCCCCTCCAGCATAGCTGGAACTGCAGAGGGAATCATCCCCATGGCTGGGTTCCAACTGCTTCTCTACCGCACTGCAGATCTTGGGTCTCCCCGCATCAACATCAGATTGAGGTAGGTCATGTGACCCAGTGACAGGGCAGGGTAGCAAATTAGCTGGGACCCAGGGGCACGGATCAGGTAAGTGTGATTTATTCTGCAGGTCCAGCCATGCTGGGTGATCTTGTCAAAATGCCCCTGGAGATCAGGTCAGATACCGCATAGCTTTTCCCTCTGCAGCGTGTGGATGAGATTTGTTAAAATCTCATTCACTTTACTACTAC
This sequence comes from Bufo bufo, assembly GCF_905171765.1. NCBI lineage: Eukaryota > Metazoa > Chordata > Amphibia > Anura > Bufonidae > Bufo > Bufo bufo. The sequence continues at coordinate 424,073,882 of NC_053392.1, read as the reverse complement.
TGTAATACCCTTCGTATTTTCCACCAGAAAATCAGACAATCTGTCTTAAGACATTTGATGGTCCTCACTTAGTATAAGGACAGTATCTCACAATAGGGCTATGGCTGCATCATGTTCACCTAAGTGGGGGAGAAAATGTGGATGAGAGCTGGTGGAATCGTAAATCTAAGTTTCTCCTATCCCTCCAATGTTAGGCCAAAAAAAACTGCACACTTTAACCATTGTAAAAATCTAAAAGCCAATATAAAGCCTACCTTTACTTGCAGGTTCTGAATGCTCATAATTTAATTGGCAGGGAATATTGTTCATTTCTCCTTTTGTATAGTCCTTGCTGTTGTGCTTTAGGTTGTCTAGCAACTACTTCACTTCCTAGATGAGTGACCACAACTTGAGTAAACATATTACATACCTTCTAATATTTAAAAAGTTAGAAATTCAAATGACCATGCCCCACCCCTGAGAGTGCAGGTTTTAGGTGGGTGGTTTTGCATAAACATCATCCATTTTGTGCCCCAGTTTGCACAATTATCCTTGCAAAATTGGGACCGTTGGCAAGTATTATGTTGTGCTGTAGCGGTTACAGTGCCATCTGTATACTATATGATACATTGCAGCTTGTAGGATGGGAATTTTAGCAATATTTTCTTCCTGGACCCCCATTGATGCTGAGAACAAAGAGCTACAATTTCCATTTGCTTGCTGGAGAGTTGACCACACGTGCAGCCACTGGCCATAGAAATGAATTGGAGTGATGAAAAGTGCAGCACTCATGTTTCCACATTCTTAGTCAAAAGCTCCAATTCTCAGTAATCGTGGTTTCCCAGAGGATCTCTTATTACAGCTCCGTGAATGAAAATGTTAAGATAGGACATCCTTTCCAAAGTGAGGATGGATATCTGCAGTACAGATTGTTTGGAGATTTAGTGCATATGTGGTGGATGGACACTCCAGACTTTATACAGCACAGTCGTTTGAGATCCACCATACATCTTCTCACGAGATCCACTATGACCTTGCAGGGGAAATATTGGCAGGAGTGTTTATATCTCACCCAGATTTCTAAGCTGGGTGAGAAAGTCCAGAAAAGCTGGGTTGGGTTTTCTAGGCAGACTTGCTTTGATGGGACTTTGAGAAGTCTTTCTTTCTGGCATTTGTCAAGAGGTAGGATATATTATGTAGCAAGCGAAATGTCAGTGCTTGAAGTTGATGTGCTGGAAGCAAGAAAAATTGGCAAGCTTAAGGATCTGATCAAGTTTGACACTTACCAAATTGTGATGGCTAGATGAGCGGGTCAGAGCATTTCTAACACTGCAGGTCTTGTGTGGTGACTACAAGCCCCAGAGTTCAAAGTCCATTAATGAATTCTTAAATCCAGTAACAACGTTGTTTTTTTTTTTTTTGTTGCAAGGGACGAAAGCTTGCTGGATTTTTCAGAAATCATGCTTCAGTTACTTGAAGACATTTTAAACCAGTGATGGCTAACTTCCGGCACTCCAGCTGTGGTGAAACTATGACTCCCAGCATGCTCCATTCATTTCTGTGGAGTTCTTAGAACGGCCAAGCAAGTGTGCATCTTGGGAGTTGTAGTTTTAGCACAGCTGGAGTGCTGGAGGTTAGCCATCACAGGTTTAATCTGTGCACCAGGAATGAAAATTCCAGCAATATGGTATAGCTGGCACGTTTGGAACTAGGGTTTGCTGCCCCAGTACTATTGTATTCAGTAGCCGGTGAACCAGTAAAAGGGCCATGAACATCTTAGGCTACTTTCACACCTGCGTTTAGGTGCAGATCCGTCTGGTATCTGCACAGACGGATCCGCACCTATAATGCAAGCGCTTATATCCGTTCAGAAGGGATCAGTTTGCATTACCATGAACCGTTTGTTCATGATAATGCAAACTGATCCATTTTGACTTGCATTGAGTCAATAGGAGGCGGATCCGTTTTCAATTGCACCATATTGTGTCAGTAAAAACGGATCCGTCCCCATTGACTTACATTGTAAGTCAGGACGGATCCGTTTGGCTCAGTTTCGTCCAACGGACATCAAAACGCTGCAAGCAGCGTTTTGGTGTCCGCCTCCAAAGCGGAATGGAGGCTGAACCGGGGCAAACTGATGCATTTTGAACGGATCCTTATCCATTCAGAATGCATTGGGGCTGAACTGATCCGTTTTGGGCCGATTGTGAGAGCCTTGAAACGGATCTCACAGGCGGACCCAGAAACGCCAGTGTGAAAGTAGCCTTAGTGCCAGATGCCTCTTGAGAGATATTGTGTCCATGCAGCTCAAGGAGAACCTACACCAAGTTGGGCAGGTGTTAATGTTATGGCTGATCAGTGTATGTATATACTGCATGTATTGCCCCAATACAGTTCACATGGCACATTAGGACCCTATCAAACCCACTAACTATTGTCATAAAGAGTGAGATGATGGGAGCCATAAGATGTAAAATCATTGATATTCAGGGGAGCATTAGGCTGGTTTCACACGGGCGTTGCTTGAAAAGATGCAGGTGCGTTGCGGGAACATGCACGATTTTTCCCCGCGAATGCAAAGTGTTTTAATGCGAAAAATCTGCATGTTTGGTACCCAGACCCGAACCCGGACTTCTTCACAGAAGTTTGGGTTCAGTATTCTGTACATTTTATTATTTTCCCTTATAACATGGTTGTAAGGGGAAATAATTGCATTCTTTAATACAGAATGCTTAGTAAAAGGTAAATTGAGGGTTAAAAAATAAATTAACTCACCTCCTCGAATTGATCGCGTAGCTGCCGGTCTCCTGTTCTTTCTTCAGGACCTGTGGTGACATCACTGTGCTCATCATATGGTCCATCACCATGGTGATGTATCATGTGATGAGCACAGTGATGTCACCACAGGTCCTGAAGAAAGAACAGGAGACCGGCAGCTACGCGATCAATTGGAGGAGGTGTTAATTTTTTTATTATTTTTTTAACCCTCAATTGACCTTTTACTAAGCATTCTGTATTAAAGAATGCTATTATTTTCTCTTATAACCATGTTATAAGGGAAAATAATACAGTGAATAGACTATCATCCTAGCAACCATGCGTGGAAATCGCACCGCATCCGCACTTGCTTTCGATTTTCACGCAGCCCCATTCACTTCTATGGGGATTGCGTTGCGTGAAAAACGCACAATATAGAGCTTGCTGCGATTTTCACGCAAAGCACCAGTGATGCGTGAAAATCACCGCTCATGTGCACAGCCCCATAGAAATAATTGAGTCCGGATTCAGTGCGGGTGCAATGCGTTCACCTCACGCATTGCACCCGCTCGGAAAACTCGCCTGTGTGAAAGGGGCCTTACTCCTTTATTGAAATCAAATTGCAATTGTTTAATTGATGAAATCGGTAATAAAACCTCATCTTTGGCCACTTGCCTTCAGTATTACTAATTCAAGGAAGCAGAGATGAGATCACAATGCAGTAGAACCGGTTACTTTTCTCAGACATAAATTCTTGGCCAGCAGATGAAGTCGTTACGCATTATGAACCAATTTTCTGGTCTTTTATGTACAGAATTGATGGCCCCGCTCAAAACAGCATTTTTGTGCGTTTTAAAGCAGGGATGCCCAACCTGTGGCCCTCCAGCTGTTTCAAAACTAAAGCTCCCAGCATGCCTAGACAACCTACAGCTATTAGGGCATGCTGCGAGTTGTAGTTCTGCAACAGCTGGAGGTCCGCAGGTTGGGCATCCCTGTTTTAAAGTGTTCCTAGATCAGTCCAGTGTAATTATTTTCCCATCAGAGTGTAAACGTCTAGAATTGCTGATGGTCTCTTCAAAAAGGCACAAATCATACTGTGGTATCTCCACAGAAAGCTGGAGAGTTTCCTTTTGTAAACGCTACTTCAGGCTATCTAATACATGGGCTTTGCTAGCGCCACCTTGCTGGGCAAGCAACAGGTAGAGGTTACTGTGGTGTTGTGCAGAATAGCAGGGGGGAGGGGGAGGGGAGAGACTTGGGCTACTTTCACACTTGTGTTCGGTGCGGATCCGTCTGGTATCTGAATAGACGGATCCGCACCTATAATGCAAACGCTTGCATCCGTCATGAACGGATCCGTCTGCATAACATCTTTTTCAGATCTGAGTTTTCACATCGTGAAAACTCAGATCCGACAGTATATTCTAACATAGAGGCATTCCCATGGTGATGGGGACGCTTCAAGTTAGAATATACTAAGAACTGTGTACATAACTGCTGCCTGGCAGCACCCGATCTCTTACAGTGGGCTGTGATCCGCACAATTAACCCTCAGGCGCCGCACCCCCCTCCCTCCCCAGTTTTAAATTCATTGGTGGCCAGTGCGGCCCCCCCTCCCTCTCCAGTTTTAAATTCATTGGTGGCCAGTGCGGCCCCCCCCCCCCCCCCTCCCTCCCCAGCATTAAATTCATTGGTGGCCAGTGCGGCCTGCCCTCAAACGGACCTCACAAGCGGAACCCCGAACTCAAGTGTGAAAGTAGCCTTATCAGTGCTGTATGCCAGGTTTCTGGTGTCCAAAGGTACACTTGTTTTTAGTGCTCATAGAACATTGTCCTTTAATTATGGTGTCACGGTGGGGAGTGGGGGAAATCCCCCACCATACAATGTGAGGATTATCGGGTAGCAGCCAAGCCTGGAAACAAGGAAAAGGGAGCTGATAACAAACTAAGCACCCCTGACTGTATGAGCTGCCCTTGATGGTAGGGCCTAAACCCCCCCCGCCCCACATATTCTCTAACCTGGGCCCTATTGACGCTAACGGTCCCTGCAACATCGCGTCAGAAGGTGGAGATAACAGATTCCTCCACGACATGGAGGAACCGGAGTCTCCAACAGGTCTAGCAACAAAGGGCAAGAAAGCAGCCAGCAGTGGATGACATGCCAGGTCAGTGTCTAGAGGCAGAAAACACCAGGACCAACATGGACACCTACCTGCCACAGCTGCAATGTCTACGCTGCTACCACTGGATCCTAGAAATGCAGACACACCCACACCTCCCTACACACAAATACAACACAGAATCCAGTAAAAACACCCTGGACCACCATGAGGCATGAACCATGGTGGCACCAGGACGATGAGCTTGTAGTTCCCCCTTTGGAGAACTCCAGGGACACCCTTCTGGAGGTAAGGACATACAAAGGAGATGTCTGGCATCCATGCTGACCTGAAACACCAAACCATACATAACAACAAACCCCAACAATAAACCCACACCAAACATACAACCAGTGAGGTAGGATAACAGCCACAGACACAAAGGGATGACAGGTGACATCGATGACCCATAAGGTGGCGCTCAAGATCTGGGCAGATGGAAAAGCACCAGCTCCTCAAGACAAATGAAGATAATCTGACCTCAGGCTCACAACTCAGAACAATAAGGGCCAAGAGCCACACCCAGCTCCACCTTGCACACACATAAATCCCATACACACCAGAAAAGGGAAGGGAAACCGCCTCAAAGGGGAAGTCCACACGCATGCATAACATCATGCGCTGCGAAAGTGTCATGGCAAACTACCACCAAGCCGTGACACTCCTCTCAAAGCCCTCCCCAAAACATAACGGGGGGGGGGGAGTGCAGATTCGGTCTCAGCACGTCCCTTAAAACTGCTGCCAGCATGCCTGGACTACCAACTAGGCCCCTGGCAGCCAGCTAACAAGCAGTCAGGAGAAACCATACTGAACACTGCATCAATCTCAGACACAGTTCACACTCTGGGCAGCTGCCAGCAAGCATTCCCCAACCAGCACACAGCCAGTACACCAAAGGAATGCAACCAGCCCAAGAGCAAGGAACCACTGAGAACGGACGAGGGGACACACCAACACAAGCAACGGTTCAACAACAATGGCAACCTCGTTACCAAAAACTGCACCGTTAACAGTAACTCGCCTTTCACCATCCCTCTGGAGGATAAGCATGTGCGCCAGAAAACGGCAGGAGACACATGCTGAGCCCTCTTCCGAAGGCCAGAAAAACAGAGTGGCCTTAATGGCACATACTGTCACGGTGGGGAGTGGGGGAAACCCCCAACCATATAATGTGGGGATTATCGGGAATCAGCTAAGCGTGGAAACAAGGAAAAGGGAGCTGGTAACCAACTAAGCATCCCTAAATCCTATCCCTGACCTCCTGACTGTATGAGCCACCCTCGATGGTAGGGGGGCTTATACTCTCAAACCTGGGCCCTATTGACCCTAACTGTCCCTGCAATATCGCGTCAGAAGGTGAAGGCAACCGATTCCTCCACGACACGTTGGAACCGGAGTCTCTAACAGACCTAGCAACAAAGGGGAAGAAAGCTGCCAGCAGTGGACGACACGACAGGTAAGTGTTCAGAGGCAGAAAACACCACTGCCAAAAGGACCAACATGGACACCTACCTGACAGCTGCAACAGGAACTTGAGCTGTCCACGCCGCTACCACTGGATGCTGGAAATGCGCATATGCCCAAACACACACACCAGGCAGGACCCAGCACAAACACCAAACACAAAGTTCAGGAAAAACAACCTGGACCACCATGAGTCATGAACCATGGCGACACCAGGCCGATGAGCTTGTAGTTCCCCCTTCAGGGAACTCCAGGGACCCCCTTCCGGAGGTAAGGACATACAAAGGATATGTCTGGCATCCATGCTGACCTGAAACCCCAAACATAAACCCACTCCCCACCGTGACATATGGCTAACATCTACAGCATCCCATAGGTGCCATAGACAGCACAAGATGCAACAAATTTATTAAGAGACGTGCACCTAATAAGTTGGCACATCTCCAACAGCTTGTGGTTGACATTTTAATCCATGCAACGTGGTTTTTGCTGCATTTTTTTTCTAAACTGTGGTTTACATTTTAATTTCTGCCATTTTTATTTTCTGCCTTATGAACACAGCTGTATGCATTTTGCAGTCTGCAAACTGTGGATCTGCAAAGTAAGGATACCGTCTGTGTCATCCGCATTTTTTGTGGACCAATTGACTTCAAGGGGTCAGTGGACCACATTTTGCTGACCAAATGAAGACAAGTTCTGTAATTTGTGGAACCGACATAAGGATGCAGACTATTGTATCAAAATGTGTCGTTTTGGAAAAATCCATTGCACCAAGCTCATCAAGGGGGTGTGGTGTTGTGGATAAAGGGGAGTGACCTAAGGTGTGACATATTTGCACCAACATTTTGTCAGAAAGACCCTGATTTATCATCAACAAGGGACAAATTCAAGTCATTTCTCTATTTGTGTAAAGGTAATGGTCTGTGCACCAAATTTATGAGGTGGCACACAACACTTTTTTCTAGCACACAACAGAATCTAGCACAGGCAAACATCACATTCTGACGTCTTTTCACCTGCCCCAGCTATGGCAAGTCATGAGTTGAGAACAGTTAAGACAATTTTTTGAGACAATCTCTTTAACCCCTTAAGGACTTAGGACGTACCGATACGGCATGGGTCCCGAATCCTTAAGGACCCATGACGTACCGGTACGTCATGGCTTTAATTCGCGATTCCGGCGCCGCGGGGGTTAATCGGAACGGGATGCCGGCTGAAATCATTCAGCCGGCATCCCGTAACAACGCAGGGGATTTGACCCCCCCGTATCGACGATCGCAGAAAACCGCAGGTCAATTCAGACCTGCGGTTTGCTGCGCTTTTAGCCGATTCTGATCCCCGATCAAACTTTAAAATGCCCAAAATAAAGTTTTATTAACCCCCCCTGCACCCCTGAATGATATTATGTGGGCGGGTGGTGCAGGGGGGGTGTCGCAGGCGGTGCGGAAGGCGGGATCGCGATCCCCCGCCCGCCTCCCTTTGAATAATCGTTGGCGTCTAGTGGGTATACCAGGGTGCCAGCACATTGCTGACACCCTGGTATAAACGGCTGACATCGGTGATACGGACCGCTGTATGGAAAAGGTTAATAGCTCAGGGAGCTCCCTCCCTCTCCCATCAGGGGGCTGCTGTGCCTTTGCAGCCCCCCGATGGGAGAGGGAGAGAGCCCCCAGACAGCCCCGTCCTTACCCTTCCCCGTCTGCGAAGTTCTGACCAGTACTGAGCAGACGGGGAAGGTTCCCATGGCAACAGGACGCCGTCTCAGGCATCCTGCTGTCCATGGTGCTGAACAGATCTGTGCTAAAGGCAGAGATCTGTTCAGACAAAGTGTAAGTAAAATACAGTACAGTACACTATATATTGTACTGTACTGTACTGTATTATACAGACATCAGACCCACTGGATCTTCAAGAACCAAGTGGGTCTGGGTAAAAAAAAAGTAAAAAAAAAGTGAAAAAAGTTAAGATTTAAAAAAACACATTTATCACTGAATAAAAAAAATACACTACACATATATTAGGTATCGCCGCGTCCGTAACGACCTGATCTATAAAACGGTCATGTTACTTTCCACGCACGGTGAGCGCCATAAAAATAAAAAAATTAAAACTATGAGAAAATTGAAATTTTGCCCACCTTACTTCCCAAAAAAGGTAATAAAAGTGATCAAAAAAGTCGCATGTACGCGAAAATAGTACCAATCAAACAGTCATCTCATCCCGCAAAATTCATACCCTACCCAAGATAATCGCCCAAAAACGGAAAAAAACTATGGCTCTTAGACTATGGAGACACTAAAACTTTTTTTTTGTTTTAAAAATGAAATCATTGTGTAAAACTTAAATAAATAAAAAAAAAGTATACATATTAGGTATCGACGCGTCCGTATCGACCGGCTATATAAAAATATTACATGACCTAACCCCTCAGGTGACCACCGTAAAAAAATAAAAACGGTGTAAAAAAAGCATCTTACGTCACAAAAAGTGTAATAGCAAGCGATCAAAAAGTCATATGCACCCCAAAATAGTGCCAATCAAACCGTCATCTCATCCCGCCAAAAATGAGACCCTACTTAAGATAATCACCCAAAAACTAAAAAAACAATGGCTCTTAGAGTATGGAGACACTAAAACATTTTTTTTGTTTTAAAAATGTAAATCATTGAGTAAAACTTACATAAATAAAAAAAATTGTATACATATTAGGTATCGCCACGTCTGTGACAACCTGCTCTATAAAATTACCACATGATCTAACCTGTCAGATGAATGTTGTAAATAACAAAAAAAAAACGTGCTAAAAAATCTATTTCTTGTTACCTTGCCGCACCAAAAAGTGTAATATAGAGCAACCAAAAATCATATGTACCCTAAACTAGTACCAACAAAACTGCCACCCTATCCCGTAGTTTCCAAAATGGGGTCACTTTTTTGGAGTTTCTACTCTAGGGGTGCATCGGGGGGCTTCAAATGGGACATGGTGTCAAAAAACCAGTCCAGCAAAATCTGCCTTCCAAAAACCGTATGGCATTCCTTTCCTTATGCGCCCTGCCGTGTGCCCGTACAGCGGTTTATGACCACATATGGGGTGTTTCTGTAAACTACAGAATCAGGGCCATAAATAATGAGTTTTGTTTGGCTGTTAACCCTTGCTTTGTAACTGGAAAAAAATTATTACAATGGAAAATCTGCCAAAAAAGTGAAATTTTGAAATTGTATCTCTATTTTCCATTAAATCTTGTGCAACACCTAAAGCATGCGGCCCGCAATGAATATCTTTGCGGCCCGGCAAAGATGCAGCATCGCAGACTGCTATGTATGAGCCGGGAGAGAGGAGGGGCTGGAGTCCGTAACTAGGGGCGGGGCCCGGTGCAGTCACTGTACTCTTACACCGGGCCCCGCCGCTCACCAAAGTATTTATAAACGTGAATCCTTATCCTGTTATTAAGTTGAACTAACGCTGCCCTCACCCATGTTCCCCTGTATCCCCATAGCACTTACTTAAGCTTCAATAGCAGGCAGAGCGGACGGCAGCAGTAACGTCACTCACTGACGTTGAGCGCCTGCTCCGCCCACTTTATGAATGAAGCAGGCGGAGCAGACGCGCAACGTCAGTGAGTGACGTTACTGGTGCCGTCCGCTCTGCCTGCTATGGAAGCGTGTTCGTAAGTGCTGTGGGGATACAGGGGAACATTGGAACATGGGAGAGCGCAGCGTTAGTTCAACTTAATAACAGGATAAGGATTATAAATACTTCGGTGAGCAGAGGGCCGGTGTATTGGGGGACACTGTTATGAGGGGGATCTGTGGATGACATATAGCAGTGTCATCCACAGATCCCCCCCATAACAGTTCCATCCACAGATCCCCCCACCTCATAACAATGCCATCCACAGATATCCCACCCCATAGCAGTACCATGCACAGATATCCCACCCCATAACAGTTCCATCCACAGATCCCCCACCTCATAACAATGCCATCCACAGATCCCCCATAACAGCACCATCCACAGATCCCCCACCCCATAACAATGCCATCCACAGATCCCCCCACCCCATAACAATGCCATCCACAGATATCCCACCCCATAGCAGTACCATCCACAGATCCCCATAACAGTGCCATCCACAGATCCCCCATAACAGTGCCATCCACAGATCCCCCATAACAGTGCCATCCACAGATCCCCCATAACAGTGCCATCCACAGATCCCCCATAACAGCACCATCCACAGATCCCCCATAACAGCACCATCCACAGATCCCCCATAACAGTGCCATCCACAGATCCCCCATAACAGTGCCATCCACAGATCCCCCGTTATTGGGCAACGGGATGTTGGGGGTCAGCAGTCATGAAACAACAATGTTGTTCTATGAAAATGTACGATTTTTTTATTTTTTTTTGATGCGGCCCACATAAACTTAAATTTTGTTTTTTTGGCCCATGTTAGCCTTTGAGTTTGACATGCTTGACCTAAAGGGTTAACAAAGTTTGTAAAATCAGTTTTGAATAACTTGAGGGGTGTAGTTTCTTAGATGGGGTCATTTTTATGAAGTTTCTACTCTAGGGGTGCATCTGGGGGTCTTCAAATGGGACATTGTGTCAAAAAAACAGTCCAGCAAAATCTGGCTTCCAAAAACCATACGGCGCACCTTTCCCTCTACGCCCTACTGTGTGCCCGTACAGTAGTTTACGGCCACATATGGGGTGTTTCTGTAAACGGCAGAGTCAGGGCAATAAAGATACAGTCTTGTTTGGCTGTTAACCCTTGCTTTGTTAGTGGAAAAAATGGGTTAAAATGGAAAATTAGGCAAAAAAATTAAATTCTCAAATTTCATCCCCATTTGCCAATAACTCTTGTGCAACACCTAAAGGGTTAACGAAGTTTGTAAAATCAGTTTTGAATACCTTGAGGGGTGTAGTTTATAGAATGGGGTCATTTTTGGGCGGTTTCTATTATGTAAGCCTCGCAAAGTGACTTCAGACCTGTAGTGGTCCCTAAAAATGGGGTTTTTGTAAATTTCTGAAAAATTTCAAGATTTGCTTCTAAACTTCTAAGCCTTGTAACATCCCCAAAAAATAAAATATCATTCCCAAAATGCTACAAACATGAAGTAGACATATGGGGAATGTAAAGTCATCACAATTTTTGGGGGTATTACTATGTATTACAGAAGTAGAGAAACTGAAACTTTGAAATTTGCAAATTTTTCTACATTTTTGGTAAATATGGTATTTTTTTTATGCAAAAAAATTAACTTTTTTGACCCAATTTTAGCAGTGTCATGAAGTACAATATGTGACGTAAAAACAATCTCAGAACGGCCTGGATAAGTCGAAGCGTTTTAAAGTTATCAGCACTTAAAGTGACACTGGTCAGATTTGCAAAAAATGGCTGAGTCCTTAAGGGGTTAATAAATAAAGCCTAAAACAACCTACTCCTCAGAAGCGCCCACAAACAGTTGGAATTCTGAAACTGACTTAGCAGGAGAAGAAAAAAAACAACCAGTCGCAGACTATGAACACAACAGAAAAGTCACAATTTGATTCAAAATAAAGAAAAAAACTTTTAAAAATCAGGGCCAAAATGTTCTCAGAAAGTAAGCCAACCAAGAGGGGATGTAGAGTTAGACAAAAGTCTAACTTCATGATCCAGCATGATCCGCTGTGATAAATCTGGCACATAATCAGCCCGTCTACAGGTTTAGTAAATCTGCCCCAGCGTGTGTAAATGCACCCTTTGTAGTACCTGCTGTGCAGTTGTACCTGTCCCTCCCAGTTGCATACCATTGCTGAGCATACAGTAGAATCAGCAATTCTCAAAATCCAGTAGGTTATGTCCTGGCCGTGACTTCAAAGACTGTGTAACCTTAAAATAAACTTGTAAGCCATATTCAGCATTCCCTGCACCATGATGGTTTAGCTAAATCCAGTCTGTTTCAGATCATGGGGTGTTCACAATCGTTGCAGTTTACACCCTATCTGATTTTACTGCTTTACAAGGTACAGACTGAATGAAAAGCAGAGTTTGTATTGTTAAACATAGAAACTGAATAGAAATATTAAAGATTTCCAGTGCTGGCAAAGCAATGTCTAAAGCATATTATTTCAGGGGGACCCATAGATGGCAGCTTCAGATACAGCATGGCACATTCATTTATCCAATTACTTTTCTTCAGGTTTACTCCAAATAATAGCTGTGTTGTATTGCTCTGGGTACTCAGCTCTCCTTAATTTTTTTACAATACCATAAAAACAGCTTCAGAAGGACCATACAAGTCACACAAAATTGAGGTCTAGTGGTGGAAAGCCCCCTTAGAAGAAGCCACACCCCTTGAGAGCTGAGTACAAAGCATTCACATACAGTCAGGTCCATAAATATTGGGACATCAACACAATTCTAACATTTTTTGCTCTATACACCACCACAATGGATTGAAAATGAAACGAACAAGATGTGCTTTAACTGCAGACTGTCGGTATAAATTTGAGGGTATTTACATCCAAATCAGGTGAACGGTGTAAGAATTACAACAGTTTGCATATGTGCCTCCCACTTGTTAAGGTACCGAAAGTAATGGGACATCATAATCCTAAATCAAACTTTCACTTTTTAATACTTGGTTGCAAATCCTTTGCAGTCAATTACAGCCTGAAGTCTGGGACGCATAGACATCACCAGACGCTGGGTTTTATCCCTGGTTGGGCTGCACGATATGGGAATTGTGTGCGATTGCGATTAGGGCCCTAAAAATTGCGATAACGGTATGCGATGCTATATTTTAAGGGAATTGTGCTAGAGGTCTATTTGCTTGGATTTTCCCATATGAGCCGCTGACGCGGCTGGGTATGACATAGTTATGGGGGATCTGTGGATGACGCTGTTATGTGGGGGATCTGTGGATGACGCTGTTATGTGGGGGATCTGTGGATGACGCTGTTATGTGGGGGATCTGTGGATGACGCTGTTATGTGGGGGATCTGTGGATGACGCTGTTATGTGGGGGATCTGTGGATGACGCTGTTATGTGGGGGATCTGTGGATGACGCTGTTATGGGGGATCTGCGGAGGACACATTTATGGGGGACCTGTGGAGGACACTGTTATAGGGGATGTGTGCTATGACACATGGGGCCACGAGGGGGGCCAGCATAAGACACACATATAGCATCTTATGCTGGTCCCCCTCATGGCCCTATGTGTCCTAAACTGCGCACATAACTCTCCTATTCATAAAATGGCCAGCCTCTGTACTTTCACTATGAATGCACTGCAGAGAGCGGCAGCGAGCGAGCCGGCCGGCGCGTGACTGACGTCACTGTCACGCTCCTCCCACTTAATTCAGGAAACAGGAGCGTGACTAAGTGACGTCAGTCACGCGCCGGCTGCCTCGCTCCCGCTCGCTGCAGTGCATTCATCGTGAAAGTAAGTACAGAGGCTGGCCATTTTATCAATAGGACAGAGGACATTTTATCAATAGGGGCCCCTTCATATATAATTGCGGCATTTTCGAATCGGCCGAATCGCCAAATCGCATTTGCCGATTATCACAATTCGATTATTTTTGCGATATATTGTGCAGCCCTAATCCCTGGTGATGCTCTGACAGGCCTCTACTGCAACTGTCTTCAGTTCCTGCTTGTTCTTGGGGCATTTTCCCTTCAGAAAGTGAAATGCATGCTCAGTCAGATTCAGGTCAGGTGATTGACTTGGCCATTGCATAACATTCCACTTCTTTCCCTTAAAAAACTCTTTGGTTGCTTTTGCAGTATGCTTTGGGTCATTGTCTATCTGCACTGTGAAGCGCCGTCCAATAAGTTCTGAATCATTTGGCTAAATATGAGCTGATAATATTGCCAGAATTCATCCTGCTGCTTTTGTCAGCAGTCACATCAATAAATACAAGAGAACCAGTTCCATTGGCAGCCATACATGCCCACGCCATGACACTACCACCACCATGCTTCACTGGTGAGGTGGTATGCTTTGGTGCAGGAGCAGTTCCTTTCCTTCTCCATACTCTTCTCTTCCCATCACTCTGGTACAAGTTGATATTGGTCTCATCTGTCCATACGATGTTGTTCCAGAACTGTGAAGGCTTTTTTAGATGTTGTTTGGCAAACTCTAATCTGGCCTTCCTGTTTTTGAGGCTCACCAATGGTTTACATCTTGTGGTGAAGTCTTCTCTTGATTGTTGACTTTGACACACATACACCTACCCCCTGGAGAGTGTTCTTGATCTGGCCAACTGTTGTGAACGGTGTTTTCTTCACCAGGGAAAGAATTCTTCGGTCATCCACCACAGTTGTTTTCCGTGGTCTTCCGGGTCTTTTGGTGTTGATGAGCTCACCGGTGTGTTCCTTCTTTTTAAGAATGTTCCAAACAGTTGTTTTGGCCATGCCTAATGTTTTTGCGATCTCTCTGATGGGTTTGTTTTGTTTTTTCAGCCTAATGATGGCTTGCTTCACTAATAGTGACAGCTCTTTGGATCTTATCTTGAGAGTTGACAGAAACAAATTCCAAATGCAAATAGCACACTTGAAATGAACTCCTGCTACTGCTAATTGTAATTGGGATAATGAGGGAATAACATGGCCATGGAACAGCTGAGAAGCAAATTGTCCCATTTTCTTTTGGTCCCTTAACAAGTGGGAGGCACATATGCAAACTGTTGTAATTCCTACACAGTTCGCCGATTTTGGATGTAAATACCCTCAAAATAAAGCTGACAGTCTGCAGTTAAAGCACATCTTGTTAGTTTCATTTCAAATCCATTGTGGTGGTGTATAGAGCCAAAAATGTTAGAATTGTGTCGATGTCCCAATATTTATGGACCTTACTGTTTATATGTCTTTGAGTTTTACTTGCGACAGGTTGCTTAAAAATATTCTGCTGAGAAAAATCTGGCAACCACTGTGAACACAGTTACAACACCTCACAAATTGTCACCCAGCCTTCCTGGAGTTCGGAATGGTAGACCGGTGTCTTTATTTTTTATATGTACGGTATTTGTTGCCTTATGTGTTTCCTTTTAGAGTTAATACCAAAATTAATTGTTTTCATTGTATTTTTGACTAGGTGAGCCCTGCTGCTGGTTTGGTCTCTATATTGAAGACGCGTAATGGAAGTGATGGGGAGAACCACAAGAAGACAAAGAGGAAAGTGAGATTCCTGGAAACAGATGATGTTCTTGACCAAGGTTTGTATGCAACTTGGATGGAAAGTTTATCACACGTCTTGCACACTTAAAGAGTAACGATCCATACACACAACTTTTGACATGTCCTTGCGAGAAGTCAGAATTTTAGCTATTGGTAGGGTCTCCGCATCCAGGCCCCCACCAAACAAAACATCTGGCATGTCGCTATGACATGTCAGAAGTTTTGTAAAAAGAAAAGACAAAAAAGCTCCCAAAGGTAGCAAATAAAAACTGCATGCTGCACTGGATACTTTGAGCTTGATGAAGCCGGCGGATTATGGTTGAAATGCGTAGCTGTTTTTTATTATTTTATTGTATCTTGGGGAGGGGGTGTGTCTAAAAAATACAATAAAAAAGTAAAAAACAGCTACGCATTTCAACCATAATCCGCCGGCTTCATCGGGCTCATAAAGAGCCTGATGAAGACGGTGAACAGCTGTTGAAATGCGTAAATGTTTTTTTTATGTGTTTTTATACAATAAAGCACCTACCTCAAAGTATCCAGTGCAGCATGCAGTTTTTATTTGCTACCTTTGGGAGCTTTATCAGTCTCAGATCAGACTCTCATAAGGTCTGGGATCAGATGTTAAAAAAAAATAAAAGAACTTACCTCACTTGCTCCGGACAGTACTGCCTCTCTGCAGAACCAGGATTCACCACTCCCTGGTCTTCTTCCAGCCCGTGCTGCCCTGTGACCTGAAGTTGCAAAGCTTCGGGCCATAGTGCACACCTACATGCACTATGTCCCGATACTGTACGCAGTCAGGACACGGTGCTGAGCGGGACCTGGAGAAGACCAGGGAGGGTGAGTAGAGCCAGCACAGCGCTTTCCTCACTGCTCCCTGCGCCTTCTGCATGCTGATGACCACTTCCATAATGGAAGCGTTCATTAGCATTCAGACTATAACACACTGCTGTTTTTTACCCTTACTTTTGGGTGAAAAAAAGTGCATCTTATAGTCCGAAAAATACAATATGTGGTACTGATCCAGACTGCATGTAGGGCCGATAAAATTGTCAATGCCTGTAAAATATGGTATACAACAAACATCTATAGGAAGCTGTGGCCGGCTAGGAGAACATCTACAAACACAATGTAAATCACTATAACATAGTAGGTCTATGCTTCTGCCTGGGGTTAAAGATTTATCATTACACTAAAATGGCCATTACACTGCCAGACATCTAACCATCAATATGTTTTATTGCAGAGGAGATTGGCGGCGGATCCTGTATTCTGCTGGTCGCACTTTGCCTTGTCACTGTGTTTCTTAGTATTGGTGGGACTGCATTATACTGCACATTTGCTGACGTGGAGTCTTCTGTATGTAAAGATTTTACTGCAAACATGGACTTTTACTACACTCAGGCGGTAAATGGAGTAGAGGAGTTAAAGCACTGGCTGTTCATCACATAACAGAAAAGAGCCTCCTCCTGCCTCCACATGGCCTTTATCTACCAATATAAACTCTATAAACATTTCCTTTGAAGATGTAAAAGAAGATACGCTGTAATATTTTAAATTAATATTAAGAAATGACTATAGGGGCTGAGGGGGGACGACGACAAAATGACGTTTTCAACATGGCATACGGGCCCTCCAGTGACTGGTAACCACTGAAGATGTACAATCCACCTATTGTTTTTACAATCTGCATTTTAACATAGCGAGTCTGTGTATGGTCTGTAAAGTTGAAGCCCACTGTATTTTATGTTTTTGTGTATTGTGTAATTTCCGTTTCTGTTTGGTGACTGCTCCTCTGTGGTCAGAACACTGAAACATAAGTGTAAAATCAGCATTTAGATCATGATGTATATTTATAGATTTTCTTTTATTGCAAAGGAAAAATACAGATCCGTTTTGGTTTTGTTATTTTTAGATTCTTTTACGTCTTTTTAATGCAGGACATAATGTATGGATACTAGATATCCGGTGAGCAAGACAGTTTTACCCCCAATTTTTTTTTTTTTTTTACAAAAATCTGATAAATATGTACAATTTATTAGGATAACCCATTAGAAATCATGTCTTTGGGGGTAATATATTTTTCTTTCTGAACATGTTCGTACTGGCTGGCCCAGAGCATTTTTCATGGTAGAATATATTTATTTTTGTTTGATCAGTTTAAAGGGAATTTACATGTTTGTGATGTGTTAAGATATGTGACTATGACTTTTTGTCTAATGTTTCTACAACAAATGAAGTGTCTTGAACCATTACAGTGTGGGTTTATTTCAGTTTCTTTAGAACAAACCATGTGCTGTTGGCATTATTTGGTGTCTTTTTTTTTTTTTCCTCCCTTCATTTTAATTTTTAACCAGTTCAGGAAAATCTTAAAAGGTGGAATATATCCTTGTAAGGTCTAAGGAATAATTATTTTAAGGGGAAAATATATTAAAAATAGAAAGTAATACCGCAACAGTAAAGTATCATTGGAAAATTGGCAACACAGATATTTTTTAAAAGGCTATATTGAATGAATTATGCTCAAATATCAGGTTGTCACAGCTAGATCTGTGTTCATCAGTCTTGCCTTGTGCCACTTTTCTGATTGTCACATCTGTGCATAAATGTATTTGCCCTTTCCAAGCCGAATAAAAAAGGATAATTTACATGGTTAAACTGCTGTTTGACTCCTTCTTTATTATCAGAATGTTTATTGATGATGTACATTGTTGCTTTTAGGTATTGGATGTATTATGTAACACCTGTATCTACCCTACCTAACCATGAGCTCACATGAGCAAGTCCACTCACTCCTCCCAGACCCCTCTGCAGATTGACACAGATTAGTGATTTTTTTTTTCATCTTTGGATCTGCAGGGATTTCTTGTGCTGCCATACCTCTACAGTATAATACAACTTTCCAAACGTACTATAACTAAAGCAGCATATTTCAAATTTGCACCACTTGAGTACCAGTCGCGGAATTCACATTCCTTTTCCTATAGGTAACACACGATGATATGATCTTTCCAGAAAATGTACAGAAAAAAAGTGGTTTGGCTAAAAGAGATGCTTAGAAAAGCTGCACTGTGTGAACCTGTCATGTAAAGAATATGTATTAAAGAGGTTGTCTGCTTATTCTACTGTATATTGATGACCTATCCTCAGAATAAGTCATCAATATCAGATCAGCGGGGGCCCAACTGCTGGCATGCCTGCCGATCAGCTGTATGAAGAGAATGCAGCATTCCCTCCTATTCACTCGAATACGGCAGAGCTTTAATTATACCTGCTAGCTTCTGCAATCTCGACGGTGAGCAGGTGAACAGTGAAGAGAATGTAGCCCTTTTTTTTCATTATTTTTTTTTTTCATTCTAGTTTCTTTCCCATTTTCCCCAAACCATCATAATGATTTCTCCTGTCCATGACGTATTTCTGTAGAGTTTACTGATCAGAAATCTTTGGCTTGCCTTCTATAAGTAGTGATGCACAACCCACACCTTGTTATGCCATTCTTTGTGGCCTACAACCAACTTTGGGGGCTTCTTTGAGTTTGGCATGCCAAGAAGAAGAGAGAAGGTGGAGAGGTTGGTTGCTGCTCCTGAATCCAGGCTTTCTCCATCCACACTTGTACATAACCATCTCGACTCCTCTTCTCTGGAGTGCCAAACGAGGGAGCAGGGGACCTCCATTCCCCCAATAAGTGAAAGTTCTAGAAGTGGAACCCCAATGATCAGTCATTTATTGTGGCCCTCCAGCTGTTGCAAAACTACAACTCCCAGCATGCCCGAACAGCCTACAGGTATCAGCCTACAGCAGGGCATTGTGGGAGTTGTAGTTCTACAGTTGTAGATTTTTTTTTGCATTGATGGCCTGTCCTCAGAATAAATAATCAATATTTGATCTGCAGAGGTCTGACACCCCGCACCCACTCACCCAGCTGTTTCAGAGTAGCATAGATACCAGAACAACACTGCTCTGTCCGTTCTGTAATGGACAGAGCTGGAAAATGCAGCATTGCTCTTATTCATTTCAGTGGGATCAGTGCTGCAGTTACCAGCTCTGTCCATTACAGAATGGATGGAGCTCTTCAACCAGCTGACTGGCAGAGGTACAGGAGGTTAGTTGATCAGATACTGATGGCCTATCCCGAAGATCCTGGAAACCCCTCTAAGTTTTATTGCAGCCCTTGGGAAATGGTACATCTGACAAAGTGGAGCTCAGAAGAAATGGGGGCATGTCCTGACAATGGCAGAGTGAACACTGTCTGGTGTGAGCTCCTGCCACAAGACTGCTAGCAAGCTGCTACTCACCCTCCCGGCGGTCTTTCTGGAGCCTCAATGGTCCGCACAAGGAAGGGCTTCACGGCTGCCCCATCAGTACCCTTCCTGGATCTCGGCCGCGGCGGTATACAATTGTTCTTTGCCCCGGAGGGGCAGATGGTAACAGGCTGTAATCCCCATGTGGCAGCTTTCTCCCCAATGGCGCACAGAGCAAGCACCGCCACACCGCACCTGCTCGCCTAGCCACACAGCACCCGCTCGCCCAGTAATGTTGGGCTCGAGGCCAGCTGAGGGGGGGAACAGGAGGGGCCATTGTTGGTCCAGGAGGCCCCTCTCTCCAATCAGGCAAACACGCGGTGGCTGCCATCTTGTACAATGGCCGCAGAGCCTCAGGCCCCCATGCACCACTACACAGCACAGTCTACACTACCTCCATCGCAGGACGAGACGGCATGGGACTGGAGAGAACATGTAAGACAGCTCCTGACCAGACAAGAAATGGAGCAATTTATTGTGAGCCTGGAGACATCTTATAAGCAAGAACTGCACACAATCTCCAGTAATTAACAAATCATAGAGGAAAGGGTGGAGGCAGTGCCCTCTCATCAGGATGAGTTAGCGACCAGAATGGATGACCTAGAGAATAAAGGGGACACTAGAGATCAGCATAAAAGTCAGCTTTATAGCCTCCATGAGGATATTGAAACCAATAGTAGAAGAAACAACATCAGGATTAGAGTCCTCCCGGAGTCCATGTCCACCGCTGATTTAGTGTCCACTTTACAGGACTTTTTCCGGAAAATACTGGACAGATCTATCTCAGATTATTTGGAAATCGATAAGGCGAATAGAGCATTGGCGCCTCCCAATGCTGATACCTCCAAACCAAGAGATGTCATATGTCCTTTGCATTACTACACTGTGAAGGAGAAAATTATGCGGAAAGTGCGCCATCAACCTACTATTGAATATGCTGGTGCTCGCATCTCCTTATTACAAGACCTATCCTGCACCACCCTACTGCAACAGAAAGCGTTGGACCCTTTTTTGAACTGCCGCAGGAAGAAAGAGATCCCATATATGTGGGGATACCCCTTTCAACTAGTTGTTTGTCGCAATGGCAAACGCTTCGAGTTGAGGGATCCGTCAGTTAGCGGACTTTGTGGCGGCTCTAGGTCTGCCCAAAATCTCTTTCCCAGATTGGCACACCATTCCTCCTCTATCCTCCTGTTTTTCGGTCTGGAGGGCAAATAGATCTGTGCCACGAAGGCTCTCTTCTGCTATGGGGCATCCAACCTGATCAGCACAAGCACTGAGGGGCGCTCCTTGATCTGCGGCATCACACTGCTTTAATGTTGTCTTTTTGTTTGGCAGTCATGTTTTAATCATATAGGGACCCATCTAAGGTTATGATAGTGATTTATGTGGTGCCCTTCTTATCAGGTGTTAATTTCACTGTTCTGGGTTACACTGGGGGCTGATGAGTGGGATATCGAGGTCCTGTAGAGCTATTTTGTTGAGTTATGATCACACTTCTATAGCTCTCACGTTTATCCATACTATAATTTTTGACCAGATGGGCTCTGATCACTATTGGTAAAAGGGAGGGGTAAGAGCGGATATTAGATTAAGATTGTTCCGCAATAGTCTCGTGACTGCTTTCTCACCTGTTGTTGAAAGACTGACCCTACTTAGGGAAGCGTTTCACGTTTAACTCCTCTTTACTGAGGTTTCATTTAGTATATACCAGATGTAAGAGAGGGTCTGGAGTGGTAGTGGATGGAAGATACGTGCCACCGGGGGTCGTGGCCCCGGTGGAGTAAGAGCTGGGTATTTTGGGTTTTGTCAGTCTACACTGCTCCTGGCATGTTGGTTATCTATGGCCTTAGTTGGGTAGGGAAGGAGTTAATCCTTCACTATGCTCGGTGGGTGTGGTCTGCCTGCTACACCCAAGGCTGTGTATCTAGGTTTGATGCTCACTGACTGTGGGGCTGATGAAGTGTGGTCTCCTGTCTCACAGCAGGAAGCTGTACGGGAGGCTGATCTCACGGTCGGGCTGAGCTCTGTAGTCCGCTCATCTAACAAAGACTGCCCAATTTTGACACAAAACCTGTCTCCTGAGCCTCTATACTGCCACCGCTACCATCTGCCTACCAGAGCAAACCCCCACACAGATTATACACCTTAGGCTACATGCACACAAACATTGTTTGTTTCCGTGTCCGTTCCGTTTTTTTGCGGATAGGATGTGGACCCATTCATTTCCATGGGTCTGCGAAAAATTCGGACAGCACACCGTGTGCTATCCGCATCAGTATGTCCGTACCGTAGTCCTGCAAAAAAAATAGAACATTTTTGTCCGTTTTAGGCATTGTTACAATGGATCCGCAAAAAAACGGATGGCATATGAATGCCATCCGTTTTTTTTTTTTTTGCGGGTCCGCAAAACACATATGGTCGTGTGTATGTAGCCTTAAAGTGTATTAGTACACTATCTTTTTATTTATTTTTAGTTTTTTTCCCTTTTTTTTTTTTCTTTCTCTTCCCCTCCCTTGTCCCTTGACTCACATTTGCAGGCCGTAATACTCTATCATGGCTACTCTAGGTTCCGTTAAGATAGTCTCTTTAAAAGTCAGGGGGTTTAATGTCCCAGAGCAGAGATCACAGATATTATCTAACTTACAAAAAGAAAAAGCTCAGATAGTATTATTGCAGGAGACTCACTTTAAAAGCCAACACGTTCCTCACATTCGCTCTAAAATCTATACTACTTGGTTAGCAAGAATCCAGAATCCAAATCCAAAGGTGTTTCCATCGCTTTCCACAAATCCTTTCCTTGTTCTGTTGTAGATTCTCAAGTGTGCCCGAACGGCAGATACGTCTTCGTCAAGCTGACAGTCTATAGGAGAACGTACACGATTGGTAATGTATACCTGCCAAACTCGGAACAGGGTAAGGCATTTGCTGCTACATTGGCTAAATTAGACTTCTCACACACCCAAATCGCGAAGCGAATGAACGCCTGGTATATTGCTGTCCAAACTAAATACAAGTATTACCCCAAAACTAGACTCAGAACAGCATGTAATATAGAATTACAAAATTTTTATTGGACATACACTTGTATAAAACATAGAAATCCATATACATTAGCAGCATTAAATCACACAGGATAGATATCCACAGGTCTGTCACATTATAGTACATATAACTTGCAATAAAAACTCCCAAGCTGTAAAGAAAGAGTAATAAGTCACAGCCCACAGTCAATATATATAAAGTGCATAGTGCCACAGCTCACAGAATGACATAGGGAAGATAAATGCAATCAAGATAAATACAGACCTAAACAGTCCTGGATCCCAACACGTGTTTCGCGGTCGCTTTCTCGAGAAAGTAAATTGACAACTTTGTATAAAAAAAAAAATATTAAAAAGTTGTCATTTACAGAGATATTTCTCACACACAGTATGGGTATATGTAAAAATACACCCCAAAACACATTGCCCTACTTCTTCTGAGTACGGCGATACCAGATGTGTGACACTTTTTAGCAGCCTAGGTGCACAAAGGGGCCCAAATTCCAACGAGTACCTTTAGGATTTCACAGGGCATTTTTACGCATTTGGATTCCAAACTACTTCTCACGCTTTAGGGCCCCTAAAATGCCAGGGCAGTATAAATACCCCACAAGTGACCCCATTTTGGAAAGAAGACACCCCAAGGTATTCCGTGAGGGCCATGGCGAGTTCATAGAAGATTTTTTTTTTGGCACAAGTTAGCGGAAATTGATTTTTATTTTTATTTTTTCTTACAAAGTCTCATATTCCACTAACTTGTGACAAAAAATAAAATTTTACATGAACTCGCCATGCCCCTCACGGAATACCTTGGGGTGTCTTCTTTCCAAAATGGGGTCACTTGTGGGGTATTTATACTGCCCTGGCATTTTAGGGGCCCTAAAGCGTGAGAAGTAGTTTGGTATTCAAATGCGTAAAAATGCCCTGTGAAATCCTAAAAGTACTCATTGGAATTTGGGCCCCTTTGTGCACCTAGGCTGCAAAAAAGTGTCACTCATGTGGTATCTCTGTACTCAGGAAAAGTAGGGCAATGTGTTTTGGGGTGTATTTTTACCTATACCCATGCTGGGTGAGAGAAATATCTCTGTAAATTGACAACTTTGTATAAAAAAAATGGAAAAAGTTGTCATTTACAGAGATATTTCACACACACAGGATGGGTATGTGTGAAAAGACACCCCAAAACACATTGCCCTACTTCTCCTGAGTACGGCGATACCACATGTGTGACACTTTTTTGCAGCCTAGGTGCGCAAAGGGGCCCAAATTCCAATGAGTACCTTTTAGGAGGGCATTTTTAGACATTTGGATTCCAGACTTCTTCTCACGCTTTAGGGCCCCTAAAATGCCAGGGCAGTATAAATACCCCACATGTGACCCCATTTTGGAAAGAAGACACCCCAAGGTATTCCGTGAGGGGCATGGCGAGTTCATAGAAGATTTTTTTTGGCACAAGTTAGCGGAAATTGATTTTTTTTTTTTTCACAAAGTCTCCCTTTCCTCTAACTTGTGACAAAAAGTTCAATCTTTCATGGACTCAATATGCCCCTCAACGAACACCTTGGGGTGTCTTCTTTCCAAAATGGGGTCATTTGTGGGGTGTTTGTAGTGCCCTGGCATTTGAGGGTCTTCACAATCATTACATGTATGGCCAGCATTAGGAGTTTCTGCTATTCTCCTTATATTGAGCATACGGGTAATGAGATTTTTTTTCCGTTCAGCCTCTGGGCTGAAAGAAAAAATGAACGGCACAGATTTCTTCATTCGCATCGATCAATGTGGATGAAAAAATCTCTGCCAAAAAATGTGCAAAAAAAGGACATAGGAGTGCTTGCGATGTAAAGCTGCGATCGCTAATAAAGATCCAAAAAGCTCAAAAGTGATCTTTATAGCGCCGCAGCGATTTTACTGTGTTTTTGCAGTGATCAGAAAAAATAATTTCTGTCACTGCGGTGGGGCGGACTGAACGCAAGTGTGCGCACAAGATCAGGCCTGCTCGTGCGAACACTGCGTTTTTTGTAGAGCCTAAGGTGACCCTAATGTACTGATATAGATCTGATTGCGATCAGTCTTGATCACTTACAGATACTATATAGTACTAGTGCTGATTAGTGACAGCGATGACGCTAATCAGCGACTAATCAGTGACTGCGGTGGGCTGGGCGCTAACTACCTAACAAGTAGCTAACTAACTGGCGGTGATAAGGAACCCTTCACACGTCCGCAATTCTGTTCCGCATTTTGCGGAACGGAATTGCGGACCCATTCATTTCTATGGGGACAGACTTTGTCCCACTCAGATCCGGAATTGCGGATCCGCACTTCAGTTCCACAAAAATATAGAACATGTCCTATTCTTGTCCGCAATTGTGGACGAGAAAAGGCATTTTCTATATAGTTCTGGCAATGTGCGGATCCGCAAAATGCGGAAAGCACATTGCCGGTGTCCGTGTTTTGCGGATCTGCGGATCCGTGGATCCGCAAAACACATACGGACGTCTGAATGGAGCCTTACAAGGGGGTGATCAATGACAGAGGGGTGACAGGGGGGTGATCAGGGAGTCTATATGGGGTGATCAGGAGTTAATAAGGGGTTAATAAGTGACAGGGGGTGTGTGTAGTGTAGTGTGGTGCTTGGTGCTTCAAACAGAGCTGCCTGTGTCCTCTGGTGGTGGATCCAAGCAAAAGGGACCACCAGAAGACCAGGTAGCAGGTATATCAGATGCTGTTAACACAACAGCATCTAATATACCTTTCTGATGTGATTTTTTAAACATCTACAGCAGACTGTAGTTTAACTTCAGAGCTGCGCGCCGCTGTGAACGCGCGTGCATGCGCGCGCGGGTTCACGCAAAATCTTGGGTCTCACGAGATGACGCCAATAGGCGTCATCGAGACCTGAGAGCGCCGGCGTCCTGGCGCCTATTGGCGTTAGTGTGACGGGAAGTGGTTAAGAGACAGACCACCCAGAATGGATTGGCCATATCTTGTGAGACATGTCCTAGCAGTATAGGATGATTGGATCAATGGTTTTTTGAGAATACAGGACGTGCTAAAATCAGGGAAGTTGGCTTCATTTGAAACCTTGCGTACGAGCTCTTCTTTTTGTCTGGTCTTGTGGTTGTGCTCAGCTGCGTTCCTTTTTTGGAGCCACATTCTCCAACACAGCAACTGGCCTTCTGACACAGTTTGACAAGACGTACTTGCAATCAGGGGGTGGAAGGGGTACTTTGTCCGCATTGTATCAGATTCTCCTAGACTTGTGCAACGCAGACAGGGCCCCATTCTTTGATAGGTGGGAATCTGATTTGAAGGTTCAATTCATGGAAGTAGATGTTCTCAATATCTGAACATTCTCCCATGGAATATCGTTGGTGGCACAAGCCAAAGAAAAGAATCACAAAATTCTCTCTAGATGGTACTTTTGTCCAACTACATTGCACCATATGTTCCCCTCAGTGTCGGATTTGTATTGGCGATGCGAGAGAGAGAAAGGGGTTCTCTATTACATATTTGTTGGAGCTGCCCTGCAATCTGCTCCTTTTGGGATCGAGTATTACACATATACGTCAAATACTTTGGTAAGACAATACTTCTCAAGTAACCCTACTCTCTCTTATTCCGGGCTCCTTGGCTCAAGTTAGGAAAGGGGTTCTAAGGCATTTTCTGAGTGAGAATGGTAATTCCCAGGCATTGGAAGACCAGATTTCCACCCACTCTCTGTGAGTGGGCAAAGGAACTTCAGTATATTTTATGTATGGAAGAACTGATAGCGGATTAACAGGAGAGGTCAGAGATATTCACGGGCAGACGTTACCCCCTGCTCACTTTCCTGGATTCTCCTGAATGTCGGAACATGCTGTGACCCTTTTAGCATACGGCTAGGCAGGTGATCATGACCCTTCCCCTTTTTTTTAATTCATACTTTTAATTTATATGGTATGTATGCAAGACACATCAACGTCCCAAAATAGCGGGAAAATAGAAGATATGTTTTATTGCAGTTAGCACTGTTTATTATCTACAGAATGACTTTGACTCAGTATTTATAAATTTTTGCATAACTCGTGCGAAAAACACGCAATCTTAATTTACATCATTGTCTGATGCCATACCTATATGGGTCCTGCGTGACCTCATGGAATACTTGTTCAAGTATTTTATGGCTTTTATTTGTTACAATTCATAAATACTTAATAAAAACAGAGTAAACATAAAGTAACACAAACCACTGTACTATTCCATCCAATACTGTGTTGGCCACCCAGACATAATGCCACCAATACTGTTCTCCATATAGCTATCTTGCCCCAAAATTGTGTGCTAGAAATATACTGTGAAGGGGGATTTTAGTCCCTATTCGCACACTATATTCTTTTTTTTTTTCATACTGTTTGAAATCAGAAGCCAGGATGGCATTCTAAACAGTATGAAAGAGAGACATGCTCTTCTTTTCTTGTGGTTTCTATAAAAAAAAAATTGTACAATGCTATTTTCAGATTTTTGCAATGTAAAAAATGTTATAATGATAAACACTATAATTAGCTGTAATACCCTTTTAAGGACCCATGACGTAGATGTACTTCATGGGTCCGATCCCTAAACATGGCGCCCGATCACACGTGCAGCGGGCGCCTTAGCCTCGGGGTTTCTGCTATTTTAAATAGCAGAGACCCGCTGCACATGTATGCGATTAGCATAAGGGTGATCGCATACATCTGATCACATACATCTTACCCTTCAGATGGCGTGGTCAAATGTGACCACGGCATCTGCACAGACCAGAACCAAAAGTCGCTCGCTTCCGGTCCGGTAACAGCTTT
This sequence comes from Bufo bufo, assembly GCF_905171765.1. NCBI lineage: Eukaryota > Metazoa > Chordata > Amphibia > Anura > Bufonidae > Bufo > Bufo bufo. Next base: position 424,046,181 of record NC_053392.1, on the reverse strand, counting down.
CCCAGGCTGAGATTGGGGAATCTGTTACCTTGCGGTAATTCATCAAAGCCTCAAGCAGGCTTCAGAGTCAATTAGATGTATATATCAATTCAGGCCACTAGGTGGCAGCCTTGTATTGATATAGTGCAAATGAAGTCTTCGATGATAGCTATTTAACCATGACTGAATACTATGGGCAATCGAATGATTGCAGTTACTTAAAAAAGTTTGGTGAAGAACAATGCATTTTCCAGCACGATGGAGCACCGTGCCATAAGGCAAAAGTGATAACTAACGTTGACATTTTGGGTCCATGGCCTGGAAACTCCCCAGATCTTAATCCCATTGAGAACTTGTGGTCAATCCTCAAGAGGCGGGTGGACAAACAAAAACCCACAAATTCTGACAAACTCCAAGAAGTGATTATGAAAGAATGGGTTGCTATCAGTCAGGAATTGGCCCAGAAGTTGATTGAGAGCATGCCCAGTCGAATTGCAGAGGTCCTGAAAAAGAAGGGCCAACACTGCAAATACTGACTCTTTGCATAAATGTCATGTAATTGTCGATAAAAGCCTTTGAAACGTATGAAGTGCGTGCAATTATATTTCACTACATCACAGAAACAACTGAAACAAAGATCTAAAAGCAGTTTAGCAGCAAACTTTGTGAAAACTAATATTTGTGTCATTCTCAAAACTTTTGGCCACGACTGTATATTAGACGGTCATTAGATATCAATTTTATTGCAGGCCAGTGGAGTACAGGCCTCAAAAATTATTCATTCAATGTACAAAAAAGAGCAAACTTTGTCTTCTTCTCATTGTCTGTCGCTAGTAGAGGCCTAAGCATGCCAGGCAGGTTCCCCCAGAAGTATCTTGTGGGATGAGCAGCCAATACCGCACTTGCATCAATCTTGACAGGATTCGGCTCCAGGTGTAGAGGAATAATTTTTTTGGAATGCTTTCTCCATCGCAACACCCTCCACGTCGTTGAATAAACTGAAAACTGGCCTATTCTCTCCTAAGAATTTTTTTAAATATTATTACATTTATTAAACATTTTATTATAAAATGAATTCCATATATATTATAAAATTCTGTGTCTCCATGATCAATCTGCGGCGTGGGTGTCCCACACGGGTTCTACACACTTCCAAAATAAAGTGGGGCAAATAGATGATTGGTTTGCTCCATGATCTTCCCAGGAGCTGCTTTTGGAAGCCGCGGTTCATTTTTGACCCGTCTGGGTGGGAATCTGAAGACCATCTCCATCTCTGTGCACCACAGGATGTCCTCCTTTTTTTTATTATAAAATGTATTAAACATTTTATTATTAAATTTATTAAATATAATAAGGATGCCCTCCTTTCCATTCCATGATGACTCAGAACCCCTGACAAAGAGACTGGGCCTTAGTTGGTTTGAATCGTGATTAAATTCGCAACTCTTCCGGGCTCCAAGCAATCATGAAGCTTTGTCTTCTTCTCATTGTCTGTCGCTAGTAGAGGCGTAAGCATGCCAGGCAGGTTCCCCCAGAAGTATCTTGCTGGATGAGCAGTCAATACCGCACTTGCCTCAATCTTGACAGTATTCGGCTTGACAGTAATTATTTTTTTTTATGCTTTTTCCATCGCAACACCACGTCGTTGAATAAACAGAAGACTGGACGATTCTCTCCTGTCTTACGCATTACATTTTTATTATTAAATGTATTAAATATTTTAACATTGATTATATTAAACCAAAACTTGATTAAAATTATAAGAAAGTATACTTAAATTTGCCAAAACTGGCCTAATAACTCAAGTATGAACTCTGCCTTATAGGTCGTTGTTAGTGTCAAGAGGAAGTGCACTCCTTTTACACCCTTGTCAGCTGATTCCACATAGATGTCTACAGAACCTGTTCTACTACATGCTTATACAAGTAGAGGCCCCCCCCCCCCCCGACAGAGTGGAGAGGGTCTCAGCAGTAAGTTTGTGTTAACTGATTAATTTGCCCTTCCTCTGATCCGTCAGAACAATAACCCACAAAAAACGGATCCTGTCTTTGGAGCATGCGCCTTCACTCGGTCAGCATTTGCTCAGTATTGCTAATGCCAAAAAAACAGGAGTGGATCTAAAACCGAGATGACACGTGAATGGAATATTTGTGTGTCCTCTGTGTTTTGCACCGACTCCTTCTTTTGTCTACCAAATCATAAGTCAATTCTGATGGAACCATACAGGCCTTACAGCTGCTACACAGACAGGATCTGTTGTGCATTTCATTTTTCCTTCCTTCTGACAGATCAGAAGAAAGGTCAAATAAATGATGATGTAAGCCTGGCCGAAAGCCAAAATAGTGGCCCAGTCATGAAGTGGGGAGGGTGTGAACAGCATGAGAAGTCCACAGACTGTCCCTATGACAGAGTGGTGAGGTGGAAGCAGCATGAGGAGACCACACAGTGGCCCAATGACAAAGTATGGAGGTGGCGGCAGCATCAGGAGGCCACAGAGTGGCATAATAACAGTATGGAGGTGGCAGCAGTATGAGGAGGCCACCGAGTGGCACAATCACAGAGTATGTACAGTACAGACCAAAAGTTTGGACACACCTTCTCATTCAAAGAGTTTTCTTTATTTTCATGACTATGAAGGCATCAAAACTATGAATTAACACATATGGAATTATATACATAACAAACAAGTGTGAAACAACTGAAAATAGATCATATTCTAGGTTCTTCAAAGTAGCCACCTTTTTCTTTGATTACTGCTTTGCACACTCTTGGCATTCTCTTGATGAGCTTCAAGAGGTAGTCCCCTGAAATGGTCTTCCAACAGTCTTGAAGGAGTTCCCAGAGATGCTTAGCACTTGTTGGCCCTTTTGCCTTCACTCTGCGGTCCAGCTCACCCCAAACCATCTCGATTGAGTTCAGGTCTGGTGACTGTGGAGGACAGGTCATCTGGCGCAGCACCCCATCACTCTCCTTCATGGTCAAATAGCCCTTACTTTCAAAGTTTTCCCAATTTTTCGGCTGACTGACTGACCTTCATTTCTTAAAGTAATGATGGCCACTTGTTTTTCTTTACTTAGCTGCTTTTTTATTGCCATAATACAAATTCTAACAGTCTATTCAGTAGGACTATCAGCTGTGTATCCACCTGACTTCTCCTCAACGCCACTGATGGTCCCAACCCCATTTATAAGGCAAGAAATCCCACTTATTAAACCTGACAGGGCACACCTGTGAAGTGAAAACCATTTCAGGGGACTACCTCTTGAAGCTCACCAAGAGAATGCCAAGAGTGTGCAAAGCAGTAATCAAAGCAAAAGGTGGCTACTTTGAAGAACCTAGAATATGACATATTTTCAGTTGTTTCACACTTGTTTGTTATGTATATAATTCTACATGTGTTAATTCATAGTTTTGATGCCTTTATAGTCATGAAAATAAAGAAAACTCTTTGAATGAGAAGGTGTGTCCAAACTTTTGGTCTGTACTGTAGTTGGCAGCAATATGTGGAGGCCAGCGAGTGGCCAGGTTACATAGTGTGAAGATGGCAGCGTCAGGAGGCCAGAGTGGCAGGTGACATAGTGGGGACATGGCAGCAGCAGCAGCATGATACAACAGAGTGGCACGGTGACATAGTGTGGACATAGCAGCAGCATGATACAACAGAGTGGCACGGTGACATAGTGTGGACATGGCAGCACCAGGAGGCCACAGAGTGGCAAGGTGACATAGTGTGAACATGGCAGCATCAGTAGGCCACAGAGGGGCAAGGTGACATAGTGTGGACATGGCAGCATCATTAGGCCACAGAGTGGCAAGGTGACATAGTGTGGAGGTGGGTTGCAATACTAGTACTCGCTGAAGATGGTGGGTGAAAGAAGGAGCACATGGCATCAGATGTTTGGCATCAGGTGTGTAACAGCATCAGAATAGTAACTGAGGCAGGTATCCAGAAGAAAACGGTCTCTTTTGTCAAAATGTTGGTGTGGCACCAATGGATGATCTAGTCTGATGCATCAGGCATTGGTGTGTTGAACTACTGGCTGATCCACGCCTGATTCATCTTAATGCAGTGTCCCACTATGTGCTATATGTGGGCACTTTAAACTCTTGCTAAATGTCATATCAAATGTATTGTGGTATCATGCTGTAGTTCCCTTTAACAGGCTGGCAGTATCATTTACCTTTATTTGCTCCTACGTGGTGCAGGAACCACTTTATAGCTGTGGGGGAAGGGGGGAGGGGGGTAAAGTTAGTGTGTCCGATGTTAATGAAGAGATGAGGAAGTTAATGGAGGAGGTGAAATTTTTTATTTCCACCGAAATAATTCACAAAAGATTTTACCGCATATAAGTGCAGCGCTTAATGCAGAATACAAGTTTTTTTTCCACCCAAATATTTCAAAAGAGATTTTAGCGCATATCAGTGCAGCGCTTAACACAGAATGCAAGATTTTTTCTGAAGTGAACGGGATGTAGCAGAGGAAGTAGCTCCACGCTGGAAGAGCGAGACACGGACCTTGTGCGGTTTTTGTGCTGCAGAAAAGTCCCTGTAGTGTCCAGTAAGCAATACCGTAGATAGATGCGGGCTGGTGTGAATTATTTTGTATTTTTGTGCAGGGTTAGTGCATAGTGAATTCACATGTATTGGTGCGCCGCTCTTATGGACGTCGTCACGTAAGTGCGCAGTGTGTGAAACGTAAATATAAAATTTCAACACAACGTAATTCAATCCATACCGCAAAAAGGACTTTCCCACATATAACTGCAGCGCCGAACGCTAAATATATCTTGATTTTTGTACAGAAATACGCCACTAAAGGCTTTACTCATATAACTGCAACAGTGAACGCTGAGTATATCTTTATTTTTCTACTGATATACGTCAATAAATGTTTTTCCAGATATAAGTGCAGCAGTGAATTGCGAATGTATATTTATTTTTCTACTGATATACGTCAATAAAGGTTTTTCTACATATAATGGTGAATGGCGAATGTATATTTCTTTTCATACTGCTAAACGTGAATAAAGTTTTTTCAAGATATAAGTGCAGCAGCGAAAGGCAAATGTATATTTCTTTTTATACTGCAATACGCCAGTAAAGGCTTTACCAAATATAACGGCATTAGTGAACTGAGAATATATTTTTCTTGTAGTTCTGAAATACGCCCCTATACGCTTTCACCAGAAATAACTGCAGAAGTGACCTGAGATTATATATTTCTTGTTGGATTCAAAAAAGACCATTATACGCTTTCAAAACAACAACCCAAAGAGTCATAATCAATGTATTGGGGGAACACAATCAGCCTGACTATATTATCAGCAGGGTATGTGACTTCCTACTAATTACAATTGCATATGTGTCTCTTTACCTAAAACATGATATATAAAGTGACTAGTGCACAATGAGAGACAGAGTGGGGAATAAGTTACTACTTGTGTGGTTGCGGTAAGGACGAAAGGTGCTGCTCCTCGACGCACGTTTCGTCGTGAATGACTTCCTCAGGAGGAGTGAACAATGGGGTCAATGGTAATATATTTAAATAAAGTGTTGTCCTATCGCAGGCCTGAACCAGGGTCATGTGTTGGGTCATGTATTATAGTTGATCACCTTCTGCTGATCGGGTCATGTATGCGGCGCATGACCCGCCTCATCCATCTACGTGTGGCAACTTCCACCTTCACCCTGAGTCCGGTCTCGGAGAGGGCAATCACTGACGTCACTTATGACGTGGATTGATCTCGCCAACACCCGATCCCAGTAGATGACGGCGCAAGTGCACGCATGGTGAGGCTGTTATGCGCACAAAGACCCGCAGAATTGTGGAAGACAACTAGATTGTATAGATCGAACTAGAAAGTACAGCGGCTCACCCTCTCACCATATGGATAAGGTGCTCACCTTCTGGTCCCACCCTCAGGACCACAATGAACAAATGGGGATTACGCAAGTATGAAGGGGCACACTCAAAATGGACACACCTAGATTCAATAATACTCACTTTATTACTCTAAAAACATACCCCTAAAAATGTTATAAAACATACATAATAGGCTCAAAGCATGAATAACCTCTATAATCCAAGAATATGAATCTGTCCCAAGGTAATTCCTATGTCAGCAAAAGAATCAGCAGGCTGCAATATACAGAGGACACCTATGGCAGGATATGTGCCGGCAAACTGTTGGTCCATATATATCAAATGGCACTGGAAATGTGGCACCGGTGTCAATGTGTCGCAGCCAAACTCATGCAGGCACAAATCGGCAAAACAATATTCTAGTTCTGAAGATACAGCACTATTATCAATGTGCCGTAGCCGGATTCCTGCACATCCACTGAATGAAACTGTCCAAGACAACGTCACTGACATTCAACTGAGACATGCAGCACTGTTCCACAATCAGTAATGCTACTCAAAGTCTCTTAATACAGTCGTGGCCAAAAGTTTTGAGAATTACATAAATATTGGAAATTGGAAAAGTTGCTGCTTAAGTTTTTATAATAGCAATTTGCATATACTCCAGAATGTTATGAAGAGTGATCAGATGAATTGCATAGTCCTTCTTTGCCATGAAAATTAACTTAATCCCAAAAAAACCTTTCCACTGCATTTCATTGCTGTCATTAAAAGACCTGCTGAGATCCTTTTAGTAATCGTCTTGTTAACTCAGGTGAGAATGTTGACGAGCACAAGGCTGGAGATCATTATGTCAGGCTGATTGGGTTAAAATGGCAGACTTGACATGTTAAAAGGAGGGTGATGCTTGAAATTATTGTTCTTCCATTGTTAACCATGGTGACCTGCAAAGAAACGCGTGCAGCCATCATTGCGTTGCATAAAAATGGCTTCACAGGCAAGGATATTGTGGCTACTAAGATTGCACCTCAATCAACAATTTATAGGATCATCAAGAACTTCAAGGAAAGAGGTTCAATTCTTGTTAAGAAGGCTTCAGGGCATCCACGAAAGTCCAGCAAGCACCAGGATCGTCTCCTAAAGAGGATTCAGCTGCTGGATCGGAGTACCACCAGTGCAGAGCTTGCTCAGGAATGGCAGCAGGCAGGTGTGAGCGCCTCTGCACGCACAGTTTTGGAAGATGGCCTGGTGTCAAGAAGGTCAGTAAAGAAGCCACTTCTCTCCAAAAAAAACATCAGGGACAGATTGATCTTCTACAGAAAATTAGGTGAATGGACTGCTGAGGACTGGGGCAAAGTCATATTCTCCGATGAAGCCTCTTTCCAATTGTTTGGGGCATCTGGAAAAAGGCTTGTCCAGAGAAGAAAAGGTGAGCGCTACTATAAGTCCTGTGTCATGCCAACAGTAAAGCATCCTGAGACCATTCATGTGTTCGGTTGCTTCTCATCCAAGGGAGTGGGCTCACTCACAATTTTGGCCAAAAACACAGCTATGAATAAATAATGGTACCAAAACACCCTCCAACAGCAACTTCTTCCAACAATCCAACAACAGTTTGGTGAAGAACAATGCATTTTCCAGAACGATGGAGCACCGTGCCATAAGGCAAAAGTGATAACTAAGTGGCTCGGGGACCAAAACGTTGAAATTTTGGGTCCATAGCCTGGAAACTCCCCAGATCTTAATCCCATTGAGAACTTGTGGTCAATCTTCAAGAGGCAGGTGGACAAACAAAACCCCACTAATTCTGACAAACTCCAAGAAGTGATTATGAAAGAATGGGTTGCTATCAGTCAGGAATTGGCCCAGAAGTTGATTGAGAGCATGCCCAGTCGAATTGCAGAGGTCCTGAAAAAGAAGGGCCAACACTGTAAATACTGACTCTTTGCATAAATGTCATGTAATTGTCGATAAAAGCCTTTGAAACGTATGAAGTGCGTGTAATTATATTTCACTACATCACAGAAAGAACTGAAACAAAGATCTAAAAGCAGTTTAGCAGCAAACTTTGTTTAACTAATATTTGTGTCATTCTCAAAACTTTTGGCCACGACTGTACATCTGTATATGCTCCTTAGGAGCTCGGTCTTACCCCTCTTCACTGCCTTAGTGCAGCGTTGATCCCAGGCGGCCGTACACCAGCGGCGTCCCACGTGGTGTGCTGGGCCTCAGCGTGGCGTCCCACGTGACCTCGTTGCTTAGGGGACCGGATGGAAGCTGTGATGACGTCACTAGTAGGCGACTGCTCCCTCAGACTTCGGATCAGAGTGGTTCTCTTTACTTTTCCTTGTTTCCAAGTAACATAAGGGAAAGTTCTTCCTTATTTCTTTTTGCTGATTCCACGCTCACTCTGTACGCCAGACGCGTTTCGAGGTCCTATGCCTCTTCCTCAGTGGCCAACTGAGTGAGCGGATAATCACTCCTTATAAATGAGACACCTGTTCCCATAATGCTTCACCTCATTGTGCATTTGCTAATTTCTGGAATGGATTAGACTCATATTGCTTTCTCTATTCTTTTGCACTTTGAGTTACCATGCATATATATTTTAAAAATATAAATAGTCCCATCTTTAAAAATCATCAACCTCACATCTGCTGAATTCATTATAAAAATTTATAAAAATTTATAAATTATGGATATGGAGAAAACCCGCAAGGTCCTACGGTCACCAGGCATAAAACCACATCAAAAACGCATTGAAAACGCATGAGTGTGAATTGCGTTTCTCGTGCGATTTATCTCAAAATGCTATATATGAAAGGGTATATGCTTCCCCCTCAACATAAATCTCCTACTAATTGTGTCATATTCGAAAATCCTTCGTGACTCCTGTCTCGACATGTGTGCTATGTGGTTACCCCCTCTCCACAATTTTTTGACCTTCTCAATGGCCATGAATCTTAGGCCAGTCGGGTCACAGTTGTGTTTGATCTTAAAATGTTTTGATAATGAATGCGTGTCAAGACCTTTCTTGATGTTTGCAACGTGTTCCACTACCCTCTTTTTGAGGGTTCTTTTTGTTCTGCCTATATACTGCTTCCTGCAGCTGCATTCCAGCAAGTATATGACATCTGTGCAATCACACGTCAAACATTCTTGTATCTCTAAACTAAAGGAATTGACTGTCGATTCTACCTTCATAGTCTTCTTGGGGAAACTGGTAATCCTACAATTCGCACATCTCCCACATCTGAAGAACCCATTTACCGCCAACCAATTTTCTTTATTACGACTGTCTTTCTTTCTTTTCACCGTCGGGGCTACTTTCCCAGCTAAATTTCCAGCTCTTGTATACGAGATCTTTGGTACTTCACTCAAAAGGGGACCTATCAATTTATCATTCAGTAGGTGTCTCCAATATTTCCGGATACTTCTTTCCATTGTTCTATATTGGGAATTGAATGGAAGGACAATTCTCAACGTCTCATCATGTTGTTGAGGAGGACTAGCCGAGAAAAAAATCCTTCGTTTCCATCTTTTTCACCTTTTCTAGTGATTTATCTATTATTTGAACTGGGTAGTCCCTTTCTAGTAATTGTTGTCTCAAACCAGTAGCTTCATCTTCAAATTTGGTATCTTCAGTACAGTTCCGTTTCAATCTTCGGAACTGACTGGTAGGGACATTCATCAGCCATCGTGGAAGATGGCAACTAGCAAACCTGATGAAGCTATTTTTGGCTACTGGTTTGAAAAAAGTGTTACAATGTAATTGATCACCCTTAACCCATATCTCCAAATCAAGAAATTCTACTCTTTCTTTACTTATACTTGGGCTAAATATCAGGTTCTTCTCATTGGTGTTAATGCTCCTTAGGAACAAGTCCAAGGATTCAGATGTATCCTGCCATATGAACAAGATGTCGTCGATATAGCGCCGCCATAGTACCAGATCCGTCCCCAGCCTGGGTATGATGGTTTCCCTTTCCCACTGTGCCAAAAATAAATTGGCGTAGCTGGGGGCGAATCTGGTACCCATGGCGGTGCCGTTCCGCTGCACATAAAACTCATGTTCAAATGCAAAGTAGTTGTGAGCCAATATTTATTTCACTCCACCCAATAGGATATCCAACTGCTCAATCGGCAGACCGGCATCTCCCGACAATTGCTCATACAGTGCTTGTACCCCCTGAGTGTAATCAATCACTGTATATAGGGATCCAACATCCAGCGTCCCCAAATAGTCTCCAGGGTTTTTATAATGTCCGTAGTGTCACGAATGTACGATGGCATTCGCTTCACATAGGGTTGCAACCATTGATCGATATATTTAGACAAGTTGCATGATATAGATTCTATCCCCGACACTATCGGACGCCCTGGGGGTGATTTAATATCTTTGTGGATTTTGGGGATGCAATAGAACATCGGAATCCTTTTTTCCGTGTCCAAGATAAATCTGGCTTCCTGATTAGAGAGAAAACCTACCTCCAGTCCTTTATCACAATACTCCATTAAGGTTTTGTAATACTCATCCGTCGGATCCCCTTTTAGTTTTTGATAAGTGTTCTCTTCTCTTAATTGTCTATAACACTCTTTTAGGTAGGCTTCCGTATTTAGTATCCCTACCGTCCCTTCCTTATCTGCTGACCTGATAGTGATCTCATTATTATCTTGCAATGTTTTAATTGCCTTAATTTCTTCTTTATTCAAATTTGTGTTTAACCTACGACTTTTTGTTCTCCTCAGATCTCGTTCCACGTTATTTTTGAACGTGGCCATCTCACTACTAACCTCCTGCCTCGGGAATTTTTTTGATTAGGCCTTCAGGTTAGTATGTGCATATCTATTCAAGTTCCCTTCTAGATCCATCTCTCTATTAATGGGGTTCTTTAGATAATATTTCTTAAGACATAACCGTCTAATGAATTTTTCCACCCCAATGTATGTGGCAAACTTGTCCAGGGAGTTAGTTGGGGCAAATTTCAGACCCTTATTTAATAATTGGACCTGAGTGTTTGTGAGTTCAATGTCACTGATGTTCACTATGTTGGACGTCGATTGTGTGAGTTTGTGTAGTTCCTTCTTATGTGAGTATCGTCCTCTACGAATCTTTCGTTGTGTTCCTGTCTTTTGGCTCTGGTTTGTACCGGTGTGTGATAGTGTTCTGAATTCTGATGTTGCCTGTGGTCTTGTCTCTGTGTCTGGTGATTACCTCTGTTGTGCAAATATTCCATTGGACGTTCCCTCAAATTGTAATCGTGTGAATATCCCTGTGTTCTGTGGGTGTTCTTCCTTATATTCTGTCGTGCTGGGGTGGGAGTGCGTGTGGTCCTCGTTTGTGCTTTGTGGTGAGGTGGGGTGTAATCTAAAAAATGCGGTGTCGCAAGTGTTTCAAATCTTTTGGAGATTTGGACATTCTCCAATTCTATATTTAATCCTTGTGTGTTAGTGCTATCGACCTCCCTCCGTGAGTGAGCCTCAGTGACATCTTTCCTCTCCATATGACTAAGTTTCCTAGACTTTTTTTTATATTATCTCTCTCTCTCTAATGAGTCAAGATTTTTGCAAATCCTTTCATGCCATTTGCGGACAATATCAGTATCTGGGAAAGCTTCCATCTCTCTTTTGAGGGTATCTATTTGTCCTGTCATCTCTTCTGTCATTTGTATTCTCCTTTTGATGATCATTTGTATAAGGATTCCTGATTGTATTTTCAGGAAAGCATCCCATTCCTTCCTACATTTGTCATCCACCAAATCCGATGCAGGTATTTTGTGAGTGACAAACCCTTAGGGATGAGACCCTTATCCAAATATTGTGTAAGTGACCTTATTTCCCACTTATTCCTTAACTGACGTTGCAATGTTTATTCCAATACCTTAAAAACATCATCCATTGATCTTTCCACCCCCCCTTCCACATTGAAGGTAAATGAATCGATCTTTTTATATTTGTTGTCCAAATGTTCCCAGATATCCATATCGGAGAGAGGAGAGCTCAGCTGATTAGGGTGGTGTAAATAATCGAACTAGAAAGTACAGCGGCTCACCCTCTCACCGTATGGATAAGGTGCTCACCTTCTGGTCCCACCCTCAGGACCACAATGAACAAATGGGGATTACGCAACTATGAAGGGGCACACTCAAAAAGGACACACCTGGATTCAATAATACTCACTTTATTACTCTAAAAACATCTGGTACTATGGCGGTGCTATATCGACGACATCTTGTTCATATGGCAGGATACATCTGAATCCTTGGACTTGTTCCTAAGGAGCATTAACACCAATGAGAAGAACCTGATATTTAGCCCAAGTATAAGTAAAGAAAGAGTAGAATTTCTTGATTTGGAGATATGGGTTAAGGGTGATCAATTACATTGTAACACTTTTTTCAAACCAGTAGCCAAAAATAGCTTCATCAGGTTTGCTAGTTGCCATCTTCCACGATGGCTGATGAATGTCCCTACCAGTCAGTTCCGAAGATTGAAACGGAACTGTACTGAAGATACCAAATTTGAAGATGAAGCTACTGGTTTGAGACAACAATTACTAGAAAGGGACTACCCAGTTCAGATAATAGATAAATTACTAGAAAAGGTGAAAAAAATGGAAAGGATGGATTTTTTCTCGGCTAGTCCTCCTCAACAACATGATGAGACGTTGAGAATTGTCCTTCCATTCAATTCCCAATATAGAACAATGGAAAGGAGTATCCGGAAACATTGGGGACACCTACTAAATGATAAATTGATAGGTCCCCTTTTGAGTGAAGTACCAAAGATCTCGTATACAAGAGCTGGGAATTTAGCTGGGAAAGTAGCCCCGACGGTGAAAAGAAAGAAAGACAGTCGTAATAAAGAAAATTGGTTGGCGGTAAATGGTTTCTTCAGATGTGGGAGATGTGCGAATTGTAGGATTACCAGTTTCCCCCAAGAAGACTATGAAGGTAGAATCGACAGTCAATTCCTTTAGTTTAGAGATACAAGAATGTTTGACGTGTGATTCCACAGATGTCATATACTTGCTGGAATGCAGCTGCAGGTAGCAGTATATAGGCAGAACAAAAAGAACCCTCAAAAAGAGGGTAGCGGAACACGTTGCAAACATCAAGAAAGGTCTTGACACGCATTCATTATCAAAACATTTTAAGATCAAACACAACTGTGACCCGACTGGCCTAAGATTCATGGCCATTGAGAAGGTCAAAAAATTGTGGAGAGGGGGTAACCACATAGCACACATGTCGAGACAGGAGTCACGAAGGATTTTCGAATATGACACAATTATCCCGAGGGGCCTAAATGCCGAAATGGAGGTCTTTGGGTTCCTGTGAGCGGGGGTTGCCCAGTGGGGATGGGACATCGTAGTCTGGTCATTTATCGACACTGTGATCTCCCCTCCCTGTCAGACGGCTCCCCCTAGACTACATCCACATACCACATCCACCTCTTGAACCATATCTCAGCAATTTTGGCGACTGATACACCATATGAAGTGCCAATAGTTCACTAGGTAGGTTAGTAGGAGATTTATGTTGAGGGGAAAGCATATACCCTTCCATATATAGCATTTTGAGATAAATCGCACGAGAAACGCAATTCACACTCATGCGTTTTCAATGCGTTTTTGATGCGGTTTTATGCCTGGTGACCGTAGGACCTTGCGGTTTTCTCCATATCCATATTTTATTAATTTTTATTAATTTTTATAATGCATTCAGCAGATGTGAGGTTGTATATGATTTTTAAAGATGGGACTATTTATATTTTAAAAATATATATGCATGATAACTCAAAGTGCAAAAGAATAGAGAAAGCAATATGAGTCTTATCCATTCCAGAAATTAGCAAATGCACAATGAGGTGAAGCATTATGGGAACAGGTGTCTCATTTATAAGGAGTGAGGATCCGCTCACTCAGTTGGCCACTGAGGAAGAGGCATAGGACCTCAAAACGCGTCTGGCGTACAGAGTGAGCGTGGAATCAGCAAAAAGAAATAAAGAAATAAGGAAGAACTTTCCCTTATGTTACTTGGAAACAAGGAAAAGTAAAGGGAACCACTCTGATCCGAAGTCTGAGGGAGCAGTCGCCTACTAGTGACGTCATCACAGCTTCCATCCGGTCCCCTAAGCAACCAGGTCACGTGGGACGCCACGCTGAGGCCCAGCACACCACGTGGGACGCCGCTGTTGTACGGCCGCCTGGGATCAACACTGCACTAAGGCAGTGAAGAGGGGTAAGACCGAGCTCCTAAGGAGCATATACAGATGTATTAAGAGACTGTGAGTAGCGTTACTGATTGTAGAACAGTGCTGCATGTCTCAGTTGAATCTTTGCTAAGGACACTTACCAAGTCATTGACATTGTCTTGGACAGTTTCATTCAGGGGATGTGCAGGAATCCGGCTACGGCACATTGATAATAGTGCTGTATCTTCAGAACTACAATATTATTTTGCCGATTTGTGCCTGCATGAGTTTGGCTGCGGCACATTGACATCGGTGCCACATTCCCAGTGCCATTTGATATATATGGACCAGCAGTTTGCCGGCACTTATGGTATAACAGTCTCCTGCCATAGGTGTCCTCTGTATATTGCAGCCTGCTGATTCTTTTGCTGATATAGGAATTACCTTGGGACAGATTTGTAATCTTGGATTATAGAGGTTATTCATGCATTTGAGCCTATTATGTATGTTTTATACCATTTTTAGGGGTATGTTTTTAGAGTAATAAAGTGAGTATTATTGAATCCAGGTGTGTCCCTTTTGAGTGTGCCCCTTCATACTTGCGTAATCCCTATTTGTAGATTGTATAGCTATAGCAGCAATTCGACCTTCAAACAATGTTATTGATGCTAGAATATATGTGAATCTAAAACTCCTCAATAGTGTGGATCCTCTATGTATATATAATCTATTAACTAACGTGAAGGAAAGCTGAGTATGATGTATTACTCTACTATCTATATGTTCACATCTATTTTATGGATACGAAATATCCATATTGCCATTCTTATTAATTATGTGACTCATTACAATAAATAAATAATTACAAAAGACACACCTTCTCATTCAAAGAGTTTTCTTTATTTTCATGACTATGAAGGCATCAAAACTATGAATTAACACATGTGGAATTATATACATAACAAACAAGTGTGAAATAACTCAAAATATGTCATATTCTAGGTTCTTCAAAGTAGCCACCTTTTCCTTTGATTACTGCTTTGCACACTCTTGGCATTCTCTTGATGAGCTTCAAGAGGTAGTCACCTGAAATGGTCTTCCAACAGTCTTGAAGGAGTTCCCAGAGATGCTTAGCACTTGTTGGCCCTTTTGCCTTCACTCTGCGGTCCAGCTCACCCCAAACCATCTCGATTGGGTTCAGGTCCGGTGACTGTGGAGGCCAGGTCATCTGGCGCAGCACCCCATCACTCTCCTTCATGGTCAAATAGGCCTTACTTTCAAAGTTTTCCCAATTTTTCGGCTGACTGACTGACCTTCATTTCTTAAAGTAATGATGGCCACTCGTTTTTCTTTACTTAGCTGCTTTTTTCTTGCCATAATACAAATTCTAACACCTGACTTCTCCTCAACGCAACTGATGGTCCCAACCCCATTTATAAGGCAAGAAATCCCACCTACACTGCGTGCAGAATTATTAGGCAAATGAGTATTTTGACCACATCATCCTCTTTATGCATGTTGTCTTACTCCAAGCTGTATAGGCTCGAAAGCCTACTACCAATTAAGCATATTAGGTGATGTGCATCTCTGTAATGAGAAGGGGTGTGGTCTAATGACATCAACACCCTATATTAGGTGTGCATAATTATTAGGCAACTTCTTTTCCTTTGGCAAAATGGGTCAAAAGAAGGACTTGACAGGCTCAGAAAAGTCAAAAATAGTGAGATATCTTGCAGAGGGATGCAGCACTCTTGAAATTGCAAAGCTTCTGAAGCGTGATCATCGAACAATCAAGCGTTTCATTCAAAATAGTCAACAGGGTCGCAAGAAGCGTGTGGAAAAACCAAGGCGCAAAATAACTGCCCATGAACTGAGAAAAGTCAAGCGTGCAGCTGCCAAGATGCCACTTGCCACCAGTTTGGCCATATTTCAGAGCTGCAACATCACTGGAGCGCCCAAAAGCACAAGGTGTGCAATACTCAGAGACATGGCCAAGGTAAGAAAGGCTGAAAGACGACCACCACTGGACAAGACACACAAGCTGAAACGTCAAGACTGATTTTTCTAAGGTTTTATGGACTGATGAAATGAGAGTGAGTCTTGATGGGCCAGATGGATGGGCCCGTGGCTGGATTGGTAAAGGGCAGAGAGCTCCAGTCCGACTCAGACGCCAGCAAGGTGGAGGTGGAGTACTGGTTTGGGCTGGTATCATCAAAGATGAGCTTGTGGGGCCTTTTCGGGTTGAGGATGGAGTCAAGCTCAACTCCCAGTCCTACTGCCAGTTTCTGGAAGACACCTTCTTCAAGCAGTGGTACAGGAAGAAGTCTGCATCCTTCAAGAAAAACATGATTTTCATGCAGGACAATGCTCCATCACACGCGTCCAAGTACTCCGTACAGCGTGGCTGGCAAGAAAGGGTATAAAAGAAGAAAATCTAATGACATGGCCTCCTTGTTCACCTGATCTGAACCCCATTGAGAACCTGTGGTCCATCATCAAATGTGAGATTTACAAGGAGGGAAAACAGTACACCTCTCTGAACAGTGTCTGGGAGGCTGTGGTTGCTGCTGCACGCAATGTTGATGGTGAACAGATCAAAACACTGACAGAATCCATGGATAGCAGGCTTTTGAGTGTCCTTGCAAAGAAAGGTGGCTATATTGGTCACTGATTTGTTTTTGTTTTGTTTTTGAATGTCAGAAATGTATATTTGTGAATGTTGAGATGTTATATTGGTTTCACTGGTAAAAATAAATAATTGAAATGGGTATATATTTGTTTTTTGTTAAGTTGCCTAATAATTATGCACAGTAATAGTCACCTGCACACACAGATATCCCCCTAAAATAGCTAAAACTAAAAAAAAACTAAAAACTACTTCCAAAAATATTCAGCTTTGATATTAATGAGTTTTTTGGGTTCATTGAGAACATGGTTGTTGTTCAATAATAAAATTAATCCTCAAAAATACAACTTGCCTAATAATTCTGCACTCCCTGTATTAAACCTGACAGGGCACACCTGTGAAGTGAAAACCATTTCAGGGGACTACCTCTTGAAGCTCATCAAGAGAATGCCAAGCGTGTGCAAAGCAGTAATCAAAGCAAAAGGTGGCTACTTTGAAGGACCTAGAATATGACATATTTTCAGTTGTTTCACACTTGTTTGTTATGTATATAATTCCACATGTGTTAATTTATAGTTTTGATGCCTTCAGTGTGAATCTACAATTTTCATAGTCATGAAAATAAAGAAAACTCTTTGAATGAGAAGGTGTGTCCAAACCTTTGGTCTGTACTGTATGTGAAAATTATAAATTCATTAATACACCAATTATACTCCATAAATTCTCAGTGTGATACCTCATGATCTCAATATATCCTTCTATCTGTGACTTATAAAGTGCTAATATATAACATAATAATCAATATTATATTGAAGTTGATTTGATAAACAATCAATACTAAATACCAATTGTTACATGATAGACATGGTGCTATACAACAATAAATAGATAGATGCATTCTATCAAACAATCTCAATAAAATCACATGATTAAAAAGAACAACACGTTTAAACCTTCCTTATAATGAAAGAGAAGACAATACTTATCAGTGTGACAGTAATTTAGTGAAATATCCATTGCTATTTCACAATTCATGATTAATGGTGTCTTGCTTGTAGTTATCTTCCACTTTTATTTTGATAATGTTCTTTATTAATGCAGTAGATCAACTGGTAAAGGTTGGCCCATTTTATGCAATACTAGACAACATCCTATATTTCTAGGAAGAAAAAAAATTGTTTCAATAATAATCAACAATAAACCTAAAATCTATTTAATATCACAATTAAAATGATGGATCCCCATCCAATTAATAGATACTACGGTCACAGGAAAGAACTGAATCCCAAATTTTCATTTAACTCTTTGGGTGCCAGGGTATTAAGTCTAAAGATCCATCTACTTTCCAATTGAGCCAATTTTTTCCCTCTGTTGCCACCTCTAATTCCTGGATGGATCATGTCAATTCCCTTAAATCTCAGTAGATTGGGGTTGTTGTCATGGAAAAGTTTAAAGTGTTCGGGGATGGTCTTTAGACAATTAATATCAGTCTCATCTTTTGCTTTTTCTATATCTCTGGCATGTTCCCTGACTCTTTTTCTCAGTTCCCTAGTGGTGAGCCCTATATATATCTTTTCACAGGGACACGTGGCATAATAAATGACCCCTGTAGAGGAACATGAGATATACTCTCGGATTTTATAGTTGCTCTGTTTCTGTGAGTCTGTGAAGTCATTGTCACGACTGTGACTGATCCAGACAGGTCTGGGAGGAGAAGGTCGCAGCGACTTGCTACTCGTGATAGCTTGTGAGTTTGCTCCGTGGTTCAGGGTATGTCATCTGGGTTTTGCCTTGTGAACCTTTTTGTCCTGACTGGGAGTTTGTAGGCATCCTTCTCAGGTGAGTCCTGTCTGCCACTCCCAGCTACTATATTAGTTTCACTTTCACTTGCAGTCATTGCCAGATATAGTCCTTACTTCCAGTTCTATTCTGACCTTTGAAGGAGATCGTTTGATGGTGTTGCTGTGGAGCTCTTGTCCGGCGTGGACTGTCGTGATTGGGATCGCCTTCTCTGCTCGTGACTGGATAAGTCTATCTCTGATATAGTTTGTTTGTTGCTGTCTTCCCCTGCTGTTCTCCTAGACATGAGTGATGGTGACTAGTGCTCCCATCGGCCTTTCCCCACTCTAGGCTTGTTAGGGTGACTGAGGGTTTAGGCATCCTGCTCGCCGCACGGGTTCACACCCTGTCTAGGGTATCAGGGCAGACAGGTGCCAGCTTAGGGTTAGTCAGGGGTGGCCATACTATTCCCATCCGTAGATAAGGGTCCCCCTTCCCCTCCGTCTAGTGCGACACGACTGCTGCTGGGGTAGCGTTCGTGACAGTATATCTGGCCTTTTTAAAAAAAAAAAAAAAAAAAGTGACATTTCTTTTTTTCTTTTTTGCTTGCTGTTTTGCTTTGTATTTTTCTGTTCCACTATGGATCCGGTTACGGTTTTGGCGAAACAATTACAGGGATTATCCCTTGAAGTGGCAGGATTAAAAGCAACAGTGCGGCAGCAGCAGCAGCCATCCTTGGGTTCCACCGTTGCTACGGGAAACCAAGGTACTCCTGAGCCAAAAGTGGCTTTACCTGATAGGTTCTCAGGAGGGAGAGACCAATTTGTAACCTTCAGAGAAGCTTGCAAATTGTTCTTCAGGTTACGCCCTAGATCCTCCGGCGGTGAGGAACAACGGGTGGGTATTGTAATTTCTCTCCTGCAAGGAGATCCGCAGGCTTGGGCTTTCTCCCTACCATCAGACTCTCTGGCCTTACGATCAGTGGAGGAGTTTTTTGAAGCCCTGGGTCTCGTATATGATGACCCGGACAGGGTCTCACTGGCTGAGTCTAAGCTACGTAGACTTCGGCAAGAGAACCGGTCTGCTGAACTATATTGTTCCGAATTCCGTAGGTGGGCTACTGATACGTTATGGAACGACTCGGCCCTTAGGAGTCAGTTCTGCCAGGGGTTGTCTGAAAAATTTAAAGACGCGCTGGCAGTATACAAGGTCCCTGGGTCTCTGGAGGCTGCTATGTCTCTGTCTATAAGAATCGACAGACGACTCAGGGAGAGACTATGAAATTTTACGGAGGCCTCTATTGGGCAGGGATCGGTTTGTTATGATCCAGTCGAACCAATGCAAATAGGGGGCGCCACTAGACGGGTGAATCCTCCTAAGTTCCGCTGTAGGTCAGAGGTTTGTTTTCGTTGTGGGGGGAGGGGTCATTTTGTAAAGGTTTGTCCCTCAGAACCCAAGAGACCACAAACAAAGGAGCCGCCGGGAAAACTAGAGTCCCCAGATTGTGCGGAGGATAACAGTCTGGGCGTATTCGTTTCCTCCATACGCATGTCTCAGTTTTTGTTGTCCGCTACCGTTGAGGCGGGCAATAAGACTGAGATCTGTTCCGTCTTTTTGGACAGTGGGGCGGGGGTCAACTTGGTGGATTCACGGTTTGCTCAGGCTCTGGGTTTTACTCCAGAACCGATACGCAGAACTATTCCTGTTTTTGCCATCGACTCCTCCCCTCTTACTCAGAAAGAATTAACTCAGATCATTCATAATATCCATCTGCAGGTAGGGGACCTCCATAAAGAGCATATCTCGTGTTATGTCCTGGACGGTCTTCCGGCTCCTATGGTATTGGGGCTTCCCTGGCTGGTGACTCACAATCCAGTGGTGGATTGGCAGGCCGGGGAGATTGTGGAGTGGAGTGAACATTGTAAGGACAACTGCTTGAGTAGTAGGTGCTCTACACTCTTTGTAACATCTTTACCTGCCTTTCTGTCAGATTTTATGGATGTTTTCTCTGAGAAGGGTTGTCAGGGGTTACCACCTCATCGTCCATATGATTGCCCGATTAATCTACTACCTGGGGCAAAACTACCTAAAACCCGGTTATACAATCTTTCCGGCCCGGAGAGGAAGGCTATGAAAGATTATATTTCGGAGAGTTTGGCTAAGGGACACATCAGACCCTCTTCTTCACCTGTGGCTGCAGGGTTCTTTTTCGTTAAAAAGAAAGATGGGGGCCTACGTCCTTGCCTGGATTTCCGGGAATTAAACCGGATAACTATCCGAGATCCCTATCCTCTTCCTCTCATTCCCGACCTCTTTAATCAGGTTGCTGGTGCTAAATGGTTCTCCAAAATGGATCTCAGAGGAGCCTATAACCTGGTTCGCATCAAAGAGGGGGATGAGTGGAAGACGGCTTTTAATACTCCGGAAGGGCATTATGAAAATCTGGTCATGCCATTTGGTCTTACTAATGCGCCTGCGGTATTCCAACATTTTGTCAACGATATTTTTAGTCACCTTATCAGGAGATTTGTTGTGATATATCTTGATGACATCCTGGTCTATTCCCCGGATCTGGATACACATAAGATCCATGTGAGACAAGTGCTGCAGATATTAAGGGCCAATAAATTGTTTGCTAAGTTAGAAAAATGTGTGTTCGCCGTAAAAGAACTGCCATTTCTGGGGTATGTGTTGTCAGATTCAGGTTTCCGCATGGATCCAGAGAAAGTCCGGGCGATTATAGACTGGGATCTGCCTGAGAACCTGAAGGCATTGCAACGCTTCCTGGGGTTTGCCAATTTTTATAGAAAGTTTATAAAAAACTATTCCTTGGTGGTCAAACCACTGACGGACATGACCCGAAAGGGATCCGATTTTTCCAAATGGTCACATGCAGCCAAAACTGCCTTTGCATCTCTGAAGGAGAGATTCACCTCGGCCCCTATTCTCGTACAGCCAGATGTCTCGCTTCCTTTTATTGTAGAGGTTGAAGCATCAGAGATAAAAGCGGACAGACTCATTCGGGCTTTTCATAGCTCCCATCCGGAGAGGCCTGGTCTTGAGGGTCCAGGGGCCCCTCGTAGAAAGGGGGGTACTGTCACGACTGTGACTGATCCAGACAGGTCTGGGAGGAGAAGGTCGCAGCGACTTGCTACTCGCGATAGCTTGTGAGTTTGCTCCGTGGTTCAGGGTATGTCATCTGGGTTTTGCCTTGTGAACCTTTTTGTCCTGACTGGGAGTTTGTAGGCATCTTTCTCAGGTGAGTCCTGTCTGCCACTACCAGCTACTATATTAGTTTCACTTTCACTTGCAGTCATTGCCAGATATAGTCCTTACTTCCAGTTCTATTCTGACCTTTGAAGGAGATCGTTTGATGGTGTTGCTGTGGAGCTCTTGTCCGGCGTGGACTGTCGTGATTGGGATCGCCTTCTCTGCTCGTGACTGGATAAGTCTATCTCTGATATAGTTTGTTTGTTGCTGTCTTCCCCTGCTGTTCTCCTAGACATGAGTGATGGTGACTAGTGCTCCCATCGGCCTTTCCCCACTCTAGGCTTGTTAGGGTGACTGAGGGTTTAGGCATCCTGCTCGCCGCACGGGTTCACACCCCGTCTAGGGTATCAGGGCAGACAGGTGCCAGCTTAGGGTTAGTCAGGGGTGGCCATACTATTCCCATCCGTAGATAAGGGTC
Source organism: Bufo bufo (assembly GCF_905171765.1). Lineage (NCBI taxonomy): Eukaryota > Metazoa > Chordata > Amphibia > Anura > Bufonidae > Bufo > Bufo bufo. The sequence continues at coordinate 424,024,050 of NC_053392.1, read as the reverse complement.
CCCCTTCCCCTCCGTCTGGTGCGACACGACTGCTGCTGGGGTAGCGGTCGTGACAGTCATTTCTTTGATCCATGTTTTTGCATACTTTGCATGAGCCACATGGATATGATCCCAGTCTTCCCACTCTGCCATCTCTGTCATCCGACGGAACATAGTGGCTATGGACCAGCATATCCTTCAGATTTTTGGACCTTCTGGCCGTCATCAATGGTCTATCAGTGATGCATTCCCTCATTTTGGTGTCAGTGTGCAGCACCTCCCAATGTTTTGTTAAAATAACATTGAGCTGCGCCCACTGTTTATTATAATTTGTAATGAACCTCGGTTCATTACTGTTTTTATTAATTTTGATGGTATTGGGGCACAGTAATTTTTCTCTCGACCTTTTTCTGGATATTTGAACCCCCTGTGTATTTGTCGATTACTGTAACCCCTGTCTTTGAATCTGTTTTTTAAATCTATTGCCTGAGTATCAAAGGTGTTTTTATCTGAGCAGATTCTTTTCAACCTATGGAATTGTCCAGTGGGGATTCCACTGATAGTCGCCCTTGGATGGGCCGAATCAGCATGCAGCATAGTGTTTACGGCCGTGCTCTTTCTATGTACATCTGTCATCAAACGGCCCCCCTCACTAACCTCAACTTTTAAATCCAAGAAATCTATGGTTCTTGCTGCCTGGAAAGTTAATTTGATATTGATATCATTTTGATTTAAATCACCCATAAATTGGTTCAGTTCTTCCAAAGATCCTTCCCATCCTCCACACTATTGAGGATTTTTAGATTCACATATATTCTAGCATCAATAACATTGTTTGAAGGTCGAATTGCTGCTATATCTATACAATCTAGTTGTCTTCCACAATGCTGCGGGTCTTTGTGCGCATGACAACCTCACCATGCGTGCACTTGTGCCGTCATCCACCGGGATCGGGTGTCGGCGAGGTCAATCCACGTTATAAGTGACGTCAGTGATTGCCCTCTCCGAGACTGGACTCAGGGTGAGGGCGGAAGTTGCCACACGTAGATGGATGAGGTGGGTCATGTGCCGCATACATGACCCGATCAGCAGAAGGTGATCAACTATAATACATGACCCAACACATGACCCTGGTTCAGGCCTGCGATAGGACAACACTTTATTTAAATATATTACCATTGACCCCATTGTTCACTCCTCCTGAGGAAGTCATTCACGAAGAAACGCACGTCGAGGAGCAGCACCTTTCGTCCATACCGCAACCACACAGGTAGTAACTTATTCCACACTCTGTCTCTCATTGTGCACTAGTCACTTTATATATCATGTTTTAGGTAAAGGGACACATACGCAATTGTAATTAGTAGGAAGTCACATACCCTGTTGATAATATAGTCAGGCTGATTGTGTTCCCCCAATACATTGATTATGACTCGTGGATTGATTGCATAGTTTACTGGACGTTGTAGATGCCATATTCAAACATTGGAAACTTGTACTATTTATTATGATAGTGTTTTGTACACTTTTTTAATCATCAATAAAATATATATATTTGTACGGAATTATACATACTCTTTTGGTTGTTGTTTTGTTTAATTATTGAGTATTCCGGTCACGTTTGACCACATTAGCAGCTGACCTTGTTGTGTAATCACTATACGCTTTCAACAGAAATAACTGCAGAAGTTAACTGAAAATGTATTTTTCTTGTTGGACTGCAGAAGTGAACTGAAAAGGTATTTTCTTGTAGTACTGAAATACGCCCCTATAGGCTTTCAACAGAGATAACTGCAGAAGTGACCTGAGAATATATATTTCTTGTTGGTCTCAAATAGACCACTATACGCTTTCAACAGAAATAACTGCAGAAGTGAACTAAAAATGTATTTTTCTTGTTGGACTCAAATAGGCCACTATACGCTTTCAACAGAAATAACTGCAGAAGTGCACTGAAAATGTATTTTTCTTGTCGGACTAAAATAGGCCACTATACGCTTTCAACAGAAATAACTGCAACAGTGCAGTGCGTATCTATTTTTCTTTGTTTACAGAAATACCTCCCTATATGCTTTCAACAGAAATAACTGCAGAAGTGAACTGGAAATATATATTTCTTCTTGGACTGAAATAGGCGACTAAATGCTTTCACCAGCAGTGCGTATGTATTTTTATTTTTTTAATTAATTAAATAAGCCCCTATACTCTTCACCAGAAATTAATGCAACCGTGCATTGCGTTTAAATGTTTTGTGTATTACTGAAATACAGCCCTATGCTTATTCACCAGAAATGACTGTAAATGATTTTAGCTTAAATAACAACAAAAGTGACGTATATATTTTTTGTATTGTATTGAAATCGGCCACTAAATGATATCAGCACAGTTAACAGCAAAAGTGACCTGTGTATATATTTATCTTTTTCCACAGATAAAAGCCACTAAAGGCTTTTCAACATAGCACTTGCACCCCAATAACTAATTGCTGGAATAACAGAGAGGTATTATGAGACTATCTGGATCCACATGTAATGTTTCACTGCACTTGTAAATCTATTACTTTCACAATGAGGAATTTACTATAACTCTCCCTAGCATCTGCACGTGTCTCTCCCTGACTGTGAAATGACTCCTCACTGTCCTTTTCCTGCACTTTTAAATCGCGTCTTAACTTTTTTTTTTAAACAGTTTTTCTTCCACTCTTCCAAGTGCCTGCATACACGTCTGTCCCTGAACAATGTACGATGGTGAATGGCAGCATCTAAGATGGCCGCCGTATTTATAGGGCAGTGACATCACTGGGCTGGCTGACTGCTGATTGGCTGCATGCATGCCATTATGGGTCATCCTGCCTTCCCAGAGTTCCTTGCCCCATGTCCTCACATGTGTAGCTGCCATTTTAGATACCATTTTAGGAAATAATGCGATTCGTTACCACGAAGCGTGAGGAAATTCGCATTCGTTCATAATTAAAATTTTCCTGAAATTTGGAACAAATTAGACTTCGTCAGCTTTGATTCGCTCATCTCTAATCACAACAGTTGCAATTAGTTGTTTCAGAAGCGTTTGTCCCTCTGTATAGCTGCAGTATCTCAGCAGAACTGCACACAAATGCTGCACATGCTCTATATATAAATTATATTATAGGTATATCACACCCCTGCCTCAATCAATTTTTTTGGGGGGCAACTGGTATATCACACCAGTAGAAATTATTTCTTCCAATGGCGTTTGTCACTCTGTGTAGATGAGGTAATGCAGCAAAACCGCAAACAAATGCTGCACTACCCAAATGCACTATATAGAAAAAGTATATAATTGGTATACAACACCCCTGCTTCAATCAATTTTTTGGGGGGCAACTGCTATATCACACCAGTAGAAATTATTTGTTCCAATGGCGTTTGTTACTATGTGTAGCTGAGGTAACGCAACTAAACCGCAAATGCACTATCTGCACTGCACTACCTAAATGCACTATCTAGAAAGTATATTATTGGTATATCACACCCCTGCTTCAATCTTTTTTTTTTTAGGGCAACTGGTAAATCACACCAGTAGAAATTATTTGTTCCAATGTCGTTTGTCACTCTGTGTAGCGGCGGTAACGCAGCTAAACCGCAAGCAAATTCTGCACTACCCAACTGCACTATATAGAATGTATATAATTGGTATATAACACCCCTGCATCAATCAGTTTTTTTGTGGGGCAACTGGTATTTCACACCATTAGAAATTATTTGTTCCAATGGCATTTGTCACTATCTGTAGCTGAGGTAACACAGCAAAACCGCAAACAAATGCTGCACTACCTAAATGCACTATATAGAAAGTATATTATTGGTATATCACACCCCTGCCTCAATCTGTTTTTTTGGGGGGCAACTGGTATATCACACCAGTAGAAATTATTTGTTCCAATAGCGTTTGGTACTCCGTGTAGCTGCAGTATTGCAGCAGAACCGCACACAACTGCTGCACAATACAAATGCACTATAATATACTTTCTATGTTAGAAAGTATATTATAAGTATATGACACCCCTCAGTAAGTCACACCTATCGATAGCACACCTATACAAGTCCTTAAAAGGACTTTTGTGGCCCTATTAGCTAGCGTTTGGTGTCCCTAACAGTCTGTCCCTGCTTCACACAGCAACCTCTCCCTACACTGGCAAAAGACTGAATGTAAAATGGCGGCCAGATCAGGTTTTTTTATAAGGTAGGGGGTATGTCCATGTGCTGAAATGTCTCAATTGGCTGTTCTGAACCACCTGATGGATGTGTCATGGGTCAAAGTTCTTCACAATGTAAAATAATATGGCAACGGTGAACATCGCCATATGTTCGCCCCTTTGTCGAACCACGAACGAGCAAAGTTTGCCGTGAAACGACCGCCGGGCGAACCGCAAAGCCATCTCTACTAATAAGTGATATGATTAAATATTTGGGGCATTAATCACACTGGGGGCACTAGAGAGGTTATTAATCATACTGAGAAGCAAGAAGCAGTGGTGTATCTAGGTTTTGTGCTGCCCTAGGCGAGACTAAACTCGGGCACCCCCCTAATAGAAATTTGACCCACCCCTTCCTGTCAAGGCCAAACCACTTTCTTTCTAAACCCCACACCTTCCTATGTGCCATCCACAGATCCCCTCCCCTAAACAGCGCCATCCACAGATCCCCCTCCCCTTAACAGTGCCACCCACAGACTCCCCTCCCCTAAACAGTGCCATCCACAGATCTCCCTCCCCTAAATAGTGCCATCAACAGATCCCCCTCCCCTAATCAGTGACATCCACAGATCCCCCCTAAACAGTGACATCCACAGATCCCCCTCCCCTAAACAGTAACATCCACAGATCCCCCTCCCCGACGCTCACAGGAGTACATTTATAAACTAATCAGTAACTTTAATTTTAATCATTGCTGATCTCTTTACTTGGTTGTAAATTTTGTTTTTATTAATAAGCATAATAAAAGCGATAAAAGCTTACAGTAGTGTGGAATGAGGTAACAATCACCATTACAGATACATATATGTGAGCAATATACACTGCTCAAAAAAATAAAGGGAACACTTAAACAACACAATGTAACTCCAAGTCAATCACACTTCTGTGAAATCAAACTGTCCACTTAGGAAGCAACACTGAGTGACAATCAATTTCACATGCTGTTGTGCAAATGGGATAGACAACAGGTGGAAATTATAGGCAATTAGCAAGACACCCCCAATAAAGGAGTGGTTCTGCAGGTGATGACCTGACCACTTCTCAGTTCCTATGCTTCCTGGCTGATGTTTTGGTCACTTTTGAATGCTGCCGGTGCTTTCACTCTAGTGGTAGCATGAGACGGAGTCTACAACCCACACAAGTGGCTCAGGTAGTGCAGCTTATCCAGGATGGCACATCAATGCGAGCTGTGGCAAGAAGGTTTGCTGTGTCTGTCAGCGTAGTGTCCAGAGCATGGAGGCGCTACCAGGAGACAGACCAGTACATCAGGAGACGTGGAGGAGGCCGTAGGAGGGCAACAACCCAGCAGCAGGACCGCTACCTCCGCCTTTGTGCAAGGAGGAACAGGAGGAGCACTGCCAGAGCCCTGCAAAATGACCTCCAGCAGGCCACAAATGTGCATGTGTCTGCTCAAACGGTCAGAAACAGACTCCATGAGGGTGATATGAGGGCCCGACGTACACAGGTGGGGGTTGTGCTTACAGCCCAACACCGTGCAGGACGTTTGGCATTTGCCAGAAAACACCAAGATTGGCAAATTCGCCACTGGCGCCCTGTGCTCTTCACAGATGAAAGCAGGTTTACACTGAGCACGTGACAGACGTGACAGAGTCTGGAGACGCCGTGGAGAACGTTCTGCTGCCTGCAACATCCTCCAGCATGACCGGTTTGGCATTGGGTCAGTAATGGTGTGGGGTGGCATTTCTTTGGAGGGCCGCACTGCCCTCCATGTGCTCGCCAGAGGTAGCCTGACTGCCATTAGGTACCGAGATGAGATCCTCAGACCCCTTGTGAGACCATATGCTGGTGCGGTTGGCCCTGGGTTCCTCCTAATGCAAGACAATGCTAGACCTCATGTGGCTGGAGTGTGTCAGCAGTTCCTGCAAGACAAAGGCATTGATGCTATGGACTGGCCCGCCCGTTCCCCAGACCTGAATCCAATTGAGCACATCTGGGACATCACGTCTTGCTCTATCCACCAACGTCACGTTGCACCACAGACTGTCCAGGAGTTGGCAGATGCTTTAGTCCAGGTCTGGGAGGAGATCCCTCAGGAGACCGTACGCCACCTCATCAGGAGCATGCACAGGCGTTATAGGGAGGTCATACAGGCACGTGGAGGCCACACACACTACTGAGCCTCATTTTGACTTGTTTTAACCGCTTCACATCCGCCCATAGACTATAAACGTCCTATGGGTGGACGTCTATTTCTGACAGCACGTTTTAGAACGTCCTGTCAGAAATAGCAGCTGCACGCTAATCGTGCAGCTGCTGATCGGGTTGCCCGCTGTCATTGACAGCAGGGCAACCCTAAGACAAGGCAGGGACAGTTCCCAGGTGTCCCTGCCTTCACGATCGCTGCAGACACAGCGCTCACCGAGCGCTGTGTCTGCAGAGAAGGAAGCGCTGTGCGCTTCCTGTTCCGGCCCGGCGGTCATGTGACCGCCGTGACCGGAGTGTGCAGGAGCTGTGTGAGGTCTCTCAGAGACCTCGATCAGCCCTGCTGTGAGGCTGTACAGCGCTGGATTGCTGCTGTACAGCCTCTCTAGGGGTGCATTTGTCCTGTAACTGGGGCTACTATGTCAGCCCCAGTTACAGGAGAAATCAACTGTGAAAAAAAAAAAGAAAAAGTGAAGCAAATGTCCCCCAGAGGTCTTGTATGACCTTATGGGGGACGAAAAGTGTAAAAAAAAATAAAAAAAATAAAGGGTTGAAAAAATAAAATAAAGTTTCACATGTAAAAAAAAAAAAGTTCCCAAGTAAGGAATAAAAAAAAAAAATTAAAAATAGAAAAAATAAAATAGACATATTAGGTATCGCCGCGTCCGTAAAAACCAGCTCTATAAAAGTAGCACATGACCTAACCCCTCGGGTGAACACCGTGAAAAAAAATAAAATAAAATGTCAAAACAAGCAATTTTTGTCACCTTGCATCACAAAAGGTGCAACACCAAGTGATCAAAAACGCGTATGTCCCACAAAATAGTACCAATAAAACCGTCACCTCATCCCGCAAAAAATGAGCCCCTACATAAGAAAATCTCTTAAAAAATAAAAAAACTATAGCTCTTAGAACATGGAGACACTAAAACATCATTTTTTTGGTTTCAAAAATGCTATTATTGTGTTAAAGTGAAACAAATAAAAAAAAGTATACATATTAGGTATTGCCGCGTCCGTAAAAACCAGCTCTATAAAAATATCACATGACCTAACCCCTCGGGTGAACACCGTAAAAAAAACAAAAAAAAAAACTGTGTCAAAACAAGCAATTTTTGTCACCTTGCATCACAAAAGGTGCAACACCAAGTGATCAAAAATGCGTATGTCCTACAAAATAGTACCAATAAAACCGTCACCTCATCCCGCAAAAAATGAGCCCCTACATAAGAAAATCTCTCAAAAAATAAAAAAAACTATAGCTCTCAGAACATGGACACATTAAAACATAATTTTTTTGTTTCAAAAATGCTATTATTGTGTAAAACTTTAATAAATGAGAAAAAGTATACATATTAGGTATCGCCACGTCCGTAACAATCTGCTCTATAAAAACCGCCACGGGCAAACCTTTAACTCTAATGTTGTTACGTCGTGATCTGTTCTTGAGATCATCAGCGTGGAGTTTTAGTTTGTACGTCTCTTTATGGTACTGTTGTATCGTTTTCTCTGTATGATTCGCATGTTGAATCAGTTTATTGGTAGATTCCTCTACTGTGGCGGTTCTGGAGGCTATTTGTCTTAAGTCTGCTTTAATTTCTGAGAGTTCCTCCTTCATTGTAGATGAGAATTCCCTGAAAAGTCCTTTGATACACTCGGTGGTCGGGAGTGCCTTCACATAATTTTTGACCTCATTCAGAGTACCCAGATAAGTGTCTTCCTCACTGTCGGAACCACTGTAGAGAGTTTCCGTAGTTTTTCTGTCTGAGTGCTTCACACTCTCCGCTGATTTCATGGGCGTTTTGAGACTTTTGCCCGATGCCTCCAGTAATTGTCTAGATTTTCCCATGTTGGCTGTTCACAGGCGCCGGAAGTAAATTATAGCACTTTACATCACATAAGAGTAGCTAAATAATCTGGCTCGCTGTGTGGATATGTTCAGCTGTAATATATTTTTTTTGGATGTAATTAATTCTGTGCAAATTTTTATTTTAATTCGCGAATTTTTAAAACATCCAAATTTTTTCTTCTGCGAATATTCGCAGTATATACTGTTTTATGTATGGCCCTTTAAGGAACTTTTCTTCAGTGATATGATTTTTTCCTATGCAAATTTTTAATATGCAAATTTTTAAGGCTGTAACGGGGTTCCGAAGGTGCACTCGGTCCCCCATTGCCCGCAGAACTGTTGCTTAGCTTTGGGAATGAGGATCTGTGTTTGACCTCATTCCCAGGGCGGCTTTACTAGCTGGGTGGCTCCCTGCTCCTAGTCTGCCTTGAACGCCGAGCTGATCACTCGGTGCTCGACTGGTTGGTCTGTCGGTCATGTGACGCTGGCCACGTCACATGACCCTCACTCCCCACTATAAATACAGGCAGCCTGCTGGCCACAGGTTGCCTGTAAATTTAGGTTCCACCTGTGATTTGGTCTTTCCTGGCGTACTTACCTCCTGCTGAATTCCTGACGATCCTCTGCCTGCTCCTTGTGTACTTTGCTGCTCTCCTGGTTTTTGACCCCGGCCTCCTCCTGACGATCCTCTGCTGACTCCTTTGGTACTTCACGTCTCTCCTGGTATTTATGACCCCGGCTTCTCCTGACAATTCTCTGCTTGCTCCATTTGTACTTTGTAGCTTTCCTGGTATTGACTCGGTCCGTTCACGTCCTGTTGTTTGTCTGTCTGTCATCCCTGCACTTATTCCAAGTTAGGGATTGCCATCCAGTTGTCCCCTGTCATTAGGACTCGCGAGGCAAGTAGGCAGGACCAGGGGTAAGGGTGGAGCGCAGTGGTCACTCCCCCCCCCCCCCTGTGTGTGTGTGTACGCGACCGTTACAGATTAACAGGCCCAATAACCACTGTATTATGAATCCTCTGGTGACCCTGACTGACCATGTCTCTAATCTGACACAGAGGGTGCAGGAGTTAGGGAAAAACTCAGTTCTTTTGAGTTAGGGCAATGTTCTTCCACTCCTCAGGCCTCCAGTCCGCATTTTGAGCCCCAGATTAAGCTCCCAGAACCCTTTTCTGGAGACCGGAAGAAGTTTCTCTCTTTTAAGGAGAGTTGCAAACTTTACTTCCGTTTGCGCCCCGCGTCCTCTGGCCCTGAGAGTCAACGCGTGGGCATTATCATTTCTCGATTACAGGGTGATCCCCAGGACTGGGCGTTCTCTTTACCTGCTGGCGCCAGTTGTTTATATTCTGTGGAGGGGTTCTTTCAGGCCCTGGGTACCCTCTATGATGAACCAGACTGGGCTCTAGTAGCCGAGACGGCTCTAAAGGCACTGGTTCAGGGCAATTTACCAGCGGAGGATTATTGCACCCAATTCAGAGGGTGTTGTGTCCCCTCAGGATGGAACGAACCAGCCCTGAAGAGTCAGTTCAGGTCAGGTCTGTCTGATAAATTAAAGGATCTTCTGGTCAGTTATCAACTTCCAGAGACCTTAGAGGAGATGATGACCCTTGTTGTCCAACTTGACCGACGGGTTAGAGAGAGACGACAGGAACAACAGTTCTCTTCCCAGATGGTGGTCCAGCCAGAGGCCTATCCCAGAGACAATGCTGAGGTCTCCACCGAGGAACCCATGCATGCATAACCCCACTATAGATTGGTCCAATGGGGAGTTGGTGAGATGGGGGCCTAAGTGTGACTCGTGCTTGTCCGTGGTACAGGCTGGGGTCTCAGTAAAGTCTGATACTTTACCCTCTGTTGTTAGAGAATATTCTGATGTATTCTCATCACCAACCCTGGAGGTTCTACCCCCCCATAGACCTTATGATTGTACCATAGAGCTAGTAGAGGGGGCCAAGTTTCCTAAAGGACGAATTTATAATCTTTCTATGCCCAAACGCAAGGCCATGGAAGATTATATTAAGGAGAGCCTTGGTAAAGGGGCATACAATCTAATCCGAATCAAGGAGGGAGACGAATGGAAGACGGCGTTCAATACTCCGGTAGGACACTTTGAATATCAGGTGATGCCTTTTGGACTCAGCAATGCCCCAGCTGTGTTCCAAAACTTCATGAATGACATTCTTAGGGAGTTCTTAGGTAAATTTGTTATTGTCTATCTTGACGACATTTTGATATTCTCTACTGACTTCGAATCCCATGTGTCTCATGTTAAACAAGTATTAGAGATGTTGAGGGAGAATCAGCTATCCGCTAAACAAGGGAAATGTGTCTTTGGTGTACAGGAGATTCTGTTTCTAGGGCATGTTCTGACTCCTCACGCCTTCAAGATGGATCCTGGTAAGGTACTAGCAATTAAGGAATGGGTAAGACCTTCATCCTTAAAGGCCTTACAACGGTTTTTAGGTTTCGCCAATTACTATCGTAAATTTATTATGAATTTTTCCGTAATTGTTAAACCGGTGACCGACCTTACTAAGAAAGGGGTGGATTTGGAGAATTGGTCTACTGAGGCCATTTCTTCATTTGAAAAATTAAAAAAGGCATTCAGTAGCGCTCCCATTCTGATCCAGCCTGATCAGGAGAAACCTTTTATTGTGGAGGTGGATGCGTCCGAGGACGGCGCAGGAGCAGTCCTTTCACAAGGTCCTGCTAGCCTCACTAATCTGAGACCATGTGCCTTCTTCTCCAGGAAATTCTCTCCCACGGAGAGAAACTACGACATAGGGAATAGGGAGCTGCTAGCCATTAAATGGGCATTTGACGAGTGGAGGCATTTTCTGGAGGGGGCAAGGCATTGTGTAACTGTTGTCACGGACCATAAAAACCTTATGTTTCTCGAGTCTGCTAAGAGGTTGAATCCCCGTCAAGCCAGATGGACTCTGTTTTTTACTTGTTTTTGATTTTTCCATCACGTTCAGGCCGGGAAGTAAAAATGTGAAGGCGGACGCATTATCTCGGAGCTTCCAGGCTTTTCAACTTACTGAGGTACCACCTGAATCCATCCTACCAGCAAAAATCTTCTTAGCAGCTCTTACCCAGGATATCTCGGCTCGCATTAGGTCTGAACAACATCTGGCACCGGTATCCACCCCAACAGATAAGTTGTTTGTTCCCGTACAATTTCGTCTCCAGCTGTTGGGTGAGTGTCACAATTCTGCCTTTTGTGGACATCCGGGTGTTGAGGGCACTAAGGATCTGGTTTCTAGATCTTATTGGTGGCTCACTCTAACTAGGGATGTAAAGTCCTACGTGTCAGCCTGTGAGGTTTGTGCCAGGTCCAAGACACCTAGGAATCGCCCTGCTGGTAACCTACGACCCCTACCCATTCCCAGTAGACCCTGGTCCCATATATCGATGGACTTTATAACTGACCTACCGCCGGCGGAGGGTAAGACTGTAGTTTGGGTAGTGGTCGATAGGTTTAGCAAGATGGTCCATTTCATTCCCCTGTATAAACTCCCGAATGCCAAAACCCTGGCGCCTATTTTTGTGAAAGAAATTGTTCGATTGCATGGTATCCTGGAAAATATTGTTTCTGACAGGGGTGTGCAGTTTGTGTCCAAATTCTGGAGGGCCTTCTGTCAAAAATGTAAAATTTCATTGTCTTTTTCCTCTGCCTACCACCCTGAGAGTAATGGGCAGACTGAACGCCTTAATCAGTCTGTCGAACAATTCTTAAAGGTCGTATGTTGCTGATGACCAGCAATTATGGGTGAAATTTCTTCCATTGGCTGAATTTGCTTTGAATAACCGTGTCAATTCTTCTGCTGGGGTTTTACCTTTCTTTTGTAACCATGGTTTCCATCCCCGTTTTCATTCTGGGTCATCCATCTCCTCCTCTAACCCTGAGGCGAATAGGCTCTCCTCTGAACTGTGCATAGTTTGGGCCCGGGTTCAATCGAACTTAGAAAAGGCCCAAAGTTCTCAGAAACTCAAGGCCGATAGGAGACGTTCAAGGGGGGTGAATTTTCAGGTTGGGGATAAGGTATGGTTGTCCTCCAAGAATCTCTCTCTTAAGGTAGATTCTAAAAAGTTTGCTCCTCGTTTTATTGGACCATATAAGATCACAGGGGTGATTAACCCGGTATATTTTAGGTTGCAGCTGCCCGAGTCATTCCACATTCATAATGTGTTCCATAAGTCTCTACTTAAAAAATATTTTGAACTGATAGTACCATCAAAAGCCTCGCCTCCGCCGGTTCTTGTTAATGATGCTGTCGAGTATGTGGTGTCTAAAATAGTGGATGTCAGGAAGGTGCGTAATTCCTTGCAGTACCTGATTCACTGGAAGGGGTATGGACCTGAATAGAGATCTTGGGTACCTGCCAGGGAGGTTCATGCTCCTAGACTTGTTCGAAAATTTCATTTAGAACACCCTAAAAAGCCATCGCCTGAAGTCTTGGGTCCGGTGGCCCCTCGTAAAAGGGGGGGTACTGTAACGGGGTTCCAAAGGTGCACTCGGTCCCCCATTGCCTGCAGAACTGTTGCTTTACTTTGGGAATGAGGATCTGTGTTTGACCTCATTCCCAGGGCGGCTTTACTAGCTGGGTGGCTCCCTGCTCCTAGTCTGCCTTGAGCGCCGAGCTGATCACTCGGTGCTCGAATGGTTGGTCTGTCGGTCATGTGACGCTGGCCACGTCACATGACCCTCACTCCCCACTATAAATACAGGCAGCCTGCTGGCCACAGGTTGCCTGTTAATTTAGGTTCCACCTGTGATTTGGTCTTTCCTGGCGTACTTACCTCCTGCTGAATTCCTGACGATCCTCTGCCTGCTCCTTGTGTACTTTGCTGCTCTCCTGGTATTTGACCCCGACCTCCTCCTGACGATCCTCTGCTGACTCCTTTGGTACTTCACGTCTCTCCTGGTATTTATGACCCTGGCTTCTCCTGACAATTCTCTGCTTGCTCCATTTGTACTTTGTAGCTTTCCTAGTATTGACTCGGTCCGTTCACGTCCTGTTGTTTGTCTGTCTGTTATCCCTGCACTTATTCCAAGTTAGGGATTGCCGTCCAGTTGTCCCCTGTCATTAGGACTCGCGAGGCAAGTAGGCAGGGCCAGGGGTAAGGGTGGAGCGCAGTGGTCACTTCCCTCCCCCTGTGTGTGTGTGTGTACGCGACCGTTACAAAGGCATCCAATTTTTTCTAATCGGCGAATATTCGCAATAGACTGTCTTATCTATGGCCACTATGAGAATAATTCTTCATCCCCGATTTACATCTACTGGTGTGGGAATATTGTGGCTGGACTTTAAGTAAAAGCAGAGGACTCACCCTGATCATACGTTTTGTAATCGGCTGTGGGTCTTCACTTCAGTCTGCTTTCTACAGGTTTCTTTGAGCTGCAGTGTCTGCTGTTTACAGGGAGATGGATACTCAGGGAGTCAGGTTTGTGGTATTTTCGCTAGGTCCACCGGAGTCTTTAGTTCTTTTTACCGGAACCGGGCCTCTGGATGAGTAGTCTTGAGTGGGTTCTGGGAGTCCCACTTATCTATGGGCCTGTTAACAGCAGTTCGGCGTCCGCTTTGTCCCGGCACCGCTGGGCAGTGGGCAGGGGTTGTAACTTTAGGCGGCGGTCCTGAAGCTGGACTAGGCCGCGATGTCCGGCGCTGCTGCAGAAGCTATTTTCGCCGGAGATTTCGCCGTGCTGGTTGTTGGAGGTTTCTCTCAGTCCTCCAGTCTTGTGAACTAGTACAGAGGGACCCCACCGGAGTATAATTCGGAGGCTTACTGATTTTGAAAGTTAGCCGGCTGGTTTGTGCCTCCCTTACTTTAGCAGGCCGCGTCTTTTTCAGCCTCAGGCCGCAGTACACATCATCACAGGGGGAATAGATTTCACCGGCAGTATTGTGTTGGAAGATTCTCCTTTCCCTCCGGTTTATTGTTTTGTCTCCTCTGAGATATTTTCCAAGGGATTATCTTCTTGGACAGCCAGCCGGCTGGCCCACGCTTCCCTGGCTTTGGTAGGCTGCAACTCTATGTGTCCTTCAGAGTTCGGTTTTGAGTCCAATAAAAGGACACTTATGTCCAGCAGGAGTGGATCTGTAATACAGTAGCTTCTAAAAATGGTTTTGGGTCTCTAAAAGGATCAGATGAGCTGAGATTCTTTTTTTATGGCAGGAGCTGCAGTTCTGTGTGTCCTCTCTCCTCGGCAGTTAGCTCCGCCCCCCAGATCTCTTTACTTGGATACCTTACTCTGTCTTAGCTCCGGTAACAGCAGGTAGTGCGGGCGGGCGGCGCCTGGGGGTTAGAATATACCATCGGATCTTCTAAGTATACCGGCATATAAGACGGATGGGACAAGGGGCAAACAAGGCATTTTGCCACCCCATTGGCAAGTGCTGCCCTAGGCAAATGCCTTGTTTGCCTCATGATAGATACGCCCCTGGCAAGATGGAGACCATTAATCATACTGGGGGGCACAATGGAGGCCATTAATTATACTGGGGTGCAAAGAATGGGGCATTAATAATAATGAGGGGCATTAATCATACCGGGGGATACTAATGGGGGTATTAATCATACTGGGGCACTATAGAGGCCATTAATCATACTGGAAGGCACTAATGGGGGCATTAATCATACGTGGGAGACATTTTATGTCTAGGGGGTACTATGGAGGGCATTATGTATACTGTGATACTGTAAGGGCACTGCAGGGGTTGGGATGCCTAAAAAACCCCCAATGAAATTTATCCGTTTTTAATGTTTGTTTGTTTTTTCACTGTCCCATTTAGGAAAAATATGAATATTATACTGAATGTCCACAAAGTGTTAGGTTCTAGGTTAACTTTTCTAAATGTAAATTATATTTGGAAATGTATTATTTTAGTCCAATTCTTATTTTATACTGCCAGCTACAGCATCTATGTAAGTGACACAGTAATGGTGGCTTATTGTGACCTACACTCACCTAAAGAATTATTAGGAACACCATACTAATACGATGTTGGACCCGCTTTTGCCTTCAGAACTGCCTTAATTCTACGTGGCATTGATTCAACAAGGTGCTGATAGCATTCTTTAGAAATGTTGGCCCATATTGATAGGATAGCATCTTGCAGTTGATGGAGATTTGAGGGATGCACATCCAGGGCACGAAGCTCCCGTTCCACCACATCCCAAAGATGCTCTATTGGGTTGAGATCTGGTGACTGTGGGGGCCATTTTAGTACAGTGAACTCATTGTCATGTTCAAGAAACCAATTTGAAATGATTCGAGCTTTGTGACATGGTGCATTATCTTGCTGGAAGTAGCCATCAGAGGATGGATACATGTTCTCATTCTGTTTACGCCAAATTCGGACTCTACCATTTGAATGTCTGAACAGAAATCGAGACTCATCAGACCAGGCAACATTTCTCCAGTCTTCAACAGTCCAATTTTGGTGAGCTCGTGCAAATTGTAGCCTCTTTTTCCTATTTGTAGTGGAGATGAGTGGTACCCAGTGGGGTCTTCTGCTGTTGTAGCCCATCCGCTTCAAGGTTGTGCGTGTTGTGGCTTCACAAATGCTTTGCTGCATACCTCGGTTGTAACGAGTGGTTATTTCAGTCAACGTTGCTCTTCTATCAGCTTGAATCAGTCGGCCCATTCTCCTCTGACCTCTAGCATCCACAAGGCATTTTTGCCCACAGGACTGCCGCATACTGGATGTTTTTCCTTTTTCACACCATTCTTTGTAAACCCTAGAAATGGTTGTGCGTGAAAATCCCAGTAACTGAGCAGATTGTGAAATACTCAGACCGGCCCGTCTGGCACCAACAACCATGCCACACTCAAAATTGCTTAAATCACCTTTCTTTCCCATTCTGACATTCAGTTTGGAGTTCAGGGGATTGTCTTGACCAGGACCACCCCCCTAAATGCATTGAAGCAACTGCCATGTGATTGGTTGACTAGATAATTGCATTAATGAGAAATAGAACAGGTGTTCCTAATAATTCTTTAGGTGAGTGTATAGTGGTTATTTTGAAATGTTACAGAAAAATACTGGTTACCACATGAGATTAAAAAAACCACAAACAAACATATGACTATGGGCAATTTACCATCATGCTGTTATTTAATAAGATTGTATTAATTGCTGGCAACCTATTTGTTAACTTTTTCATTTAAATCATTTCTACTCTTAACACCCTTTGAAAGTCTGTACAAACGGGACACCACCATATGATTTATCTACTCTATGGACTGCTGATTGGGAATATAGAACAGAGAGAGATTGTCCTATTTCGTCTAGGAGAGACAATTGGAGGAAATATTTTGTATTCAAGAATGGAAGGGGCAATTCTACTAGTACATTAAAGGGAACCTGTGACCTCCAAAAACCATCTGAAGCCGCCAGCAGTACCTGAGAGTAGCCAGTAGTGTTTTTCTGACGATTGTTTTGTTCCTGAAGGCAGATGCCGCAAAAGCTCTGAAAACGTTCCTTTATCCCCTGCTGGCGCGCTTCTGTAGACATGCTTGAAGTCAAGGGGGCAGCGGCCTCCTTGCTTCAAGTCAAGGTAACTGCGCCCCCTTCCCTGCCCCTTCGCTTTGACTGACAGCCGGCAGTTTGGCTGGCTTTGCTGAACTCTCTGCATAAGCGCTGTCAGTCATAGTGAAGGGGCAGGGAAGGGGGCGCAGTTACCTTGACTTGAAGCAAGGAGGCCGCTGCCCCCTTGACTTCAAGCATGTCTAGAGAAGCGCGCCAGCAGGGGATAAAGGAACGTTTTCAGAGCTATATACCTTCTTAACGTTAAAATTAAAGAAACAAAACCTTTATTAAAAGTCTGTTTAAAAGGGGGGCAAAAAAGCCTATATGTCACTGTCTGTGACCATCAGGCAACCAATCTCCAAGCTGCACAGGGAGGGATAACAAATAACTCCTCTGTGCAGTTGAGAGACTGGGCTAGAACCTCAACTTGCTAGCTGGTAGTTGCTATGAAAGAGCAAGTCAGGGTAAAGGGCATGGAAACCGATGTGAATGGACACACATGTGTGTATTACAGTGGCCCCAATGATTGTATGCAGATAAGGTTATGCAAACTAGTGGTTGGGTCGCAAATAGCTGTATACTGAAGATCTCCCTGGTATAGCAAATTGAAATCTCAATGGACTAGTATATATCCTTATGCTGTATAGGAGTCCAGGCGAGTCTATATGTGCAGCCTGCGGCCAGTATATAAGTAAACCATATATCCGCAGCCAGTGATCATGGTTTATTGGAGTCACTCATAGCCAATATATTTTGGCTCCATCCACACACCTGTAGCCAGTATATTTTGGCTACCATCCATACATCACATACACACTCCAAGGCTATAGGATAGAATCCTGCAGTAAATGCAGCCCTGCCTAAAGAGCCGTGTCCAAGTGATAAGCAACAGCTCTACGCGTTTCACCGTGACCTGTAATTGTCACGTATCTTCAGGAGCTATTTAATGACTGTGTCAAGACAATAAGCCGCACTGTGGTGTGCTATGGCTTTGGCGCTGTGATGGCCGCGCGCGGCCGATACAACGCCGAGTTCATATGGCCTAAACCCTGCCTATCAGGAGGGGTGTGCCACGAACATCTCCAATCAGAGGTGAGGGGCGGGCTCAATAGCTCCGCCCTCTGACCGGCCGATGCCGTCATGATTATTACCCTTCCTGGGGCATGTAACGCTTAGCGCAGTAGAAGGGGGAATGAAGATCGCGGCCCTCATATTGTCACCTGATCCCAAGCGTATCCACTGGCAGCGATCCATCTGAATATGTATTAGCCAGAAAAAGTAAGTGCCGATCCCCCTCTGATCACATGTGACCGGCGGGGAGGGGCAACCTGATACAACAATAAACTCTGACAGTGTAACTGTAGTATGCAGCTGACCAGTGTACACAAAACACATGCCCAGATACATACATAGCTGAATCCCAGCTGAGCATATAGGATATATGGCCAACGTACCTATCACTATATACACACACATCAGAACATATGAGGTGTATGATCAGTGTACATGAATGCCTGTCAACGTATGCACAGCTACATCAAAAGAAAAAGTAGAGAAGAATTGGAAAAGACGGGAAAAACCGTAATATCATGAAGCAGTATGTAGGAGATATATAACTCTAATATAAGATGAAGCACATCCTCATGTAGATGGTGTAGCTACTACATTAGATGAAGCTGGCAAATGATATGGCCTCATTTAACCCTTGTGGCTGAACTGTGCGCAACTTATAGGTCCACATTGATTCTTTTCGTAATAGGGGTATGTCGATATCACCTCCACGGATTGATATCTGTACCTGTTCAATCCCCTGTACTTTCAACACACCAGGGTCACCGTCATGCATCTCACATACGTGGCGTGCCACTGATGTGTCCCATTTATTCCGGATATCAGACATATGTTCGCCGAACCTACGTCTCAATTCACGCCTTGTTTTACCGACGTATTGTGACCCACATTGGCAACTGATCAAATACACAATACCCATAGAAGTACACCTGATGAACGAACGTATGTTGTACCTTTTTCCTGTTGTATGGCTGGTAAAGAATCCGCCTCCCAGGACGTTCCTGCACATAATACATGAACCACAGGGAAAAGTGCCCTTAAGGGTATTTTTCAACCAGGTTTCAGACTTAGGTTGTGTGTATAAACTGTGTACCAAGTGGTCACGTAGATTAGAACTACGTCAGTACGTAATTGAAGGATAATCCGGAATTGATCCCCCAATGTCTGGGTCAGATTGCAATATGGACCAATGATTTTGTAAAATGTCACGAACATTTTTGTGAGCCTTATCAAACGTTGCGACAATTCTAGGCGTAAGGTCTTTGATGCTTCTTGGTTTTGGAACCAAGAGTTGGGTACGAGCTGTACTCATAGAGTGATGGAACGCTTGTTTCAGAGTATATTGTGGATACCCCCGATTGGTAAATCGACCTCTAAGGTCAGATGCAGCGGCTCTAAAATCACCTAGCTCCGAACAATTCCTCCTGGCCCTAAGGTACTGTCCCTTCGGGATACCTCTTTTTAGGGCCAGGGGGTGACCACTTTCCCAGTGTAGGAGATTATTGGTCGAGGTTTTCTTCCTAAATAGGTCAGTGGTAATTTTTCTGTCGGTGCCAATGGAGATCATCAAATCCAAAAACGCAATCTGTTGTTCTTGCACTTCAGATGTAAAAAATAAACCCATCTGATTTACATTAAGTGCCGCCACAAATGCCTTAAAGTGTTCTCGTGTCCCTTTCCACAGTATCAGCACATCATCAATGTACCTAATCCACATTTGCACACAAGATGTATACTGCTCCATATCATCACCAAACACAACTTCCCTCTCCCACCAGCCCAGGTACAGATTGACAAACGTCGGGGCACAGGGACTGCCCATTGCGACGCCCCTGAGCTGGTGGTAGATGTGTTGGTCAAAGAGAAAGACGTTGTGTTTGAGGACAAAATCCAATAATTGTAAAAGGAAGATGTTATGCCGGCGACAATGTTCACCTCTCTGTTGGATGAAGGCCTCGACAGCCCTACACCCAGAGTAATGGGGTATAGAGCTGTACAAGGCCTCAACATCCAAACTAGTGAGGAGAACACCTTCCTCACACTGAATCCCATCCAACCGTTGTAGCACATCCATCGTGTCTCGGGCATAGGACGGTAATGACGTAACAAATGGACGCAAAATGATGTCCAAATACGTGCTCACATTTGCAGTGAGACCGCCCATGCCCGAGACGATGGGTCTGCCCGTTAGCACTGGTCCTGATTTGTGCAGTTTGGGCAGACTATAAAATGTGGCCACAACTAGGGGTGTAGGAAGCAGGTAAGCCAGTTCATTTTTGCTGATTAGCCTGTCATCAAAAGCCTGATTCAACAAAGTCGCAAGCTCATGCCTGAATATAGGGGTAGGGTTGGTTGAGAGACGTCTATAAGTTTTAGGGTCCTCAAGTAGGCGGAGACACATTAGACGATAGTCCTCCTGCTCCATCACGACAATGTTGCCTCCTTTGTCGGAGGGCTTGATGACAATAGACGTATCCCTCTCAAGTACCTCCAAGGATTGTCTCTCAGCTGATGTCAGGTTATCCCTTCCCAGGGGTATATCCTCCAGTTTCTGGAGGTCCCGTGTGACTACATGTAGGAAGGTATCAATTGGGGTACTATCACTGACAGGGGGGAACAATTTGGATGGATTCCTCAGATCCGTAAATGGACCATCCCCTATCATTCTGTCACCCTCTTCAGATAAACCTGCCAACAGCTGGACATCCTGCAAATCCTCTACCTCGATACTCAGCTCATGACATCTTCTCCTGTCATGGATTTTAAAAAACTTTCTCCATTTTAATCTACGTGCAAAAAGCTGCAAATCTTTCACCCAGTTGAATAAGTTAAATTTTTGAAGGGGTACAAATGAGAGTCCTCTCTTGAGAAGCCCCATCTCTGTGGCAGAAAGTGCACGTTTAGACAAATTGATAACTTGAAGTTCGTCTACTTGGGGGCCTAGGGAGCTTTCTTCTGGCACAATAGATAATCTGACACCGGTGGGAAATCTAAAAAACCTCCACGGGAACCTCTCCCAGATCTACCTCCCTGCTGGGAGCTGCGAGCTCTACGAGCTCCTCGTCTATAACCCCCCCGTCCTCTTGTAGATCCACTCGCCTGTTCGGCGTCCGTGTCACATTCAGAGGACGACACTTCTGTGTCCAACTCTGCCGCAACTAGACGTTTAGGTCCAAAATCAAAGATGCGGCCCTCCCTAAAGTCGTTGATATCCCTATTAAACAGATTATGTTTTCTCTCCTTCACTTGACAGGTGAATCGCTCAATATTCTGCTGTAATAGGGATTCTTTCTTGGTAAAGTCAGTGTGGTCACTGAATTTCTGAGCCTGTGCGACAGCCTCCTTCAATTCAGCCTCACTGTTGGATAGATGCTTCCGTTCTTCCTCTGCCAATAGTTTCATCAAACGGAGGGAGCCCGCAATGGATTCCTGCTCCCACCTTTTGAGAAACTCAGGAGACCGTAGTCTTGTAACTGGGAGGATTGAGTTTCTCAAGCCCCTTGGCACTATATTGTTTTTAAGATAAGTGTCAAGTGTTTGCACTTCCCACCAACATTTAACATGGTTTTTATAAACCCTATTCAAGTTTTTGAAAGAGGCAGTAACACTGGTTTGAATCGATTGTGTAGGTAGCTCTTTTTCGGAGAACACCTCCTTAGGGTCCCCTAGCCAGCATTCGGAGCTCAGATCATGGGACAAAAAGCCTGCCATTCCCCAGACTCGAATAGATTCAAAATAAATTCACACTAAATAAATTTGAATAAGTAGACGTTCCAAAATACTAATAATATCACAGCCTGATGAACGTTAAAATTAAAGAAACAAAACCTTTATTAAAAGTCTGTTTAAAAGGGGGCAAAAAAGCCTATATGTCACTGTCTGTGACCATCAGGCAACCAATCTCCAAGCTGCACAGGGAGGGATAACAAATAACTCCTCTGTGCAGTTGAGAGACTGGGCTAGAACCTCAACTTGCTAGCTGGTAGTTGCTATGAAAGAGCAAGTCAGGGTAAAGGGCACGGAAACCGATGTGAATGGACACACATGTGTGTATTACAGTGGCCCCAATGATTGTATGCAGATAAGGTTATGCCAACTAGTGGTTGGGTCGCAAATAGCTGTATACTGAAGATCTCCCTGGTATAGCAAATTGAAATCTCAATGGACTAGTATATATCCTTATGCTGTATAGGAGTCCAGGCGAGTCTATATGTGCAGCCTGCGGCCAGTATATAAGTAAACCATATATCCGCAGCCAGTGATCATGGTTTATTGGAGTCACTCATAGCCAATATATTTTGGCTCCATCCACACACCTGTAGCCAGTATATTTTGGCTACCATCCATACATCACATACACACTCCAAGGCTATAGGATAGAATCCTGCAGTAAATGCAGCCCTGCCTAAAGAGCCGTGTCCAAGTCATAAGCAACAGCTCTACGCGTTTCACCGTGACCTGTAATTGTCACGTATCTTCAGGAGCTATTTAATGACTGTGTCAAGACAATAAGCCGCACTGTGGTGTGCTATGGCTTTGGCGCTGTGATGGCCGCGCGCGGCCGATACAACGCCGAGTTCATATGGCCTAAACCCTGCCTATCAGGAGGGGTGTGCCACGAACATCTCCAATCAGAGGTGAGGGGCGGGCTCGATAGCTCCGCCCTCTGACCGGCCGATGCCGTCATGATTATTACCCTTCCTGGAGCATGTAACGCTTAGCGCAGTAGAAGGGGGAATGAAGATCGCGGCCCTCATATTGTCACCTGATCCCAAGCGTATCCACTGGCAGCGATCCATCTGAATATGTATTAGCCAGAAAAAGTAAGTGCCGATCCCCCTCTGATCACATGTGACCGGCGGGGAGGGGCAACCTGATACAACAATAAACTCTGACAGTGTAACTGTAGTATGCAGCTGACCAGTGTACACAAAACACATGCCCAGATACATACATAGCTGAATCCCAGCTGAGCATATAGGATATATGGCCAACGTACCTATCACTATATACACACACATCAGAACATATGAGGTGTATGATCAGTGTACATGAATGCCTGTCAACGTATGCACAGCTACATCAAAAGAAAAAGTAGAGAAGAATTGGAAAAGACGGGAAAAACCGTAATATCATGAAGCAGTATGTAGGAGATATATAACTCTAATATAAGATGAAGCACATCCTCATGTAGATGGTGTAGCTACTACACTAGATGAAGCTGGCAAATGATATGGCCTCATTTAACCCTTGTGGCTGAACTGTGCGCAACTTATAGGTCCACATTGCTTCTTTTCGTAATAGGGGTATGTCGATATCACCTCCACGGATTGATATCTGTACCTGTTCAATCCCCTGTACTTTCAACACACCAGGGTCACCGTCATGCATCTCACATACGTGGCGTGCCACTGATGTGTCCCGTTTATTCCGGATATCAGACATATGTTCGCCGAACCTACGTCTCAATTCACGCCCTGTTTTACCGACGTATTGTGACCCACATTGGCAACTGATCAAATACACAATACCCATAGAAGTACACCTGATGAACGAACGTATGTTGTACCTTTTTCCTGTTGTATGGCTGGTAAAGAATCCGCCTCTCAGGACGTTCCTGCACATAATACATGAACCACAGGGAAAAGTGCCCTTAAGGGTATTTTTCAACCAGGTTTCAGACTTAGGTTGTGTGTATAAACTGTGTACCAAGTGGTCACGTAGATTAGAACTACGTCGGTACGTAATTGAAGGATAATCCGGAATTGATCCCCCAATGTCTGGGTCAGATTGCAATATGGACCAATGATTTTGTAAAATGTCACGAACATTTTTGTGAGCCTTATCAAACGTTGCGACAATTCTAGGCGTAAGGTCTTTGATGCTTCTTGGTTTTGGAACCAAGAGTTGGGTACGAGCTGTACTCATAGAGTGATGGAACGCTTGTTTCAGAGTATATTGTGGATACCCCCGATTGGTGAATCGACCTCTAAGGTCAGATGCAGCGGCTCTAAAATCACCTAGCTCCGAACAATTCCTCCTAAGGTACTGTCCCTTCGGGATACCTCTTTTTAGGGCCAGGGGGTGACCACTTTCCCAGTGTAGGAGATTATTGGTCGAGGTTTTCTTCCTAAATAGGTCAGTGGTAATTTTTCTGTCGGTGCCAATGGAGATCATCAAATCCAAAAACGCAATCTGTTGTTCTTGCACTTCAGATGTAAAAAATAAACCCATCTGATTTACATTAAGTGCCGCCACAAATGCCTTAAAGTGTTCTCGTGTCCCTTTCCACAGTATCAGCACATCATCAATGTACCTAATCCACATTTGCACACAAGATGTATACTGCTCCATATCATCACCAAACACAACTTCCCTCTCCCACCAGCTCAGGTACAGATTGGCAAACGTCGGGGCACAGGGACTGCCCATTGCGACGCCCCTGAGCTGGTGGTAGATGTGTTGGTCAAAGAGAAAGACGTTGTGTTTGAGGACAAAATCCAATAATTGTAAAAGGAAGATGTTATGCCGGCGACAATGTTCACCTCTCTGTTGGATGAAGGCCTCGACAGCCCTACACCCAGAGTCATGGGGTATAGAGCTGTACAAGGCCTCAACATCCAAACTAGTGAGGAGAACACCTTCCTCACACTGAATCCCATCCAACCGTTGTAGCACATCCATCGTGTCTCGGGCATAGGACGGTAATGACGTAACAAATGGACGCAAAATGATGTCCAAATACGTGCTCACATTTGCAGTGAGACCGCCCATGCCCGAGACGATTGGTCTGCCCGTCAGCACTGGTCCTGATTTGTGCAGTTTGGGCAGACTATAAAATGTGGCCACAACTGGGGCTGTAGGAAGCAGGTAAGCCAGTTCATTTTTGCTGATTAGCCTGTCATCAAAAGCCTGATTCAACAAAGTCGCAAGCTCATGCCTGAATATAGGGGTAGGGTTGGTTGAGAGACGTCTATAAGTTTTAGGGTCCTCAAGTAGGCGGAGACACATTAGACGATAGTCCTCCTGCTCCATCACGACAATGTTGCCTCCTTTGTCGGAGGGCTTGATGACAATAGACGTATCCCTCTCAAGTACCTCCAAGGATTGTCTCTCAGCTGATGTCAGGTTATCCCTTCCCAGGGGTATATCCTCCAGTTTCTGGAGGTCCCGTGTGACTACATGTAGGAAGGTATCAATTGGGGTACTATCACTGACAGGGGGGAACAATTTGGATAGATTCCTCAGATCCGTAAATGGACCATCCCCTATCATTCTGTCACCCTCTTCAGATAAACCTGCCAACAGCTGGACATCCTGCAAATCCTCTACCTCGATACTCAGCTCATGACATCTTCTCCTGTCATGGATTTTAAAAAACTTTCTCCATTTTAATCTACGTGCAAAAAGCTGCAAATCTTTCACCCAGTTGAATAAGTTAAATTTTTGAAGGGGTACAAATGAGAGTCCTCTCTTGAGAAGCCCCATCTCTGTGGCAGAAAGTGCACGTTTAGACAAATTGATAACTTGAAGTTCGTCTACTTGGGGGCCTAGGGAGCTTTCTTCTGGCACAATAGATAATCTGACACCGGTGGGAAATCTAAAAAACCTCCACGGGAACCTCTCCCAGATCTACCTCCCTGCTGGGAGCTGCGAGCTCTACGAGCTCCTCGTCTATAACCCCCCCGTCCTCTTGTAGATCCACTCGCCTGTTCGGCGTCCGTGTCACATTCAGAGGACGACACTTCTGTGTCCAACTCTGCCGCAACTAGACGTTTAGGTCCAAAATCAAAGATGCGGCCCTCCCTAAAGTCGTTGATATCCCTATTAAACAGATTATGTTTTCTCTCCTTCACTTGGCAGGTGAATCGCTCAATATTCTGCTGTAATAGGGATTCTTTCTTGGTAAAGTCAGTGTGGTCACTGAATTTATGAGCCTGTGCGACAGCCTCCTTCAATTCAGCCTCACTGTTGGATAGATGCTTCCGTTCTTCCTCTGCCAATAGTTTCATCAAACGGAGGGAGCCCGCAATGGATTCCTGCTCCCACCTTTTGAGAAACTCAGGAGACCGTAGTCTTGTAACTGGGAGGATTGAGTTTCTCAAGCCCCTTGGCACTATATTGTTTTTAAGATAAGTGTCAAGTGTTTGCACTTCCCACCAACATTTAACATGGTTTTTATAAACCCTATTCAAGTTTTTGAAAGAGGCAGTAACACTGGTTTGAATCGATTGTGTAGGTAGCTCTTTTTCGGAGAACACCTCCTTAGGGTCCCCTAGCCAGCATTCGGAGCTCAGATCATGGGACAAAAAGCCTGCCATTCCCCAGACTCGAATAGATTCAAAATAAATTCACACTAAATAAATTTGAATAAGTAGACGTTCCAAAATACTAATAATATCACAGCCTGATGAACGTTAAAATTAAAGAAACAAAACCTTTATTAAAAGTCTGTTTAAAAGGGGGCAAAAAAGCCTATATGTCACTGTCTGTGACCATCAGGCAACCAATCTCCAAGCTGCACAGGGAGGGATAACAAATAACTCCTCTGTGCAGTTGAGAGACTGGGCTAGAACCTCAACTTGCTAGCTGGTAGTTGCTATGAAAGAGCAAGTCAGGGTAAAGGGCACGGAAACCGATGTGAATGGACACACATGTGTGTATTACAGTGGCCCCAATGATTGTATGCAGATAAGGTTATGCCAACTAGTGGTTGGGTCGCAAATAGCTGTATACTGAAGATCTCCCTGGTATAGCAAATTGAAATCTCAATGGACTAGTATATATCCTTATGCTGTATAGGAGTCCAGGCGAGTCTATATGTGCAGCCTGCGGCCAGTATATAAGTAAACCATATATCCGCAGCCAGTGATCATGGTTTATTGGAGTCACTCATAGCCAATATATTTTGGCTCCATCCACACACCTGTAGCCAGTATATTTTGGCTACCATCCATACATCACATACACACTCCAAGGCTATAGGATAGAATCCTGCAGTAAATGCAGCCCTGCCTAAAGAGCCGTGTCCAAGTGATAAGCAACAGCTCTACGCGTTTCACCGTGACCTGTAATTGTCACGTATCTTCAGGAGCTATTTAATGACTGTGTCAAGACAATAAGCCGCACTGTGGTGTGCTATGGCTTTGGCGCTGTGATGGCCGCGCGCGGCCGATACAACGCCGAGTTCATATGGCCTAAACCCTGCCTATCAGGAGGGGTGTGCCACGAACATCTCCAATCAGAGGTGAGGGGCGGGCTCGATAGCTCCGCCCTCTGACCGGCCGATGCCGTCATGATTATTACCCTTCCTGGAGCATGTAACGCTTAGCGCAGTAGAAGGGGGAATGAAGATCGCGGCCCTCATATTGTCACCTGATCCCAAGCGTATCCACTGGCAGCGATCCATCTGAATATGTATTAGCCAGAAAAAGTAAGTGCCGATCCCCCTCTGATCACATGTGACCGGCGGGGAGGGGCAACCTGATACAACAATAAACTCTGACAGTGTAACTGTAGTATGCAGCTGACCAGTGTACACAAAACACATGCCCAGATACATACATAGCTGAATCCCAGCTGAGCATATAGGATATATGGCCAACGTACCTATCACTATATACACACACATCAGAACATATGAGGTGTATGATCAGTGTACATGAATGCCTGTCAACGTATGCACAGCTACATCAAAAGAAAAAGTAGAGAAGAATTGGAAAAGACGGGAAAAACCGTAATATCATGAAGCAGTATGTAGGAGATATATAACTCTAATATAAGATGAAGCACATCCTCATGTAGATGGTGTAGCTACTACATTAGATGAAGCTGGCAAATGATATGGCCTCATTTAACCCTTGTGGCTGAACTGTGCGCAACTTATAGGTCCACATTGCTTCTTTTCGTAATAGGGGTATGTCGATATCACCTCCACGGATTGATATCTGTACCTGTTCAATCCCCTGTACTTTCAACACACCAGGGTCACCGTCATGCATCTCACATACGTGGCGTGCCACTGATGTGTCCCGTTTATTCCGGATATCAGACATATGTTCGCCGAACCTACGTCTCAATTCACGCCTTGTTTTACCGACGTATTGTGACCCACATTGGCAACTGATCAAATACACAATACCCATAGAAGTACACCTGATGAACGAACGTATGTTGTACCTTTTTCCTGTTGTATGGCTGGTAAAGAATCCGCCTCTCAGGACGTTCCTGCACATAATACATGAACCACAGGGAAAAGTGCCCTTAAGGGTATTTTTCAACCAGGTTTCAGACTTAGGTTGTGTGTATAAACTGTGTACCAAGTGGTCACGTAGATTAGAACTACGTCGGTACGTAATTGAAGGATAATCCGGAATTGATCCCCCAATGTCTGGGTCAGATTGCAATATGGACCAATGATTTTGTAAAATGTCACGAACATTTTTGTGAGCCTTATCAAACGTTGCGACAATTCTAGGCGTAAGGTCTTTGATGCTTCTTGGTTTTGGAACCAAGAGTTGGGTACGAGCTGTACTCATAGAGTGATGGAACGCTTGTTTCAGAGTATATTGTGGATACCCCCGATTGGTGAATCGACCTCTAAGGTCAGATGCAGCGGCTCTAAAATCACCTAGCTCCGAACAATTCCTCCTAAGGTACTGTCCCTTCGGGATACCTCTTTTTAGGGCCAGGGGGTGACCACTTTCCCAGTGTAGGAGATTATTGGTCGAGGTTTTCTTCCTAAATACAGTCATGTGAAAAAATTAGGACACCCTTTGAAAGCATGTGGTTTTTTGTAACATTTTTAATAAACGGTTATTTCATCTCCGTTTCAACAATACAGAGAGATTAAAGTAATCCAACTAAACAAAGAAAACTGAAGAAAAGTCTTTTCAAGATCTTCTGTAAATGTCATTCTACAAAAATGCCTATTCTAACTGAGGAAAAAGATAGGACACCCTCACATGTATTCCCTCTTAAATTGGCTCAGATCTCACACAGGTATATCACACCAGGTGCACATAATTAGTAGATCGTTACTCTGCATGTTGAATGAGGCTTGCCCTATTTAAACCTCAGACATTTAGTTTGGTGTGCTCCTGACTGTTGAAGTGAGAGTGAGCACCATGGTGAGAGCAAAAGAGCTGTCAGAGGACTTCAGAAAAAAGATTGTAGCAGCCTATGAGTCTGGGAAGGGATTTAAAAAGATCTCAAAAGATTTTGAAATCAGCCATTCCACTGTCCGGAAGATAGTCTACAAGTGGAGGGCTTTCAAAACAACTGCCAACATGCCCAGGACTGGTCGCCCCAGCAAGTTCACCCCAAGAGCAGACCGCAAGATGCTAAAAGAGGTATCCAAAAACCCTAAAGTGTCATCTCGAGAACTACAGCAGGCTCTGGCTACTGTTGATGTAGAAGTACATGCCTCTACAATCAGAAAGAGACTGTACAAGTTTAACTTGCATGGGAGGTGTGCAAGGAGGAAACCTTTGCTTTCCAAGAGAAACATCGAGGCCAGACTGACATTTGCCAGCGATAAAGTTGACAAAGACCAGGACTTCTGGAATAATGTTCTTTGGACAGATGAGTCCAAAATTGAATTATTTGGACACAACAGCAGAGGACATGTTTGGCGTAAACCAAACACAGCATTCCAAGAAAAGAACCTCATACCAACTGTGAAGCATGGAGGTGGAAGCGTCATGGTTTGGGGCTGCTTTACTGCAGCAGGACCTGGTCAGCTCACCATCATAGAATCCACGATGAATTCTACTGTGTATCAGAAGGTGCTTGAACATGTGAGACCATCAGTTAGAAAATTAAAGCTGAAGCGGAACTGGACCATGCAACATGACAATGACCCAAAACATACTAGTAAATCAACCAAAGATTGGCTGAAAAAGAAGAAATGGAGAGTCCTGGAATGGCCAAGTCAAAGTCCAGATTTGAATCCCATTGAGATGCTGTGGGGTGACTTGAAAAGGGCTGTACGTGCAAGAAACCCCTCAAACATCTCACAGCTGAAAAAGTTCTGCATTGAGGAGTGGGGTAAAATTTCCTCAGACCGATGTCGAAGACTGGTAGATGGCTACAAGAACCGTCTCACTGCAGTTATTTCAGCCAAAGGAGGTAACACTCGCTATTAGGGGCAAGGGTGTCCTATCTTTTTCCTCAGTTAGAATAGGCATTTTTGTAGAATGACATTTACAGAAGATCTTGAAAAGACTTTTCTTCAGTTTTCTTTGTTTAGTCGGATTACTTTAATCTCTCTGTATTGTTGAAACGGAGATGAAATAACCATTTATTAAAAATGTTACAAAAAACCACATGCTTTCAAAGGGTGTCCTAATTTTTTCACAAGACTGTAGGTCAGTGGTAATTTTTCTGTCGGTGCCAATGGAGATCATCAAATCCAAAAACGCAATCTGTTGTTCTTGCACTTCAGATGTAAAAAATAAACCCATCTGATTTACATTAAGTGCCGCCACAAATGCCTTAAAGTGTTCTCGTGTCCCTTTCCACAGTATCAGCACATCATCAATGTACCTAATCCACATTTGCACACAAGATGTATACTGCTCCATATCATCACCAAACACAACTTCCCTCTCCCACCAGCTCAGGTACAGATTGGCAAACGTCGGGGCACAGGGACTGCCCATTGCGACGCCCCTGAGCTGGTGGTAGATGTGTTGGTCAAAGAGAAAGACGTTGTGTTTGAGGACAAAATCCAATAATTGTAAAAGGAAGATGTTATGCCGGCGACAATGTTCACCTCTCTGTTGGATGAAGGCCTCGACAGCCCTACACCCAGAGTCATGGGGTATAGAGCTGTACAAGGCCTCAACATCCAAACTAGTGAGGAGAACACCTTCCTCACACTGAATCCCATCCAACCGTTGTAGCACATCCATCGTGTCTCGGGCATAGGACGGTAATGACGTAACAAATGGACGCAAAATGATGTCCAAATACGTGCTCACATTTGCAGTGAGACCGCCCATGCCCGAGACGATGGGTCTGCCCGTCAGCACTGGTCCTGATTTGTGCAGTTTGGGCAGACTATAAAATGTGGCCACAACTGGGGCTGTAGGAAGCAGGTAAGCCAGTTCATTTTTGCTGATTAGCCTGTCATCAAAAGCCTGATTCAACAAAGTCGCAAGCTCATGCCTGAATATAGGGGTAGGGTTGGTTGAGAGACGTCTATAAGTTTTAGGGTCCTCAAGTAGGCGGAGACACATTAGACGATAGTCCTCCTGCTCCATCACGACAATGTTGCCTCCTTTGTCGGAGGGCTTGATGACAATAGACGTATCCCTCTCAAGTACCTCCAAGGATTGTCTCTCAGCTGATGTCAGGTTATCCCTTCCCAGGGGTATATCCTCCAGTTTCTGGAGGTCCCGTGTGACTACATGTAGGAAGGTATCAATTGGGGTACTATCACTGACAGGGGGGAACAATTTGGATGGATTCCTCAGATCCGTAAATGGACCATCCCCTATCATTCTGTCACCCTCTTCAGATAAACCTGCCAACAGCTGGACATCCTGCAAATCCTCTACCTCGATACCCAGCTCATGACATCTTCTCCTGTCATGGATTTTAAAAAACTTTCTCCATTTTAATCTACGTGCAAAAAGCTGCAAATCTTTCACCCAGTTGAATAAGTTAAATTTTTGAAGGGGTACAAATGAGAGTCCTCTCTTTAGAAGCCCCATCTCTGTGGCAGAAAGTGCACGTTTAGACAAATTGATAACTTGAAGTTCGTCTACTTGGGGGCCTAGGGAGCTTTCTTCTGGCGCAATAGATAATCTGACACCGGTGGGAAATCTAAAAAACCTCCACGGGAACCTCTCCCAGATCTACCTCCCTGCTGGGAGCTGCGAGCTCTACGAGCTCCTCGTCT
The DNA here is from genome assembly GCF_905171765.1 of Bufo bufo. Classification (NCBI taxonomy): domain Eukaryota; kingdom Metazoa; phylum Chordata; class Amphibia; order Anura; family Bufonidae; genus Bufo; species Bufo bufo. Next base: position 423,992,309 of record NC_053392.1, on the reverse strand, counting down.
ATAACCCCCCCGTCCTCTTGTAGATCCACTCGCCTGTTCGGCGTCCGTGTCACATTCAGAGGACGACACTTCTGTGTCCAACTCTGCCGCAACTGGACGTTTAGGTCCAAAATCAAAGATGCGGCCCTCCCTAAAGTCGTTGATATCCCTATTAAACAGATTATGTTTTCTCTCCTTCACTTGGCAGGTGAATCGCTCAATATTCTGCTGTAATAGGGATTCTTTCTTGGTAAAGTCAGTGTGGTCACTGAATTTCTGAGCCTGTGCGACAGCCTCCTTAAATTCAGCCTCACTGTTGGATAGATGCTTCCGTTCTTCCTCTGCCAATAGTTTCATTAAACGGAGGGAGCCCGCAATGGATTCCTGCTCCCACCTTTTGAGAAACTCAGGAGACCGTAGTCTTGTAACTGGGAGGATTGAGTTTCTCAAGCCCCTTGGCACTATATTGTTTTTAAGATAAGTGTCAAGTGTTTGCACTTCCCACCAACATTTAACGTGGTTTTTATAAACCCTATTCAAGTTTTTGAAAGAGGCAGTAACACTGGTTTGAATCGATTGTGTAGGTAGCTCTTTTTCGGAGAACACCTCCTTAGGGTCCCCTAGCCAGCATTCGGAGCTCAGATCATGGGACACAAGGGTTAAATGAGGCCATATCATTTGCCAGCTTCATCTAATGTAGTAGCTACACCATCTACATGAGGATGTGCTTCATCTTATATTAGAGTTATATATCTCCTACATACTGCTTCATGATATTACGGTTTTTCCCGTCTTTTCCAATTCTTCTCTACTTTTTCTTTTGATGTAGCTGTGCATACGTTGACAGGCATTCATGTACACTGATCATACACCTCATATGTTCTGATGTGTGTATATAGTGATAGGTACGTTGGCCATATATCCTATATGCTCAGCTGGGATTCAGCTATGTATGTATCTGGGCATGTGTTTTGTGTACACTGGTCAGCTGCATACTACAGTTACACTGTCAGAGTTTATTGTTGTATCAGGTTGCCCCTCCCCGCCGGTCACATGTGATCAGAGGGGGATCGGCACTTACTTTTTTTGGCTAATACATATTCAGATGGATCGCTGCCAGTGGATACGCTTGGGATCAGGTGACAATATGAGGGCCGCGATCTTCATTCCCCATTCTACTGCGCTAAGCGTTACATGCTCCAGGAAGGGTAATAATCATGACGGCATCGGCTGGTCAGAGGGCGGAGCTATCGAGCCCGCCCCTCACCTCTGATTGGAGATGTTCGTGGCACACCCCTCCTGATAGGCGGGGTTTAGGCCATATGAACTCGGCGTTGTATCGGCCGCGCGCGGCCACCACAGCGCCAAAGCCATAGCACACCACAGTGCGGCTTATTGTCTTGACACAGTCATTAAATAGCTCCTGAAGATACGTGACAATTACAGGTCACGGTGAAACGCGTAGAGCTGTTGCTTATCACTTGGACACGGCTCTTTAGGCAGGGCTGCATTTACTGCAGGATTCTATTCTATAGCCTTGGAGTGTGTATGTGATGTATGGATGGTAGCCAAAATATACTGGCTACAGGTGTGTGGATGGAGCCAAAATATATTGGCTATGAGTGACTCCAATAAACCATGATCACTGGCTGCGGATATATGGTTTACTTATATACTGGCCGCAGGCTGCACATATAGACTCGCCTGGACTCCTATACAGCATAAGGATATATACTAGTCCATTGAGATTTCAATTTGCTATACCAGGGAGATCTTCAGTATACAGCTATTTGCGACCCAACCACTAGTTGGCATAACCTTATCTGCATACAATCATTGGGGCCACTGTAATACACACATGTGTGTCCATTCACATCGGTTTCCGTGCCCTTTACCCTGACTTGCTCTTTCATAGCAACTACCAGCTAGCAAGTTGAGGTTCTAGCCCAGTCTCTCAACTGCACAGAGGAGTTATTTGTTATCCCTCCCTGTGCAGCTTGGAGATTGGTTGCCTGATGGTCACAGACAGTGACATATAGGCTTTTTTGCCCCCTTTTAAACAGACTTTTAATAAAGGTTTTGTTTCTTTAATTTTAACGTTCATCAGGCTGTGATATTATTAGTATTTTGGAACGTCTACTTATTCAAATTTATTTAGTGGGAATTTATTTTGAATCTATTCGAGTCTGGGGAATGGCAGGCTTTTTGTCCCATGATCTGAGCTCCGAATGCTGGCTAGGGGACCCTAAGGAGGTGTTCTCCGAAAAAGAGCTACCTACACAATCGATTCAAACCAGTGTTACTGCCTCTTTCAAAAACTTGAATAGGGTTTATAAAAACCATGTTAAATGTTGGTGGGAAGTGCAAACACTTGACACTTATCTTAAAAACAATATAGTGCCAAGGGGCTTGAGAAACTCAATCCTCCCAGTTACAAGACTACGGTCTCCTGAGTTTCTCAAAAGGTGGGAGCAGGAATCCATTGCGGGCTCCCTCCGTTTGATGAAACTATGGCAGAGGAAGAACAGAAGCATCTATCCAACAGTGAGGCTGAATTGAAGGAGGCTGTCGCACAGGCTCAGAAATTCAGTGACCACACTGACTTTACCAAGAAAGAATCCCTATTACAGCAGAATATTGAGCGATTCACCTGCCAAGTGAAGGAGAGAAAACATAATCTGTTTAATAGGGATATCAACGACTTTAGGGAGGGCCGCATCTTTGATTTTGGACCTAAACGTCCAGTTGCGGCAGAGTTGGACACAGAAGTGTCGTCCTCTGAATGTGACACGGACGCCGAACAGGCGAGTGGATCTACAAGAGGACGGGGGGGTTATAGACGAGGAGCTTGTAGAGCTCGCAGCTCCCAGCAGGGAGGTAGATCTGGGAGAGGTTCCCGTGGAGGTTTTTTAGATTTCCCACCGGTGTCAGATTATCTATTGCGCCAGAAGAAAGCTCCCTAGGCCCCCAAGTAGACGAACTTCAAGTTATCAATTTGTCTAAACGTGCACTTTCTGCCACAGAGATGGGGCTTCTCAAGAGAGGACTCTCATTTGTACCCCTTCAAAAATTTAACTTATTCAACTGGGTGAAAGATTTGCAGCTTTTTGCACGTAGATTAAAATGGAGAAAGTTTTTTAAAATCCATGACAGGAGAAGATGTCATGAGCTGGGTATCGAGGTAGAGGATTTGCAGGATGTCCAGCTGTTGGCAGGTTTATCTGAAGAGGGTGACAGAATGATAGGGGATGGTCCATTCACGGATCTGAGGAATCCATCCAAATTGTTCCCCCCTGTCAGTGATAGTACCCCAATTGATACCTTCCTACATGTAGTCACACGGGACCTCCAGAAACTGGAGGATATACCCCTGGGAAGGGATAACCTGACATCAGCTGAGAGACAATCCTTGGAGGTACTTGAGAGGGATACGTCTATTGTCATCAAGCCCTCCGACAAAGGAGGCAACATTGTCGTGATGGAGCAGGAGGACTATCGTCTAATGTGTCTCCGCCTACTTGAGGACCCTAAAACTTATAGACGTCTCTCAACCAACCCTACCCCTATATTCAGGCATGAGCTTGCGACTTTGTTGAATCAGGCTTTTGATGACAGGCTAATCAGCAAAAATGAACTGGCTTACCTGCTTCCTACAGCCCCAGTTGTGGCCACATTTTATAGTCTGCCCAAACTGCACAAATCAGGACCAGTGCTGACGGGCAGACCCATCGTCTCGGGCATGGGCGGTCTCACTGCAAATGTGAGCACGTATTTGGACATCATTTTGCGTCCATTTGTTACGTCATTACCGTCCTATGCCCGAGACACGATGGATGTGCTACAACGGTTGGATGGGATTCAGTGTGAGGAAGGTGTTCTCCTCACTAGTTTGGATGTTGAGGCCTTGTACAGCTCTATACCCCATTACTCTGGGTGTAGGGCTGTCGAGGCCTTCATCCAACAGAGAGGTGAACATTGTCGCCGGCATAACATCTTCCTTTTACAATTATTGGATTTTGTCCTCAAACACAACGTCTTTCTCTTTGACCAACACATCTACCACCAGCTCAGGGGCGTCGCAATGGGCAGTCCCTGTGCCCCGACGTTTGCCAATCTGTACCTGGGCTGGTGGGAAGTTGTGTTTGGTGATGATATGGAGCAGTATACATCTTGTGTGCAAATGTGGATTAGGTACATTGATGATGTGCTGATACTGTGGAAAGGGACACGAGAACACTTTAAGGCATTTGTGGCGGCACTTAATGTAAATCAGATGGGTTTATTTTTTACATCTGAAGTGCAAGAACAACAGATTGCGTTTTTGGATTTGATGATCTCCATTGGCACCGACAGAAAAATTACCACTGACCTATTTAGGAAGAAAACCTCGACCAATAATCTCCTACACTGGGAAAGTGGTCACCCCCTGGCCCTAAAAAGAGGTATCCCGAAGGGACAGTACCTTAGGGCCAGGAGGAATTGTTCGGAGCTAGGTGATTTTAGAGCCGCTGCATCTGACCTTAGAGGTCGATTCACCAATCGGGGGTATCCACAATATACTCTGAAACAAGCGTTCCATCACTCTATGAGTACAGCTCGTACCCAACTCTTGGTTCCAAAACCAAGAAGCATCAAAGACCTTACGCCTAGAATTGTCGCAACGTTTGATAAGGCTCACAAAAATGTTCGTGACATTTTACAAAATCATTGGTCCATATTGCAATCTGACCCAGACATTGGGGGATCAATTCCGGATTATCCTTCAATTACGTACCGACGTAGTTCTAATCTACGTGACCACTTGGTACACAGTTTATACACACAACCTAAGTCTGAAACCTGGTTGAAAAATACCCTTAAGGGCACTTTTCCCTGTGGTTCATGTATTATGTGCAGGAACGTCCTGAGAGGCGGATTCTTTACCAGCCATACAACAGGAAAAATGTACAACATACGTTCGTTCATCAGGTGTACTTCTATGGGTATTGTGTATTTGATCAGTTGCCAATGTGGGTCACAATACGTCGGTAAAACAAGGCGTGAATTGAGACGTAGGTTCGGCGAACATATGTCTGATATCCGGAATAAACGGGACACATCAGTGGCACGCCACGTATGTGAGATGCATGACGGTGACCCTGGTGTGTTGAAAGTACAGGGGATTGAACAGGTACAGATATCAATCCGTGGAGGTGATATCGACATACCCCTATTACGAAAAGAAGCAATGTGGACCTATAAGTTGCGCACAGTTCAGCCACAAGGGTTAAATGAGGCCATATCATTTGCCAGCTTCATCTAATGTTGTAGCTACACCATCTACATGAGGATGTGCTTCATCTTATATTAGAGTTATATATCTCCTACATACTGCTTCATGATATTACGGTTTTTCCCGTCTTTTCCAATTCTTCTCTACTTTTTCTTTTGATGTAGCTGTGCATACGTTGACAGGCATTCATGTACACTGATCATACACCTCATATGTTCTGATGTGTGTGTATATAGTGATAGGTACGTTGGCCATATATCCTATATGCTCAGCTGGGATTCAGCTATGTATGTATCTGGGCATGTGTTTTGTGTACACTGGTCAGCTGCATACTACAGTTACACTGTCAGAGTTTATTGTTGTATCAGGTTGCCCCTCCCCGCCGGTCACATGTGATCAGAGGGGGATCGGCACTTACTTTTTCTGGCTAATACATATTCAGATGGATCGCTGCCAATGGATACGCTTGGGATCAGGTCACAATATGAGGGCCGCGATCTTCATTCCCCCTTCTACTGCGCTAAGCGTTACATGCTCCAGGAAGGGTAATAATCATGACGGCATCGGCCGGTCAGAGGGCGGAGCTATCGAGCCCGCCCCTCACCTCTGATTGGAGATGTTCGTGGCACACCCCTCCTGATAGGCGGGGTTTAGGCCATATGAACTCGGCGTTGTATCGGCCGCGCGCGGCCATCACAGCGCCAAAGCCATAGCACACCACAGTGCGGCTTATTGTCTTGAAACAGTCATTAAATAGCTCCTGAAGATACGTGACAATTACAGGTCACGGTGAAACGCGTAGAGCTGTTGCTTATCACTTGGACACGGCTCTTTAGGCAGGGCTGCATTTACTGCAGGATTCTATCCTATAGCCTTGGAGTGTGTATGTGATGTATGGATGGTAGCCAAAATATACTGGCTACAGGTGTGTGGATGGAGCCAAAATATATTGGCTATGAGTGACTCCAATAAACCATGATCACTGGCTGCGGATATATGGTTTACTTATATACTGGCCGCAGGCTGCACATATAGACTCGCCTGGACTCCTATACAGCATAAGGATATATACTAGTCCATTGAGATTTCAATTTGCTATACCAGGGAGATCTTCAGTATACAGCTATTTGCGACCCAACCACTAGTTGGCATAACCTTATCTGCATACAATCATTGGGGCCACTGTAATACACACATGTGTGTCCATTCACATCGGTTTCCGTGCCCTTTACCCTGACTTGCTCTTTCATAGCAACTACCAGCTAGCAAGTTGAGGTTCTAGCCCAGTCTCTCAACTGCACAGAGGAGTTATTTGTTATCCCTCCCTGTGCAGCTTGGAGACAGACAGTGACATATAGGCTTTTTTGCCCCCTTTTAAACAGACTTTTAATAAAGGTTTTGTTTCTTTAATTTTAACGTTCATCAGGCTGTGATATTATTAGTATTTTGGAACGTCTACTTATTCAAATTTATTTAGTGTGAATCTATATACCTTCTTCCAAAAAATACTGATTGCGGGCTGCGATACACCTGCTTCCACAAAATACTGATTGAGGGGTGCCATATACCTGTTTCTGCCAAATACTGATTTATGGGTGCTATATACCAGTTTCTGCCAAATACTGATTCAGGGGTGCCATATACCTTTTTCCACTAAATACTGATTGAGGGATGCTATTGCTATATACATTTTTCCACCAAATACTGATTGATGGCTGCAATACACCTGCTTCCACAAAATACTGATTGAGGGGTACCATATACCTGTTTCCGCCAAATACTGATTGAGGGGTGCCATATACCTTCTTCAACTAAATACTGATTGAGAGGTGCTATTGCTATATACCTTCTTCCACCAAATACCGACTGAGGGCTGCAATACACCTGCTTCCACAAAATACTGATTGAGGGGTGCCAAATACCTGTTTCCGCCAAATACTGATTGAGGGGTGCCATATACCTGTTTCCGCCAAATACTGATTGAGGGGTGCCATATACCTTCTTCCACAAAATACTGATTGAAGGGTGCTATTGCTATATACCTTCTTCCACCAAATACTGATTGAGGGCTGCAATACACCTGCTTCCACAAAATACTGATTGAAGGGTGCTATTGCTATATACCTTCTTCCACCAAATACTGATTTAGGGCTGTGATACGCCTGCTTCCACAAAATACTGATTAAGGGGTGCCATATACCTGTTTCCGCCAAATACTGATTTAGGGGTTCCATATACCTTCTTCCACAAAATACTGATCATGGGGTGCAATTGCTACATACCTTCTTCCACAAAATATTGATTAAGGGGCGACATATACCTTTTTCCGCCAATTACTGATTGAGGGGTGCTATATACCTGTTTCCGCCAAATACTGATTGAGGGGTGCTATATACCTGTTTCAGCCAAATACTGATTGTGGGGTGCTATATACCTGTTACCGCCAAATACTGATTGAGGGGTGCTATATACCTGTTTCCGCCAAATACTGATTGAGGGGTGCTATAAACCTTCTTCCACCAAATACTGATTGAGGGGTGCTATTGCTATATACCTTCTTCCACCAAATATTGATTGAGGGCTGCGATACACCTGCTTCCACAAAATACTAATTGAGGGGTGTCATATCTCTGTTTCTGCCAAATACTGATTAAGGGGTGCTATATACCTGTTTCCGCAAAATACTGATTGAGGGGTGCTATATACCTGTTTCCGCCAAATACTGATTGAGGGGTGCTATATAGCTTCTTCCACAAAATACTGATTAAGGAGGGCTATTTCTATATATCTTCTTCCACCAAATACTGATCGAGGGATGCGATACACCTGCTTCCAAAAAATACTGATTGAGGGGTGCCATATACCTGTTTCCGCCAAAAACTGATCGAGGGTGCTATATACCTGTTTCCGCAAAAAACGGATTGAGGAATGTCATATACATTCTTCCACTAAATACTTATTGAGGGGTGCTATTGCTATATACTTTTTCCACCAAATACTGATTGAGGGCTGTGATACACCTGCTTCCACAAAATACTGATTGAGGGGTGCCATATACCTGTTTCCACCAAATACTGATTGAGGGGTGCTATATACCTTCTTCCACCAAATACTGATTGTGGGCTGCGATACACCTACTTCCACAAAATACTGATTGAGGGGTGCCATATACCTGTTTGCGACAAATACTGATTGAGGAGTGCTATATACCTGTTTCCGCCAAATACTCATTGGGGGGTGCTATATAACTGTTTACGCCAAATACTGATTGAGGGTTGCTATATACCTTCATTCACAAAATACTGATTGAGGGGTGCTATTGCTATATACCTTCTTTTGCCAAATACTGATTGAGGGGTGCTATATACATGTTTCTGCCAAATACTGATTGAGGGGTGCCATATAGCTGTTTCCGCCAAATTCTGATTGAGGGGTGCTATTGCTATATACCTTCTTTTGCAAAATACTGATTGAGGGGTGCTATATACCTGTTTCCACCAAATACTTATTGAGGGCTGCGATACAACTGCTTCCACAAAATACTAATTGAGGGGTGTCATATCTCTGTTTCTGCCAAATACTGATTGAGGGGTGCTATATATCTGTTTCCACGAAATACTGATTGAGGGGTGCTATATACCTGTTTCCGCCAAATACTGATTGAGGGGTGCTATATAGCTTCTTCCACAAAATACTGATTAAGGAGGGCTATTTCTATATATCTTCTTCCACCAAATACTGATTGAGAGCTGCGATACGCCTGCTTCCACAAAATACTGATTGAGGGGTGCCATATACCTGTTTCCACCAAATACTGATTGAGGAGTGCTATATACCTGTTTCTGCCAAATACAGATTTAGGGGTGCCATATACCTTCTTCCACCAAATACTGATTGAGGGGTGCCATATACCTTCTTCAACTAAATACTGATTGAGAGGTGCAATTGCTATATACCTTCTTCCACCAAATACCGACTGAGGGCTGCAATACACCTGCTTCCACAAAATACTGATTGAGGGGTGCCAAATACCTGTTTCCGCCAAATACTGATTGAGGGGTGCTATATACCTTCTTCCACAAAATCCTGATTGAGGGGTGCTATATACCTGTTTCCGCCAAATACTGATTGAGCGGTGCTGTATACCTGTTTCCGCCAAATACTGATTGAGGCTTGCTATATACCTGTTTCCGCCAAATACTGATTGAGGGGTGCCATATGCCTTCTTCCACAAAATACTGATTGAGGAATGCTATTGCTATATACCTTCTTCCACCAAATACTGATTGAGGGCTGCGATACGCCTGCTTCCACAAAATACTGATTGAGGGGTGCCATATACCTGCTTCCGCCAAATACTGATTGAGGAGTGCTATATACCTGTTTCTGCCAAATACTGATTCAGGGGTGCCATATACCTTCTTCCACAAAATACTGATCTCGGGGTCTATTGATATATACCTTCTTCCACCAAATACTAATTGAGGGCTGCGATACACCTGCTTCCACAAAATACTGATTGAGGGGTGCCATATAGCTGTTTCCGCCAAATACTGATTGAGGAGTGCTATATACCTGTTTCCGCCAAATACTGATTTAGGGGTTCCATATACCTTCTTCCACAAAATACTGATTGAGGGGTGCTATTGATATATACCTTCTTCTTTTACCAAATATTGATTGAGGGCTGCGATACACCTGCTTCCACAAAATACTAATTGAGGGGTGTCATATCTCTGTTTCTGCCAAATACTGATTGAGGGGTGCTATATACCTGTTTCTACGAAATACTGATTGAGGGGTGCTATATACCTGTTTCCGCCAAATACTGATTGAGGGGTGCTATATAGCTTTTTCCACAAAATACTGATTAAGGAGGGCTATTTCTATATATCTTCTTCCACCAAATACTGATTAAAGGGGTGCGATACACCTGCTTCCACAAAATACTGATTGAGGGGTGCTATATACCTGTTTCCACCAAAAACTGATCGAGGGGTGCTATATACCTGTTTCCGCAAAATACTGATTGAGGAATGCCATATACCTTCTTCCACTAAATACTGATTGAGGGGTGCTATTGCTATATACCTTCTTCCACCAAATACTGATTGAGGGCTGCGATACACCTGCTTCCACAAAATACTGATTGTGGGGTGCCATATACCTGTTTCCACCAAATACTGATTGAGGGGTGCTATATACCTTCATTCAACCAATACTGATTGATGGGTGCTATTGCTATATACCTTCTTTCACCAAATACTGATTGAGGGGTGCCATATAGCTGTTTCCGCCAAATACTGATTGAGGGGTGCTATATAGCTTCTTCCACAAAATACTCATTAAGGAGGGCTATTTCTATATATCTTCTTCCACCAAATACTGATTGAGGGGTGTCATATCTCTGTTTCTGCCAAATACTGATTGAGGGGTGCTATATACCTGTTTCCGCGAAATACTGATTGAGGGGTGATATATACCTGTTTCCGCTAAATACTGATTGAGGGGTGCTATATAGCTTCTTCCACAAAATACTGATTAAGGAGGGCTATTTCTATATATCTTCTTCCACCAAATACTGATTGAGGGGTGCGATACACCTGCTTCCACAAAATACTGATTGAGGGGTGCCATATACCTGTTTCCGCCAAATACTGATTGAGGGGTGCTATATTTCTGTTTCTGCCAAATACTGATTGAGGGGTGCCATATACCTTCTTCTACAAAATACTGATTGAGGGGTGCTATTGCTATATACCTTCTTCCACCAAATACTGATTGAGGGCTGCGATATACCTGCTTCCACAAAATACTGATTGAGGGGTGCCATATACCTGTTTTTGCCAAAAACTGATCGAGGGGTGCTATATACCTGTTTCCACAAAATACTGATTGAGGAATGCCATATACCTTCTTCCACTAAATACTGATTGAGGGGTGCTATTGCTATATACCTTCTTCCACCAAATACTGATTGAGGGGTGCCATATACCTGTTTCCACCAAAAACTGATTGAGGGGTGCTATATACCTTCTTCCACAAAATCCTGATTGAGGGATACTATATACCTGTTTCCGTCAAATACTGATTGAGTGGTGCCATATACCTTCTTCCACCAAATACTGATTGAGGGCTGCGATACACCTGCTTCCACAAAATACTGATTGAGGGGTGCCATATACCTGTTTCCGCCAAATACTGATTGAGGGGTGCTATATTTCTGTTTCTGCCAAATACTGATTGAGGGGTGCCATATACCTTCTTCTACAAAATACTGATTGAGGGGTGCTATTGCTATATACCTTCTTCCACCAAATACTGATTGAGGGCTGCGATATACCTGCTTCCAGAAAATACTGATTGAGGGGTGCCATATACCTGTTTTTGCCAAAAACTGATCGAGGGGTGCTATAGGGAAAATCTGTACCTGGGATTTTACTTTCCTTGAGTCCGAAGGCAGCACAGCATGGGTTAAGCTCGTCTTCATCCCCTTGGCTAGGACCGCCCACCTAGATTAAAATAATTAATGAATTCATTAGTAGAGACTGTAAAGCTGGCCTCCCACAATGCTCCACTGTGTTTAAAAAGAATAGACTTTCATTCAATGCAAAAATAACAAAATTTATTTAAGGGAGGGTATACTTGTGCTGCCTTCGGACTCAAGGAAAGTAAAATCCCAGGTACAGATTTTCCCTTTCCCATTTCGTCCTACGGCAGCACAGCATGGGATTTGTATAGATCATGAAGGAGGGGATTTTTCATCAAGAACTGCACTTAATACCCTAGTGCCAAAGGCTGAGCTTCTTGTGTTGATGTCTAACCGATAATGCTTCATGAAGGTCTGAGATGAGGACCAGGAGGCAGCATTGCAGATTTCTTCTATAGATACATGCGCCTGTTCAGCCCAGGAGGTTGCGGCAGACCTTGTTGAATGGGCTTTAATTGGAAAAGGAGAAACCATCTCTTCTAAGGAATATGATTCTTTGATAGTATCCTTTAGCCATCTAGCTAATGTATCTCTGGAAGGTTGTTGCCCTCCGCCCAACAGAAGATCTCTTTGCACAACTTCAGGAGGGAGCTGTTCCTCGTTCCACCCTGCTTGTTGAGGTAGAATACAGTTGCAAGATTGTCCGAACGAATCAACACTGGTTTTCCTACTATAAGTTTCTTGAACTGGAGAAGTGCCAGTTGCACTACCTTTAGTTCTTTGAAGTTTGAAGACTTCTTCCTGTCCTCGGAGGACCACAGCCCCTGGATCCAACTGTCTTGAAGATGGGCTCCCCAGCCTCGGCCAGACGCATCCGTAGTGATTACCACTGGGGGTAGATATTTGAAGGTCTTCCCCTTGGATAGATTCCTGGATTGCAACCACCACCTGAGGCTCTGAACTGTTGAAGGCCTTAGTCTCACTCTTGCTTCCAGATTGTGAGAAGTGTGATGCCAGACTTGAAGCATATTTTGCTGTAGGTCTCTGGTATGGATTCTTGCCCAAGGGACCGCATCCGTTACTGCTGTTAGATGTCCCAGGGTCTTCATCACTCTGCGGACTGTGGGAGAATGTAAAGAAAGGAGAATCTTTATTTCTTTCTTCAGAGCTCTGATCTTTGGTGGGGGAAGAAACAGAGCCATTGAGAGTGTATCTATCTGCAGGCCCAAAAAAATCTTTGAGGTAGTAGGAATCACGTTGGATTTCTCCCAATTTATTAAAAACCCCAGTCTTTGAAGCGTCATGATAGTTTGTTTGAGATGAAAGTGTAGAAGATCTTCTGACTGAGCTACCAGTAACCAGTCGTCGAGATATGGAAAAACTTGTATTCTCTGGAGACGAAGATGTACTGCAACCAGGACTGCCACCTTGGTGAAGATTCTGGGAGAGGAACAAAGGCCAAACGGTAGTGCTTTGAACTGGAAGTGTGACACTTTCTTCTTTCTTATGACCGCTATTCTTAGGAATCTTCTGGATTCGTTCCTTATGGGGATGTGCAGGTAGGCGTCTCTTAGATCTAGAGAGACCACGAACTGATTTTCTGTGAGCACCGCTGTGATAGATCTTAATGTCTCCATTTTGAAATGGATCTTTTTTATGAATTGATTCAGGTATCGAAGGTCTATTATAAGACGATACTTCTCCCCTGGTTTGGGAACCTGAAATATTTTGGAGTATACTCCGGAACTTCTTTGGTGCCTGGGTACTGGTTCTAACACTCCTTTCTTTAGGAATTCGTCTAGAAGAGAGAAAATTCTGGGATCTTCTTTCTTGTTCAGTAGAAATCTGTCCCTTGGATGACGATCTAGCTCCAACATGTATCCTTCTTTTATGATGTTTAGAACCCAGGTGTCTGAAGTAATCTCTTGCCACTGTGAGTAGTGATGTGTCAGCCGACCTCCTACTTTTTGGCTTCTGGCGTCAGAATTCCTTCTTAGAGGGTTTTCCATCCTCTGATTTGTGCTTTGACTTTTCTGAAGGCATCCAGGATCTCCTGTCAGGTCTGCTTCTGTTGAAGCGTCCTCTTGATCTATACCTTCTATAATTTTGTTCTCTGTAGGGACGAAAAAAACGCTTCTTTTCATTACCCTTGAATTGGGGAAAATTCAACGCCTTTTCTTCATTACTGGATTCCAGCAGTCTATCTAGATGGGACCCAAATAACTTCCCGGGCTCAAAAGGGAGTGAGCATAGATTATTTTTTGATGCTGAATCTCCAGACCATAATTTGAGCCAGACAGATCTTCTGACGGAGTTGGAAAGAGCCATATTCTTAGCTATTAATCTTAAGGAATCTACAGAGAAATCACAGAGGAACTCTGCTGCTAGTTTCAATGTGGGTAACTGTTGGAGTAATTCTTCTCTGGACACACCGTCTTCTATGTCTCTGCCCAGGTGACTTAGCCAGACCCTCAGAGCACGGGCTACCGGAACCGAAGCCATAGCAGCTTTATTTGTAAGAGACAGGTAGGAATGCAATCTTTTTAGGAGACCGTCCGCCTTTTTCTCCATTGGATCCTTGAGAAGAGAAGAATCATCGCTAGGAAACATGGATCTCTTGGCTAATCTGGCGACAGCAGGATCAACCCTAGCAGGAACTTCCCAACTTGTAGACTCAACCGGGTCTATTTTATATATAGACTTGAATCTTGATCCTAAGTTTATTTTTCCTATTGGCTGCTGCCATTCTTTACGCATAATAGTATTGAGTACTGGATGGCTAGGGAAAACGGACGCCTTCTTCTTGGGAAAATAAAAAAGGTTATCTTCTTCTTTATCGGCTGTCTCCTCTTTTTTTGATTCCATGATGTTTTTCACTTCCTTAATCAAGTGATTTGCATTACTTTTGTTAAACAAAAAATTGTCTTCCAGGGTAGGCAAGTCAAGCTCTGAGTCTGAAGACACTTCACCCTCAGATCTAGAAGACTCCTCAGAAGATGATGGAGAGACATAATGCTTCTTATGTGTTAAATGCTTTTTCTTTTTGGCTTGCGACAAAAAGGCTTTAAACATAGACATTAATTTTTTAGTTTCTGCATCCGACACTTCTTCTGGATGCTAGCAATCTTCACATATATTAGATGACCAGTTCAGGGGTAAGGGCTGAACACATGAAATACATAGACCATGCTTAGTCTTCTGCCTCTTATTAGATCTGGGTGGAGACCTTAGAGAGTCCACATTACAGCTTGTACACAGATCATCAGTACATTCATCAGGCAATGGCTGTTCACAGGACTTGCATAGTCTATGCCTGCCTTTGCGGGATCTTTTTTCCCCTTTCTCAGAAGAGAAGGACATCTGCAGTGAGAAAAGGGGAATCATGAGAACATATATATATATATATATATATATATATATATAGCTTGAAAAAGATAGGACTGCACTCCAGATAAAGTGAAAAATCAGTGGAGCTTTATTCACCCATAACTTTGGCAACTTAGCGACGTTTCGGCTCACAAGAGCCTTCTTCCAGCATAGAAACAGTGAAAATAACAATCATATAAAGGCAAGTCACAAGTGACTGGCCAATCATACTGTGATTACAATCATGATTAAATTGGATACATATGATACATATAAACAAAAGTGCATGTGCGTAAAGTGACAAGTGCTTAAGAGATCCGCATCACAAGAACATAGTCCCTGGTCATCGATCATATAGACATGTAATATATAAATAATATAAGTGTATATTAAAGTGCATACATATATTGGATGAAGATCAACGAAGTGACACCTCTCGATGTAATGGCGCCAGCATACAGCATCGTATTCCGTTGAGCGTCTCCATTCTCTCACTGCGCATGACCAGATCCGCGTCATCATCCGTCATAGCGCTTACATGTGACGCATGCGCTCCATCAAAATTACACTAAAGGCACCATCTTGATAGAGGGCAACATTGCCCAACGGTTACATAAGTGCCAATCGTGCATACATTCAATAGGCTAAACACATTCCTATGTAGTATATTAAGCCGCAGTAGGTAAATCCTACAAAAATCGGCATGTGGAGAAGGTACCAACTCTGCGGAGATGGATCCTGTCCACTAGATGGCATATGTCAGAGGGGGACACGTCAGTATACCCTGCCGGCATCGCCAAACTAATTGCCGAAAGTAACGCAGCCATAAGAGAAATTCTTTAAGGAAAGAGTAGCCGAATAAAGAAAAATTAATATCTGGAAATACGCAGCGAGAAGACTGTTGATGTTGCAGCTCGGTATCATCATCATCAAAGAGGGCCAGTTCAAAGATCTCCATCCAAAGGAATAATTTTAAAAAAATGTTGTTCTAAAAGGCAAAGATAAATATAACAAATTAATTACAGATTGATTAATCTGTGTCACAATGATTATCAATGTATGTTATCACCGTTTCAGGGCACTTTTATACAACCAAAGAGAAAGATCAAAAGACGCAAGGGAGATCAAGCTAAACCTCAAAGCCAGACATCTCATCTAAAATCTACATTAAGCCCATTAGGATGTAAACTGTCCAAAGTATATATCCATCTTAATTCTCGCTGTTTCAAGATTGCCAAGCGGTCACCACCTCTCCTGGGCATTGCCACATGGTCGATTATCCAGCATCTTAGATCCCGTTCACCGTGGTGAAGGGATCCAAAATGTCTGGAAACCGGCAGATCGGTGCGACTTTTTCTAATTGAATTTCTATGGTTATTTAACCTAACCTTCAATTCCGTAGAAGTTTCTCCTACATATATTAGATTGCAGGGACATGATAAAACATAAATGACATATGATGAGGAACATGTCAAATGATATCTAATAGGGTATTCTCTTCCTGTAGATGGATGTACAAAAGATTTTGATTTATTTATATAGCGACAGTTGACGCAATTAAGACACGGGAAACATCCCAGTCCCGCCTGCGTCAACGGTCGCTGAATGACATTTCTTTTTGGACCAACATCTGCCTTCACCAGATAATCTCTTATATTTTTATTTTTTCGATACGATAACAATGGAGGATTCTCAAATTCAGCGACATTTTTTATTCCTCTACTCAGAATATTCCAATTCTTTTTAAGGATCTGTCCTATTTCTACACTGTAATTAGAATATGTGGACATAAAAGGTATTCTCTGAATTTTTGAGAGACTAGGTTGTACACGTTCTGGACACATATCAAGAATTTTGCTTTTTTGTTCATTCAGCAATTTGCGAGGATAGCCACGTTCTCTGAATTTGTCAGCCATCATATCCAATGTGGCTGGCAATTCAGTGTGGTCCGACACAATTCGTTTTGCCCTCAAAAATTGA
Source organism: Bufo bufo (assembly GCF_905171765.1). Taxonomy (NCBI): domain Eukaryota; kingdom Metazoa; phylum Chordata; class Amphibia; order Anura; family Bufonidae; genus Bufo; species Bufo bufo. Next base: position 423,975,282 of record NC_053392.1, on the reverse strand, counting down.
GATTGAGGAAGATGTTTGATCAGGCTACGTGGGTGATTGCTTTCAAATCGAAGAATTGTGTTTCTATCTGTCGATTTGACAAACAAACCCGTACTAATATGGTCTTCATTCAATTTCACATTAGTGTCTAAAAATGATAAATTGGTTTTAGAATAAGATATAGTATACTGAAGATCAATATCTATACTATTAAGATAATCATGAAATTCAACCAACTGTGTTTCGCTGCCAGTCCATAGGAGGAAGACATCATCTATGTATCTCCACCACCTCAAAACATGTTGAAAGTGGTGGGATACATAGATAAGGTCCTCCTCCACATGGCGCATATAGATATTTGCGTACGTTGGGGCCACATTTGACCCCATCGCAACGCCACGTTTTTGATTAAAAAAGGTATCTTGGAACAAAAAATAATTATTTTCAAGTATCAATTTTAGAAGGGAATTAATGAAACATTTTGTCTCAGTAGAGATGTCTGTACCATCAAGGTATTTATTGACCGCTGTAATACCTTTCTTGTGTCCTATTGATGTGTACAACGATACTACATCAAAGGACACAAGAAGTAGAGAATTAACATTACTGCAATCCACTGATCTCAACTGTTCTAGGAAATCACCTGTATCTTTAATGTAAGATTTCCCAGCCGTTGAGAAATCCCTGAGCATTTTGTCCAAAAAGATAGCTATTCTGTTGGGGTACTGCCGCTGCCTCTGTGGATTTTGCACCCGACTCCTGGTGGTGCTCCCGCTAGATTTTTCTTCTATATATATATATATATATATATATATATATATAAAATAAATAAAGGATTTGTCTGACCAAGACAGGCTTTTTACCTTATTTCTGCTAGAGCTCGGCTGCCAGGCACAAAGGGGCGCCGAGCTCTGCACAGAGCCGCTTTATATACTTAACTTAATTAGCTGTAGGGGCGCTTGTAGGGAAGGCACCAGGTGTGCTTGAAGACGCACTTCCTGCGTTCCACCGTGCGTTCCACGGCGCGAACCGGAAGTTCGGAGTTCCACTTCCGGTCCCAGACGCATTGCGTTTTGAAATAGCATCCAGGAGAGTGAATCACTCTCCTATTCAGCGCCACAGCGGCTAAGAACGGCAGCCAGGGAACCACACATGGCACACGCCGATTCTTACAGACCATTAGAACCTGGACACACCACGGTATGCGGTCATATAGGTGGGCTTCATCCTCAAGGAATGAGGACAATAAAAAAACACAGTGGAGCATTGTGGGAGGCCAGCTTTATAGTCTCTACTAATGAATTAATTAATTATTTTAATCTACCTTCTTCCACTAAATACTGATTGAGGGGTGCTATTGCTATATACCTTCTTCCACCAAATACTGATTGAGGGGTGCCATATACCTGTTTCCACCAAAAACTGATTGAGGGGTGCTATATACCTTCTTCCACAAAATCCTGATTGAGGGATACTATATACCTGTTTCCGTCAAATACTGATTGAGGGGTGCTATATACCTGTTTCCGCAAAATACTGATTGAGTGGTGCCATATACCTTCTTCCACCAAATACTGATTGAGGGCTGCGATACACCTGCTTCCACAAAATACTGATTGAGGGGTGCCATATACCTTTTTCCGCCAAATACTGATTGAGGAGTGCTATATACCTGTTTCCGCCAAATACTGATTTATGGGTTCCATATACCTTCTTCCACAAAATACTGATTGAGGGGTGCGATACACCTGCTTCCACAAAATACTAATTGAGGGGTGTCATATCTCTGTTTCTGCCAAATACTGATTGAGGGGTGCTATATACCTGTTTCCACGAAATACTGATTGAGGGGTGCTATATACCTGTTTCCGCCAAATACTGATTGAGGGGTGCTATATAGCTTTTTCCACAAAATACTGATTAAGGAGGGCTATTTCTATATATCTTCTTCCACCAAATACTGATTAAAGGGGTGCGATACACCTGCTTCCACAAAATACTGATTGAGGGGTGCTATATACCTGTTTCCACCAAAAACTGATCGAGGGGTTCTATATACCTTCATTCACAAAATACTGATTGATGGGTGCTATTGCTATATACCTTCTTTCACCAAATACTGATTGAGGGGTGCCATATAGCTGTTTCCGCCAAATACTGATTGAGGGGTGCTATATAGCTTCTTCCACAAAATACTGATTAAGGAGGGCTATTTCTATATATCTTCTTCCACCAAATACTGATTGAGGGGTGTCATATCTCTGTTTCTGCCAAATACTGATTGAGGGGTGCTATATACCTGTTTCCGCGAAATACTGATTGAGGGGTGCTATATACCTGTTTCCGCCAAATACTGATTGAGGGGTGCTATATAGCTTCTTCCACAAAATACTGATTAAAGAGGGCTATTTCTATATATCTTCTTCCACAAAATACTGATTGAGGGGTGCGATACACCTGCTTCCACAAAATACTAATTGAGGGGTGTCATATCTCTGTTTCTGCCAAATACTGATTGAGGGGTGCTATATACCTGTTTCCGCGAAATACTGATTGAGGGGTGATATATACCTGTTTCCGCCAAATACTGATTGAGGGGTGCTATATAGCTTCTTCCACAAAATACTGATTAAGGAGGGCTATTTCTATATATCTTCTTCCACCAAATACTGATTGAGGGGTGCGATACACCTGCTTCCACAAAATACTGATTAAGGGGTGCCATATACCTGTTTCCGCCAAATACTGATTGAGGGGTGCTATATTTCTGTTTCTGCCAAATACTGATTGAGGGGTGCCATATACCTTCTTCTACAAAATACTGATTGAGGGGTGCTATTGCTATATACCTTCTTCCACCAAATACTGATTGAGGGCTGCGATATACCTGCTTCCACAAAATACTGATTGAGGGGTGCCATATACCTGTTTTTGTCAAAAACTGATCGAGGGGTGCTATATACCTGTTTCCACAAAATACTGATTGAGAAATGCCATATACCTTCTTCCACTAAATACTGATTGAGGGGTGCTATTGCTATATACCTTCTTCCACCAAATACTGATTGAGGGCTGCGATACACCTGCTTCCACAAAATACTGATTGTGGGGTGCCATATACCTGTTTCCACCAAATACTGATTGAGGGGTGCTATATACCTTCATTCAACCAATACTGATTGATGGGTGCTATTGCTATATACCTTCTTTCACCAAATACTGATTGAGGGGTGCCATATAGCTGTTTCCGCCAAATACTGATTGAGGGGTGCCATATAGCTGTTTCCGCCAAATACTGATTGAGGGGTGCTATATAGCTTCTTCCACAAAATACTGATTAAGGAGGGCTATTTCTATATATCTTCTTCCACCAAATACTGATTGAGGGGTGTCATATCTCTGTTTCTGCCAAATACTGATTGAGGGGTGCTATATACCTGTTTCCGCGAAATACTGATTGAGGGGTGCTATATACCTGTTTCCGCCAAATACTGATTGAGGGGTGCTATATAGCTTCTTCCACAAAATACTGATTAAGGAGGGCTATTTCTATATATCTTCTTCCACAAAATACTGATTGAGGGGTGCGATACACCTGCTTCCACAAAATACTAATTGAGGGGTGTCATATCTCTGTTTCTGCCAAATACTGATTGAGGGGTGCTATATACCTGTTTCCGCGAAATACTGATTGAGGGGTGATATATACCTGTTTCCGCCAAATACTGATTGAGGGGTGCTATATAGCTTCTTCCACAAAATACTGATTAAGGAGGGCTATTTCTATATATCTTCTTCCACCAAATACTGATTGAGGGGTGCGATACACCTGCTTCCACAAAATACTGATTAAGGGGTGCCATATACCTGTTTCCGCCAAATACTGATTGAGGGGTGCTATATTTCTGTTTCTGCCAAATACTGATTGAGGGGTGCCATATACCTTCTTCTACAAAATACTGATTGAGGGGTGCTATTGCTATATACCTTCTTCCACCAAATACTGATTGAGGGCTGCGATATACCTGCTTCCACAAAATACTGATTGAGGGGTGCCATATACCTGTTTTTGTCAAAAACTGATCGAGGGGTGCTATATACCTGTTTCCACAAAATACTGATTGAGAAATGCCATATACCTTCTTCCACTAAATACTGATTGAGGGGTGCTATTGCTATATACCTTCTTCCACCAAATACTGATTGAGGGCTGCGATACACCTGCTTCCACAAAATACTGATTGTGGGGTGCCATATACCTGTTTCCACCAAATACTGATTGAGGGGTGCTATATACCTTCATTCAACCAATACTGATTGATGGGTGCTATTGCTATATACCTTCTTTCACCAAATACTGATTGAGGGGTGCCATATAGCTGTTTCCGCCAAATACTGATTGAGGGGTGCTATATAGCTTCTTCCACAAAATACTGATTAACGAGGGCTATTTCTATATATCTTCTTCCCCCAAATACTGATTGAGGGGTGTCATATCTCTGTTTCTGCCAAATACTGATTGAGGGGTGCTATATACCTGTTTCCGCGAAATACTGATTGAGGGGTGATATATACCTGTTTCCGCCAAATACTGATTGAGGGGTGCTATATAGCTTCTTCCACAAAATACTGATTAAGGAGGGCTATTTCTATATATCTTCTTCCACCAAATACTGATTGAGGGGTGCGATACACCTGCTTCCATAAAAAAACTGATTGAGGGGTGCCATATACCTGTTTCCGCCAAATACTGATTGAGGGGTGCTATATTTCTGTTTCTGCCAAATACTGATTGAGGGGTGCCATATACCTTCTTCTACAAAATACTGATTGAGGGGTGCTATTGCTATATACCTTCTTCCACCAAATACTGATTGAGGGGTGCCATATACCTGTTTCCACCAAAAACTGATTGAGGGGTGCTATATACCTTCTTCCACAAAATCCTGATTGAGGGATACTATATACCTGTTTCCGTCAAATACTGATTGAGTGGTGCCATATACCTTCTTCCACCAAATACTGATTGAGGGCTGCGATACACCTGCTTCCACAAAATACTGATTGAGGGGTGCCATATACCTGTTTCCGCCAAATACTGATTGAGGGGTGCTATATTTCTGTTTCTGCCAAATACTGATTGAGGGGTGCCATATACCTTCTTCTACAAAATACTGATTGAGGGGTGCTATTGCTATATACCTTCTTCCACCAAATACTGATTGAGGGCTGCGATATACCTGCTTCCAGAAAATACTGATTGAGGGGTGCCATATACCTGTTTTTGCCAAAAACTGATCGAGGGGTGCTATAGGGAAAATCTGTACCTGGGATTTTACTTTCCTTGAGTCCGAAGGCAGCACAGCATGGGTTAAGCTCGTCTTCATCCCCTTGGCTAGGACCGCCCACCTAGATTAAAATAATTAATTAATTCATTAGTAGAGACTATAAAGCTGGCCTCCCACAATGCTCCACTGTGTTTAAAAAGAATAGACTTTCATTCAATGCAAAAATAACAAAATTTATTTAAGGGAGGGTATACTTGTGCTGCCTTCGGACTCAAGGAAAGTAAAATCCCAGGTACAGATTTTCCCTTTCCCATTTCGTCCTACGGCAGCACAGCATGGGATTTGTATAGATCATGAAGGAGGGGATTTTTCATCAAGAACTGCACTTAATACCCTAGTGCCAAAGGCTGAGCTTCTAGCGTTGATGTCTAACCGATAATGCTTCATGAAGGTCTGAGATGAGGACCAGGAGGCAGCATTGCAGATTTCTTCTATAGATACATGCGCCTGTTCAGCCCAGGAGGTTGCGGCAGACCTTGTTGAATGGGCTTTAATTGGAAAAGGAGAAACCATCTCTTCTAAGGAATATGATTCTTTGATAGTATCCTTTAGCCATCTAGCTAATGTATCTCTGGAAGGTTGTTGCCCTCCGTCCAACAGAAGATCTCTTTGCACAACTTCAGGAGGGAACTGTTCCTCGTTCCACCCTGCTTGTTGAGGTAGAATACAGTTGCAAGATTGTCCGAACGAATCAACACTGGTTTTCCTACTATAAGTTTCTTGAACTGGAGAAGTGCCAGTTGCACTACCTTTAGTTCTTTGAAGTTTGAAGACTTCTTCCTGTCCTCGGAGGACCACAGCCCCTGGATCCAACTGTCTTGAAGATGGGCTCCCCAGCCTCGGCCAGACGCATCCGTAGTGATTACCACTGGGGGTAGATATTTGAAGGTCTACCCTTTGGATAGATTCCTGGATTGCAACCACCACCTGAGGCTCTGAACTGTTGAAGGCCTTAGTCTCACTCTTGCTTCCAGATTGTGAGAAGTGTGATGCCAGACTTGAAGCATATTTTGCTGTAGGTCTCTGGTATGGATTCTTGCCCAAGGGACCGCATCCGTTACTGCTGTTAGATGTCCCAGGGTCTTCATCACTCTGCGGACTGTGGGAGAATGTAAAGAAATGAGAATCTTTATTTCTTTCTTCAGAGCTCTGATCTTTGGTGGGGGAAGAAACAGAGCCATTGAGAGTGTATCTATCTGCAGGCCCAAAAAAATCTTTGAGGTAGTAGGAATCACGTCGGATTTCTCCCAATTTATTAAAAACCCCAGTCTTTGAAGCGTCATGATAGTTTGTTTGAGATGAAAGTGTAGAAGATCTTCTGACTGAGCTACCAGTAACCAGTCGTCGAGATATGGAAAAACTTGTATTCTCTGGAGACGAAGATGTACTGCAACCAGGACTGCCACCTTGGTGAAGATTCTGGGAGAGGAACAAAGGCCAAACGGTAGTGCTTTGAACTGGAAGTGTGACACTTTCTTCTTTCTTATGACCGCTATTCTTAGGAATCTTCTGGATTCGTTCCTTATGGGGATGTGCAGGTAGGCGTCTCTTAGATCTAGAGAGACCACGAACTGATTTTCTGTGAGCACCGCTGTGATAGATCTTAATGTCTCCATTTTGAAATGGATCTTTTTTATGAATTGATTCAGGTATCGAAGGTCTATTATAAGACGATACTTCCCCCCTGGTTTGGGAACCTGAAATATTTTGGAGTATACTCCGGAACTTCTTTGGTGCCTGGGTACTGGTTCTAACGCTCCTTTCTTTAGGAATTCGTCTAGAAGAGAGAAAATTCTGGGATCTTCTTTCTTGTTCAGTAGAAATCTGTCCCTTGGATGACGATCTAGCTCCAACATGTATCCTTCTTTTATGATGTTTAGAACCCAGGTGTCTGAAGTAATCTCTTGCCACTGTGAGTAGTGATGTGTCAGCCGACCTCCTACTTTTTGGCTTCTGGCGTCAGAATTCCTTCTTAGAGGGTTTTCCATCCTCTGATTTGTGCTTTGACTTTTCTGAAGGCATCCAGGATCTCCTGTCAGGTCTGCTTCTGTTGAAGCGTCCTCTTGATCTATACCTTCTATAATTTTGTTCTCTGTAGGGACGAAAAAAACGCTTCTTTTCATTACCCTTGAATTGGGGAAAATTCAACGCCTTTTCTTCATTACTGGATTCCAGCAGTCTATCTAGATGGGACCCAAATAACTTCCCGGGCTCAAAAGGGAGTGAGCATAGATTATTTTTTGATGCTGAATCTCCAGACCATAATTTGAGCCAGACAGATCTTCTGACGGAGTTGGAAAGCGCCATATTCTTAGCTATTAATCTTAAGGAATCTACAGAGAAATCACAGAGGAACTCTGCTGCTAGTTTCAATGTGGGTAACTGTTGGAGTAATTCTTCTCTGGACACACCGTCTTCTATGTCTCTGCCCAGGTGACTTAGCCAGACCCTCAGAGCACGGGCTACCGGAACCGAAGCCATAGCAGCTTTATTTGTAAGAGACAGGTAGGAATGCAATCTTTTTAGGAGACCGTCCGCCTTTTTCTCCATTGGATCCTTGAGAAGAGAAGAATCATCGCTAGGAAACATGGATCTCTTGGCTAATCTGGCGACAGCAGGATCAACCCTAGCAGGAACTTCCCAACTTGTAGACTCAACCGGGTCTATTTTATATATAGACTTGAATCTTGATCCTAAGTTTATTTTTCCTATTGGCTGCTGCCATTCTTTACGCATAATAGTATTGAGTACTGGATGGCTAGGGAAAACGGACGCCTTCTTCTTGGGAAAATAAAAAAGGTTATCTTCTTCTTTATCAGCTGTCTCCTCTTTTTTTGATTCCCTGATGTTTTTCACTTCCTTAATCAAGTGATTTGCATTACTTTTGTTAAACAAAAAATTGTCTTCCAGGGTAGGCAAGTCAAGCTCTGAGTCTGAAGACACTTCACCCTCAGATCTAGAAGACTCCTCAGAAGATGATGGAGAGACATAATGCTTCTTATGTGTTAAATGCTTTTTCTTTTTGGCTTGCGACAAAAAGGCTTTAAACATAGACATTAATTTTTTAGTTTCTGCATCCGACACTTCTTCTGGATGCGAGCAATCTTCACATATATTAGATGACCAGTTCAGGGGTAAGGGCTGAACACATGAAATACATAGACCATGCTTAGTCTTCTGCCTCTTATTAGATCTGGGTGGAGACCTTAGAGAGTCCACATTACAGCTTGTACACAGATCATCAGTACATTCATCAGGCAATGGCTGTTCACAGGACTTGCATAGTCTATGCCTGCCTTTGCAGGATCTTTTTCCCCCTTTCTCAGAAGAGAAGGACATCTGCAGTGAGAAAAGGGGAATCATGAGAACATATATATATATATATATATATATATATATAAAATAAATAAAGGATTTGTCTGACCAAAACAGGCTTTTTACCTTATTTCTGCTAGAGCTCGGCTGCCAGGCAAAAAGGGGCGGCGAGCTCTGCACAGAGCCGCTTTATATACTTAACTTAATTAGCTGTAGGGTGTAGGGGCGCTTGTAGGGGAGGCACCAGGTGTGCTTGAAGACGCACTTCCTGCGTTCCACCGTGTGTTCTACGGCGCGAACCGGAAGTTCGGAGTTCCACTTCCGGTCCCAGACGCATTGCGTTTTGAAATAGCATCCAGGAGAGTGAATCACTCTCCTATTCAGCGGCTAAGAACGGCAGCCAGGGAACCACACATGGCACACGCCGATTCTTACAGACCATTAGAACCTGGACACACCACGGTATGCGGTCATATAGGTGGGCTTCATCCTCAAGGAATGAGGACAATAAAAAAACACAGTGGAGCATTGTGGGAGGCCAGCTTTATAGTCTCTACTAATGAATTAATTAATTATTTTAATCTAGGTGGGCGGTCCTAGCCAAGGGGATGAAGACGAGCTTAACCCATGCTGTGCTGCCGTAGGATGAAATGGGAAATACCTGTTTCCACAAAATACTGATTGAGGAATGCCATATACCTTCTTCCACTAAATACTGATTGAGGGGTGCTATTGCTATATACCTTCTTCCACCAAATACTGATTGAGGGGTGCCATATACCTGTTTCCACCAAAAACTGATTGAGGAGTGCTATATACCTTCTTCCACAAAATCCTGATTGAGGGATACTATATACCTGTTTCCGTCAAATACTGATTGAGGGGTGCTATATACCTGTTTCCGCAAAATACTGATTGAGTGGTGCCATATACCTTCTTCCACCAAATATTGATTGAGGGCTGCGATACACCTGCTTCCACAAAATACTGATTGAGGGGTGCCATATACCTGTTTCCGCCAAATACTGATTGAGGAGTGCTATATACCTGTTTCCGCCAAATACTGATTTATGGGTTCCATATACCTTCTTCGACAAAATACTGATTGAGGGGTGCTATATACCTTCTTCCACCAAATACTAATTGAGGGGTGCTATTGATATATACCTTCTTCTTTGACCAAATATTGATTGAGGGCTGCGATACACCTGCTTCCACAAAATACTAATTGAGGGGTGTCATATCTCTGTTTCTGCCAAATACTGATTGAGGGGTGCTATATACTTGTTTCCACGAAATACTGATTGAGGGGTGCTATATACCTGTTTCCACCAAAAACTGATCGAGGGGTGCTATATACCTTCATTCACAAAATACTGATTGATGGGTGCTATTGCTATATACCTTCTTTCACCAAATACTGATTGAGGGGTGCCATATAGCTGTTTCCGCCAAATACTGATTGAGGGGTGCTATATAGCTTCTTCCACAAAATACTGATTAAGGAGGGCTATTTCTATATATCTTCTTCCACCAAATACTGATTGAGGGGTGTCATATCTCTGTTTCTGCCAAATACTGATTGAGGGGTGCTATATACCTGGTTCCGCGAAATACTGATTGAGGGGTGCTATATACCTGTTTCCGCCAAATACTGATTGAGGGGTGCTATATAGATTCTTCCACAAAATACTGATTAAGGAGGGCTATTTCTATATATCTTCTTTCACAAAATACTGATTGAGGGGTGCGATACACCTGCTTCCACAAAATACTAATTGAGGGGTGTCATATCTCTGTTTCTGCCAAATACTGATTGAGGGGTGCTATATACCTGTTTCCGCGAAATACTGATTGAGGGGTGATATATACCTGTTTCCGCCAAATACTGATTGAGGGGTGCTATATAGCTTCTTCCACAAAATACTGATTAAGGAGGGCTATTTCTATATATCTTCTTCCACCAAATACTGATTGAGGGGTGCGATACACCTGCTTCCACAAAATACTGATTAAGGGGTGCCATATACCTGTTTCCGCCAAATACTGATTGAGGGGTGCTATATTTCTGTTTCTGCCAAATACTGATTGAGGGGTGCCATATACCTTCTTCTACAAAATACTGATTGAGGGGTGCTATTGCTATATACCTTCTTCCACCAAATACTGATTGAGGGCTGCGATATACCTGCTTCCACAAAATACTGATTGAGGGGTGCCATATACCTGTTTTTGTCAAAAACTGATCGAGGGGTGCTATATACCTGTTTCCACAAAATACTGATTGAGAAATGCCATATACCTTCTTCCACTAAATACTGATTGAGGGGTTCTATTGCTATATACCTTCTTCCACCAAATACTGATTGAGGGGTGCCATATACCTGTTTCCACCAAAAACTGATTGAGGGGTGCTATATACCTGTTTCCGCAAAATACTGATTGAGTGGTGCCATATACCTTCTTCCACCAAATACTGATTGAGGGCTGCGATACACCTGCTTCCACAAAATACTGATTGAGGGGTGCCATATACCTGTTTGCGACAAATACTGATTGAGGGGTGCTATATACCTGTTTCCGCCAAATACTCATTGGGGGGTGCTATATAACTGTTTACACCAAATACTGATTGAGGGGTGCTATTGCTATATACCTTCTTTTACCAAATACTGATTGAGGGGTGCCATATAGCTGTTTCCGCCAAATACTGATTGAGGGGTGCTATATACCTGTTTCCGCCAAATATTGATTGAGGGGTGCTATATAGCTTCTTCCACAAAATACTGATTAAGGAGGGCTATTTCTATATATCTTCTTCCACCAAATACTGATTGAGTGGTGCGATACACCTGCTTCCACAAAATACTGATTGATGGGTGCCATATACCTGTTTCCGCCAAATACTGATTGAGGGGTGCTATATACCTGTTTCCACAAAATACTGATTGAGGAATGCCATATACCTTCTTCCACTTATTACTGATTGAGGGGTGCTATTGCTATATACCTTCTTCCACCAAATACTGATTGAGGGTTGCGATACACCTGCTTCCACAAAATTCTGATTGAGGGGTGCCATATACCTGTTTCCACCAAATACTGATTGAGGGGTGCTATATACCTTCTTCCACAAAATCCTGATTAAGGGATGCTATATACCTGTTTCCGCCAAATACTGATTGAGGGGTGCCATATACCTTCTTCCACCAAATACTGATTGAGGGCTGCGATACACCTGCTTCCACAAAATCCTGATTGAGGGGTGCCATATACCTGTTTCCGACAAATACTGATTGAGGGGTGCGATATACCTGTTTTCGCCAAATACTCATTGGGGGGTGCTATATAACTGTTTACGCCAAATACTGATTGAGGGGTGCTATATACCTTCATTCACAAAATACTGATTGAGGGGTGCTATTGCTATATACCTTCTTTCACCAAATACTGATTGAGGGGTGCTATATACCTGTTTCTGAAAAATACTGATTGAGGGGTGCCATATACCTTCTTCCACAAATACTGCTCTTCTCTACAGACTTATGCAAAGGGTCATTTAGAAAATGACAGGCAAAGGGAGAGGCAGACCCTTCCACAGGGATGGTAGGGATCAGGCAGGTGCACCAGACTGGAGCCTGAGTGGGAAGTTGGAGAAGGCGTGTGCGATAACTTCAAAGGGCGTACCAGAGTTGGTTGAGTGGCTCACTCAGCCTTTCCAGTTCTGCACCCTCCTCATCCTCTGTATCTGCACCCTCCTCTCTGCTGTGTGCACCCCCAAAGACACCACCACCACCATAGCCCCTCCACTCGAGTCAGAGGAATTATTTTTCCAAAGCTTACCGATGCGCAGCCATTCTTGGCATCGGATGAGGAAGAGGAGGTAGCAACGTCTGCCACCCAGCTGTCTGACGACAGTACCCAGATCAGCCCAAGAAGGGTGGTCCCCACTGTTGCGGCCTACTCCGAGATCTCTAATGTCAGTGGTGGTGAAGGTGACGATGATGACGTGTCAATGGACGTCACATGGGTGCCCACAAGAGAGGAAGAGGAGGCGAGTTCAGAGGGAGAGACGGAGCAGCAGATAGGGAGGAGAAGGAGGAGAAGCAGGCAGAAATTGCAGTGCACAGGAGGCAAAAAGCAGACTGCAAATGTATCTGGAGCGAGCCATCCACCATGCACGGTCACATCTTGCGCTCCAAGGACGCCGGCACATGGCTCTGCAGTGTTGGCTTTTTTTTTTTTACGTGTCAGCTGCTGATAATACTGTTGCCATCTGCAGCCTGTGCTGTCAACGCATAAGTCGCGGAAAGCCCAACACTCACCTAGGGATGACCGCCTTAAGAAGGCACCTGGCCTCCCATCACCGAGCCCAGTGGGAGCAACGCCGTCAGAACCCACAAAGCCACACTCTCGCGCTCAAAATCCTGCCTCTTCTCCTTCTTCTCTCTCCTCCCATTTGTCCTCTAATCTACCTTCCACCGTGCCGTCATCGTGTTCATCTTGCACAAGACAGGCTTCCGTGGCCCATATTTTTGAGCGTAAAAAATAGATGGCGCCGGATAATCCTGACCGCTGGCTTGTCGGAACTGCTAGCCCTCCAAATACTGCCATATAAATTGGTGGGCTCAGAGGCCTTTAGAAAATTAGTGGCCATTGGCACACCGCAATGGAAGGTCCCTGGAAGGAAATATTTCTCCCAGAAGGGCATCCCTGAACTATATGACCATGTTCAGCGGCAAGTTAATTGTCACAGTCGTTACCTCTGACTGTGACCTTCCGTCCTTGCTCGTTCGGTGCTCCTCGCTGAAGTTCTATTCCTGTGTGTTATTTATGGTTCTGTATGGGTTAACTCCCCTGTATTCCTATTAGGAGTTAATTCTCTGTCTGCTCCATGGGTGTGGTCTCTCTGCTGCACCCATGGAACCTGTATATAAGGCTGAGCTTTCCTCAGTTCTGGTTCAGCTCTCCTGGTGTGTGTTGTCTTGTCCTGCTCCTGGTTTTTACTCTCTCTCCCATGCTGCTGACCCATGAGATCCGTGTCTGTCTGTGCTCTGTGGGTTTCCCTACTTGTTCATTAATGTCGTCTGTCTGTTATCTGTTCTGCCTGTTATGTTTTAGTTACTTTGTGTTTATTCTGATGTCTGTGTTCAGCAAGCCTTTGTAGCAGAGTGGCATGACAAGGCCATGCAGTTTACTACTGGTGGAGCAAGTCCTTCTCTGCTCATTGCCACTCCTGCTCCCTTGCGTGAACTCCTGCTCGTATTATTAGTTCCCCTGTTTTGTATTCATATGTCTGTGTTCAGCAAGCCTTTGCAGCAGAGTGGCATGACAAGGCCATGCAGTTTACTACTGGTGGAGCAAGTACTTCTCTGCTCATTGCCACTCCTGCTCCCTTGCATGAACTCCTGCTTGTGTTATTATTTGCCCTGTTTTGTATTTACCTGTCTGTTATGTTTGCCTATGTGCCGTCGGTACCTTCTGGTACCTGTTGTCCATTCGGTCCTGCTGTCACTGTCTAGTTCATGCTCCAGAGTGGACCCTGGCAACTTCCTGCGGCAAAGCCTAACCTTACCTTCTGAGGCCCTAGTGAAAACCAGGAGTTGCTTAGTCACGCCCCTCTGGAGTATTACTAGACAGTGGCGCAGTGGGGGTTTTCTCCCACTGTGCTGACGGTACATAGAGCTCATGTTTTTGTCTGTGCTGCCTTCCCTGTTTTGTTTGTGCAATATACTCTTATGTGTCTGTACCTGATTTCCGTTTATTTATTGCATGACGACGCGGTGGTCTCTCCTGGGACCTCCAACTCGTGATAGAAGGAACAAGTGAACTTTCACAGAGTTTTTTTTTTTGTTCTGTTTTCTGCTTATCTGTGGTGTGTGTGCATTCTGTATTTCTCTCTTTATGCTACCTGTAGGTATCGGATTTGGTTGCCTTGGTGTACTGGCTGCGGTGTTCTCCGTGTATGCTGGTTGCCAGGGGCGACGTCCGGTTTAACCTTTTTGCTTGCAGTTCTGCCTACGGCCGTGTTTTCCGTTATCGGCGCAGGTATCTGCTTCTGGTCCTGGCCTCCGGAAGGGGGTGTCAGCATGTCTGACCAATCAGTTCTTGGCAGACATGCCATTCTCCGGAGGGAGAGTGGAGGGGGAGGTGTTAGCACACTGCAGTTCACCATGACTTTTGTGGCCGTGTAGGCTGGCTGCATTCCTCTTGGCGTACTGGCTGCGTTTACCGTGTAGGCTGGTTGATAGGGGCTGCGTGCTGGCTGCGGTCGTCTTATGTGTTCTGCTTGTGTACCTCTATACCCCTTTGATTCCGATTTTCTTTGTATTCCTGTCTGGTTCCTGTTCCTGGTCCCAATCCTCCGGAAGGGGGTGTCTGCATGTCTGGCCAATTAGTTCTTGGCAGACATGTCATTCTCCAGAGGGAGAGTGGAGGGGGAGGTAACTTCTTGGTGCGGTTCACTTGACGTGTATGCCGTGTTGGCTGGCTATCTTCCCCTGGCGTACTGGCTGCGGACCCTCCGTGTAGGCTGGTTTTCAGGGGTTGGGCTGGTTGCGGTCGTCGTGTGTGTTCCTGCCCTTGTACCTCGTCACCCCTTTTGATTTCTGTCCCCTTGCCTGGTTCTGTTTGGTTTGTTGCCCCACTTTCCCTTTCTGTTTGGGAGGAGAGGGGGGGCTTTGAGGGGTGGGAGTGTCACAGTCGTTACCTCTGACTGTGACCTTCCGTCCTTGCTCGTTCGGCGCTCCTCGCTGAAGTTCTGTTCCTGTGTGTTATTTATGGTTCTGTATGGGTTAACTCCCCTGTATTCCTATTAGGAGTTAATTCTCTGTCTGCTCCATGGGTGTGGTCTCTCTGCTGCACCCATGGAACCTGTATATAAGGCTGAGCTTTCCTCAGTTCTGGTTCAGCTCTCCTCGTGTGTGTTGTCTTGTCCTGCTCCTGGTGTTTACTCTCTCTCCCATGCTGCTGACCCATGAGATCCGTGTCTGTCTGTGCTCTGTGGGTTTCCCTACTTGTTCATTAACGTCGTCTGTCTGTTATCTGTTCTGCCTGTTATGTTTTAGTTACTTTGTGTTTATTCTGATGTCTGTGTTCAGCAAGCCTTTGTAGCAGAGTGGCATGACAAGGCCATGCAGTTTACTACTGGTGGAGCAAGTCCTTCTCTGCTCATTGCCACTCCTGCTCCCTTGCGTGAACTCCTGCTCGTATTATTAGTTCCCCTGTTTTGTATTCATATGTCTGTGTTCATCAAGCCTTTGCAGCAGAGTGGCATGACAAGGCCATGCAGTTTACTACTGGTGGAGCAAGTCCTTCTCTGCTCATTGCCACTCCTGCTCCCTTGCATGAACTCCTGCTTGTGTTATTATTTGCCCTGTTTTGTATTTACCTGTCTGTTATGTTTGCCTATGTGCCGTCGGTACCTTCTGGTACCTGTTGTCCATTCGCTCCTGCTGTCACTGTCTAGTTCACGCTCCAGAGTGGACCCTGGCAACTTCCTGCGGCAAAGCCTAACCTTACCTTCTGAGGCCCTAGTGAAAACCAGGAGTTGCTTAGTCACGCCCCTCTGGAGTATTACTAGACAGTGGCGCAGTGGGGGTTTTCTCCCACTGTGCTGACGGTACATAGAGCTCATGTTTTTGTCTGTGCTGCCTTCCCTGTTTTGTTTGTGCAATATACTCTTATGTGTCTGTACCTGATTTCCGTTTATTTATTGCATGACGACGCGGTGGTCTCTCCTGGGACCTCCAACTCGTGACATTAATACAGTATATCTCTGGCACACAGTGTCGGTGCTAAGATACATCTGACCACAGACACGTGCGGTATGCCAGACCTTGCAGGGGAATTATGTGTGAGGTCACGGTGTGAGCAATAGGTGGGCCGAGGTAAATACAGTTCTGGTTACTCACGGTTATGTCGTCCCTGGGCAGGATCGCATAAGTGAAAATGAGAATGGCACAAGGATTCTCTGGGGCACACTCTGGTGTAAGGGACACTGGCCAGATGGTGGTTGGAGGTGCCCTTGATGGTATGTATTAATGTGCCAGTGGCAAGGTCCCTTGTAGTCGTGACGCCAGTACCTTTTGTATGGAGGTACAACCATTTACTGTTGTATTAATAGAGGAACTTGAGTCTGAGGCAAGCAGGATGAAACTCAAAGTGGAACTTTACTGAAGCTGACTCTTGATAACAATACATCCAATGCATTAAAACAGTCTCTTGATACAATCCGGCACTAAGCACAATCTCCCATACATATGGGGAAAGGGAAATGCAAATCCTAAATAAAGTACAGGCTCTTGTAATACATAAGAAAGCTACTGCTCAGACTAGGTTTGTAATAATGAAAGTCTTACACTGGTCAAAACTCCTTGTTTAAAGTTGCTTTTCAGAATCCTGAAACTTCTATTCCAATGTTGTTCTGACAGTTGGCCTAACTGTACTCAGGATTTGAACTGGAGGTGCGGATGCTTCATGCTTTCTCCTACACCTACTCCTACTCCTACACCTACTGCAAAGGTGCCTAATAAGTCTTCAGGTAATGACTATCTTCCTAATCCTTTGTCTTGCATAAACGTGATAATTCCTCAAATACTCGGCTGCATGCAGTTTAGACATTGGTCACCCTGGAAGAGCTATCTATAGTAGTGGATTGCTCACCTCTAGGTAGAATGATTGCAGGCCTTAACCCTGGGCTGTGGAACCGACAGGGACAGAGTAGAGAGGCTAGAAATATGCCTCCCTCCAGGTATTCAGCTACATCGCTGTTGCTTTCTTGTAGGCTTATGAGAGAACTGCTTTGAACTGAACTCTCACTTGGATTGACCTGAGCTCATCTGAACTGGTTTGGATTGACCTTAACCAGCCAACAACTTAAAAATGCCTAACTTAGGTCTGAGCTAAGCTATTTATACACACTGACACTGCTCCATCTTGTGGAGAAACAAGTGTAGTGCACCCTGACTAGGCCTGTGTAAAGGATATTTGCATATAGAATCACATTGTGACATGGAGAATATGACATGAGATAAAATACAAAATACAGGCATATCACATGACATTAATACATAATTAAAATACGTTTGTGGGGCCCACGGTCATGTGAGTGGGACACTGCACACGTGGTCTAGCAAACACAGGCAGGCAAGGTACATAACTTTTACTGCCCACTGGGTGAATCTTTTGATGGCCGTCAAGCATGTACTCTGTGGTACCCGTGTGGATTTGGTGTTATCGCCATGGATTGCATGCAGGCCTGCCTCTTCTTCTCCTCTTCCTACTCCATCCTCCGTCTCCTCCTCGGCTGACTCTTCCTTTTCCACTGCTACCGCCTCTTCTGCTGCACCCCCAAAGCTCCCCAAAACCTATTTGACATGCCAGGTGAGACGTTGCCATGCTGTGCTGTGACTGTTGTGTCTGGAAGCCAAGAGCCACACCGCTCCTGCACTCCTTTCAGCTCTGCGGTCACATGCCGATCAGTGGCTAACCCCGCTCAATTTGACAGTTGGTAAAGTGGTGTGCGATAACAGTGACAATCTGCTGAGCGCGCTGAAACAGGGCAAAATGGCACATGTGCCGTGCATGGCACGCGTCCTGAACTTAGTCGTGCAGCGATTCGTTGCCAAATACCTTGGGGTCCAGGACGTCTTGCGGCAGGCCAGGAAAATCTCTGGCCATTTTAGAAGATCTTCCATGGCCATGGCTCGCTTTGCTGACGTTCAGCGGTGACACTACTTGCCCATCAGACATCTGATTTGTGACTGCCTGACACGCTGGAACTCCACCTTGTATATGCTTGATAGGCTGCTCCAGCAGAAACGTGCCGTTAACGACTACCTGTACGAACACTGCTGCAGGACAGGTTCTGGGGAGCTTGTTTTTTTTCACCATGCCAGTGGCTGCTCATGCGCGACGCATGCAGACTTCTGCGGCCATTTGATGAGATAACCAAACTGGTCAGTCGCAGCCAGGGGCGCTATCAGTGACATCGTACCTTACGCCTTCTTTCTGGAGCGTGCATTGCGTCGTGTCATTGATCAAGCCGTCGAGGAGCAGGAGCTGGAAGATGAGGAAGTCACAATGCTGAATGAATTCCCAGGGGGGCTACTCCATCTGAGACAAGTCATCAGGAGTCTGAAGAGGAGACAGAGGAGGATGGTAGCTGGGGGGAGGAGGAGGAGGAGGAGCAAGAAGAGAAGGCTTTACATTTTTCGGGGATCCCTGGTGTTGTCCGTGGCTGGGGGAAGGAGACCGATGACGACATTCTCCTGTGCGATGAGCAGGAGCCAGGGTGCTCTACCACTTCCAATTTAGTGCAAATGGGGGCCTTCATGCTCCAGTGTTTGAAGAGGGACCCCCGTATAAAAAGCATAAAGGTCAAGGACCTTGTCACGGCCTGCCCTGTGAGAGGCCTGAGAAAATATGATAGACTTGCTGCACCTCTCCACAGGTTCTGCTAATTAGCCATTTAGTGGTTCTATTTATGCGCGCCTCTCACTACATCCTTTGCTGTTTATATTTGCTCCTGGAGTTCTCAGCTAGTTTTTGGTGGATCTCCTGCTCCCCGTCTGTCTAAAGTTAAGTCCTCCTTCCTTTTGTTAATCCGGTTGCATTTCGTCTGGAACTTCCGCATGCCTGGAAGATCCATAATGTGTTTCACAGGTCTTTGTTGAAGAAGTATGTGGAACCTGCTGAACCATCTCCTCCTGTCTTGGTAGATGGTAATCTGGAGTTTCAGATCTCCAAAATACTCAACTCGCGTGTTCTTCGTGGTTCCCTTCAGTACCTTGTACATTGGAGGGGATGCGGTCCTGAGGAAAGAATGTGGGTTCTGGCAACCGATGTCAATGCTATTCACCTTGTTAAGGCCTTTCATAGGGCACACCCGGATAAGGTTGGTGTCTCAACCCTTCATTGTGGAGGTTGACGCATCAGAAGTGGGAGTTGGAGCAGTTTTGCCGCAGGGTCCCTTTCCTGGCAAATGGTGCCCTTGTGCTTTTTTTTTCAAAGAAACTCTCTGCTGCCGAAATTATGATGTTGGGAATAGATAGTTGCTGACCATTAAATTAGCCTTTGAGGAATGGCGTCATTGGCTAGAAGGAACGATTCATCCAATTACGGTAATTACTGACCATAAGAATCTGGCTTACCTGCAATCAGCAAAGCGTTTGAACCCTAGGCAGGCCAGATGGTCATTGTTTTTTACCAGATTTAATGTTGTGGTCACTTATCGCCATGGGGCCAAAAACGTCAAAGCGGATGCTTTGTCACGTAGCTTTCCTGGGGGGGAGATTCGGAGGATCCCGCTCCAATTTTGGGTGGTGGTTTCCACTCTTTATCCCGAACTGTAGGTGGATGTGCTGGGGGCTCAAGGTGAGGCACCTGATTCCTGTCTTTCTGGGAAGTTGTTTGTTCCTTTAGGACTTCGACACAAGGTGTTCAAAGAACATCATGATACTGTCCTTGCGGGACACCCTGGGAGTAGAACCACTGTGGATCTTATTTCCTGGAGATTCTGGTGGCCAGGTTTACGTAAATGTGTTGAGGGCTATGTGGCATCCTGTGAGACCTGTGCACGTGGTAAGGTGGCTCATACTCGGCCTTCAGGATCTTTTCTTCCTTTGTCCATCCCATCTCGTCCTTGGACGCATTTGTCCATGGACTTCATCACTGATTTACCAAGTTCCTCTGGGAAGACTGTAATTTTGGTGGTGGTGGACCGCTTCAGTAAGATGGCTCACTTTATACCATTATCAGGTTTGCCCAATGCTAAAACTGACACTCAAGTGTTTATTGATAACATTGTGAAATTACACAGCATCCCCTCTGATGTGGTGTCTGATAGGGGGATGCAATTTGTTTCCAGGTTTTGGAAGGCGTTCTGTACTCGTCTGGGAATTCAGTTGTCTTTCTCTTCGGCTTTCCATCCTCAGTCGAATGGACAAACTGAGCGCACTAACCAGAATATGGAGACTTATTTGAAATGTTTTGTCGCTGAGAATCAGAAAGAGTGGTCTTCATTTTTGTCTTTGGCTGAGTTTGTCTTGAATAACCGTAGACAGGAGTCCACTGATAAGTCACCATTTTTGGCGCATAGGGTTTTCATCCTCAGTTTGGTACTTTTTCTGGGACTGAATTCTATGGTATACCTGAAGAGGAGAGATTCTCTTCTTCGTTGTCTTCTATGTGGCGGAAGATTCAAATTAATTTGAAAAAAAAGGGCGAAAGATATAAACGGATGGGTGACAGACATATGACTGGTCCGGACCTGTGTGTGGGTGATTTGGTGTGGTTGTCCTCTAAGAACATAAAGTTGAAAGTACCCTCTTGGAAATTGGGACCAAGATTTATTGGTCCTTACAAAATCTCGGCCATTGTTAATCCGATTGCGTTTAGTCTGGAACTTCCGCAGGCCTGGAAGATCCATAATGTGTTTCACAGGTCTTTGTTGAAGAAGTATGTGGAACCTGCTGAACCATCTCCTCCTATCTTGGTAGATGGTAATCTGGAGTTTCAGATCTCCAAAATACTCAACTCGCGTGTTCATTTTGGTTCCCTTCAGTACCTTGTACATTGAGGGGATACGGTCCTGAGGAAAGAATGTGGGTTCTGGCAACCAATGTCAATGCTATTCACCTTGTTATGGCCTTTCACAGGGCACACCCAGATAAGGTTGGTCCTGGGTGCCCGGAGGTCACCCGTAGAAGTGTATGGGGGGGGGGGGGGGGTACTGTCATGGCCTTCCCTGTGAGAGGCCTGAGAAGTTCTGATAGACTTGCTGCACGTGAGTCTATCTGACAGATCTTTCTCTTTTTCCTTGCTGTTGTTTTGGGCAGGATCCCACCTCCCCACAGGTTCTGCTCATTAGCTATTTAGTGGTTCTATTTATGTCCGCCTCTCACTACATCCTTTGTGGTTTATATTTGCTCCTGGAGTTCTCAGCTAGTGTTTGGTGGATCTCCTGCTCCCCGTCCGTCTAAAGCTAAGTCCTCCTTCCTTTCCTTTTGTTGTGTGTTCTGGCTAGGCCTCAGGGAGACGCTGGTTCCTTCACAAGAGCAAGGAACCGGTTGTCTTATCTCCAGCTCCCTAGCTGAAGGTTTGTTTCAGTGTCAGCAGGGCTTAGGTTCCAGCGCATGAGCACTTCCACCTTTAGGATTTGCTCATGCTGTGAGCAGTCAGGGAAAGGCTCAGGGATTGTCAGGTGGTGACCTTTCTCTCTTCCCTAGCTTAGGGGCCTAGCCTGGTGTTTTTGTTACTGTTGTATTTGGTTTTCTTCACTTCCCTCATCTACCATGACAGACCTGCACTGGGTGGCACGTACATAGACCCCCGGTACAAACACAAAGGCGGACATGTTACCGGCATCACAGAGGTGTGTCAGAATGCAGCATTTCCAGCCCTTGCTGCGAGAGATGCTGCATTCTGCTGTTGCGGGCACTGGCAGAGGAATTTCCACCCACAGTGAAACAGGTGCGGGTACCAATCCTACCGCGCCAGCAGAAAGAGGGCAGTTTAAAGATGTGTTGGTCACTTCACATATGAGATCATTCTTGCAAAAAACCCCATCGACAGCCGCCCTCCGGATCCAGCCTCAGGGAGCGCCTAGACCGACAGGTGTCCGACTACATTGGGTTAGCGGCCGATGTGGACGCGCTGAGAAGCTAGGAACCCCTTGACTACTGGGTGTGCAGGCTTGACCTGTGGCCAGAGCTGGCACAATTTGCAATGGAACTCTTAGCTTGCCCCTCGTCGAGTGTCCTGTCCGAAAGGACATTTAGTGCAGCAAGGGGGATCGTGACCGATAAGCGCACTCGCCTAGCTCACAACAGTGTGGACTACCTCACATTTTTTAAAATGAATGAGGCATGGATCTCAGAGTAATTCAACAACTGTGATGACCACGTGTAATTGAATTTCCTCATGCCAGCCCACACATATCCGCCACCACTCAGAACAAAGAATGGTCCTTGCCTTATGTATATACAGCAGCATAAAAGGCCTTTTATGTCAGGTGAATGCCTAATTTTTGGGGCCTGTACTGGCCGACAGTTACCGTATTTTTCGCCCCATAAGACGCTTTGGGGGGGGGGGGGGGAATACTAATGAGCGCTTCCATTATGGAAGAGGCAATGGGGGCTTATAAAAAGGCAATTGGGGCTGATAAAGAGGCAATGGGGGCTTATAAAAAAGGCAATGGGGGCTTATAAAAAGGCAATGGGGGTTATAAAGATCTGATTGGGGCTGCGATCTGAGGTCTGAATAACATTGGGGGACTGATTGCTGATCTGACCTAAGGTGTAATGAAAAATATATTTTTTATTATTGTCCCCCTCTAAAACCTAGGTGCGTCTTATGGGCTGGTGCATCTTATAGGGCGAAACATACGGTACATATTTATCCTGTGACCGCCTAATGTACCTCCAGCCACAGAATCCAAAGTTCTTTGCTGTCAGGTGAATGCATATTGCCTAATTTTTGGGGCCTGTACTGGCCGACAGTTAAACTTTTTTATGTCTAGCCAAATAATCACACCTCTGTCTCACTCCTCTGCCTCTCATTATGGTGGCGTATGAACCGCATTCACCATAAGGACTTTCTAATGTCACAGGGTCATCTGACTGTGCCTCCCACCCCGTACTGTGCCCCCTTATACCCTGCATTGTGCCCTCTTACCACACTCTGTGCAGTGCCCCTAATCATTCCCTGTACTGTGCCCTCTTATACCCTTTTATCCGGTCAAGGTATGTCGGTGTTATCCGGTCACTGTATAGAGGTGTTAGCCGGTCTATGTATGGTGGTGGTATCCAATAACTGGATGGCCATAACTGTATCCCTTTCCCTGCCCACGCCAACTTTTTTTAGACCTGGCATGAGCGGGAAAAATATGCAGATTGCGGTGCTAAGGACCTTTGCACCAAAATCTGTGTCAGAAATACGCCTAACATAGACGTATTTCTATATAATAAATGACCACCTAATTGTATTATTATTCGGGGGTAGGGATAATATCTTTATGTTATATAGATTCTAGTGTATTATACTGTGCCCTGTATTTCCCAGTAGAAAATGATCCTTGGGAAACACAGTCCTCATCCCTGACCACCAGGACCAGGTAGCACTGTGTCAGTACATGGCGGCCTCCCTCTCCGCCAAGCTGCTCCGCTGTGTACTGGTGCTTATTCTGACACTAGGGCTGGGTTCACTTCCTATTTTTGCCATCCATTTAATGCATACCAAAAATGTATGCGTTAACAGATGCCTCAGACTGATGCCGTACAGTGGCGTCCATTCACCATACAGTTCCATGGTAGAAAAAAAAATTATGTTAGCGTATGCATTTTTTGAATTGACTCTGCAGGATACAAAAACGTGGAGTGCTGCACATTTGTATACATGAAACCGATAGGAAATAAAAAATTTCCAGGCTCCAGCAGGGCACATTTTTGAGAGTTTCCCTTTAAGACGGATAGAAATGGCCCCTGAATAAAATACATTTGTTTTGTGGGAATTTTTGCCAATGATCCCCCTCTGGTATGTCACTGTCCATGTTGTGGGACTATTTGTGCACTCATAGTTTGTATTTAATGGCTGCAAATATGACCTGAAGGTTTTTCAGGTTTGCCTGCTATTTAGGTCAATGGACGCGATGCGAATGCGCGGTTCGCGAACAATTGATCGCAAATGAGCTTTCGCGCTCGTAAATCGTCCCGGCCGATGGTCGTCCATCACTAGTTAAGACCCCCCAATATTCGAGGTTGCTGTAGTTTATAAAGGCTAATACGACTCCTCCATGAGGAGCTCCAAATGAATCACCTAAAAGTTCTCTGAAGAAGTTTAATGTCCGATGAGTGGAGCAGTAGGGGGAGAGTGTGAATTAGATAGAGTAGTTTAGGGAAGGCAACCATTTTAAGGAGGTGACATGGGCCAGAGAAGGACAATGTAAAATTTTGCCAGGATTGAATTAAATAAATGATTGAGGCAATAAGAGGACGGTAGTTCAGCTTATACAGCTGAGCCAGGTTGGCTGCCAATTTAAACCCTAGGTAAGTAATGAATTCGGGATGCCATTGAAATGGGAATTAAGTACCCCAATGGTTTCTGGCTGTGCGAAAAATAGCAAGCGCCTCTGATTTATGAAAATTGACCTCAAATCCAGCGCCCAAAGATGCTATAACTGACATTATCTCTGGGATAGCCTGACATGGGTTTGAGATGAATAATAATATGTCATCAGCAAAGGCTAGTAGTTTAGTTTCAACTGGTCCTGTATGAATACCATGGAATGAAGGGAGAGATTGTAAGACTCTAATTAAAGGATCTAGGGCTAAATTAAATAGCAGTGGGGATAATGGGCATCCCTGTTTCGTTCCACTGTCCACTTCAAATGAGGAGGAGCAAATAGAGTCAGCCTATATTGTAGAGCGGGGATTATGATACATCATCTGGACAGAAGTACAGAACATGGGGCCAAAGTGTCAAAGCCAAAGTATTTCCTGAAGATATCTCCATGACACTTGATCGAAAGCCTTGTCAGCATCTAGACTAACCATCTAGTTTGTCGATGTACTCTGTTTGATGATATCTCCCCAATCGCTGTTCAGATATTGTAGGTAATAGATCTCCCTAACATAAAACCTGTTTGTGAAGGGTGTATGATATCTGAGAGAATTATTTGAAGTCTGTTTGCCAATATTTTAGTGAATATTTTAAAATCTGCATTTAAAAGCGAGATTGGACGGTAAGACTCTACCAGTAGGTGATCTTTACCTGGTTTTGGCAGAAGTGTTATGCAGGCATCATTAAATCCGCCAGGAATAATGTTAGAAGTAATAATGTGATTATACAGTGAGTATAAGTGGGGCTCAGGGTTGTGTAAAGGATCTCCTGGCACCCCGACCGGGTACCTCCGTCGATAGTTGCTCCCTGTGCCTCCCAAGGACTCCAAGCACTCCGCTCGACACCGGTACCACCACAGGAACAAGGAACAGGAACAGCTCTTACAAGAGCTAAAAGTTATAGCCAGGGGAGTATAGCAAATCTTCAGCGTATAGCAATCCCCACACACATGAGACGAGGCTCTATGTTGAATGTGAAACAGGAACTCTTTATTGAACACACAGCATTGACTTATATACACATGACATACTGAGGACATGACATAGCAGCCAATCCTGTACAGTTTAAACACAAAACTAACCCTATTCAACAAACACACTGGCATTGTCTTTGACGCAATCAACAAAATACAATTACCAAACATAATGGGCTAACTTAATCACTCACAGACAGAAAACACATTTTCCCAAAACACAGAAAACACCTCAAAACCCCACATATCCCCATAATGTATACATCCATGGATAGCTCTGATCTGGGCGAACAACATATCCAAAAATCACCCAGATCCGAGCAGGGTTTCCCGAATTCCATGGAAGTCACATTTTGCCGACCGCAAGCATGGCTTTCCTGCCCAAAACAGTTCCACAGATTTAAGCTGTGCGGCCGGTCTGTCTTCTCCTTCAAAGTTAGTATGGGCCATAATCCTGAGGCAAGAGGCTGGCAAACAGGCCCCTCCAAAACCCAGTGGCGAGGTTATTTTCGCCACAGGTTGTATTTAATAATTTCTAATATTCATTCCCAAAGCCATCGGGATCTGGTGCCTTAGAAAGCTTGAGAGATTTAATAGTGGCTGTAATTTCATCTTGACTAATAGGGGCATTCAATATTAGTCGATGGTCGTCTGACAAGGTGGGTAAAAGATTAGCATTGAGTAAAGGGGACCCTAAAGGTACGACCTCTGAGGGGGCAGTAGATAAAGATTCAAAGAAGGATTTAAAATGCTCTCCAATTTCCATAGGATGAGATATGAAAGAACCCATATGTAGCTTCAATTTGAAGATTTTTGGAGCAGTATGAAAAAGTTTGGTAAGGGAAGCTAACAGTCTGCCCGGTTTATTACCCCAACGAAAGAATCTATGTTTTTGGTAGTTCACAACTAATAGCGCTCGCTCATGAGCAACTGCCTCGGCCTCGATTTTGGCATTTAAATTTTGTTGTTTCGTTTCAGGAGTATTACAGAGCTTAAACTTCTTGTATGCCTGAGTAAGGGTTTTCTGGGTGGAGGTTAATGAGGCCATTCATTTTTTCAGTTTATGAGAGACATAGGAAATGATCTGACATCGGATAACTTCCTTAGAGGTGGCCGAAAAATGGTTAATGTCTTCCCTATGTCTCATTGTCAGAGACATAAGTCAACCAGAAACCGGAAAGCATGGTTTTAAAATCTTCAGAGTGGAATAAGTATGAAGGGAAACGCCATCTTTTGGAAAGAGTAATAGGCGCAGTTAGAGTTTACTCAAAAATGACAGGTGAATGGTCTGAAATATAGCTATCCATAATTCAGGATGATGTCAAAAGGTGAATGGAGGTATGTGGGATCAACCAGTAATCAATTGTCACATGAGAATTGTGGACATGTGAGTAATGTGTACAGTCAAAATCTGTGGGATGTAGCAATCGCCAAGAGTTTATCAGATCTAAATGATCTATGAGCATTTGAATAGTGTTAGCAACAGTAGTGGGAGAAGATGTACGCTGTTGAGATCTATCTAGTAACATATCATGAACATCATTAAAGTCCCCCCCCACTATGACATTGTTTACATCCCAGTTGGCTATAGCAGTCAGCAGCGATGCAAAGAAGGCCCCATTGGAGGCATTAGCAGCATATACAGTCGTAGCCAAAAGTTTTGAGAATTACATAAATATTGGAAATTGGAAAAGTTGCTGCTTAAGTTTTTATAATAGCAATTTGCATATACTCCAGAATGTTATGAAGAGTGATCAGATGAATTGCATAGTCCTTCTTTGCCATGAAGATTAACTTAATCCCAAAAAAAACTTTCCACTGCATTTCATTGCTGTCATTAGAGGACCTGCTGAGATCATTTCAGCAATCGTCTTGTTAACTCAGGTGAGAATGTTGACGAGCACAAGGCTGGAGATCATTATGTCAGGCTGATTGGGTTAAAATGGCAGACTTGACCTGTTAAAAGGAGGGTGATGCTTGAAATCATTGTTCTTCCATTGTTAACCATGGTGACCTGCAAAGAAACGCGTGCAGCCATCATTGCGTTGCATAAAAATGGCTTCACAGGCAAGGATATTGTGGCTACTAAGATTGCACCTCAATCAACAATTTATAGGATCATCAAGAACTTCAAGGAAAGAGGTTCAATTCTTGTTAAGAAGGCTTCAGGGCATCTAAGAAAGTCCAGCAAGCGCCAGGATCGTCTCCTAAAGAGGATTCAGCTGCGGGATTGGAGTGCCACCAGTGCAGAGCTTGCTTCAGGAATGGCAGCAGGCAGGTGTGAGTGCATCTGCACGCACAGTGAGGCGAAGACTTTTGGAAGATGGCCTGGTGTCAAGAAGGGCATCAAAGAAGCCACTTCTCTCCAAAAAAAACATCAGGGACAGATTGATCTTCTGCAGAAAATATGGTGAATGGACTGCTGAGGACTTGGGCAAAGCCATATTCTCCGATGAAGCCTCTTTCCGATTGTTCGGGGCATCAGGAAAAAGGCTTGTCCGGAGCAGAAAAGGTGAGCGCTACCATCAGTCCTGTGTCATGCCAACAGTAAAGCATCCTGAGACCATTCATGTGTGGGGTTGCTTCTCATCCAAGGGAGTGGGCTCACTCACAATTCTGCCCAAAAACACAGCCATGAATAAAGAATGGTACCAAAACACCCTCCAACAGCAACTTCTTCCAACAATCCAACAACAGTTTGGTGAAGATCAATGCATTTTCCAGCACGATGGAGAACCGTGCCATAAGGCAAAAGTGATAACTAAGTGGCTCGGGGACCAAAACGTTGACATTTTGGGTCCATGGCCTGGAAACTCCCCAGATCTTAATCCCATTGAGAATTTATGGTCAATCCTTAAGAGGCGGGTGGACAAACAAAAACCCACTAATTCTGACAAACTCCAAGAAGTGATTATGAAAGAATGGGTTGCTATCAGTCAGGAATTGGCCCAGAAGTTGATTGAGAGCATGCCCAGTCGAATTGCAGAGGTCCTGAAAAAGAAGGGCCAACACTGCAAATACTGACTCTTTGCATAAATGTCATGTAATTGTCAATAAAAGCCTTTGAAACGTATGAAGTGCGTGTAATTATATTTCACTACATCACAGAAACAACTGAAACAAAGATCTAAAAGCAGTTTAGCAGCAAACTTTGTGAAAACTAATATTTGTGTCATTCTCAAAACTTTTGGCCATGACTGTACATTTACCGAACAGTAGATTGTACCTTCAATAATACCCTTTACCAGGAGATACCTGCCCGCTGGGTCCTCAATAGTCTCCAATATTTGTGTTGGATCAGAGAGCTAAATAAGATAGCTACACCCCTCATTTTCCTAGAGAAGGAAGCTTTAACCCAGGTTGGGAACCTTTTGTTACCTAAAGGAGGATGATTCCCTTTGACCCAGTGGGTTTCCTGTAAAAATGTGTGATTTAAAGGGAACCTGTCATCAACTTTATGCTGCCCATACTAAAGGCAGTATAAATTATAGAGAGGTGAGTTGATTTCAGCGGTCTGTCATTTCTAAGTTAAAAGTAAGTTGTTGCCGAGAACCAATGTCACAATCATTGCAGACTGGGCCTGGAAAAGAGTCACGGTGTCGAGGCTGTGGATGGGGGAAACCCTCAGCCGTGCAATGTCTCTCTGAGATATAGCTGTTAGGCCAGGACAGGAATCAGGGAGCAGGTCACCTCCTATCACATCCCTAATTCTGACCCTGTCTCCTAGCCGTATGAGCCGACCCTGATGGTGGGAGGGCTCATACACCGGAACCTGTAATTCCTACTAGCCCTCAGGGTGGCCCTGGACTAGGAGCAGGGTAAGACGACCTGTTCCTCCTAGACACGGAGCAACAGGAGTCTCACTGGCCAAGCTATAAAGGAGAAGGGAAACATATACAGACATATGGCAATGGCAGGTAGTTGAAACTAGTATCACACCTACCTGCCACAGACACACAGCCTGGAACCCGTGCACAAGTGCTGCAGTCCACAGCAACATAGACGGACACAGCACACACCAAACATCACACAGGAACCCAGGAACCATACGCTGCAATAAACATAAAGAGACACCACTAGACATAACATAACATAAGAAGATCAATGTCTAAACATAAGTTTATGACCACAAGGGTGGCCCTCACTGGCAGATGGTATAAGGAACCAGGAGGGTGCCTCCAGCTTACAAACAAGGCTGGAGTACCCCTCAGACCTCAGGTCTCAACTGAGGATATATAGCCCAAAGTAGCCACACCCATACTCAGACACACCCAGTGTTCACACACAGAAGGGAATTAACCCTTCTCACACCAGGGAAGGGAAGACAGCCACTTAAAGGGAAACGCACACCAACACACACATGTTACCGCCGGCAACGGCATGCGTGGCAACCATGTCCTGAGGAACAGCCAGCAGGCCGAGACACTGCCACCCCATGCACACAACACCAGACGTTGCCGCGGACAACCACAAGTGAAGGGAGGCGTCACAAACATAACCTCGTGCACAACAAACAGACATACAAAGTGCATACCTACACACACACACACCCAACCAGGTATAACCGCATGCACTTGACAGCAGGCTGCCCAGCAACAGCTCAGACTGCCACACTGCCAAGTACCAACCATGTTGCCAGCGGCAACCACACGTGAGGCAACATATAAACACAAAGTGCCATAGGCAACCACATGCATAGACAGTGAGCAGCCCAGCAACATACGACCAACATACATATAGGTCTCTCAGGAGGTGACCACATTATTATTTAAATCCAAAATTCTTCAAGGGTCTCTAGGACCATCTGTGGCCCTTATTCCTCTCTGACTGATTAGTAAAACTTATACTTTATTAAATTTTAATTAAAATGTCCTGTAGTGTCAGGAGAACACACACAATTAAAATTCCTCAGGATCTGGAGTGGGGTTATACTTTCAGGTACATTCGCTTCCACCACTATACAGTCTGTTCTGGAGGTGCCTGATGCTTCTCAGGTATCCCTCCTACCTCTGCTTCTCTGTCTACCTTCACTTGCACTGTGTCTCAGCTGTATATTTAGCTGTGTGCGTCTCTAGTCTATTCCCTTTCTCCCAGATCTTGAACTAAAAACTGGCTGCTGCTTCCCTACATGTTTCGCTGTTCCACGGCGTCTTCAGGAGAATTGCAGTTGTCTGGACTTGGGGGCGGGTCCCGGCCCTTTAAACCCTCTGTTTGTATGGGCGGAAGTAAGTGGGCAAATCGGCACTCGTTTCTCTCCTGTATGTCTATCATTCGGCCAATCAGAGGGGCCTTCTGATGGTGCTGTCCGTCCCTCACTGATGACGCTCTGTCTCTTACCTCTGACGTATCTCGTTTCTTCCCTCGGACCGGCTCTCAGCATCCGGCTCCCTGCAGTGACCGCATCACATCGCGCTTTCATAGTGCGCATGCGCCCGGACTTAGAAACAATTCCAGATCATCTCCTCCTGTATTACCACTTGGGATCTATCTTCTATTTCCACTGTACCTGCGTCCCTACTTAGAAGAATGTCCGCTGCTTGCCAACTCTCTGGTTATGGTTTTTTGTTTGTATGTGTTAATGGGCCTCATTATTTCCATTCTATAGATTATATTTGTCATCTATCTTATATATTACTTTGTGGGAGAATTATATTTATATCACCTATTGCCTTAATA
Source organism: Bufo bufo (assembly GCF_905171765.1). Taxonomy (NCBI): domain Eukaryota; kingdom Metazoa; phylum Chordata; class Amphibia; order Anura; family Bufonidae; genus Bufo; species Bufo bufo. The sequence continues at coordinate 423,943,872 of NC_053392.1, read as the reverse complement.
TACTATCCTGTTCTACAGTTCCATATGATTGCATTTTTAAATTTTCTTTCCTTATTATATCCCTTGTGTCCATTCTAGTGAATTATTTATTATTTTATATTACTTAACTAATAATTCGTTCATTATCTATTTAATTTATTTTTTATATATTTTGGTGTACGTGTTTTTTTTGTATACATTTATTATTTATTTATTTTTTATTTTTTATTTATTTTTATATTCCATTTTTTGTTAATTATTTTTCTTTTCCATTGTAATTCTCCACTTTGTGTGTTTATTTGTATTTGTGCTTATGCTTGTGACCCTTTTTGTTAGTGAATTCTCTCCTATAGTTCCCCATTTTTTAATCTATATTCTTTATTATTCTATATTATTTTATAGACCAATTTCATTTTTGTTCTTGTTTTGTTTTATTTTTTATTTTATTTTTTATTTTTTTATATATTTTTTTATTTTTTTATTTTAGTATTTTTATTTATTTATTTCTTTTAGTATTTTTATTTTTTGTATTTTTATATTGTTTATTATTATTTTATTATTTCTGGTTTTTTTTTATTTTGTTTTTTCTTCTTTATATTCTAACTATGGACGCTTCTTTCCTCATTTTTTATCTCCGGGGTCCTGTGTCTCAGGCTGCTACACTGCCAAGAACACCATGTTGCCAGCGGCAACCGCACGTGAGGCAAAACACTCACAGCTGCGGTGAACAACCAAATGACCGCTGACAACTGCAAGCGGACTCAAAGAGTCACGACCATGACCATGGGTCGTGACACACGGCCACCTGAGAAGAGTCATGGTTATTCATGAATTCCTGCTGTCCCTGCCCACCTGCTGGTGATTGACAGGCTTCTACCCTCCGGGTTTTCTCCCTTTCTCTCTAGGAGAGAACTGCCTATCATCAGCAGATAGATGGGGAGAGCAGGAGATTATGAATAACCATGACTCTTCTCAGGTAGATTTGACTCTTTTCAAAGCCTGGGCTGCAATAATTATGATGCTGGTTCTCAGCAACCACTTACTTTTAGCTCATGAGTGACACACCTTTGAAATCAGCATTTCTGTCACTAACTTATGCTGCCCTCAGTGAAGTCAGCATAAAGTTTATGACAGGTTCCCTTTAAGTTTATGCACATGGTTTAACACTTTTTTATGTTTGACTGGAGTATTAAGGCCATTAACATTCCATGTATACCAAGTTAAGGTGGAGATGGTGGACACAGTAACATTGGTAGGACTCGCTATTTAACCGATACCAATAAGCGGCCAAAATTGATATAAATATGACAAAAAGGAGAAGGAAGAAAACACAGCGAGCAGGCATCCCCCCCCCCAGTTACTCATGAGGTCCCCCAAAGTAGTGCGCACAGGATTTCACTTTATATGAGCAATAAAAAAATAACAAGTTATCACCATGCTGCCCGTCAGCAGTGATGGCCAGTTCGCAGTGTTCGCCGACAAACACATGCGATCTGCCTTCATCGGGCTGTTCTCGGAACTGCCTGCTCCCGGTGACAGCATGTGTTTCAGAGCGGCTCACGGCGCAGGCACAGGTAAGGACTTACCTCTGCATCGCCGGGCTTGGGAATAAAGATGGCAGATCGCATATGTTCGTCGGCGAACACTGCGAACTGGCCATCACTGCCCGTCAGCCCTTGAGAGCAGCACCATGGTAACAAAAAACAAAACATACAGTAATGCAAACTCTATGACCGGAGTTCAGATTAGGCAAACTAATTGAAACAAGCAAAATATTAACTTTACACCAAAAGTGTGACCCCACGTTCAAGTAGGAGAGGTGGGCGTAGCTCAACCTAAAGTATGAAGATGAGCTAAAACCTTTTGGTGGTCGTTGAACACCCACATTTTGTCGCCCATGGAGAAACGGAGGGTGGCAGGATATTAAAGATTAAATTGGATTGATTTGTCCAGTAGAAGCTTACAGACAGAGTTGAAGGCTCTGCGTTTTTCCACCACTGTTGAGGAGAAGGCCTGGATTAGTAGGAGCTTGGAATTCTTGTAATTGACTGCAGAGGCTTGGCGAAAGGCTGTCATGATTCTGATTTTATCCTGATAGTTGAGGTTTTGAGGAGCTGTCAGCACGTGGGGGGGGGGTGGGTCCGTTCCACCAGTACTTTATATGAGGAGTCCCCGAACTTTAGTTCCTGAGGTAGCCATTCAGATGTAAACCAAAAGAGTTCATTGGGACAAACAGATTCAGGAACTCCAATAAGGCACAATTTATTATGCCAGGATCGATTTTCTAAGTTGTTCATCTTGTTTTGCAAAGTGACAAGCAATTGCTCCTTTATTTCCAATTGATCACGGCATGCGTGGACCATCTCCTCTAGATCAGAAACTCTCTGCTCGACTTCAGATAGGCGGGTATTGAGGTCCAATGAGGACTGAAAGGCCGCCAACCTAGTATCAATAGTTGACATTAGTAGACCAGAGATAGCCTGGGCTGTCGCCTTTGAAGTATCCATAACAGGGTCCAAAGGCGTATGTACTGGAGAGGATGGAGTTTGACTGCGGGTTAGGGTTTGAGGACTTTTAGTAGCAGCTGTACTTTTTCCCACAAACGTATCCATGGTGTCACAAAATAGCGGATATTCGCTGTATAGGTCGAGCTTCAATGTACAGAAACCAGCGGAGTCACAGTATCAATTGTATTACATGAAGAATCAAGCAAAAGTACCAAAAGCGAAGAACTGGGGTGCTGAATATATAACGCTTATAGCAGATGTGAAATAAGTCCCTCAATATGAAGATCCAGTAGTGGGCAATGTAGTGAGATCACGTGTAACAGTAATATGCAGATATGTATGCAACAAGGCAGCCTGTGGCTGAAAAACAGAAAATATAAAGCAGAGACTAAAGGTGAAACACGGACCGTGAGATACCGGCCTGGATTCCTGCTGAGTGCAGGAGCGCACGTGTCATTGGTTGCTATGACGCCATGCGTCCACTGCTGTACAGTAATACACTCGTATTATCTATACGAGTGTATTACTGTACAGCAGCGGCGGCATGAAGCGCACGGCGTCATAGCAACCAATGACGCCGTGCGCTCCTGCACTCAGCAGGAATCCAGGCCGGTATCTCACGGACGTATGCATGAGGCTTAAAGGGAACCTGTCACCAGGATTTGGGGTATAGAGCTGAGGACATGGGCTGCTAGATGGCCACTAGCACATCCGCAATATCCAGTCCCCATAGCTCTGTGTGCTTTTATTGTGTAAAAAAAACGATTTGATACATATGCAAATTAACCTGAGATGAGTCAGAGCTTGAAAATATGACTCTTCTCTGGTCACACAAGTAAGATATGACTCTTTTTATGTTAATTTGCATATGTATCAAATTGTTTTTTTTACACAATAAAAGCACACAGAGCTATGGGGACTGGATATTGCTGATGTGCTAGTGGCCATCTAGCAACCCATGTCCTCAGCTCTATACCCAAAATCCAGGTGACAGGTTCCCTTTAACTCTGCAGCACTGCTGTAAATATAATCCTCCCAGACCGCTGTCTGATAATAATGGTGTGGAAGTGGAAGTGCATCTGGCAGTATGTCCGTTCAAGTAGTGGAGGGGTTATTTGTCCCTGCGACACCCCTCAATCTTACCCGGTCCTGTGGTACAGCCGGAGGGAGTCAGCAGCCTTGTAATAGGCAGAGCTGTGGCTGCTGTGAACGAGGTAATAGCAGGTGGGTCAGCGCAGGCCGCAGTAATGAAGGTGGTCTCTGGGACTTCCAGGGACATGGGAGAGCCGGGCTAGGTGTTTTTCCACCCTTGTCCTACCCTTATCCGGACAGTGGCCGCCTTCGGTGCCCGACAAGGAGTGTATGGGGCAGCCTTCTCTGAGCGGTGGGTCCGGAGCTCACTTAAGATGCGGCCATTGCGGAGCGCAGGCTCCCGGAAGTCTTGGCGCGGCATAGTATTAAAAAATTTGCCTCTGTCATTGTCCCTCTTTGTAATTTTAAAAAGCTGGGATGTATGCTTAAATCTCCTGGACCCCCACTGAAAAATCTTTAACAGACTCCTCCATTCTCCACTTACAATTTACCACTTCTTAAGCAGCAGAGGATGGGCCTTTGAATCCCTTCAGGCACCAGGGCCTTGGTACTACTTTTACATATGCACCCCATGTTCTTAAAGTTTGTGTTTTTTATCAAATTGTTCACACCATGCTTGCTTGTAGTAAATCCACTGTCTGTATATCAATGCAAGGTATATTGGGTTATGCCAGCAGAGGGCTGCACCTGCTTCATTGTACATTAAAAAAGCGTTTGCTCGGGAACATGGAGAAGTACTGTTGTTAGTGCTGTGATAGATTTCCAAGGCTGGATGCACCATGGACTCACAGGAGAATGGGCTACTTGTATGAATATACTGTATCCAGTTAGTGGGTGGCATAAAGTTGGAAGAAACCTACACATTTAACGATACAACAAACTTAAAGGGGTTATCCCATCTTAGACAATGGGGGCATATCGCTAGGATATGCCCCCATTGTCTGATAGGTGCGGGTCCCACCGCTGGGACCCGCACCTACAAGGAGAATGGAGCGGAGAAAGTGGAGGAGGGCGCACTGCGGTGGACGGATCCTGGTGGTGGATGGATCCTGGGAAACCCGGGGTCCTCCAGCCACAGCTCTCCCCGGCTCTGTTCTCGTTGTAGGTGCGGGTCCCAGAGGTGGGACCCGCACCTATCAGACAATAGGGGCATATCCTAGCGATATGCCCCCATTGTCTAAGATGGGATAACCCCTTTAACAATATTTGATATATTTGTCATAAAATAACAGCAGGAAATACAAGGCACCCTCGACTGCAATTCAACACATGTTATCTATGTCCTGGAGTGCCCCTGTGAATTACATACTAAATAAGCATAGGTCTAACATCAGAAAGAAGTATATGAAACATAGTGTGTCCAGACATGTGGCAGAGTTCTATGAAGGCTCTTTTTTGGGTTTCAGCATCACTCCAATAGAACATGAACTGTGGCGATCTGAGATACATCAGACGCCGTAAAATGTATTGGATATATAAACTGAATAGTCTCAGCCCCTATGGTCTAAATGAAGCTTTTGAGATTAACCTCTAAATATCTCAACACACAGATTTGTATTGGTTCCTATCTTCTATACCTTACTACCCAGACCGGAAAGAGAATTCTGGATATTATACTCCCCAAATGCAGTACACTGGCCTAGTACATGCTTATTAATACAAATGTCACTTTTCCAACCTAGAGCTTAATCTACTATATCTATATGTCCTTTAATATATCATTTTAAAATTTATAATTTATGAAGCCTCCGTCCCGATCCATTTCATCTTCCTTTTAATAAAATAGAAAACTCCAGCACTGTGCGTTTGTATCAAAGAATATTTTGTTTATTTTGAAAGTGCGGCGTCGTGATGTGACGTATCGGCCACTTAGGCCTTTATCAAACTATTGCCGCTGTCGGGAAATACGCCAGTTGTAATTGCGCTATTAGATACTGATAGTGTGTATCCACACACTAGGATGGGGAAGCACTTCCCCATTCTAGTGTGTGGATACACACTATCAGTATCTAATAGCGCAATTACAACTGGCATATTTCCAGACAGCGGCAATAGTTTGATAAAGGCCTAAGTGGCCGATACATCACATCACGACGCCGCACTTTCAAAATAAACAAAATATTCTTTGATACAAACGCACAGTGCTGGAGTTTTCTATTTTATTTACTACGTGGGGCGGGAACCCGACTCCAAGCAGCAACCCTCCAGAGTGCCAGGAGGTTTATATCTCTATTGAATCTTCCTTTTAATTATATTAAGTTTTGATTTCATTATTGATTTCCTCATCATAAGGCTACATGCACACGACCGTATGTGTTTTGCGGTACGCAAATTGCGGATCCGTTGTTAGTTTCCGTTGTGCTTCCGCATCCGTTCCGTGTTTCCGCAAATGACGTCCGTTGTGTTTCCGTGTGTCTTCCGTTTTTTTTGCGGTGTCCTCCTTTGCGGAAGGAGGAAATTGTGTCAATTTTAATATCCCCACCCAGGAAAGTTGTATATAAGCTGGTCATGTGAGTGTTTGGTGGCCATTTTATAGGCTTTCTTTCCAGGGTACAGAGTGTCGTTGTATTCCTTGGCTTTGCTCGCGTCGTATTCTTGTGGTTTGGGTCTTGCATTCACCATGGCAGATGGCAGATGGCTTATTTCTCGGCGATTTGGACAGCGCTCGGTTCTGTTTGAAGAGGCACCGAGGAGAAGGAGGAGATTTTGGGTCCATCCCATTGTTTCCCAATGGTACAGGAAAGGACACTTCCATACACTGTACACTGATCTTCGTCAGCATCCTGAGAAGTTCTTTGCGTTCTGTCAGATGTCAGTGTCTACCTTTGATTGCTTGCTTTCGTCTCTACGTACTGTACTTACCTTCAGGGACACCAATATGAGGCGCAGCATTTCCCCTAAAGGAAAGGCTCATTGTCATGCTGAGGTAAGCAATGTGTTATTTATTGCTAACATTAATGTCCAGTGTTTCTGTCCTTAGTAAAATGTTGTTTAAAGTGGGTGACGTTAGACAATGTGCTGATGTAATCTGAAGTTACCCTTGTTTGTGCCTTCTTTCTATGTGCCATTGGATAGTTCTTTAGTTATCTTTTTTTTTTCATGCCAAATAACATGCAAAGATGAAAGGTAGTGTTGTGTTTTTCACGTCATCATCATGCTGATAGAGTACTCACAGCATCCTGTGTTAAACATACATTGTGCATTAAAATTGCGTGACCATAGTAGTCGTAACCTAGATTGTAGTACTACGGGCCACACACACATTTTTGTAAAGTTTGTTAGTCAGAAGTGAATATTTTTTTAAAAAGAGCAAACTGGTGTATTGGAAAATATATTTATTTTTGTATTTTTACCTATTTCCACAGATTCCTTTCTACTGGTAACTCATTTGCATCCCTGCATTTTGAGTTTCTTTTGGGAACCTCAATGATTTCTCGGATCGTGCGTCACACTTGCCATGTCATCTGGCATCAACTCCGAGAGACAGTGATGCCACAGCCCAAGGCGGATGATTGGGTTCGAATCGCTGAGGGCTTCAATATTTCTGCGCAGTTTCCAAACTGCATCGGGGCAATGGATAGCAAGCACGTTTGTGTGAAGAAGCCTCCTCACTCAGGTTCCCGATTCTTCAATTATAAACAATATTTTTTGGTAGTGCTTATGGCTGTTTCTGACAGTAACTACCGGTTTATAATGGTTGATATTGTGGCCTATGGAAGCACTTCGGATGCTCGCATCTTTAGTGTTTCTAGAATGGGTGAGCGGCTTTGTGCCAACCAGCTTGCCCTGCCCGAGCCCAGAAGACTGCCCGGATATGCAGGTCCGCCAGCTCCATTTGTCATCGTGGCGGATGAAGGGTTTGCATTAACTCCCCATGTTATGCGGCCCTTCCCAAAATGTGGTTTAGATGTCAGGAGGAGTATTTTCAACTGCCGGTCGACTCGTGCCCGCCGGTATGTTGAGTGCGCCTTTGGAATACTCTCTGGCAAATGGAGGGTGTTTTTGTCATCCATACAGATGGATCCGGAGAATGATACCCTGGTGATTCAATCTTGTGTTGTTTTACACAACTTCACCAGGATTCACGAGGCTTCCTCTTCTGTTGACATGGATGAATTTCCGTCATCAACAGTTTTAGGATTGGATCTGACCCTACATAGACGACCTGCGACTGCAGGCATTGCAGTTCGGGAACTCTATGCAGATTTCTTTTCCAGCCCAGAGGGGTCTGTGCCATGGCAGATGGACGCTATTCGTGGCAGAATTTGATTTCTTCTGGGCTTGTTAGTTTATTTTTTATTTTCACAGATAGATTTGTCAATTTATTATGGTGTAGTTGAGTGTAGGGACTCGCAAGATAATGAGGACCCTTGACGTGGGCTTGCGGGCTGAGGTTTTGGCCCATTTACAAATTGAATGTTCAGAGAATTAACAAACAGACTGTGCCAAGTGTGTTTTGGAAAAACATCATTCATCAATTTGCACTATGGACCCCAAAACCTTCTAATACCTCATTTGTAAATTAATGTTTTGAAAAGTATGTTGATTATATAAAAATTATGCTGCTTGAAGTATATATTGTGCGTGTTTGATTTTTGATATGAATGTGTAGAACTGTTAACGTATTTTGGTGGGATAATCAATAATACAAGACAAGTGATTTTTCAAATACTTCTTTGAAAAATATTCATAAAAATAAATACTAAAACATACATAAAAGGCATGAAGGACAAAATTTTATATAAAAAATAAATATAAACAAAGAATCCAACATTTACATATCAAAAAGATCCCTGGTGAAGGATCCTGCTGCATATGAGGGTCCGGGACGAACATGTCCTGGATCCTGGGCCACTGTTGGATAAGGGGCAGGATAATTGGCTTGAGACAAAGGCTGGTTCTGGCTTTGGGACAGATATACATTTGGTGGTGGGCAAGATGGTCCTTGGCCTGTGGGTGGCCGAGGTGGGAAGGTGGTGGGCTGTGGATTTTGTGGCAACACCACTTGGCGCCTGAACTGTTCAATGAGAGTATGTATGTCCCCCTGGTATGGGTGGCCATACATCTCTAAAACCAGGGTCAGGGGCGCCATGCACGTTGCCTGGTTCTCAGCTGGTACCCGTTGCAATAAAGGAGCCAGGCCCCTCATCATAGTTTCCTCACGCACTTCAGTCCTCTTCTGGTCTAGGTACTAAATGACTTGAGAGTCAATAATTTCTTTAGTAACTAGCCCAGAAGAACCCTGAGGGGCAGCCCTCCTACGCCGAGTCTGTGGCCTTTGGGTTTCCTCTGTGAACACTTCTGCAGCCCTTGCAGGTTCCCCCGGCTGCTGCTCATGTTCTTCAAGGGGTTGATGTGTAGGACTGGGTTCTGGGGAAAACACAGCTGGTGTATCTGCCCCTTCAACATCGGACTGCTGTGATTCAGAACTGTCAGGATATTCAAGACTATCCACAGTACTGTAGGTTGAAAATATATGAAAACACATATTAGACTTCTCATAAAACATTTATACAAAATATATAATCCTAGGATGGCAAACATAGTGCTGCAAGCCAAGAATAAGGTGAGCATGCACAGATCGCTCAAGGGTTGTAAATAGGAATGTTATCAATAAAACCTTTGTGGTAACATTATTGAAATCCACAATTGTAGGACTCTTGATCAGGACAGTGTGCAAACAGCAACTGAACATTTTGGAGGTAGCGGGGTGTTTGTAGCTGTCCAACACGAAAACACATTGACCAGTTTAGGAGCTGACCAAGTTCTGAATTTGGTGTCATGTATATAAAAGGGAGAGGGCGCTTCGTATTGGTTGGCATACTTCAACAAAAGTTGGGGCCTTTGCCACAGGCGGGTATAAAACCAACATTCCAAGAGGCAAAATCCTGAAAACCACTTAAAAACCATACTTACAAAAATATAGCATGTGAAAAACAGTAAAGGATTATTTTACACACATGATAAGATCTAATGAATATACGACCGCCATCATATATTGCAAACCAAACCCGGAAGAAAGGTCTTTAATATATTAGCATATTGACCAATGAAAATATATTAAAGAATTACATATATTATAAGTGTCCGTATACGTGAGTTTTTAACCTGGAGTGGACCCTTTTAAAATTCACTTTTATTAGTTTTATTTAAAAAAGCATAAATATAGACACCCTTTGATAACTGGATATCCAAAACAAATAATAGGACAAGATGTTGCCCAGCTACCACCGTGAATTGGTGAGACAAAAAAAAGATAAAGATAAATAGACAGATATGTAAGAAATTCTTATGGCATTAGTGACCTTTAGGCTTGGGGTTGGGTAGAGAATAAGGCACATTCATGTGGGTATTCGGGATAAGTCTTTCCCTGTACCCGCCCTAAAATAATCCTCTGCCCAGGGATGAACCCTGATGGTAGGATCACCCTGTCCCCGTGCCTACCCTGTCTAGCCCTGTACAACCCTGTACAGTTGGAATTAATTACAAATGATGTCCGTTAATTTTTATATGTATATTTTTACCCCGACGCGTTTCCCCAATTCTGGTTCGTCAGGGGGTCGGTTATAGGATAAGAATTATAATGATTAACATCAGGATGAATTACAGTGAATGGTTAGATATAGTTAGATATAATTACTGTGTCCTGATCGATGTCATGATAGGGCAGTCCGTTATGGAGGAACTGTGGATTCCACAGACAAGGAGAAATCACCTAGGAATAAAGTAATATACAAAAGCCTGCTGTCAATATTATGGCTACAACAGAAAATATACATTCATGTGGATTTCCAATTAGTGGTGACTTACATATGGATGTCCCCCTGTTGCTTAGACTGCCGCCTGCCGTATCCGATGGGGCAGTAAGGCATCCCTGTGTTAGTGCTGTTTATATGGAACTGTTTAGAAGGCGCCCCTTTCGTCGGGAGCCGCATATCCGGTGAGTGGAACGCACGCTCACATGGAACGCACACTCCACTACTTCCGGTATCGTGGAACGCAAGCCTTGCTTCCTGTCTGTTGAGGCACAGACGTCACTTCCGGAATAGGCGCCTTTTCCGTCGGGAGCCGCATATCCGGTGAGTGGAACGCACGCTCCCTTGGAACGCACGCTCCACTACTTCCGGTATTATGGAACGCAGGCCTCGTTTCCTGTCTGCTGAGGCGCAGACGTCACTTCCGGGTTAGCGATGTCAGGGCGCTCCAAGTGCTCTTGTGCGATACATATATGATTTAATCCGACTACAACACTTGATTATTCCCCAGTGGTTATTCTAATTAGACACCACTGAGCATATTCAGGGGGCTGAGGTATATATAGTTGTTTATTGAGGTACAATTCCTCTGATATCTTTTCCTTTGGGTAAGTTTAGTATGCCAGGTGAGGCAAATTTGATCTGCCACACGCGGCAACCCTAAGGAGTCATTTATACATACCCCCCAGTCTCCCAGTGTAATAGAAAAAGACCCTCCAGTCCATATAAACAGCAACACATTGACAGGACCATTTTTTCATTTCTGGGTTATAGCTATTCTGATCAGTAGAGACGTGTATACAATCGTCATGATCAAACTAAATAGAAAATAGTGGATAGTTTAGCTGGGTAGGGCATGATATAGCACAGACCCTTCTGATATCATATATTCGGTACTTTGTGTACCCATGACCAGTTTGAGACCATTATTTATTTATGAGAAATAGAGGTAGGACGAAGGAGATTCCCGAAACCTCCCACTACTTTCACAGATTCCTGAGGTACGAATAAACTCTACAAAAAACAAGTAAACGTCAATCGTTCATTAAGGCCCACAGGTGCTTGTGAGTGACATCTGTAGATCCATTCTGCTTCTCTGCGCAAAACCTTGTTATCCCAGTCCCCCTTTCTCGGGGACATGGGTACAAGTTCCAATGCAGAGAAACTGAGTGAGCGAGGATCTCCTGAGTGGCATTCATGTACATGACTTGCCACCGGTGTGATTCTGTTGTTTCTAATATCACCTATATGCTCGCCCACTCTTTTCCTTAATTCCCGAAGGGTCTTTCCAATATAGTCTTTGGGACAGGGGCAGCGACAGATATAAATTACCCCTTTGCTTTTACAAATAATAAAGTCCCGGATTGTAAATACCTTTTGGGTGGCCGAACATGTGATCGTTTTACCTGTAGTAATAAAAGGACAGATTTTGCATGTCCCACATTTGATAGAGATGGGGCGGCGATCAAACCACGTTCCCGGTGGAGAAGGGGGCATGTAATGGCTGTGGACCAGTCTATCTCTCAGACTTTGACCCCTGCGATAGGTTATGCTTGGGTGGGATGAGATGTTTTTGGCGACACTTGTGTCCATTTGTAAAATTGGCCAGTACTTATTGAGAATGGTCCTTATCTCCGTGTTGGCCATGTCAAATGTAGAGATAAGACGTGTTTCGCCCCCGCCATCATCCCCACGTGTTTTGGGGATAAGTAGGGTTTCTCTATCGGTTGCTAGGGCTTGCTGAAAAGCATCTCTTAAAGTGTTCTTTGGATACCCCCTGTCGGTGAGTCTTTTGTAGAGTTTTTTTGATTCGCAGTGAAAATCGTGTGTACCCGAACAGTTTCTGCGAATTCTGAGGTATTGTCCCCTAGGGATACCTCTTTTTTGTGGGGTGGGATGGTGGCTCCCCCAATGTAGTATGGAATTTGTTGCCGTAGATTTTCTGAAAATTGTGCTGACCAGTTTGTCGCCTTGTTTTTGTATTGTCACGTCTAGGAAGTTGATACTTTCTTCATGTACCTCAGATGTGAACTTAAGGCCAATGTCGTTGATGTTTAAGACATTGATAAAGTCAGCAAATTCCCTCCTACTCCCATTCCAAAGCAAAAAAATGTCGTCAATATATCTCGTCCAGAAGGCCACCTTCTCATTCCACCAAGTGTGGTGACCTGGAAAGACGATGTTGTCTTCCCACCAGCCCAGGAAGAGGTTGGCATATGTGGGGGCACATGGGCATCCCATGGCCGTCCCCCTGAGCTGGTGGTAAAACCGCCCACTGAACAGAAAAAAATTATGCCTCAGAATGAAACCAAGTAGGGTTAGGATAAATTGATTATGTTCATGGAAATGATTACCTCTTGTGCCAAGATAATACGTGACCGCCAGAAGTCCTTTATCGTGTGGGATACTACTATATAAGGACTCGACGTCAATGCTGGCTAATAAACAGGAAGGTTCAATCCCCAGGGACTCAGTTTTTTTCAGAAAATCCATGGTGTCCCTTGTGTATGACGCAAGGGACACCACGAAATCTTTCAATACCTGATCAAGATAAAGACCACAGTTTTGGGTGATTGAATTAACACCAGATACTATCAGTCGACCCTTTAGAGGGGTCGTCCCCTTATGGACTTTGGGGAGTCCATATAGGGTTGTGATCTGTGGATGACTTGATAATAAAAAGTGATATTCAGATTTACCAATGACTCGCTGCTCCAATCCTGTGTCCAGGATTTGTTGGAGTTCTATAAGATAAATATCTGTCGGGTCACCGGGTAAAATCTGGTAGCCACCTTTGTCCCTCAAAAGATCCATACACATCTTTGTATAGGTATCATGGTTCATTATCACCAGGTTTCCCCCTTTATCAGAGGGCTTGATGACAATGGAGTTGTCTTTTTCCAGTGTCCTCAAGGCCTCAAATTCATCTCTAGTTAGATCCCTACCGTGTGAACGGGGCGTTTTCACTGTTTCTAGTTCCCTGGTGACCAATTGTTGGAAAATATCGATGTGTTCGTAATTAAGTGGTGGAGGCATTCTTCTACTTTTAGGGCGAAGTTTAGTAAAAGGGCCTTCTCCCGGTTTTTTGGAACCCTCCTCCCATAAATCCATTAGGATGGCAAGGTCTGCCAGGTCGCATTCCTGTATCCCTAGTCTATCATGGGATTGTTTGTTAGAGACGTCAAAATATTTCCTCCACCTGAGTTTTCGACAGAATAAATCAAGATCTTTGATCCATGTAAAGATCCTGAACTCAGTCGTGGGGACGAATGAAAGTCCCTTTTTCAATACTGAGATCTCTGCGCTATTTAAGTCCCGTACAGACAAATTAATAATTTGTAGATCTTCACTATTTTGGATCATGTTGTCTATTTGGTTCTGTCCCGTAGTTGGTAGGGTGGTTGGCCCTGTCCTAAAAAAGGAACCGCTGTAGATGCTGTGGGTACAGACGGGGAGGGGAGATGTGTGGCAGCATTTTCCGAGCCCGATGCCCCATACGAGGAGGATGCCACTGAGGGTAAGGTAGTCTCCCGGTAGCCTCCTCCTCTCTGGTTGTTTGTTTCCCTTCCCCATTTTCTCCATTTGTTCCTTTGTTTTTTATTTTGGGATGCCGGGCCCTTTTTATTACCACCCTTATCTCCTCTCCCAGTGGACTCGTTCTCTGAGTATTCAATGTCAGAGGAGGAGACCTCAGAAGCAGAGGGATAATTTGACTTTTTTACCACTTGATAGGCCCTATTTTCCCGAAAGTCACTCAAATCTTTCACAAACTGTCTGTGTTTGCGTTCCTTGATGAGATTTTGGAACTGTTCCACAGAAGTTTGGAGAGAAGATTCTCTTCTTTTGAAGTCTGGATCTGTTTCAAACTTAAGGACGGATTCCTTAAGATTGCTTAGTTTCTCTGAGGTCCTGTCAAAAAGGCCTTTCTCCTCCTCTAGAAGAATACTCATAAGATTAAGTGAACTCTTGGTTATTTCCTCCTCCCAGCGGATTTTTAGACTGGCGGAGAGAATACGCTCAGCTGGGGTAATTGTTATGCGTAGGCCCCTGGGAACTATCTTATGTGACAGATAGCTTTCCAGTGACCTGATTTCCCACCACGACTTGATATTTTCTTCAAAACGCTGTGTACAGGTCATTGAAGGCTAGTTTGCAGGTAACGGAAGATGAAAGGCCCGGGATCTCTCTCTTCGAAAAAATGTCAGCTGACTCTTTAATTAAAGCCTCCGTAAATACAGTCCCGTTTAGAAAACTGGCCATAATTTTTAAACAAGAAAATATATTAAAGAATTACATATATTATAAGTGTCCGTATACGTGAGTTTTTAACCTGGAGTGGACCCTTTTAAAATTCGCTTTTATTAGTTTTATTTAAAAAAGCATAAATATAGACACCCTTTGATAACTGGATATCCAAAACAAATAATAGGACAAGATGTTGCCCAGCTACCACCGTGAATTGGTGAGACAAAAAAAGATAAAGATAAATAGACAGATATGTAAGAAATTCTTATGGCATTAGTGACCTTTAGGCTTGGGGTTGGGTAGAGAATAAGGCACATTGATGTGGGTATTCGGGATAAGTCTTTCCCTGTACCCGCCCTAAAATAATCCTCTGCCCAGGGATGAACCCTGATGGTGGGATCACCCTGTCCCCGTGCCTACCCTGTCTAGCCCTGTACAACCCTGTACAGTTGGAATTAATTACAAATGATGTCCGTTAATTTTTATATGTATATTTTTATCCCGACGCGTTTCCCCACTTCTGGTTCGTCAGGGGGTCGGTTATAGGATAAGTGTTTCTTTGGATAGGACCGCGCTACCTCTGGAATCACAGAGAATCCACAATCGAAGCCAGCAAGATATTCACAAGCATGGGGAAGCAAACAGGCCAGTCAAAACCTCTCCTCCTCTCCTTTCCAGGCTTCTATGGAACACCAAAATTGCATCCAATAGTGAAGTACCGTCATGCAAGTCGGAGTAAAAACGGTTTTATTATACTCACAATGCACACGTATAAACAAGCAGTATACAATGGATCAAAATCACCCGACCCGGGTTTCGCTCGGTTGAGCTTCGTCAGGGGTATTCATCCCACCCACTTCAGGGCGGTCTTATAACGGGTCAGGTTGGTTTGCACCCGCCTACCCACACACATATGATCCAATCAATGGTAAAACAAGGACATCTCAAAATGAATCTATCATATGTCAGTATATAATCACTTGTGGCGATCTATGCCTACTTCTATACTGTCAGTTCCGTTCATGCTACTTCCTCTTTACTATACTCTAAACCTCCCAACCAATCACAGACCACATTATCCTTCACCCTCTTTTCTCCATTCATAAAAAATGGCAACACCCCCATACCACATGATATCTCTTAGCCAGTCACAGATCAAATACGCCTAGGCCCGCCCTACTTCATTCATAAAAACAGCAACTCCCCCATATCACATGGTGCTGTCCAGCCAATCCAGTTCTACAACCTCGGAAGGTCCTTGCTCGATACAACACCACACTCACAGGTCCTAGATCAATCACGAACACTTCGTCGCTTCAGGTAAGACAAGGTTTTAAGTCAAACTCCACATTCAGACCTTTTGGTTGTAGCGTTCCCAGTTTGTATATCCATTCCACCTCACGTTTATTAATCTGTTTTACTCCATCCCCTCCACGCCAGTGGGGCTTAACTTGTTCCAACCCCACAAAGAACAAACCACTCGGATTTTTTTGGTGCACCAATTTAAAGTGCATCGAAACACTATGGGTCTCCAACCCCTTCTTAATGTTCCTCACATGCTCCTGAATTCTTACTTTGAGCTTCCTAAGTGTACGTCCCACATATTGGAGTCCACATGGGCACTCCAACATGTAGACCACCCCTACATTCTCACAAGTAATTTGCCCCTTAATTTTTATATCCACATTTTTTCCATTAGAGTGCACAGATTGAGTATGCATTTTTTTGTCTTCCCTTTTCCGATTTTTACATGGCAAACAGAATCCACACCAGCTAAACTTATTCCCTTTTGTTATCTTCTCTTGATGGTTGGAACTATGTACTAACTTAGTACGCAAACATGGAGCCTTTTTGAAAATAACTACCGGTTTTTGTGGAATATCCTTCCCCAGCACAGGGTCATTTTTTAAGGTGGACCAATTTTTCCTAATGGCATCCTTTATCAAACCAGCCTGCGTATTATATTGGGTTAAAAAGGAAAAGCGGAAATCTTTCTCAATCACCACCTTTTTCTTCTTCCCTTCAACTTCTTCCTCTATCATCCTGCTGCATTCGGCTAGTTCATCTGCCTGATATCCTTTCTCCCTGAACCGTTCCTTAATGACCTCACTTTGTATTCTAAAATCCTCCACTTTGGTACAATTCCTAAAGACCCTCTTAATTTGTCCCTTAGGAATATTTTTCAGCCACGGTGTATGGTGGCAGCTGGAGGTGTCTATGTAGCCATTAACATCCGTCTCTTTGAAGAAAGTTTTAGTTTTAAGCTGGGTACCCTCCACAAAAAGTGTCAGATCCAAAAAATCTACGGAGGTATCACTGACTGTACTAGTGAAGGATAAATTCCATTGATTGTCATTTAACTCCTCGATGAAATCTAAAAGGCCCTGTTTCTCCCCCTTCCACAGGACCAGACAATCATCGATAAATCTCCTCCATGTTATCAATTCTCCAGCTTCCATGATCTTATTCAACACGGGTGTGATAGTGGCACTTTCCCAGGACCCCATAAAAATATTAGCGAAACTGGGGGCGAATTTCGCCCCCATCGCTGTACCGGTCCGCTGCAGGTAATGTTGCTCCTTGTACCAAAAATAATTGTGACTCAAACAGAAATCAACACACTCCAAAATAAATAAGCCCTGTTGTTGGGTCATCAGGGGATCATTATTCAGAGCGTGTTCGATCGCCTTGAGTCCCAGTTCTTTAGGGATCACTGTATATAATGAGGCCACATCAATAGTGGCCAGCCACATATTGGCAGGACAATCGCCAAAATCTTTAACAAGCTGCAGGACGCTTCCAGTGTCCTTTAAGAAAGATGGCATCAACGGGACATATTTCTGGAGGAAAAAATCCACATATTCCCCCAGTCGGCTGGTCAATGAATTAATGCCAGAAACAATCGGCCTGCCCGGCGGATTGGTCTTACTCTTATGGATTTTAGGCAAAAAATATATAACAGGGGTGACTGGGTGTTTGTTATTTAAATAATCCATTTCCTTTTTATTAATGATCCCTTCTTTGAAGCCCCTAGTCAACAACAAATCAAGTTTAACCTGAAACTCCAAAGCGGGATTTTTCTTGAGTGTCTGGTATGTTCCCACGTCTGCCAAAAGTCTGGACATTTCCCTCTCATACATATCTACATCCATAATAACAACTCCCCCCCCCTTATCCGCCGGTTTTATCACTATTTTCTTATTATTCTCAAGTTGTTTCAAAGCAAGTCTCTGTTCTGGTGTTAAGTTCTGTCTCCTCGGTTTAGCGCCAATTCCCTCAATTTCCTTTAGGACTCCCCTTTTGAAGGCCTCTATGCATTCATTTTCCTTATTCTTCGGAAAAAATTGGGATTTCTCCTTAAGTTGACTATGTACAATGCTGCCTTCCTCCTCAAAATTTCTACATGGGGCCTGGTTAGTTAAACAATATTTGGCTATGTTAAGCTTGCGTACAAATTTATGCACATCTAAAAAGGCCTCAAATTTGTTGATCCCAACAGTGGGGGCAAACTTCAGGCCTTTTCCCAAAACCTCTTTTTCAGATTGAGTCAAAGAATGTGAGCTAAGATTAAAAATACCCACTATATCCCCCTGCTTTTTTTGGGGGTTGGGCTTGTGTTTCTTTCCCCCTCGTTTTCCTCTACATGGCCTCTTTTTTGTGGGGTGCCCTGTTTCCCTGTCACAGGCCTCTGAACGCCCCTCATTGCCTGATGGGGAAAATTCTGTTTATCTGTAGTGCAACTACGCTCCACATTTATTGGTTCCCTTTCTTCTATTTTATTTATCTGTGCACTCGGTTGGGGAACTTTTTCCCAATTCTCATAATTCCTAACATATGGGGGGTTGGAGTAATTTCTTTTCCCATAATAGTTATTTCTTCGAGGAGGATAATAACCTCCTTGTTGCGGTGGATAATGGTTCCTATTATGGTTAAAATTCTTATAATACTGTGGTCTATATTGCCCATATGGCGCTCCCCGATATTCTGGATCCTGATAGGTATTCACCCACGGTTGTGGTCTATAGTTGTTACAACCATCTCTCTGATTATATCTATAATCATCATCTCTACATTTGTGTCCCTTATAATAATTATTATTACTTCCTGTTCCTTTTGTCTGCAAATTTCTTTGGTTACCCGTGCTATATTCCTGTGTCGGTAAACCCATATCTTTATCCTCTGGTTTCTCTATTGCGCTTTTCTGCTCCTCCATTTTCACTTTCCACTTATAGATTCTGTTGTTCTTATAATCATTACATGTTTTAAAAAACTTTTTCTGTTTTTTTGCAATCACATCTTTCTCTACTTTCATTATAGCATTCTTACTTTTCTCACATAAAAAAACATAATTTTCTTGATCCTTGAAAGGTTCCAGCTTACTCTGCAGGGAATCTATATTATCCTTAATCATTTTCAATCTATTTTTCCTCTTTAGGATAATAAAACGCATGGCTCTAAAGCCGCAATCATTCATTAGTTGTTCCCATTCTCCTAAATCACCTGGGTCATCTGAATTTAATGGTAATTGCCATCTCAAACCTTCAGGTATTTTCCCTTCACAAAGGTATTTCTCCAGAGATGCGATGTCCCAGGTGATTCTGAGTTCTCTGATCAGGTCTCGCTCCAAATCAGAGAAGAGAACCTCCAACACATTAGTCGTTTGCAAATCCTCCTTTACAGAGAATGCTGTTTCTATATCAAACCGCAGATTAGCTCTAAAATCAAATATATCCATCTTGCAGCGTACTTGAAGCAAAACCCACAACAAACAATTTATAAAAATAAATAAATAAGCCTCAAAAATACGTTGCTTGGTGGTGTCGCAGGTCCCGACGGTGAAGTGGGTACAGTTCACACAGGTAAAAGTGTTTCTTTGGATAGGACCGCGCTACCTCTGGAATCACAGAGAATCCACAATCGAAGCCAGCAAGATATTCACAAGCATGGGGAAGCAAACAGGCCAGTCAAAACCTCTCCTCCTCTCCTTTCCAGGCTTCTATGGAACACCAAAATTGCATCCAATAGTGAAGTACCGTCATGCAAGTCGGAGTAAAAACGGTTTTATTATACTCACAATGCACACGTATAAACAAGCAGTATACAATGGATCAAAATCACCCGACCCGGGTTTCGCTCGGTTGAGCTTCGTCAGGGGTATTCATCCCACCCACTTCAGGGCGGTCTTATAACGGGTCAGGTTGGTTTGCACCCGCCTACCCACACACATATGATCCAATCAATGGTAAATTAAATCATGCACATATACATCCTTTTAAAACAATATAAAATGCATAAAATACAAATACATAAAATACATAAAACAAGGACATCTCAAAATGAATCTATCATATGTCAGTATATAATCACTTGTGGCGATCTATGCCTACTTCTATACTGTCAGTTCCGTTCATGCTACTTCCTCTTTACTATACTCTAAACCTCCCAACCAATCACAGACCACATTATCCTTCACCCTCTTTTCTCCATTCATAAAAAATGGCAACACCCCCATACCACATGATATCTCTTAGCCAGTCACAGATCAAATACGCCTAGGCCCGCCCTACTTCATTCATAAAAACAGCAACTCCCCCATATCACATGGTGCTGTCCAGCCAATCCAGTTCTACAACCTCGGAAGGTCCTTGCTCGATACAACACCACACTCACAGGTCCTAGATCAATCACGAACACTTCGTCGCTTCAGGTAAGACAAGGTTTTAAGTCAAACTCCACATTCAGACCTTTTGGTTGTAGCGTTCCCAGTTTGTATATCCATTCCACCTCACGTTTATTAATCTGTTTTACTCCATCCCCTCCACGCCAGTGGGGCTTAACTTGTTCCAACCCCACAAAGAACAAACCACTCGGATTTTTTTGGTGCACCAATTTAAAGTGCATCGAAACACTATGGGTCTCCAACCCCTTCTTAATGTTCCTCACATGCTCCTGAATTCTTACTTTGAGCTTCCTAAGTGTACGTCCCACATATTGGAGTCCACATGGGCACTCCAACATGTAGACCACCCCTACATTCTCACAAGTAATTTGCCCCTTAATTTTTATATCCACATTTTTTCCATTAGAGTGCACAGATTGAGTATGCATTTTTTTGTCTTCCCTTTTCCGATTTTTACATGGCAAACAGAATCCACACCAGCTAAACTTATTCCCTTTTGTTATCTTCTCTTGATGGTTGGAACTATGTACTAACTTAGTACGCAAACATGGAGCCTTTTTGAAAATAACTACCGGTTTTTGTGGAATATCCTTCCCCAGCACAGGGTCATTTTTTAAGGTGGACCAATTTTTCCTAATGGCATCCTTTATCAAACCAGTGGTTTGTTCTTTGTGGGGTTGGAACAAGTTAAGCCCCACTGGCGTGGAGGGGATGGAGTAAAACAGATTAATAAACGTGAGGTGGAATGGATATACAAACTGGGAACGCTACAACCAAAAGGTCTGAATGTGGAGTTTGACTTAAAACCTTGTCTTACCTGAAGCGACGAAGTGTTCGTGATTGATCTAGGACCTGTGAGTGTGGTGTTGTATCGAGCAAGGACCTTCCGAGGTTGTAGAACTGGATTGGCTGGACAGCACCATGTGATATGGGGGAGTTGCTGTTTTTATGAATGAAGTAGGGCGGGCCTAGGCGTATTTGATCTGTGACTGGCTAAGAGATATCATGTGGTATGGGGGTGTTGCCATTTTTTATGAATGGAGAAAAGAGGGTGAAGGATAATGTGGTCTGTGATTGGTTGGGAGGTTTAGAGTATAGTAAAGAGGAAGTAGCATGAACGGAACTGACAGTATAGAAGTAGGCATAGATCGCCACAAGTGATTATATACTGACATATGATAGATTCATTTTGAGATGTCCTTGTTTTATGTATTTTATGTATTTGTATTTTATGCATTTTATATTGTTTTAAAAGGATGTATATGTGCATGATTTAATTTACCATTGATTGGATCATATGTGTGTGGGTAGGCGGGTGCAAACCAACCTGACCCGTTATAAGACCGCCCTGAAGTGGGTGGGATGAATACCCCTGACGAAGCTCAACCGAGCGAAACCCGGGTCGGGTGATTTTGATCCATTGTATACTGCTTGTTTATACGTGTGCATTGTGAGTATAATAAAACCGTTTTTACTCCGACTTGCATGACGGTACTTCACAATTGGATGCAATTTTGGTGTTCCATAGAAGCCTGGAAAGGAGAGGAGGAGAGGTTTTGACTGGCCTGTTTGCTTCCCCATGCTTGTGAATATCTTGCTGGCTTCGATTGTGGATTCTCTGTGATTCCAGAGGTAGCGCGGTCCTATCCAAAGAAACACTTTTACCTGTGTGAACTGTACCCACTTCACCGTCGGGACCTGCGACACCACCAAGCAACGTATTTTTGAGGCTTATTTATTTATTTTTATAAAAGGTTATAGGATAAGAATTATAATGATTAACATCAGGATGAATTACAGTGAATGGTTAGATATAGTTAGATATATATTGACCAATGACATATATAAATATACACTGTCTAACATGATTTATTTTAATATATGAACTTACAGCCTCAAATCCATGACTGGCTTTAGAAAACACAGCTGCTTGGTGTACATGGAGGGGCGTTTTCTTGGGGCCCCATAACCATTTCTGCCCATCTCCGTCAGTTCTCGATGGAACTGGTCGCGGCAGCTGTTCCAACGAGTTTTTGTTTTCTTTACTGTTAAAACATAAAACATTACAAAATAAATTTAATATTAAACCATCAGAAAAATACATTAAAAAAAATAACATCAAAAGAGGACATAGCTTTTCCACATAGCTCTGAAAGTGTGCGAAAAGGGGAAAATCCACAGCACATGGTACAGTAGGGAAACGCTCAATAACAGGCCACATCCGACAGGTCAATGGGCAGGTCACAATAAATAAACGACAAACGCATGGCCCAGTGTGAGTCAGCTCTGTATATACAGCTAATGCGTTTTGACATCGTTTAGCAGGGATTTTCTCTGCTCGTCGTTTAAACACTGTCAACTCACCTGCCCAAACTACACACCAGCAAAACAATGTCCTGTCCAACATGGCGAGGCATGGGTGGGTATCAGCAGCATTTCTAAACTGACATGATCAGCAAACACAACACTAAATACACAACAGGGCAATGTCGGACAGTACATGGTGGTACTGATGTGGAACACTGGATACTATTGTTAGAGAATTGCATGAAGTTTTAAAAGCTTTGGGGTACCCCTTTTATCATTAATATTTTATGGGAAGAGGACAGATGTCGCCAGATCTATTCTAACAGGGCGACATGAAAAACCGTAAAGGCCGCAGGCTGCGCAGACATTACTACTGTGTGCTGGAGCAAAGGTTGTGACATGCATTAAGACATTGGGGTGATGAGGAGAAATTGTAAAAGACAGAAAACTATGACAAAAACCTGCACACACCACACCAGATTTAACGCTGTCTACAAAAGGAACATGAATCTGAACTTATGGTACTAGTACGGCAATCATTAGGGACAACACAGGGACAAGCCACAAAATGACATCGATTGCACTAACCTAAATCCGCACAACCTCTCTGGTTGGCTCTGTCCCATTCAGAAGGTCTCAGGAGTCTTGCCACTTCTTCCCATGAACAGTCCTTTTTTATGTGGTCATTGTACAGACTGCTCCCTGTGTCCCACAGCACTGGCCGCTCCTGGACCAGGAGGATAAGTTTTTCTACATCCCAGCGGGGCATTATTTTATCAAAAGTGTCACACAATCTCTCTCCTTAGAAATCCTCTCTCTTGGCAAAATGCCTTTGAACTTCCTGTCCAATTTCAATTTTTTTTATTTTTATAAAGCTTCAAAACCTTGGACACAGGTGTCAACGGATCTGAAAAAAATGCGGATGACATGCGGATGGCTTCCGTTGTGCATTCGCTGTTTTTGCGGACCCATTGACTTCAATGGGTCCGCAATCCGTATTTTGCGGACAAGAATAGGACATGTTATTTTTTTTGGCGGCCAACGGAACAGAGCAACGGATGCGGACATCATACGGAGTGCTGTCCGCATCTTTTGCGGCCCCATTGAAGTGAATGGGTCCGCATCTAAGCCGCAAAAAATGCAGAACAAATGCGGAATAAAACAACGGTCGTGTGCATGAGGCCTAAGTTCCATTATAAGAAACTATTATATCATTTATTTTAGACCACTGTATATGCCCTATTGTTTATTGTACTATAGGTAATTGTATGTTTCTTATAACAAGTGACAAGCCACTTTAATCATATTCAGCTTTTATCCACTTAATTATTATACATTTTTTATTATGTACCTTCATGGCCCTTTTTCTTGCACTTTTCCCCCATGCAGCTACAACCTACAATTCCTCCTCCTAACAGCCGCCTGCAGATAGCGTCTGCTATCCTAGCAACAAGTCACATGACATATCTGTCACATGACCGGGGGAGCCGGTGTTCTAACAAAAAACCTTACCCCTTGAAAATCCTTTACCCCTCGTGACTTCCGGTGACGCGGCCGCACCAGACATGACGAAGATCAGCTGGAGGAGGGGGTGTGCGCCTCAGCACAGAATTGTTTGCGCCTGAAGCAGGACCTTTTACTTACCTAACCTTCCAAGGAGGGACCGGGCTTCTCTCCGCTAGGATTACGATAGTCTACAATAGGGTTGTGCCTATATTAGCACAACCCGTTAAGGTAAGCCTCTATACTTTAGTTTATTATTAATACTGGGACGTACTACCCTATTGTGCACTTCTTTCACCATTACAGCTTGGTGACGCCCATATACATCTAGCTGAAACTGCTGTGGCTGATGCTGTGGCAGCAGTTCTTTTTTGCTGATGACGTTGTTACGGATGGTCACTAAGGCAGGGGAAGGAAACTAGACACCTAGAAAATCTACAAGGGCAGGGCCTGAGGAACTCTCCCTTGCATCAAAAAAACTGGCAGGTCCAGGCTATGAACAAAAAACTCCCCCCCCCCCCCCCCCCCCCCATAGAGAAAAGCCTGCACTTGGCCAAAATTGGAGCAAAATTGTAAATCTGCAGAATGGTAAAAAAATTAATATCTAAGAAAATAGAAGTAAAAATAAAACTAAAGCAGAAAGACCTGGATAAAAAGCAGGTTGTGTCTGCCTCCTACGGACACTAGGTTAAAACCATTTAGCCATGGTGTCTATAGACAGGGTAAAGCTCCCCTGGGCAAAGCCTTCTTTATTTCTGTTATCAGCCTGCTGGTGGTAGGCCCTATACTCATGGTCGGGTATCCCTCAATGATATTAACGTGAAATATTTTTCTGGATATGCAGTACGCAGACCTGCAGGGTATAGCGATGTGAGGTCACGGTTAATGGGCAAGCGAGGGTTACTCACAGTTTGTAGGAAAACCCTGGGCAGGCGTACAGTAGTGATGGAGAGGCTGGCACAGGGGACCTCTAGGGCACACTCTGTATTTTGGGACCAGGCCTGATGGTGGATGAGGTGCCCTGGATGCTGCAGGTGGTTAATGTGCCTGGGGCAAGGTCCTTTTAAGGTTCGTGACGCCAGTGCCTGTAACGGTGGCACACCGATTTATAGTCATAGTAAATGAGGAACACGGTGTTATAGTGAACCAAACCTTCTTTTACTAGCAACAGTTCAACTTTGTACAGTTGGTGGTCAATTCAGTTCCATATAGCAGGTTCTCATCACAAGCAGGCTTTCACATCAATGGTACAGATGTGTCATCGCTACCGCTCCCTTATTTCGCATATCGTTACTAGCGAGTCGCGACTTCTAGTCTTTCACGAATAAACTGTTAAAGCAATACACAACACGGCCAGTAGATGGCAGTGTTAACCTAAACTACATAAACACACTACACTATGCACAGTCCTCCTCCGGTACCACATGTCTGAGTCATTAGCTCAGACAGCTATCGCGAACTTGTCCCAGTGTCTGAATGACTTGCCCCTGGGCCCCCGCTGCCCTGCCATGCCCCCGGACCTGTACAGTGAGGCCCAGCACCTGGCACTATAGGAGCTCCTGCCTCTCGGACCTGTCCCTGGGTCATAGTCATAAAAAAACTATGCATATTTAGTGTCATCGTAATCATACTGACACATAAAATAAAATTAAAGTTATGCACTGAACAAAAATCAAAAGTCATCATACAGTAAGGCTACATCAACACTAAAAAATAGTTCTGCCTCTAAGAAAGCCTGCAGTAGCTGCTATAGTAAAATATATGATCAATTGCCGGCTCTGTATATAAAATACTTATCTATTTATTTTTAAAAATAATATACCGTGTATAAAAACACAAACATCCCTGTACCCTTAGTAAAAAAAATAAAAAATACTAGGCTAATAACCTACCAGACATTCTATATCCTTCAGACGTAATTATATGCCCCTGTAAGTGATATTTCAAGCACAAGTTCTCTATATGTGGCATCATATAAGATTTACTGCAACATCACTATTATCTAACACTTCACCACAAAAAAATCTGCGTCCCAGTCACCCTATTGTCTGCCCTGTTGGTCTCTGTACACTATACTATTTTATTTTATTTAATTTTATTTATTCATGGTATCTTGCACCGGTGAAAACATCAAACCAATAATATAGCTGCATGGCAGCAAATTCAATCTAATATACAGTACAGATCTAGCATGGAGCAGTACTGTACAGTAGCTCAGACTCACGATGTTGCGCCTAGGACTAAGTTGAAATCACAATGCGATTCATAGAACTCGAATTAATCGCATTGCAATTTCAACAAATGCACCCTATCCAGAACTACAGGTTGTCTGTTATCACTATGATGTAGTGGTCTGTTGTGGTGGAACTACAAGTGCCAGCATACATCATTAATAAAAGTGCAGCCTATCTAGAGTTACAAGTTGCAGCCAGAGATTGCTTAGTATCCAGCACGTCCATTTTTTTCAGCATGCGTTATGGTTTCAGGGAATGCTGAGACTTGTGGTGTCACAACAGCTGCTCATCCACAGGTTTCAGAAGCTCGACCACTGTTGCTCCCCCAGACAATATTTCTAGCACAATCTGACATATACAAATTTTTGGTTGGAAAATTGAGTATTTATTTACCCATTTTAAATATATTATAAAATATATATATATATATATATATATATATGGAAAAAAAAATCAACCAGCAGCACCACCAAGCCAAAAAAACTAAGACCTCCTGTCATATTGTCTATTAACCCTTTTTTCCATCACTGTTCTAGCTCATCAGGGGCTGAAGCGTTGATGCCGAAGGGGGCAGTGATTTATATGGAGTGTACAGTATGTTTGCTTATGAGGTTAAAATAGATAGATAATAAAATGGCTGTTCATGTACAGTAATTTGGCAGGTAGCCGTTCTTATGATGGAAAATCCTGTGCTATAATATAATGCGCATCCTATGCTATAGTGCATATATATATATATATATATATATATATATATAAAAACTTTAGATTAGATTAAATAATTTTATTGTTTAAAATAAAAACATTACAACATTACAAACTCATAGATATGACAAAGAAGCAATCTTACAACCCTTTCTAAAAAAAATGAATATAGTATGTGATTATATCCCTTCGGTTCAAGGCTTATCTTATTTTAGTGCATTTATCTCACACATGGATAAATATTTTGCAATCTTTTTTCATTTATTTTTACTTTTTATTTTTATAATTATTCCTATTTTACTTTTATGTGTATTTTTATGTGTATTTTTATATTTTAATATATTTATGTACAAAAAATCTATAGCTGTATATGCAATACCTATTTTAAGTAAAAAGAAATCTTTCAAATATACTGGGACTGGGTGGCTCAGTAAGGTGTTGAAACCTCAATATTCATAGAGCTTTTGATGTCCGTTCCTGCATGCAATCGAATACAGTGCACATTTGCACATTGGTCTATTACGCTTGAACTACAAGTGCCAGCATATATTATTAATAGAAGTGCAGCCTATCCAGAGCTCTGCTTGGCTTGTGGGAACTGCAGGTTTCTCTCAGGAGGCAAACTCTTCTCTTGGGGTGAATCTTCTGAGCTAACATAGGCTCAGGAAACTTCAGGCAGGCTATGCTCCTTCACTAGCCTCCTGGTGGCAACTAGAAGCCTGGGCTGTCTAGCTGCATGTCAGGAGGAGGCCCTCAGCTTGTCTCTGGCTGGTGCCCTCTCACTTCTGTCTCTCCACAGGCTCCTGACTACAGACCAACTCCTCCCTGTCTGGGCCTGAATATATATATATATATATATATATATACTAGGGGCTCCCTATCTCCCGCTAGTGTCTAGGATGCTAAACAACACCCTAATAGGCCTGCTACACACATTACAGGGAAGAATACACATAAAAGAATATGGAAATACATTAAAATGGACTGTTAAATACACTGCCACTGTCCCTCAGGAGTAGGAGTACCATGTGGCCCAATTGACCCTTGTGTAGTGCCCACATTTACCTAGTGGGACACTACATACCCTGTTGCTGTGACGTTGCCCGTCCTCGGCGCAACATAAAGGGGCCCTGCCCAGCTGGAGACTGCACCTGAAAGACAGAAATCATGCAAAGCAGGAACACACATCTACATTTGCAAATACACATATATATATATCAGGCAGTTCCGCTGGCTAAGGAACAAGTCCGGTGAAAATGGGCGTCGTTCTCTTCTCTCAGGATAGTATAAGGGAACAGGGGGCGCAGACCTGGTACAGCGTATCAGGGATACCAGGATAGTCCATAATAGAATTGAAGTACAATTGTTCATAATAAAACAGCATCTCAGAGGCCCACATAAATTAGAGTCATCTCCGGGCACATTTTCTTGAAGTATGAGTTGCATATAAAAGTCACAGCACATAAAAGTCCACATCATTTAAAATGGCATATAAAATAAGTGCTGCAATGTCCCTTAATCAACCTGAAAAGGGGGTTAAAAGGGTTAAAGTGCAAATCAAAAATAGGCACAACTTGGCTTTTTAGTCCTGGAAGCAGGCAGGAGGTCCTGTAAACAGTATGGCAGCAGAGCAAGTATTATTCTCAGTGGCCTTGCAACCGCCACTGGGCCGTGGGGAACTGGCAGCAGCTCAATAGTGCCAAAACAAAGGACTCCTGTCCTGAAAGGGTCAAATCCTCAGCAATTAGGGTCCCTCAGCAAAACAGATCATCATAATGGCCTGGCAGGCCTACTCACAGGTGTGTATCAGTTCCACTTTGAGCATCAGTGGCGCATCCCGGTTCTACTTGTAAATTGGGCCTGATTCCAGGATCCACATATGGCTGGGCCCTCAAAATCGTATTTGGCGGCATCTGCAGCATGAAGGGACCCCTTACAGGTATGGGCCCCATAGGCCTAGGGGTATATGCTGCAGGAGGCCTTAATGCAATAAAAGGATCGCCGTCCTTGCGTGCGACCACAGCAGGAGGCCCTGTGGGCTCAGGGGTTACTGACTGAACGCGGCGACTCTTGGCATAGGTGAGTTTACAGTAGAGGGCTGGCTGGTAGGGATAGACACCTTTACCTCTGGCTCCGAGACGTCTAAGTCCTAATTTGCACCCTTTCTTTCCAGCGGCGGAGACGGTATCCTTGAGGTGGCAAACCGACGCAGGTCTTGCAATTGAAGTTCAAGTCGGATGATCTGGTCGTCCAAACCTTCAGGCTCTGCGTCGCTGCTGGGAACCTCTGTTGTCACCGCAGGTGCAGATAAGGGATCCGGCTTGGCTTGCGCGGCCGCTGCAGGTTCTGGTGCCACATCCGCACTACTTCCTTTTCTGATATTGTCCAATGCTGCATGGAACCGCTCCAAATTTTCGAGTTCCTTGATAGTCTTTTC
Organism: Bufo bufo; assembly: GCF_905171765.1. Taxonomy (NCBI): domain Eukaryota; kingdom Metazoa; phylum Chordata; class Amphibia; order Anura; family Bufonidae; genus Bufo; species Bufo bufo. The sequence goes on along the minus strand of NC_053392.1, from coordinate 423,914,428 downwards.
CAGGCGGGGCAGCTCAGGCGACGGGTAGGGGCTTACCCACTTCTCCGCCATGGTCGGTTGCCAGAACACATTAGGACCGATGAAAGAGCCCCTCTCCTGGAAGGTGGTATGGGTCGGCTCTGGGGAACGCTCCGGTTCGCGCTCAAAGCTGGCAAATTCCTCGTCCTCTTCCCAATCCTCCAATTTTAGCTTGGGACGGGTCACGGCTGTTGCGTAGGGGCCTCGCAGGCCCTCGGCAGGGGTGAATTCTACCTCCTCTCCCTCACGGAGGTTATGTAAATGTTCAGGGAGGTAGCTTCGTTTGACCGATCTGCGGTTCACGTATAGATCCCTGCCGGTCGTATAGTCCTTAATGAAACCGAAGCCTCGGTTCTTGTCGAAGGCCACCACCACCCCCATTCTCCTTTCCAGGCGGGGTTGAGTATCGGTGTGGTTCTCATAGACATTCTTTGCCAATTCCTCAAAATAAATCTGGGTGTGAGTGGTCTTTTTAATAGCGGCCTCTCGCACTTCTGCCATCAGTGCCGACCATTGCATAGAGGGCCTGAAGAAGTCTTTACACAAGCCAAAGTAGAGCTCAGGCTGTGCCCCTGGCGACAGGCAGGTGGGTCTCTCCGGTCCCGGAGAGAAGGCCGGTGGAGCGTTCTCTTGCTCCATATTAGTAGGATTCATTTTTAATCCAACAGGTGCTGACATCCCTTCAGAGCAGTGTCACGGATGGTGTACAGGAAACAAGACAATGCAATACAATAATGACTCACTGGATCCACAACTAAGGAACAAAAGGGAGACCCCTACATGAGACCTGCCACTCTCCCTAATTGCTCAGCCTATGCGAACACCCCAAAGGTGGATGGGCGCATATCCACGTACCTCGGCTATCTAATACCTAGGCTATCAGAAGACCCTACAATAGTGAGGGGACAATACCACCGGCTCCCTACACTAGACACGGAGGGAGTCAGGGTCACCTGAAAATCCAGCAGACAGAAAATAACAAATAAAGGAACAGCAGTTATCTTGCAGAGGACTGGGAAATAGAAACAGCAAGCACACACACTCCAGGAAGTTGTATAAGCCGCAACCTAATGCATCATGGGGAGGAACTTAAAGGGAAGCAATCAGTCCAACTGCATGACAGCTGAGATAGACTAACGAGATAAGGAACTTAACCAAAACAAAGAAACTCAAGGAGGAGGATCTGGAAAGCTCCCGTCAGAGCTTCTCAACTGTCTGGTTGTGCAGTACCTCTCCCTCTACGAGTGGACTCCGGACACTCAGGGCCCACCTTCTCAGGATGGGACCTATGGAAAGCCCTGATGAGACGAGTGGCCTTAATGTCTGTCACTGGGACCCACATCCTCTCCTCAGGACCATAACCCTCCCAATGAACGAGGTACTGGAGGGAACCGCGGACAAGACGAGAATCCACAATCCTAGAGACCTGAAATTCAAGATTTCCATCAACCATAATCGGAGGAGGAGGCAAAGGCGAGGGTACAATAGGTTGAACATAAGGTTTCAATAAGGACTTATGAAAAACATTATGGATCTTCCAAGTCTGAGGAAGATCAAGACGGTAGGCAACAGGATTGATGACAGACAGGATCTTGTAAGGCCCAATAAACCTAGGACCCAACTTCCAGGAGGGAACCTTCAATTTGATATTCTTGGTAGACAACCACACCAGATCACCAACATTCAGGTCCGGACCAGGCACACGTCTCTTATCTGCCACACGCTTATATCTCTCACTCATGCTCTTTAGATTATCCTGAATCTTTTGCCAAATAGATGACAAAGACAAGGAGAATCTGTCCTCATAAGGTAAACCAGAAGACCCCTCTCCTGAGAAAGTCCCAAACTGCGGATGAAACCCATATGCACCAAAAAATGGTGACTTATCAGAGGACTCCTGACGACGGTTATTTAAAGCAAACTCAGCAAGGGACAAAAAAGAACACCAATCCTCCTGATTCTCCGCCACAAAACAGCGCAGATATGTCTCCAGATTCTGATTGACGCACTCTGTCTGGCCATTCGACTGCGGGTGGAAAGCAGAAGAGAATGACAACCGAACCCCCAAGCGAGAACAGAAAGCCTTCCAGAATCTGGAAACAAACTGCGTGCCCCTATCAGAGACTATGTCTGAAGGAATACCATGCAATTTAACAATGTGGTCAATAAATGCCTGCGCCAGCGTCTTAGCATTGGGCAAACCAGGAAAAGGGATGAAATGCACCATTTTGCTAAAATGGTCCACCACCACCAGAATCACAGTCTTCCCCGAGGAACGAGGCAAGTCCGTTATGAAGTCCATGGACAGATGTGTCCAAGGACGGGAAGGAATGGGTAAGGGAAGGAGAGGACCTGATGGCCGTGAATGAGGGACTTTGGCACGAGCGCAAGTCTCGCAAGCTGCCACAAAACCCTCAACCGACTTACGAAGTGCAGGCCACCAGAATCTCCAAGCGATGAGATCCAGTGTGGCTCTTGCCCCCGGGTGCCCAGCAAGGACCGTATCGTGGTGTTCCTTAAAAATCTTGTGTCTCAAAGCGAGAGGCACAAACAACCTCCCAGGAGGACAAAGATCAGGAGCCTCTGACTGGGCTGCCTGCACCTCTGCCTCCAATTCAGGAAAAAGAGCAGAGACCACCACACCTTCAGCCAAAATGGGACCCGGGTCTTCAAAATTCCCACCTCCCGGAAAACAACGTGACAGGGCATCTGCCTTCACATTCTTAACCCCAGGGCGGAACGTGACAACAAAATTAAACCTTTGAAAAGAACAAAGACCATCTGGCCTGTCTCGGGTTCAGACGCTTGGCTGATTCCAAGTAGGCCAGATTTTTATGGTCAGTAAACACGGTAATAGGGTGTCTGGCTCCCTCTAGCCAATGGCGCCATTCCTCAAAAGCCAACTTGATGGCCAACAATTCCCTATCTCCCACATCATAATTTCTCTCTGCGGAGGAGAGTTTCTTCGAGAAAAAGGCACATGGTTGCCATTTGGCAGGAGAGGAACCCTGAGACAAGACCGCACCCACCCCTACCTCAGAAGCATCAACCTCAACTATGAAGGGTAACGAAATATCAGGTTGTACCAGGATGGGAGCGGAAGCAAAACTCTGCTTGATATTAGAAAAGGCCTTACGCGCCTCTACCGACCAGGAAGAAAAATCTACCCCCTTTCTGGTCATATCAGTGAGTGGTTTAACAACAGAGGAATAATTCAAAATAAATTTCCTGTAATAATTGGCAAAGCCCAAAAAACACATCAGCGCCTTCTGATTCTGAGGAAGCTCCCACTCAAGCACAGCGCGGACCTTCTCGGGGTCCATGCGAAAACCAGAAGCGGAGAGAAGAAACCCCAGAAATTGAATTTCTGGAACCGCAAACACAGATTTTTCCAGTTTCGCGTATAATTTATTCTCCCGCAGGATGAGCAAGACCTGACGTAAATGTTCCTTATGAGTCTTGAAATCAGGAGAAAAAATCAAAATGTCATCCAAATACACTAATACAAATTTTCCCATTAAATGATAAAAAATGCTGTTCACGAAATGCTGAAAAACGGCTGGGGCATTCATCAAACCAAAAGGCATAACCAAATTCTCAAAATGGCCCTCAGGGGTATTGAAAGCCGTCTTCCATTCGTCTCCTTCTCTGACCCTGACCAGGTTGTATGCCCCTCTTAGGTCTAATTTGGAAAAGACTTTAGCCCCAACAACCTGGTTAAACAGGTCCGGGATCAGAGGAAGCGGATAAGGGTCACGAATAGTGATACTGTTCAGCTCCCTGAAATCCAGGTCTTAAAGAACCATCTTTTTTTCTTAACAAAGAAAAAAACAGCGGCAACAGGTGACTTCGAGGGTCGTATGTGTTCTTTTTCTCAGACTCTCAGAGATATAAGCACGCATAGCGACCCTCTCAGGTTGGGAAAGATTGTATAAATGAGATTTAGGCAGCTTGGCGCCTGGGATGAGATTAATAGGGCAATCGTACTCCCTGTGCAGGGGCAAATCCTGAACTCCACTCTCAGAGAAGACATCCGAAAATTCAGAGAGGAAAGGTGGTACAGTCTTAGTAGAAACCTCAGAAACAGATGTCATGAGGCAATTCTCTCTGCAAAAGTCACTCCAACCATTTATTTGCCTCGCTTGCCAATCAATGGTGGGGTTATGTTTAGTGAGCCAGGGTAGCCCCAACACTAGAGGAGTAGGCAAACCGCTAAGGACGAAACATGACACATCCTCAACATGAGCATCACTCACAATTAAACCGATATTGTGAACTATGCCCTTTAATGATTTCTGAGAAAGTGGAGCGGAATCAATAGCAAAAACAGGAATATCCTTTCCCAAAGTGCATACCTGGAAACCATGAGTTATTGCAAATTGATTATCAATGAGATTGACAGCTGCTCCACTATCCACAAAAATCTCACAAAAAATGCTCTTGCTCTCTAGCGCCACCCTAGCAGGCAGGACAAAACGGGAACTACAAGCAAACGGAAAACCTTCAATTTCCGCCTCAACCCTGCCAATAGTAACAGACGGAACATTTTTAAAAGATTGTTTCCTTATTGTTTCTTTATTACTCCCAGAAGACTGCCTGAATCTCCTAGGGGGACAAACATTTGCCAAATGATTTATACCTCCACAACAAAAACAAACCCTCCCATGCGGGCTGAATCTTCTATTGTCAGAGGCAATCAACCCCAGCTGCATGGGCTCCTGCTCAGAAGGGGCTGACAGCGACTGAGACCCATGCGCACAGAAAGAGACCGCTGCACTGTCCCGGGACTGAGTATGACAGGAAGGAGAGATCTCTCCTCTCTCTCTAAGACACCTGTCAATACGAACGGCCTGAGACATAGCAGAATCCAAGGAGGTAGGTCTCTCATGAAAGGCAAATGCATCTTTCAATCCCTCTGAAAGACCATGGCAAAATTGACTTCGGAGTGCAGCATTATTCCAACCAGTATCAGCTGCCCATCTCCGAAATTCTGAGCAGTATATCTCTGCGGATTGTTTACCCTGGCATAACAGACGTAGTCTAGACTCAGCCAGAGCAATCCGATCCGGATCATCATATATCTGACCCAGGGCTAAAAAGAATTCATCCACTGAACGGAGGGGCCGTGCCCCCTCCGGCAGCGAAAAGGCCCAGGATTGAGCGTTACCCCTGAGCAGCGATATAATGATCCCCACCCTCCGATCTTCATCACCAGAGGAATGGGGAAGAAGGCGAAAATGGAGTTTGCAAGCCTCTCTAAAACGCACAAAATACTCACTACCCCCGGAGAACGTATCCGGGAGCGAGATCTTAGGCTCAGAACAAACTCCATGAACGCAAGCTGAACCGGTCACTTGAAACTGAGAAAAAGTCTTACGGAGATCAGCTACCTCCAATGAAAGATCCTGGAAGCGCTCAGCCAAAAGTGAAACCGGATCCATGCTTGAGACGGTTTAGGCGGCTTATAATGTCACGGATGGTGTACAGGAAACAAGACAATGCAATACAATAATGACTCACTGGATCCACAACTAAGGAACAAAAGGGAGACCCCTACATGAGACCTGCCACTCTCCCTAATTGCTCAGCCTATGCGAACACCCCAAAGGTGGATGGGCGCATATCCACGTACCTCGGCTATCTAATACCTGAAGACCCTACAATAGTGAGGGGACACGACCACCGGCTCCCTACACTAGACACGGAGGGAGTCAGGGTCACCTGAAAATCCAGCAGACAGAAAATCACAAATAAAGGAACAGCACTTATCTTGCAGAGGACTGGGAAATAGAAACAGCAAGCACACACACTCCAGGAAGTTGTATAAGCCGCAACCTAATGCATCATGGGGAGGAACTTAAAGGGAAGCAATCAGTCCAACTGCATGACAGCTGAGATAGACTAACGAGATAAGGAACTTAACCAAAACAAAGAAACTCAAGGAGGAGGATCTGGAAAGCTCCTGTCAGAGCTTCTCAACTGTCTGGTTGTGACAAGCAGTCTTTACTGGTCAACATGCTCGATCCTTCTCTGGAGAGCGACAGGGCAGCACCAATAATTGTAGACAAGACCTCCCATTGCTCTGGGAGGCCTCCCCCCAGGTACTCCAGCATAGGGGAGGCGGAGTCCATTATAGCAGACATGCTCATTTGTAGACAGGGCGGTGGCGTGGACATACAGTCTTTCCCACACTTTTAGCAGAAGGCGCCAATTTTTCCCGCCAGCAAAGTACAAAGATGACGCAGCACATAAATCCAGTCAGGTTAAGCGGCCATCTTTGAGCAAAAACGCTGTCTATTCACTGACAGCAAGCGGTGACTTAAATAAGCGGCAAACAGTCCATGAAACACAATTTTCACACCGCAATTATTACAGTTCCTTGGCCCAGCAATTTTTCAATAAACAAGTAGGGCTTAGTCACTTTTTGGGCATATAACGGCACACAGTTTTTATTCTGCAATGGTGCAGGAATGATCATATCCTGTTCGTGACGCCAATTTATGCAGTACGCAGACCTGCAGGGTATAGCGATGTGAGGTCACGGTTAATGGGCAAGCGAGGGTTACTCACAGTTTGTAGGAAAACCCTGGGCAGGCGTACATCAGTGATGGAGAGGCTGGCACAGGGGACCTCTAGGGCATACTCTGTATTTTGGGACCAGGCCTGATGGTGGATGAGGTGCCCTGGATGTTGCAGGTGGTTAATGTGCCTGGGGCAAGGTCCCTTTAAGGTTTGCGACGCCAGTGCCTGTAACGGTGGCACACCGATTTATAGTCGTAGTAAATGAGGAACACGGTGTTATAGTGAACCAAACCTTCTTTCACTAGCAACAGTTCAACTTTGTACAGTTGGTGGTCAATACAGTTCCATATAGCAGGTTCTCATCACAAGCAGGCTTTCACATCAATGGCAGGTATACTGTTCCTTGCAAGATACTCAGAGGGTAACAACAACACACACAGATCAGGCTGTACCTTCTCCTCAGAAATACTGTACACTGTTCCTCAGAACTCCTGTCTGGTCTTATCCCAAGGCCCGGATTCCCTAATACTGGCTTTTATCCTTGGTAACAATCTTCCTCAGGTATTTATCCTTGCTTCACATTAATAATCCTTCTGCCCTTCAGCTTACTTGACTAGCTGGAACACTGGCTCTGCTTGGCTTGTGGGAACTGCAGGTTTCTCCCAGGAGGCAAACTCTTCTCTTGGGGTGAATCTTCTGAGCTAACATAGGCTCAGGAAACTTCAGGCAGGCTATGCTCCTTCACTAGCCTCCTGGTGGCAACTAGAAGCCTGGGCTGTCTAGCTGCATGTCAGGAGGAGGCCCTCAGCTTGTCTCTGGCTGGTGCCCTCTCACTTCCGTCTCTCCACAGACTCCTGACTACAGACCAACTCCTCCCTGTCTGGGCCTGAATATATATACTAGGGGCTCCCTATCTCCCGCTAGTGTCTAGGATGCTAAACGACACCCTAATAGGCCTGCTACACACATTACAGGGAAGAATACACATAAAAGCATATGGAAATACATTAAAATGGACTGTTAAATACACTGCCACTGTCCCTCAGGAGTAGGAGTACCACGTGGCCCAATTGACCCTTGTGTAGTACCCACATTTACCTAGTGGGACACTACATATACAGTAGTATGAAATAGAATAGTCTACTACATTGTCCCATAGTGTGTTATTTTGTTTTGCAGTATACTGATGGATTCTGGCAAGATGGAAGCCAAAGGATACTCTTTTGCCTGAGTCTGGCTAATGTTACCCTATAAACACATTTAGGCTCTGTTAACACTATAAATGTGGTGTTTATTGTGATTCTGAAGGAAGAAAATTGGACTGTATAAAAAAAATGGGAAGAAACAAAATGTGTGAGGTTCTTTCTTTAGAAATAGTACAGTATAATAATATTGATAAGTATGGTGCACTTCAGACCCTTTCAATTTTTTCAAATTTTATGTTGCAGCCTTGTGCTAAAATAAAAAAATCAAGTTTTCCCCCATCATTCCGCACTCAATAACCCATAATGACAAAGTAAAGACAGAATGTTCAAAATCTTAGCTAATTTATTGAAAAGGAAAAACGGACATATACATACAGACTAAAAAGAAATCTCACGCAAGCTTCTACAGTGATATAAGCTCTCCGTGCACAGGACTCCACTCCAGTCACGTGTTGAAGGAGAAAATGAAAATATATATAGTATAATGCCGCCTGATTATACCAGACAATACATTCCCAAATTTTATGTGTGTGTACACATTCCTAAGGTGGGGGCACTCACTTGGGTGAAGGGCTATAGATTAGATGAAGCAAGCATTGGTAATGAATAACAGATGTTCGCCAAGAAGAACATGAAGAAAGCACGCATTATCCATATATGGAGATGTCCAATGGGGTTGTAGAGAGATTTTAACCTATCCAATTAGGATAGGACAAGTATGTAAACTTTAGGATGATTATGTGTATAAGACGAGTGTGGGCCTCTGCCTCTTTGAGCATTTTCCTTTGTGCGATTGAAGCTGTTAATGCTCCCGGCTAGCCGCAATAAACCTTATTCTTCCTGAAGACTGCGATTCCTGAGTGGTTTTCCACAACAGTGTGACATCCAGTAAACAGTTCATCCAGGGTTAAAGGTATTTCCAGCTTTATTGTCAAAACATATTAAAAACATTCCAGGAAATACTGCTTTGCCATCATCCGTTAATGCGTTTCAACTGTTACACAGTCTTACTCATAACTGAGTATACAGACCCTTTACTCAGAGCTTAGATGAAGCACCCTTACTAGTGGTTACAGCCTCCAGTCTTCTTGGGTCTGATGCCACAAGGTTTGCACATCTAGATTTGGGGATTTTCTGTCCTTCTCTGCAGACCCTCTCAAACTCCGGTTGGATGGAGACAGTCATTTTGAAGTCTCTCCAGAGATGTTCGATTATGTTCCCGTCAGGACTCTGAACCAATGCATTTCAATTGTGCACATAGGCATAATGTACACTATAGTTATTTTAACCTATCCGTGTATCCATTCCGATATTTTTAGAACATGTCCTATTCATGGTGATTTTCATTCATCCGAGCCACCCATTAAAGTCTGTAGATCATTTAAAAAAACTTTTCACTATTCCGTTGCCAAGAGTCAACTTGAAAAAAAAAAAAAAACTTCAAGTAAGGTGTGACTTGGCGTACATGAGGAGAATAGAGGCCTACATCTCCAGGACTACTAGCACCCCTAACATCTCCTGTGATATAATTTGCACCCCACAAAATGTCACAACTTATGAATGTTGAGAAGCTCATATTTTTAATGCAAGAGCGCCCACCAGAGTTATGGGACAAAACATTCACATTATACCGTGATCTCTACAAGAAAGATGCGGCCTGGGATGAGGAGTGTAGAATTGTTCCCCACTGAATGGACCAGAGGAAAAAGTGCAGAATGCAAGGGAATTCGTAAGTGCATTTTTCTATATTGCCCATTAACCCTTTTCCCCCTGCTATGCAGATTTTCATATTTTCATGCATTTATTTTTCTTCTAGTAGAGGATGTGAAATGTGGGTGGAACAGCTGCCACGGCCAGTTCAGAAAGGAGCTGCTCCAACAGGCAAAAAGTGGAAATGCCCCTCCTACTAGGAAACCATATCTGTACAGTGAGCACTTGCGGTGTTTGACTAACATTATGAACTCTGGCCACAAATGTTTCTTCTTTTTAGATTAATACACAACCAGCATTTGGGGTATTACAGTAGAGGCGGTGTTTGAGTACCGTATTAGGCTAAAGACAGTGTGTAAGTACTATATTATGATAGGTGGCAGTGTGTGGGTACTGTAATATGCTAAGGGACAGTGTGTGGGTAAATTATGCTATTTTTAATTTATCATCTTTTTTATATAGTACAACAGAAAACTTTTCCAGCCAACCAGATCAGCAAGAGGAACCTGAAGTCACCACACAATCTGCTGTAAGCACACACTTTTACTGTGCTGCGAGTTTTTGGATGTAGCGCTTATGCTTGCATAAAAAAACACTGCATATGTTCAGACTGAGGAATTTGAATATGATTTTGAGGCCGTCAAATCGATAAAAAATAAAATAAATTTACTTTTAAATAAATACACAAAGGCAATTAAGATATTTCTTTTATTATCATAGTAAAAAAAATAATGAGGTTTAGTTTATATTTTTGCCAAAATACAAATCACCCAAAGCACAATTATTTTTAAATAAAAAAAGGTTAAAGGGCTTCTGTCACCCCCAAAACCCTTTTTTTTTTTTGAGCTTGTTAAAATCGTTATTTAACGACTATTCCCTATATAGGGATCTTACCTTTGTCTGTGGCTTCTTTTCATTAAAAAAACAATCTTTTAAAATATGCTAATCACTTCACTACCAGCAAGTAGGGCCTCTACTTGATGGTAGCCGCCGCAAAAAAACGCCCCCTCCTCTTGTTGATTGACAGGGCCAGCAGCGCTCTCCTCCTCCGGCTGGCCCTGTCAGCATTTCAAAAATCCTGTGCCTGTCTTCATTCGGCGCAGGCGCTCTGAGATAAGTAGGCTCGCCTCCTCAGCACTCCCTCAGTGCGCCTGCGCCGATGACGTCTTCTCCTTCAGTGAGATTCCTCTAGCACCGTTCTATGGAAACAGTAGGTTTAAAGAGCACACCAAATGCTTGAAATAACTTCTTTATTAACTTCAACTTTTCTTCATATAACACTGCCGCTTCCGCAGCAGATAGTCCATGTACAAAACACGTGTTGCATAAGGATTCATAAAATGGCGGTATGCATAAGATGGTGGTTTAACTGTTCAATCTTGTCATTTAACATAAAATGGTGGATATATTTCTCTCTTCAGTATCTGTACTCTCACTTTAAGTTATTTAACCCCGTCAGGACCCTGGCATTTTTCACCTTAAGGGCCAGGCTATTGTTTGCAAATATGACATGTGTCACTTTATGTGGTGATAACTTCAAATGCTTTTACTTATCCAGGCCAAACAGATTGTTTTCTCGTCACATATTGTACTTCATGACAGTGGTAAAATTGAGTTAAAAAAATTTATTCCAACATTCAATTTCTCTACTTTTATAATAGAAAGTAATACCTCCAAAAATAGTTGTTACTTTACATTTCCCATATGTCTACTACATGTTTCGATCGTTTTGTGAATGCCATTTTATTTTTTGGGGATGTTAGAAGGCTTAGAATTTTTTTTCCAAAACCCACTTTTTAATGACCAGTTCAGATCTGAAGTCATTTTGGAAACTACACCCCTCAAGGTATTCAAAAGGAATTTTACAAACTTTTTACAAACAAGGTATTCAAAAGTAATTTTACAAACTTTGATGCACCCCTAGAGTAGAAACTCCAAAAAAGTGACCTTTTATTGGAAACCACGGGATAAGGTGGCAGTTTTGTTGGTACTGTTTAAGGGTACATATGATTTTTGGTTGCTCTATATTGCACTTTTTGTGAGGCAAGGTAACAAATAATAGCTGTTTTGGCACCGTTTGTTTTTTTTTGTTTTTTTTTACAATGTTTATCTGACAGGTTAGATCATGTGGGATTTTTATATAGCAGGTTGTTACGGACGCGACAATACGAAATATGACTACTTTGGTTGTTTGTTTCAGTTTTACATAACAAAGCATTTTTTTAAAACAAAAATAATTTTTAGTGTCTCCACATTTTGAAAGCTGTAGTTTTATTAATTTTTTGGGCGACTGTCTTGTGTAGGGGCTCATTTTTTTCGGGATGAGATGACGGTTTGACTGGCACTATTATAGGGTGCATATGACTTTTTGATCGCTTGCTATTACACTTTTTGTAATGTAAGGTGACAAAAAATGGCTTTTTTGACACCGTTTTTATTTTTTACGATATTCACCTGAGGGGTTAGGTCATGTGATATAGAGCAGGTTATTACGGACGCTGAGATACCTAATATATCTACTTTTTTTATATTTATGTAAGTTTTACACAATAATATCACTTTTGAAACAAAAAAATAAATCATGTTTTAGTGTCTCCATATTCTGAGAGCCATAGTTTTTAAATTTTTTGGGCGATTGTCTTGGGTAGGGTATCATTTTTGAGGGATGAGATGTCGGTTTGATTGGCACTATTTTGGGGTGCGTATGACTTTTTTATCGCTTGCTATTACACCTTTTGTCATGTACGGTGACAAAAAAGGGCTTTTTGACACTTTTTTAATGTATTTTTACTGTGTTCACCTGAGGGGTTAGATCATGGGGTATTGTTATAGAGAAGGTTGTTACGGACGCGGCAATACCTAATACGTATACTTTTTCTATTTACTTAACTTTTACACAATAACAGCATTTTTTTAACCAAAAAAACAATGTTTTAGTGTCTCCATATTCTGAGCCATAGTTTTTTTATTTTTTGTGCGATTGTCTCAGGTAGGGGCTCATTTTTTGAGGGATGAGGTGAAGGTTAGATTCGTGTTATTTTGGGGGGTATACGCCTTTTTGATCGCTTAGTGTTGCACTTTTAGTGATGTAAGGTGACCAATTTTTTTTATTTAGCTCAGTTTTTATTTTATTTTTTTGACGGTCTTCATCTGAGGGGTTAGGTCATTTGATAGTTTTATAGAGATGGTCGATATGGACGCGGCAATACCTAATATGTGTTATTTTCTTTTTTCCCCTATTTTTTACAAATTTCTGTCCCTTTATTTTGGCAAAAGGATATTTTTATTTAATTTTTACTTGAAACTTTTATTTCATTTTTTTGAAAACGTTATTTTTTTAACTTTTTTTAAACTTTTTTTTTTGTCCCACTATGAGATTACAACTTTTGGGGGTCTGATCCCTTTTACAATGCATAACAATACTTCTGTATTGTCATGCATTGGCTGTAAGTGTACAGTGTTACCTTCCATGCCATCGGATCCCCGTCACAGCAGCACGGGGTCCCGATGCCAGCTCCGATACCCGGAAGGACATTGCATGTGCCGTGGTCAGCACTGACCGCGGAACATCAATAGTTAATGCGCCGGCATTGGTGATTTCACCGATGCCGGCGCATGCAGCAGGGGTCCAGCAATCAGTGACTGCCGAACCCCTGCCGCGGATCAGGCGGGCGTATCTCCTGCACCCGCCCGATTACCACGCCGTACATGTACGGCGCTGGTCCTTAAGTCCAGTGTTAAGCACTCTATGATCTTTCTGAGAGTTATATCTGAGGTCTAACTAATAGTTCTACTTGCTGAATTTGGTTGCCATTTGCAGATTGGTTGAGTATGATCTGGTATGGTTATATGCAATTTGGATTGCAATATGGAAGTTGAATTTACAATGGAACTTTGTAGTTTGCAATTGGTGGAACTGTAAGTAAACACACATATAACTGGTTCAGTGTACAGTTCTAAACACTATATTAACATTGGGAACATTATATAACTGTTTTAAATACCTATTTTGCTATATGGCCTCTCTGCTTCCATAAAACTCTTAGTGGAGTGAATGTCTGTTCAGCTTCTCTCTCTGGTGAATAATAATTTCTAGCATCTCCTGCTAGGGAAATTCCCACACAGGCTGTGTGTGAGGCTGGCTGTAATTGGCCAAGACTCCTGCTGTGTGTGAGGCTGGCTGTGATTGGTCTAGACTCCTGCCCAGCAACAACAGTTTAACTCTATGCTTTCTGTTTTTGCTGTGTCATTGAGCTTACCTCACATCAATATAATGAATCTTAAAGGCATATTATCTTTTCTGCTTCTGTGAACACAATATATACTATAACTCTGCTTTGGTCTTTAACTCATAAACATAGGAACTACAGTTGCAAGAAAAAGTATGTGAACCCTTTGGAATTATATGGATTTTTGCACAAATTGGTCATAAAATGTGATCTGATCTTCAGCTAAGTCACAACAATAGACAATAACAGTCTGCTTAAACTAATAACACACAAATAATTCTATGTTACCATGTTTTTATTGAACACACCATGTAAACATTCACAGTGCAGGGGGAAAAAGTATGTGAACCCATCTCCAAGAGCTAATTGGAGTGAGGTGTCAGCCAACTGGAGTCCAATCAATGAGATAAGATTGGAGGTGTTGGTTACAGCTGCCCTGCCCTATAAAAAAAACACACACCAGTTCTGGGTTTGCTTTTCACAAGAAGCATTGCCTGATGTGAATGATTCCTCGCACAAAAGAGCTCTCAGAAGACCTACAATTAAGAATTGTTGACTTGCATAAAGCTGGAAAGGGTTATAAAAGTATCTCCAAAAGCCTTGCTGTTCATCAGTCCACGGTAAGACAAATTGTCTATAAATGGAGAAAGTTCAGCACTGCTGCTACTCTCCCTAGGCGTGGCCGTCCTGTAAAGATGACTGCAAGAGCACAGTGCAGACTGCTCAATGAGGTGAAGAAGAATCCTAGAGTGTCAGCTAAAGACTTACAAAAGTCTCTGGCATATGCTAACATCCCTGTTAGCGAATCTACGATACGTAAAACCCTAAACAGGAATGGATATCATGGGCGGATACCACAGAGGAAGCCACTGCTGTCCAAAAAAAACATTGCTGCACGTTTACAGTTTGCACAAGAGCACCTGGATGTTCCACAGCAGTACTGGCAAAATATTCTGTGGACAGATGAAACCAAAGTTGAGGTGTTTGGAAGAAACACACAACACTATGTGTGGAGAAAAAGAGGCACAGCACTCCAACATCAAAACCTCATCCCAATTGTGAAGTATGGTGGTGGAGACATCATGGTTTGGGGCTGCTTTGCTGCGTCAGGGCCTGGACGGATTGCTATCATCGAAGGAAAAATGAATTCCCAAGTTTATCAAGACATTTTGCAGGAGAACTTAAGGCCATCTGTCCACCAGTTGAAGCTCAACAGAAGATGGGTGTTGCAACAGGACAAATGACCCAAAGCATAGAAGTAAATCAACAACAGAATGGCTTAAACAGAAGAAAATACGCCTTCTGGAGTGGCCCAGTCAGAGTCATGACCTCAACCCGATTGAGATGCTGTGGCATGACCTCAAGAAAGCGATTCACACCAGACATCCCAAGAATATTGCTGTAAAGAGGAATAATCAAGAATTACTCCTGACCGTTGTGCACGTCTGATCTGCAACTACAGGAAATGTTTGGTTGAAGTTATTGCTGCCAAAGGAGGTTCAACCAGTTATTAAATCCAAGGGTTCACATACTTTTTCTACCTGCCCTGTGAATGTTTACATGGTGTGTTCAATAAAAACATGGTAACATTTAATTCTTTGTGTGTTATTAGTTTAAGCAGACTGTGATTGTCTATTGTTGTGACTTAGATGAAGATCAGATCACATTTTATGACCAATTTGTGCAGAAATACATATCATTCCAAAGGGTTCACATACTTTTTCTTGCAACTGTATATTAAGGTTATTGTCAGGTTTGGCTCATACAAGCTATATTAGCAACCTAGGACAGGTCTTAGCTGGCCAGCTACAGCGAGTACCTAACAAAAAAAAAAAAAAAAATTACACTAAGAGCTAACAAAAAAATTATCGACCATTGTGGAGATAGTCCTGCTGCCAGGAAAGTGCACCTTCAGAGGACACAAAGTAATCTGCATAGAGTTCCCGGTGAGCAAGTCCATTAGCGCCAGGTCTTCCATGCAGTGTCTGGTTTTTAGTGACTGTTGAGGCCTTCGCATGTTATTCTATATCCCCATCTGAAGCTGCATCATGATTCCTTGTGAAATTATGTAAGATGGCACGTGCTTGGATCAGATTATCTGGATCCATCTGTATTGAGGACATAAAGACCCTCCATTTGTTTACCAAAATCCTAAAGGCACATACCGGCGCCCCCTGGTTAAATATGCATCTTTGGTCATCCAAACTGCGTCGGGGGTATGAACGCATCACATGGGCACAGAGTCCAAAACCCTCATCAGCAACAACAAAGGGTAGAGGCTGGTTTTCAAGAAGCTGCTTCCCCATTCTGGAATCCCTGAAGCTGCGAGCATCTGCAGTGCTTTCATAGGACCCAGTGTATACAATTACAAACCGGTAGAAACTGTCAACCAAGGCCAACAGCACCAAGATGAAAACTGCTTGTAATTATAGTATTGGGAGCCAGTGTGTGGCAACTTCTTGACACGGATATGCTTTTCATCCAGCCCCCCATTGCAGCTAGGAAACTGCACACAGTCCATAAATCCATCAGGAATATTCAATCAGTCTTCTTCAATGGGCACAGGTATCGCCGTCTTCTTAAGTCTTCCAGAGCACAAGATCACAAACTCTAGGTGGGCTTTCATGTGTCTTTTACTAAGGAGGAGGACTGCAATGATGGTTGACCGTCTAAAAGTTCTGCACACCGGATCTTTGGAGCTCAGCCAGAGTGACCAGTGTATTCTTGGTTACCTCTCTTACCAAGGCAATTCTCCCCCAACTACTTAGTTTGGTGGGATGGTCAGCCATTGGAAGAGTCCTGGTTGTTCCAAACTTCCTCCACTTAAGAATTATGGGAACCATTGTGCTGTTGAGAACTTTCAGTGCAGCAAACATTTTCTGTACCCTTGTTCTGATCTGTGCCTCCACACCTGTCTATGAGCTCTACATGCAGTTTGGGCCTCCTCATGGCTTGGTTTTTGCTCTGATATGCATTGTCAACTGTGAGACCTTATATAGACAGGGATGAGTGTTTCCAAATAATGTCCAATCAACTGAATTTACCACAGGTGAACTCTAATCAAGGTGTAGAAACATCTGAACAATGATTATGAGAAATGGGAGCACTTTCTCATTACAAGGTATTGAGTGCAGAATGATGGGGGGAAACTTGAATTCTTTTTAATTTCGCAAAAGGACGCAACATAACAAAATGTGAAAAAAAAGTGAAAGGGTCTGAAGACTTTCCGAATGCATTGTAAATAGGTAGAACTGGTTGACAGTGCTCATTATTAGAAAGATCAGTGAACATATTACACAGAACATTTTTGACACCTCAAAGGTTGAGTAAAATTTATACAAATAATGAGAGCAAGTGTTTTAGATGTTGTGGAAAATTCCATATATGTGTGGTGGCATGTTCGGTGATACAAACAGTCTGGAAAAATATTTTGGATGTGGTTATGAGTGTATTTAGGAAAAGATTGGAACAATCTCTAATACATTTTTTATTTGGAGTGAAACTTTGTTGGATGGTCAGTAAATAATAATAAATTATTATTGTTTATTTTGATGGCTTCTAAAGTCTAGTTAAGAATAGGAAAAATTGTAATCTCTTAATACAAGCAGCGTTAGGGAGGATGGATACTATTTTATGCTGAAAGATGGCATAAGACTTGATAAAAAAGAAACTTGGAGAACATTGGGGTTGTATAAGTACTGTATTATTAAAATTTGCTAAAATTTATATGTATAATTTTTTTAAAACATTTTTAAACAAAAAAAGTGTTTCTGCTCTGTCATAGAAGAGAAACTCAAATAACAGAATATTAGATACATCCATAATAAACACCAACATGCCCTTTCAATCAAGAGGGAAAAAACTGCAGTCTGGTTCTAAGTTGTTTGGGAGCAGCACCTATACAATCAGACAAAAAACTCGAGTTTGTGAGCGTTCGCATGTTTGATTTCACGTGTGTGTTTGTATTGTGTGTGATTTTAAGATTAAGTGACTTGAGATTCAGGGACTTTAGGAAGGGGGTTCCAAGTAAGTCAGTTGCTTTTCATCGCACTGTATTATTGCATTTTTTTATTTCTCTTTTCTTGTGTAATTCCCATTATTATGTGCTCCATTATTGACAACGTAGTTCAGTGCACATCTTGTCAAATGTACGCAGTCCCTGAACAGCCATTTGAGGGTGCATATCGTTGTTCAAAATGTAAACAAACTGCCTGTTTGGAAACGCACATTGTGTGTCTAAATGAGTGAGTTTCGTCACTGAGAAGAGTTGGCAATTTGGAAAAGAATTTGCTACTCACTGAGCAGGCACTCTATGGGGTAGATGCGGGGGAGGGTGGTAGTATAGAGGATCAGGAAAGTGAGGTAGCTGGGTATCAGTTTGAAAGCTAGGTAAAGGGATAAGTGCAAGGTAGGCTAGCCCTGATATGGCACACCCCAACAAGTTTGCAAGCTTGGCAGATGAGGGGGATGTCAGTTCAGGGAGAGAACTGCTGCAGCCAGACACTTCCTCTGCCAGTCAGGGGAATGTCAGCTCCAGTAGGTAGGAGAGCAGGGCAGGCCAGACAGGTGCTGGTAGTGGGAGACTCAATTATTAGAGGTTCAGATAGGGCAATTTGTCACAAACACCGGGATCATCCTGGTGCTCAAGTTCAACATATCACGGATCGGGTTGATATCTGGATCAACTTGCAGGATGGCAGGCCGAACTGGATGGACAAATGTCTTTTTTCGGCCTTATGTACTATGTTACTATTACTGGGAGATGAAACTAGGGGAGGAATGCCAGAAGCCTGACTAATAAAACTGGGGAACTGAAATTAGTGATATATGAGGAGGACTATGACATACTGGGAATAACAGAGACATTGCTGGATGATAGCTATGACTGGGCGGTTAACATACAGGGTTACAGTCTGTTTAGAAAGGATCATCAAAACCGGAGAGGGGGATGGGTTTTCTATTATGTAAAGTGCAGTCTAAAGCCCACACTCCGGGAAGATATAAGTAAGGGGAATTAACATATGGCGTCACTGTGGAGGCAAAAACAATAATAAACTAATGAAAGGAGTTTGTTATAAGCCACCTAATATATCTGAGTCCACAGAAAATCTATGAGGCGACAAATCATAATATGGTGGACTACCCAGATATAGACTGGAAAACTGAAATCTGTAGATCTCATAAAGTAAACAGGTTCTTGGGAATAACCAAGGACAATTGCCTTTCCCAACTAGTTCAGGACCCTACTAAAGGGGCGGCCATTCTGGACTTAGTACTAACCAATATACCTGACAGAACAACAGATGTGCAGGTTGAGGGACACCTGGGAAATAGTGACTTTCAAAAGAGTGTTTCTTCAGGGAGGCACAAAGTACCAAACTTCAAAAAAGAAAAATTTGACCAACTAAGAAAGGCCATTGGCATCACTAACTGAGACAATGCCTTAAAAAATTAAAATGCAGCCACAAAATGTGATTTTTAAAAAAAATACTCCTAAACTCGAATTGTTAGAGCTACATACCTTAGAGGAATAAAAGGGTAAGGAACAAGAAATGTAGAGGAAGCAATAAATGACAAAAATAAAGCATTTCAATCACACAGGGTAGCAGGTGGGTAGCAAGGAATCATTGAAAAATAGAATATGCAAGAATAGAATATGCAAAAGACAAATAAAAGCAGCCAAACTGCTATAAATGGTAAAATCTGAACGTTGCAGAGAGCAATGAGGAGAAAGCAAACCTATAAAATATTTTTTTTCTCCACTGTATTTACTGAGAAAAATAAACTGTCAGATGAAATGCAGAATGTAAAAGTAAATTCCCCATTAAAAGTGCCCTGTCTGACCCAGGAAGTACAGCGCGTCCTAAAAATATTAAAATAGACAAATCACCGGAACCAGATGGCATACACCCCTGTATCCCAAGAGAATTAAGTAATTTCATAGACAGACCCTTATTTCTGATATTTAAAGACTATATACTGACAGGGAGTTTTCCACAGGATTGGCGCATAGCAAATGTGGTGCCAATATTCAAAAAAAGACCAAAAACAAAGCCCGGAAACATAGTTTAACATCTGTCATGGGTAAACTGTTTGAAGGTTTTCTAAGAGATGCTATCTTGAAGTACGTCAATGAAAATAAGCAAATAACACCATATCTGCGTGGCTTCATGAGGGATCGGTCATGTCAAACTAATTTATTCAGTTTCTATGAGGAGGTAAGTTCTAGACTTGACAGCGGCGGATCAATGGATGTATATCTTGACTTCTCCAAAGCATTTGACACTGTACTGCATAAAAGGTTAGTATATAAAATGAGAATGCTTGGACTGGGAGAAAATGTCTATATGTGGGTAAGTAACTGGCTCAGTGATAGAAAACAGAGGGTGGTTATTAATGGTACACACTCAGATTGGGTCACTGTCACTAGTGGGGTACCACAGGGGTCAGTATTGGGCCCTATTCTCTTCAATATATTTATTAATGATCTTGTAGAAGTCTTACACAGTAAAGTATCAATTTTTACAGATGACAATAAACTGTGTAAAGCAGGGATGCTCAACCTGCGGCCCTCCAGCTGTTGTAAAGCTACAACTCCCACCATGCCCTTCTGTGGGCTGATAGCTGTAGGCTGTCAGGAAATGATGGGAGTGGTAGTTTTCTAACAGCTGGAGGGCCACAAGTTGAGCATGCCTAGTGCCTGCTGCTACAGATGGATCTGGATAGATTGGAGGCTTGGGAAGAGAAGTGGCAGATGAGGTTTAACACTGACAAATGTAAGGTTATGCACATGGGAAGGAATAATGCAAGTCACCAATACATACTAAATGGTAATAGACTGGATAACATTGACATGGAAAAGGACTTGGGGATTTTAATAGACAGCAAACTAAGCTGTAGAAACCAGTGTCAGGCAGCTGCTGCCAAAGCCAATAAGATAATGGGTTGCATCAAAAGCGGCATAGACGCCAGTGATGAGAACATAGTCCTACCACTTTACAAATCACTAGTCAGACCACACATGGAGTACTGTGTACAGTTCTGGGCTCCTGTGAACAAGGCAGACATAGCAGAGCTGGAGAGAGTTCAGAGGAGGGCAACTAAAGTAATAACTGGAATGGGTGGACTACAGTACCTAGAAAGATTATCAAAATTATTAAAAAGTTATTATTAGGGTCGTTGATCTAGGGAGTTATTCTGATTGCCTGATTTGATTCTGGAAGACATTTTTTTTTCTTGTAAAATGAGGAAAATTGGCTTCTACCCCACAGTGTTTTTTTGCCTTCCTCTGGATCAACTTGCAGGTTAAGGGGCTGGATGGACGGATGTCTTTTTTTTTAGCCTTACGAACTAATGGGGTCATTTATCAAACTGATGTAAAGTAGAACTGGCTAAGGGTACTTTCACACTTGCGGCAGAGGATTCCGGCAATCCGGACACAAACGGATGCATTTGTGAAGCGGATGCATTGTAATACCGGATCCGTCTTTCCAGTTGTCATCCGGAAAAAAGGAACCGGTATTTATTTATTTATCATTTTTAAAGGTCTGCCGGATCTGTTTTTCTGGAACACTTGGGGCCGGATCAATGCAAATTAATGCCTGATCCGGCATTCTGGCAAGTCTTCAGGATTTTTGGCCGGAGAGAAAATTGCATAATGCAGTATTTTCTCCGGCCAAAAAACTTAAGAGGGAATGAACTGATGCATCCTGATGCATACTGAACGGAATGCTCTCCATTCAGAATGCATTAGGATAAAACTGATGAAACTTGATGAAACTCAATACCGGAAAACAAAAACGCTAGTGTGAAAGTACCCTTAGTTTCCAATAGCAACTAATCAGATTCTGCCTTTCATTTTCCAAAGGAGCAATCAAAAAAAAAAGGTGGAATCTGATTGGTTACTATGGGCAACTAAACCAGTTCTACTTTACACCCATTTGATAAATGACCCCATATGTTACTATGTTACTATTCAACACCAACAATTTGATGTGAAGAATCCAGTAGCATGCAGAGCTATTTTCCTGTGAAATATGATACAATTTCTAGCCTAGCTTCTTACAGAGAAGTCCCTATATACATTAGTGTGTTTTGGGCCACACCCACTGTTTAGTTTAATGTTTATGGGGAGCTACTGGCTCTCCCCTGATGCATGATGTCAAGGAACAGTAAGATCAGGCAAAATTCATATTTTCACCCAATCCTTTTATTCTTCCAGGAGATAAGTCACCACCAGAAGTGTCTGGCAACAGCTTTCTCCCTACTCCCCATTAAATACACATACATGTTCAGCTGAGCCAAACGTATATGTATATGAAGTAGTTGTGAGGGATCGTTTGGCTGAGATTTATTTAATGTGTATGGGTGCTTTTAGTGTGTGCATTAAGAGCTTTCCCAGTGTACATGCTAATTGGATGTGAACAAGAGGTTTGGTTCACAACACCCTTAATTATTTCCACTGTTCCACTCCAAATGACCGAAACAGTGGCCATACAGACCCTATTGTGTATAGTGGGATCTGATGGGTTTCGATCATGGAGCCTGGCATTTTCCTGGATAAACAGCCCAGAATGGTGCACTATTTGGTCCTGATTTTCGACATAATCTGTGACAGGGGCCCTAATGGAGCCACCAACACAAATAAGAATATAACCTAGGGATCATTTAGATGAGTGAAGGTCACATTCAGGTGTGGTCTGAGTGTAGAAGGGACAGCACTTGGACTGAACACTTCCCCATTATCCTAAATATATGGGGCACTACAGGGAAGTTATTACTGCAGAGGGGCATTAGAACTACAGGGGGCACTGCAGGAGGGGTATTATAAATACTGGGTGCATTATGGTGATATTATTACTAGTGAGGGCATTATTATAGGGCACAATCTGGAGGGCATTGCTAACAATGGGGGCAATATTGGGGAGTATTGAGGGCAGTCTGGGAGCACTATTATTATTGGGGGCTATCTGTATGGCACTGTTATTACTGACAATATTTAGCACATGGGGGAGCACAGTGGGCACAGTATTGTGGGTAGAAGCAGGATGACACAGTGGTCTGTATAAATTTGGGGGCTGATCTGGGCACTGCTTAAACCTGGGGCCTGCATAAATTTGGCGTTTGATCTGGCATCTGCTTAAATTTGGGGGCTAATCTGGGGTCTGCATAAATTTGGGGGCTGATCAGGAGTCTGTATAAATGTGATTGCTGATCTGGCAGGTGCATAAATTTGGTTGCTGATCTGAAGGTTTGTATAAATGTATAAATTTAGAGGTTGATTTAGGGGTCTGTATAAATTTGGGGGCTGATTTAGCAAAATCTGTAATCAGGGCAGCGCGGGAATCAGCTCTCTTGTCTTAAAATCTGTAACAGTCCTTCATCTACCATGTGCCATATATGATGTGGCAGAGTGGGATGTACACCCCTGACCAAAGACGTCTGCTTTGATGCTCTGGAACAAATAGAGAAGAAAAGGAAAGTGAACAACTCTAATGGAGAACATCGCCTATAACTCACTGGATTACACCGGAGCCAGGCAAAAGAGAAGAAGCCAGGAAAAGTAAGTGGTCCTGTTGTGGGCGAGGAATCTGGCACTGAAGAGGAAGGAAAAAAATGCCAGACATGCGTCCTAGTCTGTCGTAAGACTGCAGCCTCAAAAAGTGAAAGGCTCTGGGGGAGGAGGGGGTCCTGCACAGGCCAGGTCCAGGGCCTTTGGGTAGAAGTAGAAAGGGAGACTTTCCCAAAAAATATCAGATGAAGCAGAGGATTTTGGGGGAGGGATATACTTATCTCTCAGGCTACCTATTCTAACCCAAAGTCTTCTGCCCCAGATCCAGCTGTGTCATCTATTCAGCCTGCTGCCCTGTGGTTAGGGAAGCCACACTAAAAAAAGGGGGACACTTACCACTGCAGAGGAGGACTCTTGAGGATCTGAAGACTTACAGGTCAAAACATTTTTCCTGGTTTGACCATATGAATAAAGTTAAAATGGACATCTTTCCGAGATTTCTTTATGTCTTTCAGACAATCCCTATATGTATCCCGAGAAGATACTGTCTAACCATTTAGAAGGCCTTAACTCCTTTTATTTGGCATACTAGTAGACCTAGCAAAATGGTTATCACTAAACATAAATCTCTAGGGGGCTTTGCTCTCCCCTTACCATACAGCGGTGGTGCTTTCTAGGATTCTAGATTGGGCTCACATGGCCCGCAGAAACTGTCAGTTTCGTTACAATATGCCCTTTCTCCACTGTTGCTTACAGCGGCCTCCTGGATTACCCCAGAAGACAGACCGGCTGTGGGGAACTGGCCTTACCTGGTGCGCCATGCCCTTTCAGTGTGCGACATCTGAATCTCAAAATCACAGATCTCAAATAGGCCAGGTCCAATGATTCCTATGCAAAATAATCCAGTTTTTAGGCCCGGCCTGGATGCTTTGTCTTTTCTGCCCAGAGCCTTGGATATTTTTTTGAGATTCCAGAATGTTTTATCAGAAGGGAAATTGTCTCCATTTGATTCCTTATGTTCCCAAACTATGCTCCTTCTTCAAGAATATGTAAAAAAACACAATGATTAGCTCTCTGACGAAGTTTGACAAGACTTATTTGACATTGGGGAAGCAAACAGGATTTTTGTCTCTCTTGTACAAGATCCTGTCTTGTCTATGCAATGCCGACGGAGCCCCCTTTTTTGAGAAATGGGAATTTTTCCTTCAGGTTAAATTCTCTGAGGAAAAGGTCCTCAAAATCTATATGTAGTCCCATGGTATCTCTCTGACAACACAAGCTGAAGAAAAGAATTACAAAATTCTCTCAAGGTGGTATTACTGTCTGACTACCAGTGTCCGAATGGGTTGCCTATGGCCCACCGTACTGATACATTCAAATATTACCTGTTCACACAGCAGGAGGATGCTACAGATGATTGAATGTGGTGGTCCCTGCAGCAACTTTAAGAAGGTAGGTCCTGGGGAGAAGAGGACACTGGCAGCTTTCCTCTATACCTAGAAGTCAACTCTGCTCTGATCATATCTATAATATTAAACTGGGGAGTTTCTTTAATGATCTATCACGTTTTTATATGAACATAGGCTGGTTGAGGTGCTGGATATTGGATATATATATGTAGGGCAGTAAGTCTACTGTGTTATGTGCCACTGGTGCAGGGGGTGGGAGACTTGAGGCCCACCTTGTTCAGGGGCCCACCGGGGGATTCACCTGTACCCCTGTGGGCCATTCCGAGCCTGCCGACTACACTTCATTACATTTTTCCTTCAGTGACAGACTTCTGCTGGCGCTGTGAGAAAGACCAAGGCTCCTTACTGCATATTTAGTCTATTTACAAATGCCTAATTAGGCAGAAAACCTATCTTGACCCAGGTTTTAAAACTTCACTTTTATTAGTATAGTTCTAAAAAGATATATATATATATTTTATATTATATTATAGATGGATGCAACATGCACCCTTTATTGAACTGAAACAACCTAGGAATGAAAAATTAAAAATACAATGCACCTCAACTCTATTAGTGAAGATACTGCACTAAATTAAAGGGAGAGAGATGTGCACTATCTCTCAATGGTTGTCCCTTATAAACAAAGTGCTACTGTGGCACACTGCCATCACACCGTCCGCATTGATGCTTCACACTGAAAATGATGTTTAGACAGCCTACTGAAGTGGTGTGAGAACAAAACACAAACCACTATGTGTGTGTTACATTGGTTGTGGACTTGGTTCACAAGCTAGATTGGCTGAACCGCACCAGGGATTCAGTGTCCAGCAACATGTGCCACAGTGCACTGAAAATTTGAACTACACCAACACCATCACCGTTAGGTGTTGGTAACAATGAGGAGGTGCAGAGCAGTTAAAATCTAAGACTGCCCCCCGACATGTTTCGCAAGAATTCTGGCTTCTTCAGGGGCAAATGGGCTGCTGCCCATTTGCCCCTGAAGAAGCCAGAATTCTGGCGAAACATGTCGGGGGCAGTCTTAGATTTTAACTGCTCTGCACCTCCTCATTGTTACCAACACCTAACGGTGTTGGTGTTGGTGTAGTTCAAATTTTCAGTGCACTGTGGCACATGTTGCTGGACACTGAATCCCTGGTGCGGTTCAGCCAATCTAGCTTGTGAACCAAGTCCACAACCAATGTAACACACACATAGTGGTTTGTGTTTTGTTCTCACACCACTTCAGTAGGCTGTCTAAACATCATTTTCAGTGTGAAGCATTAATGCGGACGGTGTGATGGCAGTGTGCCACAGTAGCACTTTGTTTATAAGGGACAACCATTGAGAGATAGTGCACATCTCTCTCCCTTTAATTTAGTGCAGTATCTTCACTAATAGAGTTGAGGTGCATTGTATTTTTAATTTTTCATTCCTAGGTTGTTTCAGTTCAATAAAGGGTGCATGTTGCATCCATCTATAATATAATATAAAATATATATATCTTTTTAGAACTATACTAATAAAAGTGAAGTTTTAAAACCTGGGTCAAGATAGGTTTTCTGCCTAATTAGGCATTTGTAAATAGACTATTAAAATAACCTTACCCAGGTTGGTCCTAATTATATATATAAAAATATTACTGCATATTTAGTGGCATTGTTCAGTAATCCGTCAGTTCTGGATCAGAGTTCTCCAAATCTACGCAAAGTTTACGGGAGAGTGATACCTAATACTTTTTAAATAACTGTATTATCCCTTATCCCGGGCTTGTTAGCTCAAGTAAAGAAATGCGTACTGAGACATTTTCTAACAGCAGCTGGAATGGTAGATCTCTGCCACCTCTCTGTGAGTGGGCCAGTGAACTTCGCTATATCCTACGTATGGAGGAACTGATTCCTGACCAGCAGAAGTCAGAGATTTTCCTAAATAGGTGCTGCCCTTTGATATTCCTCTGCATTTCTAGACATGTTGTGAGTCTCATCAGAATATAACATATTGCTTTCTCATGGATCTGAAGACCCTTTTCCCTTATGATTTTTCTTCCTTCCCCCTCTTTCCTATCATCACCTCTCTTTTTTTTTTTTCTTTCTTTTTTTTTATGTTCACAATGGGGTGACAGGGTGTAGCTCTTTGGATCTTTAGTTTATTTTCTGGGTTTTATACTTGTTTTCTATTACATTCAGGAACTAGCTTGACATGTGAATAGTGACCTCACATTATTACACCATTTACCATATGATGCGGTCCTGCGTGATCCAC
This sequence comes from Bufo bufo, assembly GCF_905171765.1. Lineage (NCBI taxonomy): Eukaryota > Metazoa > Chordata > Amphibia > Anura > Bufonidae > Bufo > Bufo bufo. The sequence goes on along the minus strand of NC_053392.1, from coordinate 423,887,523 downwards.
TCATATTGCCTGTTTTAGAGTCTGAAGCTGTATTATGTTGTTAAAATACAAAAAAAGTTGGACTTTAAGAAAAAAGTTTGAAATGATTGCTGGCGGGTTAAAGCAGATTTGGTTGTCTCCCATACCTCCTTGTGTTCTGATGCCATGCCAATTTTTTTTTACACTAAGCCACGCACCCTACCACCACCCAATGTCTATCTACAGACACCCAATCCCACTCAGTTGCCTTAGTGCCCTCACACAGTAGTAATTCTCTTAGTGCCCCATACCGTAGTTATTCCCTCTATGTTGCCCCACATAGTAGTTATTCGGTCTCTGTTCCCCCACACAGTATTTGTGACCTTAGTGAGTGTCCCTTTACAGTAAGAATGCTCCATTAGCACCACCTTACATTAGAATGCCCCTTTAGTGCCTCCACACAGTAGAATGCCCCCTTAGTGCCCGTACACAGTACATATGCCCTCACCAGGGGTAGACTGGGAACTTAAAGTGGCCCTGAAAAAAAGTGGGAACTTAAAGTGGACCCATTTTGTAGGCAGGTCCAAATTGACAGAAGGCATGACAACACAAGTAGGCGGGTCAGCACTACCATTTTGCAAAATAACATTCCAGCAGATCCATATACTACAGTACAGCTCAAAATATTGCCCCAAAAGCTGTCCCTCTGTGATGGCCATAAAAAGATGCCATATTGTGTCTTTCTCCTCCAATTGTCTCTGATTAACATATGGAGGAGGGGATTTAGGAGGTGAGGTGTGGGCCACAGAAGTTGAATTGAAGAGGGCATGTGCGGTCGCTGGCCGGGACATAAGTACTCGATTCTCACAGCGTTAATTATTGCTGAGAGCTCGTGTACAGAGAGGGGGCTTGGGCAGCCCGGTAAGCACAGACCCACCGGGAAGTTTCTCTGTAAGGTCTATAGCCAGTCCACCTCTGGCCCCACAATGTCCATATACATATGTTCCACAAATTATAGAACATGTCCTTTTATGCAGGAGGGGTATAGCTGGTAAGAGGAGCTAACACTTTCTTTACTTAGATGTCCGTAAAGGATCCCTATCTCCGTTTTGCCCTCGGTGTGTTATTCCACAGACACTGCTCTGCTAAAAATTAATTTCAAGAGCATCTCTTATCAGTGGTCAGTGAAAAAAGTGTTGTGTTCATGGTTTTTCACTGACCCATAGACTTTAATGGGTGTGTTTGGTCTGCAGCACAAACCAAAGTAGTGCATGTCTTTATGATTTTTTACGGTCAGTGAAAAACTACTGATGTGTGAACAGACACATTAAAATGAATGAGTACGTGTGCTGCCTGTCAGTGGAATGGCTGTAGGAAGTCCCCCACAAACTGCTCTTCAGCTGTTGATGGGTGTAAATTGAGTTCCTGAAACCCCATCCACTTTCATTGGATTTTGTGGCAGAATCCGCATTGAAATCCAGCTCAGTTGTGACTTGTGTAAACATAGGCTCTATCCTGTGCCCCTAGGATCATGCATTATGGGCACACCAAACAACTTCTGGAAGACATTGTATCCCTCCAAAGCAATAGACAGCGGAATGTCTTGCATTTTCAGTGTACAGTCTTATCTGAAGATATTATAGTCTAAATATCGATGCTCATTGCCTTTAAGGGTAAAGATTGAACCAGAGTCTAAAAATCTTTTCTATAAAATTTAAATAGGCCGAGATGAGGTTATGCTGAGTTCAATTTGGGTAAAATGTTTGTAGGGACATAGAGTGTATTGTCTCTTTAAATTATTGTGAGCAGATGTGGTGTATCTGTTGATGCCATAATGGGTCCTACAGACATGTGTCTGTGAGAGAGAACCATTTAAATAGCAATGTATTATTTTACTTCATTACAAAGTTATTAAGAAAGTCTGCTTTATAGGAAGCATTGGGTGTGTGAATGTTCCATTCATGTCTTCATAATTATATTCTATATATTCCTGTGTGGTATATTTAGATTTGCAACATATCTTAACCAATGATTCATATAATGTGTCATTTATTTGTAACAGTGTGTTGAGATATATATATATATATATATATGTATATATATATGTATATATATCTCATACCATGTATTATTTAGAATATATATTTTATGCCGTGTGTATCCCACTGACTGAATATAGACTTTTTAAGGTTTAGAAAGTATTGAAGTTGTCTTCCTACTAATTGGGTTTCATGAGGAGAGCTGAATATTATTAGCCAGCCATGTGGGCAAGTTAATGAACCTGGATGTCAAGTAAAAGGGCCCATTGTCCATTGTCCCTAAAGAAACAGTAGAAGATGGTGACTCCAACATGTCTAGATTATGGGTAATTTAAAGTGTCAGGAAGAAACCCTTAATACTGATGTATACTGGAAGGGTTAAAAAGGTCATGTGAACATATTATTAGTTTTTTTAGAATTAATGTTTGAAATTGTTATGTAGTACAACAGTGCCATCTAGAGGTAGATGGACAATATTATATTATTTTATAACTTTTTTCTCCAGCATATCAAGGGTTAAGATTACATCATAGTAATATTAGCATACGTTACACCCTCCTCAGTTGATTGGGAGATCATAATCCAGGAGGTGGTAACATAAGATATCAGGGAGGATAAGTACTGCTGGATAGGAACATAGGGAAAGATCAAACCATCAGATCAGATAATCAGATCATAAGAAAGGATATCAAAATAAACTTATTTTTTGACTACTAGAAAACTCCTGAGAACTGGTCCCATCCGAAACTCTACCCATCCTTGACTTGGTAACGTATGTTATACTTTTTGCTTGTGATATTAATAAGATATTCCTCTCAGCATATAGTCAAGAGTTCCCATACTGTGGGAACGTATAGTGTTAAACACCTCCCTAAATGCTAGTTGTCCTCTTAGCAAAGATGCATATTGCTAATGGGAGATTAGACATTGTCTGAGTAGAGGAAAAACTCTGGGAAATTATATTTCCATAGTCTGATTGGCGAGTAGGATATAATATCATATTAATATCATTTATATTTTTGATCGTCATAGGCTGAGACAGAGTCAAGGGACAACATTTATTTTTCCTGTATTAATCTGTATTTTGTCATGTTATAACCTGTTGGTAAACAGAAAATCCTGAGTTTTTCTTGATGTATTCATTATTGGTCTGTTTGATAAAGATATAGCATTTATATATTATCATATGTAACTTTAAATAATTCTGTGCTGGTGAGAAAGTGATAGTGGGTTACACCACCATCTAGTGGTGGTTTATTGGTATTGCATCAATTTGTCTATCCATTGATCTTATGTCTGTTTATATTGGATTTTTACTCATTTATAAATAAATTATTACATATATTTTGCATAATTGATTGCCTTTTTTTTAATTAATTGCATAAATTTAATTTAGAGTCTCAAGATAAAAGAAAAGGCGTTTTCTGTCCGCCTAGTGGATTTCCTGACTGATTTCCTGTCACGGATGGTGTACAGGAAACAAGACAATGCAATATAATGAATGACTCACTGGATCCACAACTAAGGAACAAAAGGGAGACCCCTGCATGAGACCTGCCACTCTCCCTGACTGCTCAGCCTATGCGAACACCCCAAAGGTGGATGGGCGCATATCCACGTACCTCGGCTATCTAATACCTGAAGACCCTACAATAGTGAGGGGACACGACCACCGGCTCCCTACACCAGACACGGAGGGAGTCAGGGTCTCCTGAAATCCAGCAGACAGAAAATCACAAATAAAGGAACAGCACTTATCTTGCAGAGGACTGGGAAATAGGAACAGCATGCACACACACTCCAGGAAGTTGTATAAGCCGCACACTACTGCATTATGGGGAGGAACTTAAAGGGAAGCAATCAGTCCAACTGCATGACAGCTGAGATAGACTAACGAGATGAGGAACTGAAACCAAAACAAAGAAACCCAAGGAGGAGGATCTGGAAGGCTCCTGTCAGAGCTTCTCAGCTGTCTGGTTGTGACAGTACCCCTCCCTCTACGAGTGGACTCCGGACACTCAGAGCCCACCTTCTCAGGATGGGACCTATGGAAAGCCCTGATGAGACGAGTGGCCTTAATGTCCGTCACTGGGACCCACATCCTCTCCTCAGGACCATAACCCTCCCAATGAACGAGGTACTGGAGGGAACCGCGGACAAGACGAGAATCCACAATCCTAGAGACCTGAAATTCAAGATTTCCATCAACCATAATCGGAGGAGGAGGCAAAGGCGAGGGTACAATAGGTTGAACATAAGGTTTCAATAAAGACTTATGAAAAACATTATGGATCTTCCAAGTCTGAGGAAGATCAAGACGGTAGGCAACAGGATTGATGACAGACAGGATCTTTAAAAGCCCAATAAACCTAGGACCCAACTTCCAGGAGGGAACCTTCAATTTGATATTCTTGGTAGACAACCACACCAGATCACCAACATTCAGGTCCGGACCAGGCACACGTCTCTTATCTGCCACACGCTTATATCTCTCACTCATGCTCTTTAGATTATCCTGAATCTTTTGCCAAATAGATGACAAAGACGAGCAGAATCTGTCCTCATTAGGTAAACCAGAAGACCCTTCTCCCGAGAAAGTCCCAAACTGCGGATGAAACCCATATGCACCAAAAAATGGTGACTTATCAGAGGACTCCTGACGACGGTTATTTAAAGCAAACTCAGCAAGGGACAAAAAAGAACACCAATCCTCCTGATTCTCCGCCACAAAACAGCGCAGATATGTCTCCAGACTCTGATTGACGCGCTCTGTCTGGCCATTCGACTGCGGGTGGAAAGCAGAAGAGAATGACAACCGAACCCCCAAGCGAGAACAGAAAGCCTTCCAGAATCTGGAAACAAACTGCGTGCCCCTATCAGAGACTATGTCTGAAGGAATACCATGCAATTTGACAATGTGGTCAATAAATGCCTGCGCCAGCGTCTTAGCATTGGGCAAACCAGGAAAAGGGATGAAATGCACCATTTTGCTAAAATGGTCCACCACCACTAGAATCACAGTCTTCCCCGAGGAACGAGGCAAGTCCGTTATGAAGTCCATGGACAGATGTGTCCAAGGACGGGAAGGAATGGGTAAAGGAAGGAGAGGACCTGATGGCCGTGAATGAGGGACTTTGGCACGAGCGCAAGTCTCGCAAGCTGCCACAAAACCCTCAACCGACTTACGAAGCGCAGGCCACCAGAATCTCCGAGCGATGAGATCCAGTGTGGCTCTTGCCCCCGGGTGCCCAGCAAGGACCGTATCGTGGTGTTCCTTAAAAATCTTGTGTCTCAAAGCGAGAGGCACAAACAACCTCCCAGGAGGACAAAGATCAGGAGCCTCTGACTGGGCTGCCTGCACCTCTGCCTCCAATTCAGGAAAAAGAGCAGAGACCACCACACCTTCAGCCAAAATGGGACCCGGGTCTTCAAAATTCCCACCTCCCGGAAAACAACGTGACAGGGCATCTGCCTTCACATTCTTAACCCCAGGGCGGAACGTGACAACAAAATTAAACCTTTGAAAAGAACAAAGACCATCTGGCCTGTCTCGGGTTCAGACGCTTGGCTGACTCCAAGTAGGCCAGATTTTTATGGTCAGTAAACACGGTAATAGGGTGTCTGGCTCCCTCTAGCCAATGGCGCCATTCCTCAAAAGCCAACTTGATGGCCAACAATTCCCTATCTCCCACATCATAATTTCTCTCTGCGGAGGAGAGTTTCTTCGAGAAAAAGGCACATGGTTGCCATTTGGCAGGAGAGGAACCCTGAGACAAGACCGCACCCACTCCTACCTCAGAAGCATCAACCTCAACTATGAAGGGTAACGAAATATCAGGTTGTACCAGGATGGGAGCGGAAGCAAAACTCTCCTTGATATTAGAAAAGGCCTTACGCGCCTCTACCGACCAGGAAGAAAAATCTACCCCCTTTCTGGTCATATCAGTGAGTGGTTTAACAACAGAGGAATAATTCAAAATAAATTTCCTGTAATAATCGGCAAAGCCCAAAAAACGCATCAGCGCCTTCTGTTTCTCAGGAAGCTCCCACTCAAGCACAGCGCGGACCTTCTCGGGGTCCATGCGAAAACCAGAAGCGGAGAGAAGAAACCCCAGAAATTGAATTTCTGGAACCGCAAACATAAATTTTTCCAGTTTCGCGTATAATTTATTCTCCCGCAAGATGAGCAAGACCTGACGTAAGTGTTCCTTATGAGTCTTGAAATCAGGAGAAAAAATCAAAATGTCATCCAAATACACTAATACAAATTTTACCATTAAATGATAAAAAATGCTGTTCACGAAATGCTGAAAAACGGCTGGGGCATTCATCAAACCAAAAGGCATAACCAAATTCTCAAAATGGCCCTCAGGGGTATTGAAAGCCGTCTTCCATTCGTCTCCTTCTCTGACCCTGACCAGGTTGTATGCCCCTCTTTGGTCTAATTTGGAAAAGACTTTAGCCCCAACAACCTGGTTAAACAGGTCCGGGATCAGAGGAAGCAGATAAGGGTCACGAATAGTGATACTGTTCAGCCCCCTGAAATCCAGAAAAGGTCTTAAAGAACCATCTTTTTTCTTAACAAAGAAAAAACCAGCGGCAACAGGTGACTTCGAGGGTTGTATGTGTCCTTTTCTCAGACTCTCAGAGATATAAGCACGCATAGCGACCCTCTCAGGTTGGGAAAGATTGTATAAACGATATTTAGGCAGCTTGGCGCCTGGGATGAGATTCATAGGGCAATCGTACTCCCTGTGCGGAGGCAAATCCTGAACTCCACTCTCAGAGAAGACATCCGAAAATTCAGAGAGGAAAGGTGGTACAGTCGTAGTAGAAACCTCAGAAACAGATGTCATGAGGCAATTCTCTCTGCAAAAGTCACTCCAACCATTTATTTGCCTCGCTTGCCAATCAATGGTGGGGTTATGTTTAGTGAGCCAGGGTAGCCCCAACACTAGAGGAGTAGGCAAACCGCTAAGGACGAAACATGACACATCCTCAACATGAGCATCACTCACAATTAAACGGATATTGTGAACTATGCCCTTTAATGATTTCTGAGAAAGTGGAGCTGAATCAATAGCAAAAACAGGAATATCCTTTCCCAAAGTGCATACCTGGAAACCATGAGTTATTGCAAATTGATTATCAATGAGATTGACAGCTGCTCCACTATCCACAAAAATCTCACAAAAAATGCTCTTGCTCTCTAGCGCCGCCCTAGCAGGCAGGACAAAACGGGAACTACAAGCAAACGGAAAACCTTCAATTTCCGCCTCAACCCTGCCAATAGTAACAGACGGAACATTTTTAAAAGATTTTTTCCTTTTTGTTTCCTTATTACTCCCAGAAAACTGCCTGAATCTCCTAGAGGGACAAACATTTGCCAAATGATTTATACCTCCACAACAAAAACAAACCCTCCCATGCGGGCTGAATCTTCTATTGTCAGAGGCAATTAACCCCAGCTGCATGGGCTCCTGCTCAGAAGGGGCTGACAGCGACTGAGACCCCTGCGCACAGAATGAGACCGCTGCACTTTCCCGGGACTGAGTATGGCAGGAAGGAGAGATCTCTCCTCTCTCTCTAAGACGCCTGTCAATACGAATGGCCTGAGACATAGCAGAATCCAAGGAGGTAGGTCTCTCATGAAAGGCAAATGCATCTTTCAATCCCTCTGAAAGACCATGGCAAAATTGACTTCGGAGTGCAGCATCATTCCAACCAGTATCAGCTGCCCATCTCCGAAATTCTGAGCAGTATATCTCTGCGGATTGTTTACCCTGGCATAACAGACGTAGTCTAGACTCAGCCAGAGCAATCCGATCCGGATCATCATATATCTGACCCAGGGCTAAAAAGAATTCATCCACTGAACGGAGGGGCCGTGCCCCCTCCGGCAGCGAAAAGGCCCAGGACTGAGCGTTACCCCTGAGCAGCGATATAATGATCCCCACCCTCCGTTCCTCATCACCAGAGGAATGGGGAAGAAGGCGAAAATGGAGTTTGCAAGCCTCTCTAAAACGCACAAAATACTCACTACCCCCGGAGAACGTATCCGGGAGCGAGATCTTAGGCTCAGAACAAACTCCATGAACGCAAGCTGAACCGGTCACTTGAAACTGAGAAAAAGTCTTACGGAGATCAGCTACCTCCAATGAAAGACCCTGGAAGCGTTCAGCCAAAAGTGAAACCGGATCCATGCTTGAGACGGTTTTGGCGGCTTATAATGTCACGGATGGTGTACAGGAAACAAGACAATGCAATATAATCAATGACTCACTGGATCCACAACTAAGGAACAAAAGGGAGACCCCTGCATGAGACCTGCCACTCTCCCTGACTGCTCAGCCTATGCGAACACCCCAAAGGTGGATGGGCGCATATCCACGTACCTCGGCTATCTAATACCTGAAGACCCTACAATAGTGAGGGGACACGACCACCGGCTCCCTACACCAGACACGGAGGGAGTCAGGGTCTCCTGAAAATCCAGGAAATAAAAGGAACAGAACTTATCTTGCAGAGGACTGGGAAATAGGAACAGCATGCACACACACTCCAGGAAGTTGTATAAGCCGCACACTACTGCATTATGGGGAGGAACTTAAAGGGAAGCAATCAGTCCAACTGCATGACAGCTGAGATAGACTAACGAGATGAGGAACTGAAACCAAAACAAAGAAACTCAAGGAGGAGGATCTGGAAGGCTCCTGTCAGAGCTTCTCAGCTGTCTGGTTGTGACATTTCCATATTTTATTGACATTTTATCTCTCATATAAGATATTTATATTTTATATAAAAGATATACCTTGACATTCTGGAGGCACTGCTGAGATCTTGAGATATTTCTATAAATTATTTATGCAAATAGTGAAAAATTCTACACTTCTTCTTAGCTTGCCAGATGTGTTATTGTTATCTGTATTGATTATTGATTATTGATCAGAATCGTGAGTGCAACAGGCAGCGACCCAGGTAATAGCCAGGCTATAGCAGATAGTCCATCTGACCCAGAAAAGATAATCAGGTTATCAAATATGTTTCTTCCTGTTTTAAGTTAGATAAAAAATATAGATGAATGGACTAATGAGCTGCAGGCAAGAGCCTATGAAGAACGTGGGGATATATGGAAGTTAGGTGGCATGGTTGATAGATACCTGACATATATAGAGTTGACACAAGATAATACCAAGAGAGACCAACACCTTTTGTGCACATTGCCACCTGTTTTGTATGCATTGTTGGTGGTCAGTACTCTTTCTCAAGATAGGTATGAGTCTATAATGGGTACAGAAACATATGTATCCAAGATGGAATCAGTCTAAAATCCACAGAAGCTAAGATCAAGGACTTAAAATACAACCTTGACCACAGCTATGATGCATACCAAAAGGCAAAAAGTGATTTAGAGGATTTACATCTCCAGTATTCCAAAATTAAGCAGACAGATGGATCAGCCCATAATCTAGTCAATGCTGAAAGGGATCCATCTAACACTGTGGGATCTCCTGACCCTCCATTTCTTACTCCCCAATATCCAGACATGTCATCACATGCTCTTACAGCAGACCCCATCCAAGACACTCAGCAACCTGAAAGTGTTGGCGTAATTACACAGGAGGCATTAACCCAATTGAGTCGGGCGTTCCAAACTGTAACCGCCTTACTAGGTGCCAGTAACATGGAAGCCCCTAGAAATGTCTCTCCTCATAAACCCCTGTATAGAGATGTTAGGGTTAGGGTTAAATCACCTGTGCAATATGTGTCTCATGAGAGTGGGGAAAGCGCATGTGAGTCTGATAGTGATGTGGGAAAGCGTGTATCTTACTCCCTGCTATGCAGGCAGGAGTTTGCCCACAAAGAGGATCAGGGTCCCAGGCGACCATCATATGCTGAGGTGGTCTCTAGGAAGAAAAATTACCAATATTCAGAAAAGGATCAAAGTTCATCCAGCATAATTAAGTTTTTAAATGCCACTGTGTCCAAGTTCTCTAAGAAAGGTTCTTCTTAGATTGCGAATCACTTAGAACTGTATGAATCCACTATGGATTCTTTAAATTTATACTCTGATGCTGACAGGATCAGATTCCTTCCATGGGCATTTGATGATAAGTATCGTCATTACTTTACTTCATTTAGGGAGAGAGGAATTCAAGGTTGGCCAAGTGTCTTGCATGAGGTTAAACTGGAATTCGGACCATACCGAACCATTACTGCTGCAAAACGGAACATATATAAGCTTACATGTAGGCCCAATCAAAGTCCCCGTGAATTCCTTTCTGTCCTTAAAAATGCCTATGGGTTAGCATATAGGTCCCCAAACTAGGAATCTGAAGAGTTTAAGCAGTTGTTCTATGATGCTATGTCAACCCAGATCAAACTTAGCCTAGCCGGAGATCTGGATATTGAAGCTCCCTTGGATAGGTTGGTGACGGCTGCCACCACGCTGTATAATATCAGTGAATGCCATGCAACAGGTGGGAGAAGATTTAAAAAGTCCCCAGAGCAAAATATAGCTGAAGCTAAGGTAAACCCTAGCTTGGGATTTGAAACACAGCCACGTAAGTTCCCTCAGTCTACAGGACCTGTCTAACAAACCCAGCAACAACAGGTAGGATCCAAGCAAACCAAGCCCCAAAATTCCAACGGGTCAGAGGGGGATAATTCTGGTGCTGGGAGGTCTAACTACCGTCCATATTACAATAAGGGTCCCCAGGGATATAGGCCCTATTACAATAGGGATTCCCAGGGTTACAGGCGCTGGAATAACAGACACAGACAACAGAGGGAAGATAGGCAGCAACCCTCAAATTCACCTAGGAGTAGGTCACCCACCAATAATCAGGGCGCCCCACAAAACCAAAATATGCTCAAACCAAACAGGTTTGATCAGCTGGCAGAACAAGTGGCCCAGTTGAGTGACATTGTGAGAAAGTTAAATTCCAAAATCAGACAGCTCACGACCTTTCAGTATCGATTTCCGCATGGGAGAGGAGCAATCCCCATAAGATGCATAAGAAATAATCCCAGCAGACGTGCTTGCTCTTCAGAATATGTTTTTATTAAACGGTTCACAGAACGCGTTTTGGCATGTCAGCCTTCCTCAACTGCACAGTATACACTGACACTTTCTCACATTTTATAGACATAAAATCACAGTCACATGATCATGACATCATCAATCAATTAGTAACACAGGAACTGACATCACTAGCTAATGGTACAAACACCTGACATCCTGATTCGTGTCCTTCCCAGTTAACTTCGTGGCATTGCAGTCTGCAAAAAATAACGAATGTGAAAGCCAAATTAAAAACACATGACCTCATAATCCCTATTAAGCCCTTTTGGATACAACGTAGCCAACTTATGTATCCAAAAAGCCTCCCTGCGTAAGAACGATTATGGTTATGGAAATGAGAAGGAATGGGTAACAGCAAATTTTGTTTCCGCATTGTGGATTTATGTTTAGATATGCGATCTTTTAGCCTCTAGATATGCGATCTTTTAGCCTTTCTCTAAAAAGGACAATATTTTTATCATCCACGCACTGGGAAGGCCTATAAGATTAGAGGCTGCTACACTTGTGACACAAAAAATGTAATTTATCTTATAAAATGCCCGTGTGGGTTGTTGTATGTGGGGGAGACAATTCAAATGGTAAAAGATCGCATATCTAAACATAAATCCACAATACGGAAACAAAATTTGCTGTTACCCATTCCTTCTCATTTCCATAACCATAATCATTCTATCGCACAATTGAAATATCAAGTCATAGATCAGGTACATCAACCAAGGTGGGTAGGTGATTTGAAGAGATTGTTGTTACGCAGGGAGGCCTTTTGGATACATACGTTGGATACGTTGTATCCAAAAGGGCTTAATAGGGATTATGAGGTCATGTGTTTTTAATTTGGCTTTCACATTGCCACGAAGACTGCAATGCCACGAAGTTAACTGGGAAGGACACAAATCAGGATGTCAGGTGTTTGAAACATTAGCTAGTGATGTCAGTTCCTGTGTTACTAATTGATTGATGATGTCATGATCATGTGACTGTGATCTTATGTCTATAAAATGTGAGAAAATGTCAGTGTATACTGTGCAGTTGAGGAAGGCTGACATGCCGAAAAGCGTTCTGTGAACCGTTTAATAAAAACATATTCTGAAGAGCAAGCACGTCTGCTAGGATTATTTCTTATGCATTGTGAGAAAGTTGTCCCAGGTATCCCCAGGAAAACAGCCTGAACCTTTTTTAGGGGCAACTCCAGGTCCCAGCTCAACATCATAAAGCAGATTGGGCCGGGTCAAAACCCAGGCCACTGCAAGGCTATTAAGATGGATGTGAAAGAATCTGATGTGATTACTAATACCATTTCTCCTTGCAGCACCCCTGACCCTGAGATTGGGGCCAGGGAGGAGGTATCTAATATGTTATTTGTCTTGCAGCTTAATCATGTCGATCCCTGCGACCATGCGTCTGTTCCAGTGTGTGATCCCATCGTTCCAGCCTCTAGTCATGAACCAGCTGTAAACTGTGATATAATCCAGTTTTCCCCAAGGGTGGGGGCTGACACTGCTCCTCCAACTTCTCCTGTGAGACACAGGAATGCAGAGGTCACGAAGCTGCAGAGAGGTCAAACCCTCCAGAGGAATCATATGAGAAAACATTCTAATTTCTTGTGTGATTTATTTCAGGTTGAAGGCCGATATTTTGTGGATTCATATCTCCAAAATGAACTTATCGGACCAATCAAAAATTTTCTCGACACCGGATCACAACCCACCATCTTATCCTATAGTTATTTCCAACAGGTTCTGGATTTGACAACAAAGAAGCTGAGATTATGATCATTTGATGGCTCTCTGATAAGTGTAGGTGGAGATGCTTTACAGGTAAAAGGTACAGCATGGTTGACATTTAGGATTGGCAAGAAGATCATTAGACACCCCACATTGATTGTGGATCTTCCATATGATCGGGTGATCATAGGAATTGACCTTATGAAAAGGTTGAGTACCATAATAGACTTCATTAATGAAGCAGTTTGGACTCAGGTAAAGACACCCATTGCCTATGAATTCTCTTGCAATGCACAAGCACAACACAGTTGTCACTTGATTGAAGAGAGGCCTAACTCTATTGAAGTTCATTTTAGGAACAATCAAACGCTGGATGTTACGATCCTGAAAAATGGTAAGCCCGAGATAGCTGTTAACGGTGCCGCTCACATAATTACCATCCAGAGGGACAGAATCGAGAAGGTAACCCTGGATGATGATGTATTAACTATTTCTCTTGAAGGAGGAACTCACAAAGTTGCAGACCTGACCAAACATACTCAATCCATGGTACGGATTGAAAAGGTCAATGACAATTTATTGATTCCCATACAGGTGAACAATATAGCCCGGGTAAAATATGCCAAGTTGGATCTGAAATCCGAAGCCAGCTACATAAGCTTAGGACTCCTAAAACAGATCACCGATCCTAAAATGATTAAAAGTTTCTCTCCACAGGAACAATGGGTTCATGATCTGGATGGAGATTCCCAGAGTCATAATGTGGTTGCAAGATGTATTTTGTCTATATCCATAGGAAGTAAGACCACAGAACATGTTTTCGTCATGTTGAATGAACCACGGTACCAAATGTATATAGGTAACGACCTTCTACACCGATTTGCTGTGCAGATTGATCTGGTGAATAAAACCTTATGGTCCAGATTACTAGGAAACCCATAGGGATTCCAGGATGTAGAGCAGGCCTTGAGAGGGGGACAACAGATGCCCTATGCCGTAAGTATTGAGGTTGCTGAAGAGGTTGAAATTCCTGAAGGATGCAAACCATTTTTTCTCCCCATTAAAGTAAGGAAGGGACAGAAACTGAAGAATGCAGATGCCTTGATCTGTTTGTCCAACCGGATGCAACAACTCGGCCTGAAAGTAAAGCCTACTCCCATGATAAACGTCCATCAGGTTCCATTACAGATGGTAGTCCATAATATGGTTCCCCATAGAATATCCCTGCAAAAAGATACTGTCATTGGTCTAGCTATGGATTCAGAATACTATGCTTTTGTATTCCAAAATTGGACTTATTCCTGATGAATACCTAACAGAAGAACAGGTAGTAGAACAAAGTTTTTCCTCAACCCCTGAGGGGTTATTCAATATACACTCTGTTTATCCTTTCAGTTCTGAAGAAGGTACATGCCACATCAAGGAAACATCATTGGTTTTCAGCCATGAAATCGATGAGGAGTACGAGTCCTGCCAACAAGGAAAGGATAAGGTACGCTACACCTAAAATGATTTAACTAGTGAGCTTGAAGAAGCTTATGAGTTAAGTCAGCCTGAAATCTTTTCAGAATTTCAGGAACGGGTGGAAGTACAAGTCTCTATACGTAGCTGACGCATGCTCCGATGAGTCAGTGTCAACAGCTAAAGGAGCTCTTCACAGAGTTCCAGGACATGTTCGCCAAGGATTCTTATGACTGTGGAGAAACAGACATACTGTACATGTTGCAAGAATTCAGACAGATCCCGATGAACCCCCTGTCTTTGTCAAACAATACCAACTTCCGCTGGCGGCTTACGAGTCACTATCGGAAATCGTTAAGAACCTGAAGAGGAGGGGCATTATCCGTCCAATACATCGCTTGTTCAACCATCCTATACTTGGAGTCCTCAAACCCAATGGTCAATTTCATCTCTGCTCGGACCTAAGACAATTAAACAAACGTGTTTACATGTCCGGATGGCCCGTGCTATATATTGACCAATGTTTGGCGCAAATTCAAGGATCAAAAATTTTCACCGCCCTTGACTGTGCATAAGGTTGTTGGACAATTAAAGTTGACGAGAGGGATCAGTACAAACTGGCCTTCACATTTGGAAATCAACAATATGCATGGGCCCGACTGCCCTTCGGGTACATAAATGCGGGCCATGAATTTGCTGTGTTCATGCATAAGGCAATGCCTAATGTCACTGAACGAGGTACCTTATCTTATGTGGGATGACATCCTAATCAAAAGCATGACTTTTGAGGAACACATTGTAGAATTGAGGCATGTACTAACCCAACTGAGAGAAGCTGGTGTTAAACTTTCTTTGCAGAAGGCTCAATGGTGTCGTGTCAAGGTTAATTTCCTAGGTCACAAAATCACTGCTGATGGAATCAACCCACAGAAGAAGAAGGTGGAAGTAGTGATCAATACCAAGTCACCTACAAATCTCAAGGAGTTGAGATCATTCTTGGGCATGATGAACTATTCACGTAAGTTTATAGATAATTATGCCGAAATTACAAAACCTCTTTTGCAGTTACTGAAGAAAGGAGTAAAATGGGAATGGAGTGAGCGTCATGAGCAAGCTGTGAATGAACTCAAGGCCAAACTTATCCAGGCTCCATGCCTTGCCTATCCAGAAGGGGGAAAACTTTTCTTCGTGGAAACAGGTTTCGCTGACAAAAGCATGAGTGCAGTCCTTTTCCAAAAACAGGAAAACTGGAACAAAATCATTGCCTATGCCAGCAAGTCCTTGTCACCAGTAGAGGTAAAATTCAATAGCTGTGAGAAAGCCTTACTGTCAACTGTGTGGGATTTACAATATTTCAGGAGTTTTATCCAAGGTGAAAGGATCATTGTGGAGACTGCACACCAACCGCTGCAATACTTGCAGAGTGATCAGATAAGGGATGGAAACCTGTCAAATAGCAGGATAACCGCCTGGACGAATGTCCTTAATGGGATGGCCGTTGGAGATCAGGTATAAACAAAATAATAAGAACCCAGTTGCTCAAGGATTAGCTGAACTCCATGATTGTACCAATGCGGAACATAAAAGTGAGTCACAGGAGAATGATTTCCTGGAGGAACAATCATCATCCCCATATAAATCTTAAGAAGAGGAGTACTGCAAATCATTATCATGTGTGATAACTATGTCATCAAAAGGTAACAGATACATGTTAACCGTAACTTGTTTGTTCACAAAATGGGTGGAATGTTTGCCTTGCAAAACATGCAGTTCAAGCGTATGTGCATCTCTGCTCATTAACCACATATTCTCCAGGTTTGGTCTTCCCCAACGCATCGAGTCCGATTGTGGAAGTCATTTTACTAGTGAAGTGATGACAAAGATGTGGGAAATACTGGTGGTAAAGAGGAAGCTGCACATAGCTTATCGGCCAGCCTTTAGTGGTGGAGTGGAGTGCTACAACCAATCCATTGTGAACATTCTAAAAAAGTTTGTCAATGAATCCGGTAAAGACTGGGATGCTAAGTTGCCTTTGGTTCTCATGGCCATCAGGGCCACCCCAAGCACAGCAACCAAACTTTCTTCCTTCGAGATGATCACAGGAAGGAAGATGGTGTTACCCCAGCATTTATTATACCGGACAACAGATCATAATTTGATAAATGCTACAACATCGCATCAATATGTGCAAAATTTACACAAGCAACTTCAGCATGCTTTTGTGTTTGCCCAGAAGAATATAAAGAAAGCCGCAGTGAGTGCTAAAACATACTACGATCTGAAAACTACTCAGAAGGAGTATCAAATTTCCGATCAGGTTTATCTCTATCACTTCGCTCGGGATCAAGTGAAGGAGAGAAAATTCTTACCTTCATGGAAAGGACCTTATGTCATCATTGACAAGTTGTCACCAGTGGTATACAAGATAGAAATCCCTAAGGGGGATGAATTTGTGGAAAAATGGGTGCACATTAATCAACTACGTGTTTGTCATCCTAGCTCACGACTTCGAGAGATAGAAGGAGTCTGATGAGGAGAGGTGAAGAGATTTTACAGTTCCAGCTAAAGATGGAAATTAGGATTGGTATTGTATGAACAAACGTGTATACTAACCCATCCTCACGTGTGTTTCCTCTATAACTAAACATCTCTTAACTGACCTCTAAAACAAGGAACTTACCCTGTTCAAAAAAAGAACCTATGCCAATCAAAAATATATGATAGCATTAACCTCTTTTCTTGCAGGATAAAAAGTTAAAGATGTATGTACTCATATGTGTCATACAATATTTTATAGGCAAGATGCAACTAAGATGATTGCCATCATTTATGTCATCCTGATCTTGGGGAAGGAGTTCCACGCCGAGCCGATTGTTGTGCCAGGTCCTTCGTCCGGAATCATGCTGCAGGACACTGCGGGGTTCATTCTGACGAACAAGAGGATTTTGTCCCAGAAGATTTACATCAGCCTGAATCCACGCGTCTTCATCGAAAAACAATTCAGCGTGTCTGAGATCTTGTCAACAGAGATCCTGTCACCGGAGATCCAAACCTGGTACCAGACGCACATTGGATATTCCCAAGAACGGATTACGCAGATCCTGGAGCAAGCAAGAAAGACCTTGACCAGAGAGCTACGAGTCAAAGACTGAGGCGGTTTATTTCTGCCATCGTTGCCCCTATAATCTTTAGTGTAGTGGGCACTGTTATTGCTACCGGTGTAACAGTTGCCAATTCCATCTCCATTAAAACATTGGAAATGGAGATCGGTTCACTAAAAAGTAACTTACTAAGTATACATGCAAAGATGGAGAATCAAAAGAAACATTTATCAAACTTATATCCTGTTTTGCGGGATCTATGGGATGGTTGAGTTTATTGACCATCCAAAGCAGTGCGTTGGATAAGATTCTTCAAAAAGACTTTAGGTAAACTATTGCTAAAACACCATAGACAAGGTCTACGAACCGTGACCCATGAAGAAGACATATGAAAAGCCCTTTTGAACATTCCAAATATATTCACACTTTATGGAACATTTTGGAATGAAGGGGGATTTATCATGCCTTTTCATAAGTGTACAGTCTTATCTGAAGATATTATTGTCTAAATATCAATGCTCATTGCCTTTAAGTGTAAAGATTGAGTCAGAGTTTAAAAATCTTTTCTATAAAATTGAAATAGGCCAAGATGAGGTTATGCTGAGTTCAATTTGGGTAAAATGTTTGTAGGGACATAGAGTGTATTGTCTCTTAAAATTATTGTGAGCAGATGTGGTGTATCTGTTGATGCCATGATGGGTCCTACAGACATGTGTCTGTGAGAGAGAACCATTTAAATAGCAATGTATTATTTTACTTCATTACAAAGTTATTAAGAAAGTCTGCCTTATAGGAAGCATTGGGTGTGTGAATGTCCCATTCATGTCTTCATAATTACACTGCGTGCAGAATTATTAGGCAAATGAGTATTTTGACCACATCATCCTCTTTATGCATGTTGTCTTACTCCAAGCTGTATAGGCTCGAAAGCCTACTACCAATTAAGCATATTAGGTGATGTGCATCTCTGTAATGAGAAGGGGTGTGGTCTAATGACACCAACACCCTATATTAGGTGTGCATAATTATTAGGCAACTTCCTTTCCTTTGGCAAAATGGGTCAAAAGAAGGACTTGACAGGCTCAGAAAAGTCAAAAATAGTGAGATATCTTGCAGAGGGATGCAGCACTCTTAAAATTGCAAAGCTTCTGAAGCGTGATCATCGAACAATCAAGCGTTTCATTCAAAATAGTCAACAGGGTCGCAAGAAGCGTGTGGAAAAACCAAGGCGCAAAATAACTGCCCATGAACTGAGAAAAGTCAAGCGTGCAGCTGCCAAGATGCCACTTGCCACCAGTTTGGCCATATTTCAGAGCTGCAACATCACTGGAGTGCCCAAAAGCACAAGGTGTGCAATACTCAGAGACATGGCCAAGGTAAGAAAGGCTGAAAGACGACCACCACTGAACAGGATACACAAGCTGAAACGTCAAGACTGGGCCAAGAAATATCTCAAGACTGATTTTTCTAAGGTTTTATGGACTGATGAAATGAGTGAGTCTTGATGGGCCAGATGGATGGGCCCGTGGCTGGATTGGTAAAGGGCAGAGAGCTCCAGTCCGACTCAGACGCCAGCAAGGTGGAGGTGGAGTACTGGTTTGGGCTGGTATCATCAAAGATGAGCTTGTGGGGCCTTTTCGGGTTGAGGATGGAGTCAAGCTCAACTCCCAGTCCTACTGCCAGTTTCTGGAAGACACCTTCTTCAAGCAGTGTTACAGGAAGAAGTCTGCATCCTTCAAGAAAAACATGATTTTCATGCAGGACAATGCTCCATCACACGCGTCCAAGTACTCCACAGCGTGGCTGGCATGAAAGGGTATAAAAGAAGAAAATCTAATGACATGGCCTCCTTGTTCACCTGATCTGAACCCCATTGAGAACCTGTGGTCCATCATCAAATGTGAGATTTACAAGGAGGGAAAACAGTACACCTCTCTGAACAGTGTCTGGGAGGCTGTGGTTGCTGCTGCACGCAATGTTGATGGTGAACAGATCAAAACACTGACAGAATCCATGGATGGTAGGCTTTTGAGTGTCCTTGCAAAGAAAGGTGGCTATATTGGTCACTGATTTGTTTTTGTTTTGTTTTTGAATGTCAGAAATGTATATTTGTGAATGTTGAGATGTTATATTGGTTTCACTGGTAAAAATAAATAATTGAAATGGGTATATATTTGTTTTTTGTTAAGTTGCCTAATAATTATGCACAGTAATAGTCACCTGCACACACAGATATCCCCCTAAAATAGCTAAAACTAAAAACAAACTAAAAACTACTTCCAAAAATATTCAGCTTTGATATTAATGAGTTTTTCGGGTTCATTGAGAACATGGTTGTTGTTCAATAATAAAATTAATCCTCAAAAATACAACTTGCCTAATAATTCTGCACTCCCTGTATATTCTATATATTCCTGTGTGGTATATTTAGATTTGCAACATATCTTAACCAATGATTCATATAATGTGTCATTTATGTGTAACAGTTTGTCGATTATATATATATATATATATATATATATATAAAGAAAAATGGCGGCACTGGCTGCAAGGAAGAAGGAAGAAGTGCGGGTGCACGTCTCAAGGGGAGTAGACTAGTAACCCCGATGAATAGGTCCCGAAAAAAGAGCGGCACTCCGGTAGATAAAAGAAAGTGAACCCTTTATTCACCCAAGTGGTGCAACGTTTCGGCTTTAGTCACGAGCCTTCCTCAAGCAAGAGGAAGGCTCGTGACTAGAGCCAAAACGTTGCACCACTTGGGTGAATAAAGGGTTCACTTTCTTTTATCTACCGGAGTGCCGCTGTCACGACCGCTAGCCCAGCAGCAGCCGTGTCGCACCAGACGGAGGGGAAGGGGGACCCTATCTACGGATGGGAAATAGAATGGCCACCCCTGACTAACCCTAAGCTGGCACCTGTCTGCCCTGATACCCTAGACGGGGTGTGAACCCGTGCGGCGAGCAGTATGCCTAAACCCTCAGTCGCCCTAACAAGACTGGACTGGGGAAAGGCCGATGGGAGCGCTAGTCACCATCACTCACGTCTAGGAAAACAACAGGGGAAGACAGAAACAAACAAACAACAGCAGAGATAGACTTATCCAGTCACGAGCAGAGAAGGCGATCCCAAACACGACAGTCCACGCCGGACAAGAGCTCCACAGCAACACCATCAAACGATCTCCTTCCAAGGTCAGAGTAGCACTGGAAGTAAGGACTATATCTGGCAATGACTGCAAGTGAAACTGAAACTAATATAGTAGCTGGGAGTGGCAGACAGGACTCACCTGAGAAGGATGCCTACAAACTCCCAGTCAGGACAAAAAGGTTCACAAGGCAAAACCCAGATGACATACCCTGAACCACGGAGCAAACTCACAAGCTATCGCGAGTAGCAAGTCGCTGCGACCTTCTCCTCCCAGACCTGTCTGGATCAGTCAGTCGTGACAGTACCCCCCTTTCTACGAGGGGCCCCTGGACCCTCAAGACCAGGCCTCTCCGGATGGGAGCTATGAAAAGCCCGAATGTGTCTGTCCGCTTTTATCTCTGATGCTGGAACCCACATTCTCTCTTTGGAACCATAACCTTTCCAGTGCACCAGGTACTGAAGAGAGCGGCGAACATATCGTGAATCAACAATCTTTTCTACCTGAAACTCAAGACTGCCATCAACAACCACCGGTTTAGGCGGTAGTGGCAATGGTTCAGGAGGTTCTACATATCTCTTAAGCAGAGATCTGTGGAAGACATTATGGATCCTTAGAGTCTGAGGTAGCTCCAGACGAAAAGCCACCAGGTTAATGATCTTAATTACCCTATAAGGACCAATAAATCTCGGACCTAATTTCCACGAGGGAACCTTCAACTTGATATTTCTGGTAGACAACCACACCAAGTCATTCACCCCAAGGTCCGGACCTTCAGAGCGCTTCCTATCAGCCGCACGTTTGTATCTACCACCAATTCTCTTCAAACTTTCTTGCACACTCTGCCACACTGAAGAAAGTGAAGATGCAAATCGTTCCTTCTCGGGAATCCCAGACGGCCCCCCCTCACTAAACGTACAAAACTGAGGATGGAAACCATACGCACCAAAAAATGGTGACTTATCGGTGGATTCTTGACGACGATTATTAATGGCAAACTCGGCTAACGGTAAATAAGATGACCATTCCTCCTGATTTTCGGAAACAAAGCATCTCAAATATGTCTCTAGGTTTTGATTGGTACGTTCAGTCTGACCGTTGGACTGTGGATGGAAAGATGAAGAAAACGACAGATGAACCCCTAAACAAGAACAAAAAGCTTTCCAAAATTTAGAAACGAATTGGGTACCACGATCCGAAACAATATCGGAAGGGACCCCGTGAAGCTTCACGATGTGGTCAATAAAAACCTGAGCCAGTGTGTTAGCATTAGGCAATGTGGCAAGAGCAATAAAGTGCACCATTTTACTGAATCTGTCAACAACTACAAGAATAACAGTCTTCCCCGCTGATACTGGTAGATCCGTAATGAAATCCATTGACAGGTGCGTCCAAGGCCTGTTGGGGATGGCCAGAGGTAAAAGACGCCCTGCCGGACGAGTATGATCTACCTTAGAACGAGCACAGGTAGCACATGCAGACACAAAATTCAACACCTCCTGGCGCCATTTAGGCCACCAGAACCGACGAGACACTAACTCAGAGGTTGCCCTACTACCTGGGTGTCCTGCCAGTGTGGAGTTATGGTGTTCTTTTAGTATCTCCAGTCGTAAATTTTCTGGCACAAACAGTTTACCCGAGGGGCAGGAGGCCGGGGCGTCCCCCTGAGCTTCCAACACCCTCCCCTCCAAACCTGAGTGTAATGCAGAGACCACCACACCCTTTTGCAAAATGGGCTCTGGTACCTCAACATCTCCCCCTCCAGGAAAACTTCGAGACAATGCATCCGCCTTAGTATTTTTTGCCCCCGGGCGATAGGTTATTACAAAATTAAACCTAGTAAAAAATAACGACCACCGAGCCTGTCTAGGGGTGAGACGTTTAGCAGACTCTAGATATAATAAGTTTTTGTGATCAGTAATCACCGTGACGGGATGAACCGCCCCCTCCAAAAAATGACGCCACTCCTCAAAAGCCAACTTAATAGCCAAAAGTTCCCTGTTGCCAATATCATAGTTCCTTTCTGCAGTAGACAATTTCTTCGAAAAGAAAGCACACGGACGCCATTCACCAGGGGACGGGCCCTGAGATAGTACCGCTCCCACCCCCACCTCTGATGCGTCAACCTCTACAATAAAAGGAAGCGAGACATCTGGCTGTACGAGAATAGGGGCCGAGGTGAATCTCTCCTTCAGAGATGCAAAGGCAGTTTTGGCTGCATGTGACCATTTGGAAAAATCGGATCCCTTTCGGGTCATGTCCGTCAGTGGTTTGACCACCAAGGAATAGTTCTTTATAAACTTTCTATAAAAATTAGCAAACCCCAGGAAGCGTTGCAATGCCTTAAGGTTCTCAGGCAGATCCCAGTCTATAATCGCCCGGACTTTCTCTGGATCCATGCGGAAACCTGAATCTGACAACACATACCCCAGAAATGGCAGTTCTTTTACGGCGAACACACATTTTTCTAACTTAGCAAACAATTTGTTGGCCCTTAATATCTGCAGCACTTGTCTCACATGGATCTTATGTGTATCCAGATCCGGGGAATAGACCAGGATGTCATCAAGATATATCAGCACAAATCTCCCGATAAGGTGACTAAAAATATCGTTGACAAAATGTTGGAATACCGCAGGCGCATTAGTAAGACCAAATGGCATGACCAGATTTTCATAATGCCCTTCCGGAGTATTAAAAGCCGTCTTCCACTCATCCCCCTCTTTGATGCGAACCAGGTTATCCTCTGAGATCCATTTTGGAGAACCATTTAGCACCAGCAACCTGATTAAAGAGGTCGGGAATGAGAGGAAGAGGATAGGGATCTCGGATAGTTATCCGGTTTAATTCCCGGAAATCCAGGCAAGGACGTAGGCCCCCATCTTTCTTTTTAACGAAAAAGAACCCTGCAGCCACAGGTGAAGAAGAGGGTCTGATGTGTCCCTTAGCCAAACTCTCCGAAATATAATCTTTCATAGCCTTCCTCTCCGGGCCGGAAAGATTGTATAACCGGGTTTTAGGTCGTTTTGCCACAGGTAATAGATTAATCGGGCAATCATATGGACGATGAGGTGGTAACCCCTGACAACCCTTCTCAGAGAACACATCCATAAAATCTGACAGAAAGGCAGGTAAAGATGTTACAGAGAGTGTAGAGCACCTACTACTCAAGCAGTTGTCCTTACAATGTTCACTCCACTCCACAATCTCCCCGGCCTGCCAATCCACCACTGGATTGTGAGTCACCAGCCAGGGAAGCCCCAATACCATAGGAGCCGGAAGACCGTCCAGGACATAACAAGAGATATGCTCTTTATGGAGGTCCCCTACCTGCAGATGGATATTATGGATGATCTGAGTTAACTCTCTCTGAGTAAGAGGGGAGGAGTCGATGGCAAAAACAGGAATAGTTCTGCATACCGGTTCCGGAGTAAAACCCAGAGCCTGAGCAAACCGTGAATCCACCAAGTTGACCCCCGCCCCACTGTCCAAAAAGACGGAAAAGATCTCAGTTTTATTGCCCGCCTCAACGGTAGCGGACAACAAAAACTGAGACATGCGTATGGAGGAAACGAATACGCCCAGACTGTTCTCCTCCGCACAATCTGGGGACTCTAGTTTTCCGGCGGCTCCTTTGTTTGTGGTCTCTTGGGTTCTGAGGGACAAACCTTTACAAAATGACCCCTCCCCCCACAACGAAAACAAACCTCTGACCTACAGCGGAACTTAGGAGGATTCACCCGTCTAGTGGCGCCCCCTATTTGCATTGGTTCGACTGGACCATAACAGACCGATCCCTGCCCTGTAGAGGCCTCCGTAAAATTTAATAGTCTCTCCCTGAGCCATCTGTCGATTCTTATGGACAGAGACATAGCAGCCTCAAGAGACCCAGGGACCTCGTATACTGCCAGCGCGTCTTTTAATTTTTCAGACAACCCCTGGCAGAACTGACTCCTAAGGGCCAAGTCATTCCATAACGTATCAGAAGCCCACCTACGGAATTCGGAACAATATAGTTCAGCAGACCGGTTCTCTTGCCGAAGTCTACGTAGCTTAGACTCAGCCAGTGAGACCCTGTCCGGGTCATCATATACGAGACCCAGGGCTTCAAAAAACTCCTCCACTGATCGTAAGGCCGGAGGGTCTGATGGTAGGGAGAAAGCCCAAGCCTGTGGATCTCCTTGCAGGAGAGAAATTACAATGCCCACCCGTTGTTCCTCACCGCCGGAGGATCTAGGGCGTAACCTGAAGAACAATTTGCAAGCTTCTCTGAAGGTTACAAATTGGTCTCTCCCTCCTGAGAACCTATCAGGTAAAGCCACTTTTGGCTCAGGAGTACCTTGGTTTCTCGTAGCAACGGTGGAACCCAAGGATTGCTGCTGCAGCACTGTTGCTTTTAATCCTGCCACTTCAAGGGATAACCCCTGTAATTGTTTCGCCAAAACCGAAACCGGATCCATAGTGAAACAGACAAAATACAAAGCAAAACAGCAAGCAAAAAAGAAAAAAAGAAATGTCACTTTTTTTTTTTTTTTTATAAGGCCAGATATACTGTCACGACCGCTAGCCCAGCAGCACCCGTGTCGCACCAGACGGAGGGGAAGGGGGACCCTATCTACGGATGGGAAATAGAATGGCCACCCCTGACTAACCCTAAGCTGGCACCTGTCTGCCCTGATACCCTAGACGGGGTGTGAACCCGTGCGGCGAGCAGGATGCCTAAACCCTCAGTCGCCCTAACAAGACTGGACTGGGGAAAGGCCGATGGGAGCGCTAGTCACCATCACTCACGTCTAGGAAAACAACAGGGGAAGACAGCAACAAACAAACAACAGCAGAGATAGACTTATCCAGTCACGAGCAGAGAAGGCGATCCCAAACACGACAGTCCACGCCGGACAAGAGCTCCACAGCAACACCATCAAACAATCTCCTTCCAAGGTCAGAGTAGCACTGGAAGTAAGGACTATATCTGACAATGACTGCAAGTGAAACTGAAACTAATATAGTAGCTGGGAGTGGCAGACAGGACTCACCTGAGAAGGATGCCTACAAACTCCCAGTCAGGACAAAAAGGTTCACAAGGCAAAACCCAGATGACATACCCTGAACCACGGAGCAAACTCACAAGCTATCGCGAGTAGCAAGTCGCTGCGACCTTCTCCTCCCAGACCTGTCTGGATCAGTCACAGTCGTGACAGCCGCTCTTTTTTCTGCACCTATATATATACACTGCTCAAAAAAATAAAGGGAACACTTAAACAACACAATGTAACTCCAAGTCAATCACACTTCTGTGAAATCAAACTGTCCACTTAGGAAGCAACACTGAGTGACAATCAATTTCACATGCTGTTGTGCAAATGGAATAGACAACAGGTGGAAATTATAGGCAATTAGCAAGACACCCCCAATAAAGGAGTGGTTCTGCAGGTGGTGATCACAGACCACTTCTCAGTTCCTATGCTTCCTGGCTGATGTTTTGGTCACTTTTGAATGCTGGCGGTGCTTTCACTCTAGTGGTAGCATGAGACGGAGTCTACAACCCACACAAGTGGCTCAGGTAGTGCAGCTTATCCAGGATGGCACATCAATGCGAGCTGTGGCAAGAAGGTTTGTTATGTCTGTCAGCGTAGTGTCCAGAGCATGGAGGCGCTACCAGGAGACAGGCCAGTACATCAGGAGACGTGGAGGAGGCCGTAGGAGGGCAACAACCCAGCAGCAGGACCGCTACCTCCGCCTTTGTGCAAGGAGGAACAGGAGGAGCACTGCCAGAGCCCTGCAAAATGACCTCCAGCAGGCCACAAATGTGCATGTGTCTGCTCAAACGGTCAGAAACAGACTCCATGAGGGTGATATGAGGGCCCGACATCCACAGGTGGGGGTTGTGCTTACAGCCCAACACCGTGCAGGACGTTTGGCATTTGCCAGAGAACACCAAGATTCGCAAATTCGCCACTGGCGCCCTGTGCTCTTCACAGATGAAAGCAGGTTCACACTGAGCACATGACAGATGTGACAGAGTCTGGAGACGCCGTGGAGAACGTTCTGCTGCCTGCAACATCCTCCAGCATGACCGGTTTGGCATTGGGTCAGTAATGGTGTGGGGTGGCATTTCTTTGGAGGGCCACACAGCCCTCCATGTGCTCGCCAGAGGTAGCCTGACTGCCATTAGGTACCGAGATGAGATCCTCAGACCCCTTGTGAGACCATATGCTGGTGCGGTTGGCCCTGGGTTCCTCCTAATGCAAGACAATGCTAGACCTCATGTGGCTGGAGTGTGTCAGCAGTTCCTGCAAGACGAAGGCATTGATGCTATGGACTGGCCCGCCCGTTCCCCAGACCTGAATCCAATTGAGCACATCTGGGACATCATGTCTTGCTCTATCCACCAACGTCACTTTGCACCACAGACTGTCCAGGAGTTGGCAGATGCTTTAGTCCAGGTCTGGGAGGAGATCCCTCAGGAGACCGTCCGCCACCTCATCATGAGCATGCACAGGCGTTGTAGGGAGGTCATACAGGCACGTGGAGGCCACACACAATACTGAGCCTCATTTTGACTTGTTTTAAGGACATTACATCAAAGTTGGATCAGCCTGTAGTGTGTTTTTCCACTTTAATTTTGAGTGTGACTCCAAATCCAGACCCCCATGGGTTAAAAAAATTGATTTCCATTTTTTTATTTTTGTGTGATTTTGTTGTCAGCACATTCAACTATGTAAAGAACAAAGTATTTCAGAAGAATATTTAATTAATTCAGATCTAGGATGTGTTATTTTTGTGTTCCCTTTATTTTTTTGAGCAGTGTATATATATATATATATATATATATATATATATCTCATACCATGTATCATTTAGAATATATATTTTATGCCGTGTGTATCCCACTGACTGAATATAGACTTTTTAAGGTTTAGAAAGTATTGAAGTTGTCTTCCAACTAATTGGGTTTCATGAGGAGAGCTGAATATTATTAGCCAGCCATGTGGGCAAGTTAATGAACCCGGATGTCAAGTAAAAGGGCCCATTGTCCATTGTCCCTAAAGAAACAGATAGTGACTCCAACATGTCTAGATTATGGGTAATTAAAAGTGTCAGGAAGAAACCCTTAATACTGATGTATACTGGAAGGGTTAAAAAGGTAATGGGAAGTATTATTAGGTTTTTAGAATTAATGTTTGAAATTGTTATGTGGTACAACAGTGCCATCTAGAGGTAGATGGACAATATTATATTGTTTTATAACTTTTTTTTCTCCAGCATATCAAGGGTTAAGATTACATCATAGTAATATTAACATACGTTACACCCTCCTCAGTTGATTGGGAGATCATAATCCAGGAGGTGGTAACGTAAGATATCAGGGAGGATAAGTACTGCTGGATAGGAACATAGGTAAATATCAAACCATCAGATCAGATAATCAGATAATAGGAAAGGATATCAAAAGAAACTAGAATTATATTTTGACTGCTAGAGAACTCCTGAGAACTGGTCCTATCCGAAACTCTGCCCATCCTTGACTTGGTAACGTATGTTATACTTTTTGCTTGTCATATTAATAAGATATTCCTCTCAGCATATAGTCAAGAGTTCTCATAGTGTGGGAACGTATAGTGTTAAACACCTCCCTAAATGCTAGTTGTCCTCTTAGCAAAGATGCATATAGCTAATGGGAGATTAGACATTGTCTGAGTAGAGGAAAAACTCTGGGAAATCATATTTTCATAGTCTGATTGCCGAGTAGGATATAATATCATATTAATATCATTTATATTTTTGATTGTCATAGGTGGAGACAGAGTCAAGGGACAACATTTATTGTTCCTGTATTAATCTGTATTTTGTCATGTTATAACCTGTTGGTAAACAGAAAATCCTGAGTTTCTCTTGATGTATTCATTATTGGTCTGTTTGATAAAGATATAGCATTTATATATTATCATATGTAACTTTAAATAATTCTGTGCTGGTGAGAAAGTGATAGTGGGTTACACCACCATCTAGTGGTGGTTTGTTGGTACTTCATCAATTTGTCTATCCATTGATCTTATGTCTGTTTTATATTGGATTTTTACTGATTTATAAATACATTATTACATATATTTTGCATAATTGATTGCCCCTTTGTTTTCACTAATTGCATAAATTAAATTTAGAGTCTCAAGATAAAAGAAAAGGCGTTTTATGTCCGCCTAGTGGATTTCCTGACTGATTTCCATATTTTTATTGACATTTTATCTCATATATAAGATATTTATATTTTATATAAAAGATATACCTTGACAGGAACCTACCTCAACAAAGGTTTAAAGAGCTTCTGTCACCCCCAAAACTCATTTTTCATTTTTGGGCATATTAAAATCCTTATTGGACGACTATTCCCTAGTGGGGGTAACTCTAATCCGTGGGACGTAAATATGAAGGATAGCTGCTAGGCCAGGACAGGAATCAGGGAGCAGGTCACCTCCTATCACATCCCTAATTCTGACCCTGTCTCCTAGCCGTATGAGCCAACCCTGTTGGTAGGAGGGCTCATACTCTGGAACCTAAGATCCCTACTAGCCCTCAGGGTGGCCCTGGACTAGGAGCAGGGTAAGACGACCTGTTCCTCCTAGACACGGACGAACAGGAGTCTCACTGGCCAGGCTGCAAAGGAAAGGGTAAGGCAGGTAAGTAAAACTAGTACCACACCTACCTGCCACAGACACACAGCCTGGAACCCATGCACAAGTGCTGCTGTCCACAACTACATAAACGGACACAACACACACCACACATCACACAGGAACCCAGGACCATAAGCTACAATAAAGATAGAGATACCACTAGACATATAATAACATAAGTACAATATATGGGGTTCGGACCGCGCTTCTGGTCCAGGTCAGTGTGCAAGTTCTTAGTCCTTCTTACTTCCTCGTTTACAAAGAGAGCCTGAGGGCTGCAAATATTCCTCAAGTTTCTTTATTATATAATAACATAAGAACAATAATGTCTAACATAACTTATGACCACAAGGGTGGCCCTCACTGGACAGATTGCATAATACCAGGAGGATGACTCCAGCAAACACCATGGCTGGAGTAGCCCTCAGCTACTGGCATCCAGCAGGAGCTAAATAGCCCCAAGTAGCCACACCCACACACAAACACACCCAGTGTTCACACACTAGGAAGGGAATTAACCCTTACAATACCAGGCAAGGGATGGAAGCTACTTAAAGGGGAAAAGCACAAACAAGCACACACTCCACCTGTTACCGCTGGCAACGGCATGTGTGGCAACCATGTCCTGGGGATCAGCCAGAAGGCCGAGACACTGCCACCACATGCACACAACACCACACATCGCCACGGGCAACCACAAGTGAAGGAAAGTGTCACTAAACCCACCATAGGCCGTGACACTTGTTCTGTGGCTTGGTTTCACTAAAAATCGATCTTTTAAAATATGCAAATGACTTCATTACCAGCAAGTAGGGCATCTACTTGCTGGTAGCCGCCGCATCCTCCTTTAAAAAAAACGCCCCCTCTTCCTGCTGATTAACGATGCCAGGGATCGCTCTCCTCCTCCGACTGGCCCTGTCTGCAATTCAAATCCCGCACCTGCACCTCATTCGGCGCAGGAGCTCTGAGAGAAGGACGCTCGCTTCCTCAGCACTTCCTCAGTGCGCCTGCGCCGATGACGTCTTCTCTTTCGGGTTTAGAGGTGATGTCATCGGCGCAGGCGCACTGAGGAAGTGCTGAGGAAGCGAGCGTCTTTCTCTCAGAGCGCCTGCACCAAATGAGGTGCAGGCGCGGGATTTGAATTGCAGACAGGGCCAGTCGGAGGAGGAGAGCGCTCCCTGGCCCTGTCAATCAGCAGGAGGAGGGGGCATTTTTTTGAAAGGAGGATGCGGCGGCTACCAGCAACTAGACGCCCTACTTGCTGGTAGTGAAGTCATTTGCATATTTTAAAAGATCGATTTTTTGTGAAACCAAGCCACAGAACAAGGTAAGAGCCCTATATAGGGAATAGTCGTCCAATAAGGATTTTAATATGCCCAAAAATGAAAAATGAGTTTTGGGGGGTGACAAAAGCCTTTTAAAGGGGAACGCCAGGCCTCTGGGTTTGTGGGGATGTCTGTTCTTCCCCACAGCTACTATCTGTCAGGCTGGGCCATTTCCGCTATAAGATGAGGTGAGCCATGCCTGTCCCCTCTCTTCAGACTGCTCGTGTCACGCCCCACTTCTCTTGGAGAGGATAGATCAAAAGAGCCAGTTCTCATCAGGATTTCCCCTAACTGCAGAGTTGATCCTATGGATGGTATGTAGAGGGCGTCCCAACCATCCTGGCAGAGGGAATGTCCAGTCTGTGCCCTTCCTATGGCAGTAATCGTGCTCAGGAGTCCACACTTTCCACAGACAATGCACGTACCCATTAATTTTAATGTGATTGTTCACACATCAGTGTGAAAATCACAGGAGCATGCTCTACTTTGGTCTTTGATGCCGACCAAACAGCCCATTGAAGTCTAGGGGTCTGTGAAACCACTGACCACGGATGCACCACGGACCATTGCTAGGAGATGCTCTGGAAATATATTTTCAGCCTAGTAGTGTCTGTGGAATACGGAGGACACACAGAGGGAAAATAAAAACCACACACGGACCAAATACCAATCCTTCATGGACATTTTTACGGATGGCACATGGACAGATTTTCCATGGATGTCAAAGGGACACGGAAATGTGAATGAGGTCCAGTGCCCGGTTTTGGGGTGGCCCCAACGCTATGCTGGGTCCCCCGAACACCGTTGAGGTGTCACCACGTGTTGCTACTCTCCAGAAGGGATGGTAAGTCATGGTGCACCTCAATGGGAAATAAGTCCAGAGAGGCAGTGTCTGCAGTAAACCAGGGTGCTTCTTTATTGGAGGAATTCAGGTACAAAACAATACAGGCGAGGCATTGGGTTGGCTTCTCCAGTCTCCTCCCTGGCAGAAGAAGGGTTTGATGCTGAGGAAAGGCCTGAGCAAGCTGTCCCTTTCTCTCTCAGAAGGCTGGCATCTGAGTCAAGGGCCCGTGGTCTGTAGCTCATTGGTCTGGGTGGCTCCTTGGTCACAGGGCTAGTGACCATGGTCTGTGTATTTACAGATCCATGTAAATACAGTGATAATGAACATGGTACAGCAGAGTTTTCTTCTCGAAGCAATGCTGTTACAACGGGAAAAGCTCTCCAGTGCCTCATGGTAAAGGTCCCAACCATAAAAATGTGAGCCCATTAGGTCATATTGCTGTATGCATGTGGCCTCCTAGTTATGGGCAGCTTTCCACTCAGTTCTGTAGAAGACTCATAACACATTGTGAGTGTCAAACTCAGCTCTGCTGAATGTGGATAATTTTAACCTATTGCTTGCCAGTTGCCAGTCTAGTCTTTGTAACCCTGTGAGAAGTCTTGATTCCAGTACCAGTCACTGTGTCTGTCTATTCATTTATAGGAAAGCCTCAGCTGAAGTCCATTGACATTATAATCTGCGACGTTAATGACGCCCCCTCCCTCAATGACATATGTAAGAAGGCCTCTGTTGTTCTTGACTGTGTGGGTCTAGTAAGTATTATATGGCTGTACGACGCCAGCCACGCCAGCCACCATTGTCTTCTATCTGCTATCTCTCATACCAAATCCTTATCTGATGATATGGTGCTACCAAAAGCTGAAAATATGATGCCGCCTAAGACTACTTTCACACTAGCGTTTTTGCTGGATCTGGCAGGGCTCTGCAAAAACACTTCCGTTACTGATAATACAACCATCTGCATTCTTTATGAACGGATCCGGTTGTATTATCTTTAACATACCCAAGACGGATCCATCATGAACTCTATTGAAAGTCAATGGGAGACGGATCCGTTTTCTATTGTGACAGATTGTGTCAGAGAAAACCTTTTTCTCCGCATCCCATGACAGAAAGAAAACCACAGCTTGCTACAGTTTGCTCTCCGGTATGGGAACGCAACCAAACGGAACAGAATGCATTTTGGAGCATTCCGTTCTGTTCAGTTACATTTTGGCTCCATTGGAAATGAATAGGGACAAACTGAAGCGTTTTCCTCCGGTATTGAGACCCTATGACTGATCTCAATACCGGAAAATAGAAACGCTAGTGTGAAAGTAGCCTAACAAAAATCTGTGAGACTTTTAACAAGGGCTCCTATTGTATGCCCATATGTTAAACCAGTGAGCCGGCAGAGCATCCATGAGCAGCCCCCCATTTGGGTCTCAGGTGTGTTGTACTACTTCAACCATATTACCAGCCAGGGGCATCATCCAATCCCAGGAGCATCACCCAATATCAGAGGGCAGAGTCCATCAAAAATGCCAGGCTGCAGCACTATTTTTACCGATAAGTGACTGAAACCTGATGGACCTCATTATATAGTCAGTGGGATCCATCGGGTGGTATGGATGTCCTCCATGTAATTTATCCAGCGCTGACGTTATTTTGGTTTCTCTGTTCCTGAGACGGTACAGAAAAACAGTAATATGGCCGACAATTATGCCACTAAAAAAAGTTAGTCGACAGCTAAAGTCTATTGTGATCTGCCCTTGTGTAGAGAATATAGAAATCCTGGGTAATGTAGCAGTATCGTAAAACTGTAATTCACCTCTTATCCACCACAGAAGGGACATCTTGCATCATTTGACCATACACTGGCGGCTCTACCGGGCAAAGTTCTCTGCATATCAGATACTCAGGGGGCAAGAGGTTGTTCTCCACAATAAATGAAGTCATTTCTGATAGCAGGATGATTTTTGCTTGAGACACATCCTAAGCCTTCTTACATAATATATTGTGTAAATGTGAGCTGCAGGAGACACGTCCAAGTAGGTGAGAAGTAAGTGTCTACATGAGCCGGTCCCCCAGCCGTGGCCTGCAGTTCTTCTAGCTCCTCACCCCCTTATGTTATAAGGGAATAAAGGACGTATTGTTTACAGTGTGATGTACATTTCTACTTATGAAGAAGAAAATAATAATAATTTACTGCTGATAAAAAGACGCGGGAAGCAATGCAGAATCCATGGATTATGTTTTATAGATTTCTTAGACATGATGAAGGATCTGGCTTCTGAATCTACATTTTATGTTATATTTTTTTTAGTACAGATTTTATGGTGAACCTGTGGAAAAGGCCTGCGTCAAAAATGGAGTGCACTTTGTTGATATCAGTGGAGAACCCCAGGTAAGATATGCAGCAACCACGGGTGAGACGTCGGCCAGGAGGTCCCTTTAAGATGTTATCAGTGCTTAAAAGTTTGTCATGACGCCAGTTGCATTTCAGCAACAAGGGACAGAGTCCCCCTAAGTAGATGGTGACGGTGGTACCCAGGTGTATGAATGCCAGAGTGGTGTAAGGGTTGCCTACAATGTCCCTTTAGGTGTGGCTATGCACATGTCACGGTGGTCCTACCTGGATATAGTGGAACCCCAGGCGTAGTCGTCTGAAGCAGTGCAAACTAAGGTGAATAGTTGATGAAGGGATTATGAAAGAAATGGAGTCCAGACTTGTGTCAACGTTGGAAACAGCTTTACTTGAATAAACTTGCATCAGAGCAACAATCTTCCCAACTTTATCTTGGTTACCAGCCAGCTTTGGCATACGTTTTGGCAGGCAAACACAGTCGGCCCTGCTACATCTGTCACTTTCTCTGGCTCTGCTGTGCTGATAGGATTAAATAGAAACTTTTTATTTCTGCTGTACTTAGCTTTTTAGTCTGACTGTCTTTATCTCTGTCTTGGTATCTTTAGCTTTATCTTTCTCTTTGTCTCTGTATCTTTATTCCTGTCTTTATTCAGAGAATTTTTACTCTCGACTCTGGAGGCATTCAGCTTAGGCCTCCGGACCCAGCAGAGCAGACAGTGCTCTGCTGGCTGGAACACAGCCTTCCCCTGCAGGGGGTACACTATTCTGACCTTCACTAACTAAACTCCTCCCTCTCTAGAGAGGGCTAGAATGGAAAGCAAGTTTCACTCTAGACAAATTAGCTCTGCCATAGATGCCGCCATCTGCTGGTGGACCAGGTACATTACACTTTAACAGTTGCATTACAGGGCAAAGAATATGCATATGATACAGGACCTGGAAATCAATACATAAGATGACATTGGGTCAACCATAAGAGATAGTAGGGGGCTCAAAGAGGTGGCAATACCACTCTGGGGTATTACAAATTTACCAGTCTCTTCATACACTTCTATGGGCTTGTGTGCTTTAGGTTATCATTATTCAGCTTTCTATAGTATTCTTTATATTCTGTGCCTAATGAAAGATTCACCTTTTACTTTATATACCTGTTACGTGTTCCACCAAAAAAAACATAAACAAAAAAAAAAACTGGGTAAAAAAAAAACAACTGAAAATTGGGTCAAATTTACAGCAAATGCATGTGTTATTGCTGCAGCTTTTATGCAGTTGCAGTTTTTGCCAGCGAGATGTGGAATAAATGTAAAAACTACAACAGCACTGAAAACCTTGGCAAAAGCTCATATAATTTCTGATAGACGGACAGGTAATTTTGGCGCGAATTATCGTCTGTATTGCAGCCAATTATCCCTGTCCAACCACAGGATTAATGATCCGAACTTATTGCATCATTGATCCCTGGCATGCTGTTAGGTTCAATTATAGCAGGACGGAGGAATTTGCGGCTTTAATTCCAATGGTAAAATGCACCCTCAGTCATCTAAACAACAGTACATTACAGGTTGCCGACAAGTCACAATGTTATATGAGGCAGGTTACACAGGAGCAAACTACTGAACATTCAGGGTACAGCCACCCGGTCAGGTTTCCTGATGCCGTTTTTGGAAGCCAGAATCACGAGTGGATCATAAAACGAGAGAAAGTATAAAGAACAGATACAATAGGGGACAATTATCAAGACTTGCGTTCCCATACACCAGTCTTGATCTCCTGTGCGCTGCAGTAAGATGCACCTAATTTAGGCACATGCTTCTTAATAATTTAGCGTATCTCTAGCACCCTGTGTGCCAGAAACCCAAATCTAAGCTAGCCAGAGTAAATCCGGCTAAGTCGCACCTTTTTTTATAGCCACTAGTGTTGAGAATCTCAGACTAGGGATACACGGCAACATGTGTTCCAGGACAACAAAAATGTACAGCTACACGGCGACATTTGTTGCGCGTGACATTTCATGTAATGTATTTCAATAGTGTCGCAATGCAACATGCAGCTACTGTGATGCGACTGCTGGAAAAAAAATCTGCCTTTGCCTTAGC
Organism: Bufo bufo; assembly: GCF_905171765.1. NCBI lineage: Eukaryota > Metazoa > Chordata > Amphibia > Anura > Bufonidae > Bufo > Bufo bufo. The sequence goes on along the minus strand of NC_053392.1, from coordinate 423,851,723 downwards.
CCTGGCCTAAAAGTCAACAAATTAAGGTGCAGATATGGCATGCCCCATAATTTCCAACTTGTAAACATATTGATGTCCGCTTATGTCTCCTATGACAGACTCAATTTTCGGGGTTAAAAGTCCAAACAGCTTTTATTTGCCATCCAACAAAAGACAGTGGCATGCAAGTTCATTAGGTACTGTTTACACCACCCCATGTGCGCGAAATGCAAAAAATAAATCACCTTGCCGTCTGAGCACTAACTATACATTAGGTTACCTCATCTATAAACTTCAAATCCAAGCACAGTTGGATCAGGCATTCCACAGCCACCACAGGTCTTCCAGCTTCCAGGTACTGACACTGAATGAGGATTTCAGCCCTATCTATATCAGGCTAGACTTTCTCAGCCTGTTCATCTCAGGCTAGGAGAAAGTGCTGTACCGGGAGGGAGGCAACTACAGGTTCCTCTATCAACAGTTACCTACCATTCCATAAAAACCAGGCCCATAATACACTTTAATGAAATATGCCTCAGAAAACTATTTGTTGGCCCATATGAGCATTCTGGATGAGATATACACCCCTCCATTATATATATATATATATATATATATATATATATATATATATATATATAGATATATAGATATATATATATATATATATCATTGTGTTATAATGTATTTAATATATAATATATTTATGTTATAAAGCTGTCATAAATGTACTGATTATAGGGGTTTTCCAGGAATTAAGAAAATTAAAATACTAGGGAGCAATCATCAGAGGACATATTATTAGTACACACAAAACCTGTCCTAATCTCACAGCAGGATACGTTACTTCAAAACACTCAGCTTAAGAGATGCCTCATCCTCCTCTCCTACTTGTCAGGAATTGTGATCCTGAATACAGTTTAATAAGATCTTCAGCTGAATCTCTGTAGTAATGGTTTCATGAGGAGACGTGAAGTACAAAGAAGATGGACAGGACAGACTGTGGTAATGGAGACTGCATACAAGCGCTACTGCTCATTATCCACATCCCCACCCTGTGTACTTCATGTCTCCTCATGAACTCCATTCCTACAGGGATTCAGCTGAAGATCATATTAAACTGTATTCAGTATCATAATCCCTGACAAACAGAGCAGAGAGGAAGATGAGGCAGCTCTTTAGCTCTGTGTTCTGAAGTAATTTGTCCTCCTGTGTGATTAGGACTGGTTTTGCGTGTACTAATAGTACAGCGGCCATTTTATTTCTTCTTATGACTGCTCCCTAGACAAAATAAGCCATTATTACTAATTAAAGGTATTTGGGAATATACACTACTCAGGGATATTTGGCTTGTGGGCGAAATTTCAGGATGAACCTAATGTGACCGTCTCTAAACTTTAGAATGTCCAACTGTTACTTTTTGCACAACTTGCTGTTCTCTAACGAGGAGCTTGAAGGCAAAATTCAGGTTTTTGATCCATGAATCGCCCAATAAGTTTCCTGGTTCAATTAGAATTTGTATTTAAACAGTCCTCCTCATCATGCTGTTCACATTTTGACATCATGAGACCAAGACGACACCTAACAGTCAACAGTAGCCATTGCGAGGCCTCAAGAAGGATGTTGTCAGATGGAAGTGGCTACTGTGCTTAGAGAGTCACAGAGTGTCATCAGCAGGTTGCAACAGAGATACATAGAGACAGGAAAAGTCCCAGAAAGGCATAGAAGTGGACATCCTTTGGTCACACTGATGACTCCTTGTGAACAATGCCCTGCGTAACCAGATGATGAATGCCACACAACTGCAGGCACATTTAAGGGAGGTGAGAGGCACCCAAGTGTCACGTCAGACCATTAAAAACAGTTTACATCAGTGTGGTCTGTGCAAGAGTAGACCAGGAGTAGTCATTATCTTGCATGGGACAGGGAGCATCTACAATGGATAAGGGACCAGTGGGCCTCAGTACTATTCACTGATGAAAGTCAATTCACGCTGAGCAGAAATTATGGCCACCAACAATGTTGGAGACGTCAAGGAGAGCACTATGCATCACCCTTTGGTGGTGGTAGTTTTACAGTGTGGGCAGTTGTGTCTAGTCAATACAGAACTGTCCTACACTTTGTGAATGGTACAGTGACAAGCCCATACTACTTGATCATGAATCCAGTAATTGTGCTCTGCATGAACAACACATGCCTAATTTCATCTTCATGAACGACAATGCATCAGCAGATCAAGGTCGCATCATTAGGGAACGGCTGCTGGAGACTGGGGTACCTCAAGTGGAGTGACCTGCAATTTCTACAGGCCTGAATCCTGTTCAAAACCTATGAGATCAGCTGAGTCGCCGTGTAGAGGCTCGTAACTCTGTACCCAAAAACCTCAATGACCTGGGATGCCATGCCTCAGCACACAATAAGTCTACTTGTCAACAGCATGAGACGTTGTTGTCAATCTGTAATTGATGCTCAAGGCCACATGACAAGTTATTGAGACATTTTCTTATTTTTAAACTCTTTTTATTGGTTTTGAAGTTGCAGCAGAATATCAAAATGTATACAATACAGTAACAGATATAGACTTATGGTATACAGATTTGGTTACTAAATGCTTATATAATCAAAGACCGATAGTAAGTCCACTGGCCTACCAATCAACATTACGAACATACATCAATAGAGTACTGGCCAAGAGAGCTGCATATATACAAAACAGGAAAATTAATTACACTGTCACAAAATTAGAGAGGTATCGCAATGACCTTTAACTACAACTGGTCATAAATCTGAAAATATATTTTAAATAGAATGAGAATCAAAAGGCTAAGTAGTAAGAAAAGGGGGGGGGGGGTCATTTGAGGGGTGAAGGGGTATGTGTGACAGTTTCTGTGAGTGTAGAGCTAAAGAGCATGTGCGTTCCATATTAAATGTAATTGATAATTGATAAACCAGCCTCTGTATAAAACTGGTTGGTCACAGCACTAATCATAAGGCATCCAAAGTTTATGGAATTTCCCTATCTTGTGGTGTTCCCAATGTGCCAACTCTGTGGGTCCAATCAGAGAGAGATATGGTATAGTTTTGATGCCAATTAGAGATGAGCGAATTTTTTTAAAATTAGATTCAGCCGGTTCGCCGAATTTTCAGAAAACATTTGCTCCGATCCAAATTTATTTGCGGCGAATCGCATTGAAAAACTGCTATTTCCTGGGTGCAGAGAGCCTTTACAGTGGAGTAGAACACTGTACCTTGCAGTAACATGCATAGAGAGTCTGCTCTGGTAGTGAAATAATACTCTGAGTCAGTATGACATGCAGATGACAGGCGTTACTCTTAGAATCACTGCACACTTCACTTATTTGGGCAGTCATAGGGCCAAATCTGACCAAATAACTCAAATATGAACTCAGCCTTACAGGTCGATGTTAGCGACAAGAAGAAGCGCACTCCTTTTACACTGTCGTCCGCTGATTCCATATAGATGTTTACAAAACCTGTTCTATTAAACGCTTATACAAGTAGATCCCTCCCGACAGAGTGGAGAAGGTGTCAGCAGTAAGTTTGTGTTGACGTCACTGATTATTTTACCCTTCCTCTGATCCATCAGAACAATAACCCCCCAAAAACTGATCCTGTCTGTGGAGCGGGGAGGGTGGGAACAGCATGAGAAATCCACAGAGCGGCCCTATGACATAGTGGAGAGGTGGAAGCTGCATTAGAAGGCCACAGAGCGGCACAATGACAGTGTGGAGGTGGCCATAGAGTGGCATGGTGACATGGTGTGGAGGTGGCAACAGCATCAGGAGGCCACAGAGTGGCAAGGTGACATAGTATGGAGGTGGCAGCAGCATCAGGAGGCCACAGAGTGTCAAGGTGACATAGTGTGGAGGTGGCAGCAGCATCAGGAGGCCACAGAGTGGCAAGAGGACATAGTGTGGAGGTGGGTGGCAATAACAGTACCCGCTGATGATGGTGGGTGTAAGAAGGAGCACTTGACATTAGATGTGTGGCATCAGGTGGGTGGCAGCATCATAATGGTAGCTGGGGCAGGTAGCCAGAAGAAACCGGTCTCTTTTTGTCAAAGTGTTGGTGCAGCATCATGGATGATCTAGTCTGATGCATCAGGCATTGGTGGGTGGAAATCCTGGCTGATCCAGGCCTGATTCATCTTGACAAAGGTCAGTCTCTCCACATTTTGGGTGGACAGGCGAGCTCTTCTTGGGGTAACTATGGCCCCCGCCGCACTAAACATCTGCTCTGATGCCACACTACTGGCCGGGGAGGACTGCTTTTCCAGGGCAAACTCGGCCAGTTGCGGTCACAAATCCAGTTTGGCTGCCCATTAGTCCAGCTGGCAGGGTGCACTCCAAGTATGCCATCACCTGCTGGTTCAGGTTCTGCTCCAGGTCTAGATGCTGCTGCTGGTGAGTAGTTTCTTCACTAGGCGGGTGAAGAAAGCTGCTCATCAGCGATTCTAAGCTCAGGCTGCTGCTTATGGAGCTGGTACTGCTCCTGCCAGCCAACCCCTCCCCAGCAGCCATGACAGTGGAACCCCACGGTCAGACCTGCAAGAGGATGGACGATGGCGCAGATAGGGAGCAGAGATGGCCTTTCGGTTCGCCCGACGGTCGTTTTGCGGTGAACTTTGCTTGTTTGCTGTTCGCCGAACAGGCGAACATATGGCGATGTCCACCGGCGCCATATTCTTTGCATTGTGCAGAACTTTGACCCATGACACCTCCATCGGGTGGGACAGGACAGCCAATTGAGATGTTTCAGCACATGGACACACCCCCTACCCTATAAATAAACCCGATCTGACCGCCATTTTACATTCTATTTTTTGCCAGTGTAGAGCGAGGTTGCTGTGTGGAGCTGGTACAGACTGTTATAGAGTATAGAGACACCAAACGCTAGCTAATAGGGCTACAAAAGTCAGGACTAGTATAGGTGTGCTATTGATAGGTGTTGTTGTAGAAATATTAATAGTTGTAATCAGCTCGCATCAAAGTTTGTGTAAAGAAATAGCTAAATATCTCTTCCCTCAACCACAGTCAGAGACAGACCCAGGTGTTACCATCTTGATTGAATTCTGAGCCACTCCTCCTCCTCCCTGCCCAGCCTGTTCCTTTTATTTACTCACAAAAGGTGTAAAAGGGGCTGGCCCAAGACAAGGATACAGGAAGTGATAACATACAGGAAGTGTTGACATGTCAAAGGACAGGGAGGTGCAATCAATGTGGCTGGACAGACAATGCACACACCCCATCCCTGTATAAGGAAGGATGAGTCATGTCCATTGTCTGACCAGCCAGGTGGCCGCCCACCCCCCATCACTGTCAGCATGGACCTCATTCAATACTGCTCAAAAGTGACCAGTATCTAATGAAGATCGTTCTACTGGTTCTTATAGGTTTGAGATTATCTGCGAGACATTGCTACGGCTATTGTCAGTATACGGTACGAGTATACCGACAAGGCAGATATGCATGTCTTAAAAGCAGATATGTATCCAGAAAGGGATAGCGAAGCCGCAGCAGAGGTATAATATGTATCTCTCGTTATGCAGACTTCACTTCTCTAATGTGTATAGACATTTGAAGGGAAGAAGCCCAGTGCATTGCACTTGGTGCTCACAAACCGGCAAATGCCCCCCTACACACTGAGAACACGTCTCCAAGCCCGTGAGAAGGTTTTCATACTGACGGTTTTACCACTTGTCCCGATTCAGCCAAAGTACTCTCTGCTAGAGCGTTCTTTGGCTAAATTCGACACAGGGAGACAGATGACAATCTATAAAAACACACACACATCCTAAGATAAAATGTCCGCATAATAAAATTTCCACAACAGTTTGGCGAGCACAGTTAGGAAGATAATTTTTTTCCCCGTCATCAGCAGAACTTAAAGGAGATACAGCTTAATTTTCAAAAAGCAAAAAAGGCCGGCATAAGGTAATATCCTTTTCCATACTCTCATTTTTGAGAAAGTTTTCCTCTTTGTGAACTGAAATCTGTGTACTCCAATCTGCTGATATCAGAAAAAAATCTACTTAACCACTTGCCATCTGGGCCATTTGCCCCCTTCCTGACCAGGCCAAATTTTGCAAAACTGACATATCTCACTTTATGTGGTAATAACTTTGGAACGCCTTTATTTATCCAAGTCATTCAGAGATTGTTTTCTCATGACACATTGTACTTCATGATAATCATAAATTTGAGTCAAAATATTTCACCTTTATTTATGAAAAAATCCCAAATTTACCCAAAAATTTGAAAAATTTGCAATTTTCTAAATTTCAATTTCTCTGCTTTTAAAACAGAAAGTGATACCTCATAAAATATTTATTATTTAACATTCCCCATATGTCTACTTTATGTTGGCATCATTTTGGAAATGTCATTTTATTTTTTTAGGACGTTAGAAGGCTTAGAAGTTTAGAAGCAATTCTTCAAATTTATAAGAAAATTGCCAAAACCCACTTTATAAGGACCAGTTCAGGTCTGAAGTCACTTTGTGGGGCCTACATAGTGGATACCCCCATAAATGACCCCATTGTAGAAACTACACCCCTCAAGGTATTCAAAACCGATTTTACAAACTTTGTTAACCCTTTAGGCGTTCCACAAGAATTAAAGGAAAATGGAGATCAAATTTTTAAATTTCACTTTTTTGGCAGATTTTCCATTTTAATCATTTTTTTTCTTTAACACATCGATGGTTAACAGCCAAACAAAACTCAATATTTATTACCCAGATTCTGTGGTTTACAGAAACACCCCACATGTGGTCATAAACTGCTGTATGGGCACACGGCAGGGCGCAGAAGAAAAGGAACTCCACATGGCTTTTAGATGCCATGTCCTATTTGAAGCCCCCTGATGCACCCTTACAGTAGAAACTCCCAAGAAGTGACCCCATTTTGGAAACTAGGGGATAAGGTGCCAGTTTTATTACTACTATTTTTGGGTACATATGATTTTTTGATCATTCATTATAACACTTTATGGGGCAAGGTGACCAAAAAATTGGTTGTTTTAGCACAGTTTCTATTTATTTATTTTTACAGCGTTCACCTGAGGGGTTCAGTCAAGTGACATTTTTATAGAGCAGATCGTTACGGACGTGGCGATACCTAATATGTATACTTTTTCTCATTTATTAAAGTTTTACACAATAATAGCATTTTTGAAACAAAAAAATTATGTTTTAATGTGTCCATGTTCTGAGAGCTATAGTTTTTTTATTTTTTGAGAGATTTTCTTATGTAGGGGCTCATTTTTTGCGGGATGAGGTGACGGTTTTATTGGTACTATTTTGTGGGACATACTCGTTTTTGATCACTTGGTGTTGCACCTTTTGTGATGCAAGGTGACAAAAATTGCTTGTTTTGACACAGTTCTTTTTTTTTTTTTTTTACGGTGTTCACCCGAGGGGTTAGGTCATGTGATATTTTTATAGAGCTGGTTTTTACGGACGCAGCAATACCTAATATGTATACTTTTTTTTATTTGTTTCACTTTAACACAATAATAGCATTTTTGAAACCCAAAAAATGATGTTTTAGTGTCTCCATGTTCTAAGAGCTATAGTTTTTTTATTTTTTGAGAGATTTTCTTATGTAGGGGCTCATTTTTTGCGGGATGAGGTGACGGTTTTATTGGTACTATTTTGTGGGACATACTCGTTTTTGATCACTTGGTGTTGCACCTTTTGTGATGCAAGGTGACAAAAATTGCTTGGTTTGACACAGTTTTTTTTTTGTTTTTTTTACGGTGTTCACCCGAGGGGTTAGGTCATGTGATATTTTTATAGAGCTGGTTTTTACGGACGCGGCAATACCAAATATGTCTATTTTATTTAATTTTTTCTATTTTTAAATTTTTTTTTTATTCCTTACTTGGGAACTTTTTTTTTTTTTTACATGTGAAACTTTATTTTATTTTATTTTTTCAACCCTTTATTTTTTTTATTTTATTTTACACTTTTTGTCCCCCATAAGGTCATACAAGACCTCTGGGGGACATTTACTTCACTTTTTCTTTTTTTGTTCACTGTTGATTTCTCCTGTAACTGGGGCTGACATAGTAGCCCCAGTTACAGGACAAATGCACCCCTAGAGAGGCTGTACAGCAGCAATCCAGCCCTGTACAGCCTCAGAGCAGGGCTGATCGAGGTCTCTGAGAGACCTCACACAGCTCCTGCACACTCCGGTCCCGGCGGTCACTTGATCGCCGGGCCGGAACAGGAAGCGCATAGCGCTTCCCTCTCTGCAGACACAGCGCTTTGTGATCGCTGTGTCTGCAGCGATCTAGAAGGCAGGGACACCTGGGCACTGTCCCTGCTTCCTCTCAGGGTTGCCCTGCTGTCACTGACAGCGGGCAACCCGATCAGCAGCTGCACGATTAGCGTGCAGCTGCTATTTCTGAAAGGACGTTCTAAAACGTGCTTTCAGAAATAGACGTCCACCCATAGGACGTTTATATCCTATGGGCGGAAGTGAAGCGGTTAAAGATACTTTTGGTGTATGTGGTTGTTATCTGCTACGTCAAGGGGTGTAAGGATAAGGTAAGAGTTTTTCCGTTGTGTAGGTTTTGGTGGATCTGAGTTGATTGTACAGAGATTGTGATGTGTGTGCTGAGCAGTACAGGGTATTGTGTTTTTTTTTGTAACTGATTTTGTAAGAGGCGATTTTATAGAGGTTTATAGAGGCAGCAATTGGTTTTAGTGTTTGTACATTAGAGACAGCATTTAGAGAGTATTTTTATATTGTTAACCTGTAAATCACCCACAGAGTGGAGGTTTTGCTTTGGTTTCGGGGGTAGGGAACAGGGAATATAGAAACTGTTCCTATTGCTGGATATTGTAGACACTATCTTGATTTCCTTTGTGTGATGACCATGTGACTTGTCGGCCATCTTGGTTAGTTTGCTATGGAAAGCGATTTGGTTGTTTTTGCCTGAAATGTTTGTTTTGTCCAGAATAATTATCTTGTATTTTTGTATATTTCTATGTACAGTTTGACTTTGTTTTGATAAGTTTTGAGTGTTCGGTTATGGTATAGCGCAGTGAGCAGTCTGATACAGAAATCATTGTGTGAACATTAGTGGCAGTTTAGCGGTGAAATCGTACTATAGTTGATGATTCTGCTTAATGTTTGTATATCTGTGGCTGTTACACTGAATTGTAGACTTGTTTGGCATAATTAATACGGGTATTACAGTGAAGAAAGGAGGTGCTTGGTACCAGTGTTTTGTTTTCTTGTGCAATGAAAAGTATTTTTAAAGAAGTTGCAAAATTGGAAAAGGACACGGCGGCCATTCTTCAAGCTATGCAGGGATCTACTGATCCATGGCTGCAGGCTCAGAATTGTGTAGCAAACCTGATCGGTCCCAAAAAATGGCGCAAAAGGAAAGGCAAGTATGCTCTGAATTTTGCTGCTGGGTGGATAGCGGATAAATATCAGGAGTCTTGTAGGCTGAAGCTGAGTTTGGAAGGAGAAGTGGAAGATTTAAAAGTGGAAATTGTTAAATTGAGAACTCTTGTCCAGCAGGCAGCTGAAGCTAGCGCTAATTATGAATGTACTGTGAGGTGCAATACTGAGCTGCGCAAGAAAAATGAATGTTTATCTGAAAGCCTGACACATGCACAGGGTGCTGTAAGAGAATTGCCAGAGTTATTGAAACAACCGTTGGAGAGTAATGTGTCTGGGGTTAGAGGCAATGTATGGGCTGTAAGCATGGAGAAGTCTGAGGACTGTGGTTCAGATAGTGGTACCAACTCAGGGATGGAGATGGACAATGTGTCTGACCCTGGAGTTGGAAGTATTAACACAAGGCCAGAAGATTCCTCAGATGAGTCCGTGGTAAGTGGACTCAATACAGATAGTAGTGTGGGATCTAGTCATGCTAGGATGGTTAATGTTTTGCGCCAAGTCAAATCACCATGTGCCCAGACAAGGTATTGTGCAGGCAGGCAAGCTATTCGTTGTTTTGCATGCAGGGAATACGGGCACATTGCACGATATTGTAACGTTGCTAATGGCAACAGACACAGGTATGCTAAGTACCCCAGAACCACACCTAGAAGTGAAGTGGTTTATTCAGCAAGGTGGGGTAATGGTCCCAGACATGGTTCTTTGCAAAGGCAGAGAACCCAGGGACAGCCAAGGTCATTTATCAATGAAGCAGATTTTAAATCACAATATGAACTGTTAAAATGTGAAAATGTGAAGCTCAGAGAGGAAAGAGATCTGTTCTTGGAATTCAGTAGAGTTTCTAATTTTTGTGTGCCAAAGAAGGGTACATTAAGGTCTTTGTAAACCATTTGAACTCTTAAGACCTAATTTGAATAGAATCCCTTCCCCTAGGAAAAACCGGTTTTGGGACCTTGTAATGTTAAATCCTGCTTCTTGGTTTGGGGCTGGGCAAATTAACATTTCAATGACTGGGTGGGTAGAAATTCCCCTGTCAATATTTACGGTTTCAGGTGAACCCTCCAAGACATTGATTTGTTAATTCAGTCCTATACAATTGTATGTGTTCCTAAGGTTTTAGTTTTTGTATTTGAGCTTTGGGTTTTAAGTTAAAATTAACTTTTTACTGAATCTCAATGTATATAACAAGACTGTCTGTAACTGAAGTTTTCTATGTTGTTTGTTTTTCTCTCCTGTTTACAGGTCTTATTCTACTAAACCATTTTTATCTTTTTAGGTTTTTATTGAAGTTTCTTTCAGTTTTTCCTTATTTACCAACCCATTTTTATTTTTAGTCTTTTATAATTTTTTTCCTTTTTCATATTTTGGCATCTTTTTTGGTTTCATTTTCAGTTATTTTTGTCTATTTTTGTTTGGGTATTTCTTTGATTAATTTACATTTACATTTTTCTTCTTTTACTAATCCTTTTTTATTTTTTAGGTTTTTATTGAAGCTTTTTTCAGTTTTTCCTTATTTACCAACCCATTTTTATTTTTAGTCTATTATTAATTTTTTCCTTTTTTTGGCGCTTTTCTCTTTTTCTTTCTTTTTCTCTTTCTTTCCCTCTCTCTTCTCTGTAGTTTTGGTTAGGAGTACTGGGGGTCTCATGATATTGTGTGGAAACTACTGTCTGAATTCAAGGGTTGCTGCTGAGTGAGAGGTTTTTGATCAGTCACTGCAAAAAGGGCTTCGTGTGCTGTTCAGCTTGACTATATAGAATCATATCAGCAAAGGAAAGTGAGTTGATAAGCTTTTTTTTAAGGAGACAAAGTGATATATATCACCAGGGCATACCAATAGCTGTGTGAGTAACCCCATTCCCCACAGGAGTACTGTGTGTTTGTTTCCTGTGCACCCCTCGTTCCCACAGAAGGTACTGTGTGTTCTCTGTGCACTCATTTTTCCACTCCAGGTCAATTGGAAGCCCTATCCTGTGGTCAGGTCACTATTCAGAGCCCAAACCGAGGCTGGTATATATCATTAGGAGACTCAGAGGGCCGCCGTGTGTCGGCGAGAGCCCTTTTCCTCACACTGATTACTCCTTTTCCTGAGGTCTAACTAGGGTGAACGGAGTCCGTGTGTCGGTGCCAGAAACCCTAGGACAACTCAGAGGCGAATGAAGGGGAGTAGCAGCCGTCCAGCATGTGTTGGAGGACAGTTCATGGCGTAGGTCGCGGGACACTGTAGGATGGACACACCTACTTTTAGAAGGCTCGAGCATTGGTTTAGGGAAATTTAGGGAACAGAAGGGTACCACTTCTGACTATAGGACAGCCAAGCAGTACATGCAATCCATCTATGGAGGAGGAGTTGTTAAGCCCCACAAAGATTGGCAAAGGGACTGTAGGTTCAGAGTGGACCATCCCCAAAGAAGGGACCTTTGAGGTCTGGATTGGGAAAAAGTTTGTCCATAAATTCCCCACTAGACTCCAAAGCCATGGTTCCCTCCAGAAAGCAGAACTGTGGCTGCACGAATCCATCGATCTCCAGCAACAGGGCATTCAAAAGTCCCAGACAGTGTGAACTAACACTGTCATGTGCTCCCGTCCCGCTAAGACTGCAGAGTCCAAGAGAAGCGCTTTTCTCTTTCTCTTCCTCTATCTCTCTCTCATCCCTCCCTCATCTCTCCATCTAACCTTGAGACGATGCACCATGTCTAATCCAGCTTCTCTTCGTCCTGGATTTAAGGACGATGAGAAGGGGGGAAAGTGGTGCAGAAAACAACGATCTTCAAACTTTCTAATTCTAACCTCTCAAATGTCAATCAATTTCTAACTTAGTAGGGAATTACAGTCAGGTCCATAAATATTGGGACATCGACACAATTGTAACATTTTTGGCTCTATACACCACCACAATGGATTTTAAATGAAACGAACAAGATGTGCTTTAACTGCAGACTGTCAGCTTTAATTTGAGGGTATTTACATCCAAATCAGGTGAATGGTGTAGGAATTACAACAGTTTGCATATGTGCCTCCCACTTGTTAAGAAACCAAAAGTAATGGGACAGAATAATAATCCTAAATCAAACTTTCACTTTTTAATACTTGGTTGCAAATCCTTTGCAGTCAATTACAGCCTGAAGTCTGGAAGACATAGACATCGCCAGACGCTGAGTTTCATCCCTGGTGATGCTCTGCCAGACCTCTACTGCAACTGTCTTCAGTTCCTGCTTGTTCTTGGGCCATTTTCCCTTCAGTTTTGTCTTCAGCAAGTGAAATGCATGCTCAATCGGATTCAGGTCAGGTGATTGACTTGGCCATTGCATAACATTTCACTTCTTTCCCTTAAAAAACTCTTTGGTTGCTTTTGCAGTATGCTTTGGGTCATTGTCCATCTGCACTGTGAAGCGCCGTCCAATGAGTTCCGAAGCATTTGGCTGAATATGAGCATAATTTGCCCGAAACACTTCAGTTACATCATCAATAAATGCGAGAGAACCAGTTCCATTGGCAGCCATACATGCCCACGCCATGACACTACCACCACTATGCTTCACTGATGAGGTGGTATGCTTAGAATCATGAGCAGTACCTTTCCTTCTCCATACTCTTCTCTTCCTATCACTCTGGTACAAGTTGATCTTGGTCTCATCTGTCCATAAGATGTTGTTCCAGAACTGTGAAGGCTTTTTTAGATGTTATTTGGCAAACTCTAATCTGGCCTTCCTGTTTTTCAGGCTCACTAATGGTTTACATCTTGTGGTAAACCCTCTGTATTCACTCTGGTGAAGTCTTCTCTCGATTGTTGACTTTGACACACATACACCTACCTCCTGGAGAGTGTTCTTGATCTGGCTAACTGTTGTGAAGGGTGTTTTCTTCACCAGAGAAATAATTATTCGGCCATCCACCACAGTTGTTTTCTGTGGTCTTCTGGGTCTTTTGGTGTTGCTGAGCTCACCGGTGCATTCCTTCTTTTTAAGAATGTTCCAAACAGTTGCCTAATGTTTTTGCTATCTCTCTGATGGGTTTCTTTTGTTTTTTCGGCCTAATGATGGCTTGCTTCACTGATAGTGACAGCTCTTTGGATCTCATCTTGAGAGTTGACAGCAACAGATTCCAAATGCAAATAGCACACTTGAAATGAACTCTGGACCTTTTATCTGCTCATTGTAATTGGGAAAATGAGGGCACAACACACACCTGGCCATGGAACAGCTGAGAAAACAATTGTCCCATTACTTTTGGTTCCTTAACAAGTGGGAGGCACATATGCAAACTGTTGTAATTCCTACACCGTTCACCTGATTTGGATGGAATACCCTCAAATTAAAGCTGACAGTCTGCAGTTAAAGCACATCTTGTTTGTTTCATTTCAAATCCATTGTGGGGGTGTATAGAGCCAAAAATGTTACAATTGTGTTGATGTCCCAATATTTATGGTCCTGACTGTACGTTGAGAACCATCACGACTGCTTTTTCTTTGACGGTACTTGGGTCAGATTTTTGCAAAGAAGGTAAAAATCACGGCCGATCCATGGCCTGAATGTTCCGCTGTAACCCTTTTATTCCATCAGGTATGCCCCCAGGCAGCCCCACGGGTTATCACCCGATGTCCACCACCGGGTTCGGGAGTTTCTCACGGACCCAGACTCAATAACCAGTGTTCATTCTAGTCAACCAGTTGATTGGGTCGTGCTAAAGAAACATCCGAGGACGGGACTAGAACCGAGATATCTTGGGTCATTCCAGGTGCGGACATTTTATTTTAGGATGTGTGTGTGTTTTCATAGATTGTCATCTTTCTCCCTGTGTCGGATTTAGCCAAAGAACGCTCTAGCAGAGGGTACTTTGGCTGAATCGGGACCAGTGGTAAAACCGTCAGTATGAAAACCTTTTCATGGGCTTGGAGACGTGTTCTCAGTGTGTAGGAGGGCGTTTGCCGGTTTGTGAGCACTAAGTGCAAGCACTGGGCTTCTTCCCTTCAAATGTCTATACACATTAGAGAAGTGAAGTCTGCATAACGAGAGATACATATTATACCTCTGCTGCGGCTTCGCTATCCCTTTCTGGATACATATCTGCTTTTAAGACATGCATATCTGCCTTGTCGGTATACTCGTACCGTATACTGACAATAGCCGTAGCAATGTCTCGCAGATAATCTCAAACCTATAAGAACCAGTAGAATGATCTTCATTAGATACTGGCCACTTTTGAACAGTATTGAATGAGGTCCATGCTGACAGTGATGGGGGTGTGTCACGGAACCATGAACCAGACGTACAACAAGAGATAAATGAAAATAAGAAGGCTTTATTGAAAATAAAGCTGTAAAGCAAAAGTCCAAACGGATGGTGAAACCGAGCAGAGTCTTTGCGAAGCCAGAGGTCAGGAACCAGAAGGGTAGTCAGACGAAGCCAGGATCAGGAACCAGCAGGGTAGTCAGACGAAGCCAGGATCAGGAACCAGCAGGGTAGTCAGACGAAGCCAGGATCGGGAACCAGCAAGGTAGTCAGACAAAGCCAGGATCAGGAACCAGAAGCAGCAGCAGTCTAGAAGCATGTGAACACAGGGGGACCAAGCAAGGAACTGAAGCCACAGACCTCCTATATATATGAGCTAGGCATCCAGCTCCTCCCAGGGGAAGGAGGAGCCGCAGGGTGGAAGGCTACAAGAAACCCAGAACCCAAGATGGCCGCCAGCACATGTCAAACGAAGGAGAGCAGCAAGCAGGTAAGACCATGACAGTACCTCCCCCTCAAGGGCCCCTCCTCCGCGGAGCACAAAACGGTTTCTGAGGGAAGCGTGCGTGGAAGGCTCGGAGCAAGGCAGGAGCATGGACATCTGCGGAGGGAACCCAGGAACGCTCCTCTGGACCATAACCACGCCAATGGACCAAAAACTGCAACCGACCGCGGACCAGGCGTGAGTCCAGGATATTGCTCACCTCATATTCCTCACGATTGCCCACTTGGACCGGACGAGGCCGAGGAACCGAGGAAGTGAAACGATTACACACCAGAGGCTTCAACAGGGAGACATGAAACACGTTGGAGATCCGCATGCCAGGAGGAAGCGCAAGGGCATAGGCTACCGGGTTTACCCTGCGAAGCACTCGGAAGGGACCAACAAAGCGAGGCGCCAGCTTGGGAGTGGGCACTCGAAGGTTGAGGTTGCGGGTGGACAACCATACACGGTCTCCGACCTGGTAGGAAGGAGCAGGCGCTCGTCTGCGATCAGCCTGGAGTCTCTGGCGCTGCGCAGAGACCTCAAGGGACTTCTGGATCTGTACCCAAGAAGCATGTAGGACGGAAAGGTGATCCTCCACAGCCGGAATATCCTGGGGAGAGAATACCTCCGGTAACACGGCAGGTTGGAACCCATAATTGGCCATGAAGGGAGACGTCCCAGAGGAAGAGTTCACCGCCGTGTTCCTGGCAAACTCAGCCCAAGGCAGGAGGTCAACCCAATTGTCTTGGTGATCGGAGACATAGCAACGAAGGAATTGCTCCAAGGCCTGATTGGATCGTTCTGCGGCCCCATTGGACTGAGGGTGGTAGGCCGAGGAGAAGGAGAGATGAATCCCCAACTGGGAGCAAAAGGCGCGCCAGAACCTGGACACAAACTGACTCCCCCGATCCGACACAATCTCCTTAGGCAAACCGTGCAACCGGAAGACCTCCCTGGCAAAAATCGTGGCCAACTCTTGTGCAGAGGGTAACTTCTTGAGAGGAACACAGTGGCACATTTTGGAAAACCGATCCACAATCATGAGAATGACCGTATGGCCTCGGGATGCAGGGAGGTCCACAATGAAATCCATCCCCAGGTGTGACCATGGGCGCTCCCCGGTGGCTATGGGTTGCAGAAGGCCCAACGGAAGGTGCCGAGGGGACTTACTCTGGGCACAAACGGAGCATGCCGCTACATATGCGGCGATGTCGGAACGTAGGGAAGGCCACCAGAACAGACGTGAAACAGCCCAGGACAGCTGATTCTTTCCAGGATGCCCCGCGGTCTTGGAGTTATGGTAGGTTCGCAACAACCGAGTGCGCAACTCCTCAGGCACAAAACATCTGCCGTTGGGTCTCCCAGAGGGAGCACCAGATTGAGCCGCCAAAATCTGCTCACCCAGGGGAGAGGTCAGGCTGGTGCGAATGGCGGCCAGGATCTGATTCGGAGGTATGACCGAAGTCGGAATCGACTCCTCCCTGGACAGCTCGGAGTACTGCCGTGATAAGGCATCCGCCCTGATGTTCTTGGAACCGGGTAGGTAGGAGACCACGTAATTAAAACGTGACAAGAACAGAGCCCATCTGGCCTGACGTGGTGTCAATCTCTTGGCCTCAGAAAGGTAGGTCAGATTCTTGTGGTCCGTCAGGATGAGAACCGGAACCACCGAACCCTCGAGCAAGTGCCTCCATTCTTTAAGGGCCTGCACGATGGCCAATAACTCCCTGTCACCAATCTGATAGTTGCACTCCGCGGAAGACAGTTTCCGGGAGTAAAACCCACAAGGAAGCAGAGGACCCTCTGGTGTTCTACGCTGAGACAGAAGGGCGCCTACTCCCGTCTCAGACGCGTCCACCTCGAGGACAAAGGGCAACCCAGGGTTGGGATGCGACAGAATCGGAGCCGACACAAAGGCGGACTTTAGGGCCTCAAAAGCTCGGATGGCCTCGAGCGGCCAGACCTGGGAATTACTGCCCTTCCTGGTCAGATCCGTGAGAGGCTTGGCCAGCATGGAAAAGTCCCTGATGAACTTCCGATAATAATTGGCGAAGCCCAAAAAGCGCTGCAGGGAACGAAGACCACTGGGCTGGGGCCACTGTAAGACAGCCGAAACCTTCTCAGGATCCATGGAGAACCCCTCAGCGGAAATGATGTAACCTAAGAAGGTTACCTGGGATCGGTGAAATTCGCATTTCTCAAGCTTACCGAACAGCTTGTTCTCTCGTAACCGTTGCAACACTCGTCTGACATCCAGAATGTGGGCCTCCATGGATTCAGAATATACCAAGATGTCATCCAAATAGACTACCACACACTGCTGCAACAGGTCACGGAAAACATCGTTGATGAATTCCTGAAAGACTGCGGGCGCATTGCACAACCCAAAGGGCATAACCAAGGATTCGTAATGACCGGTCCTGGTGTTAAACGCGGTCTTCCACTCATCGCCCGCCTTGATCCTTACCAGGTTATATGCCGCCCTCAGGTCGAGTTTGGTAAAGACCGTGGCCCCTTTAAGGCGATCGAACAGCTCGGAAATCAAGGGTATCGGGTAAGCGTTCTTGATCGTGATGCGATTGAGACCCCTGTAATCGATGCAAGGCCTCAACTCACCGCCCTTCTTTTTCACAAAGAAAAATCCAGCCCCTGCCGGGGACGAAGACTTGCGAATGTGTCCGCGTGAAAGCGCCTCCCTCACGTACTCCTCCATGGCCTCATTCTCCGCTACCGACAGTGGATAGACTTTGCCACGAGGAGGAACGGCACCAGATTGTAACTCTATGGCACAATCGTATGGGCGGTGCGGAGGTAGGGCAACCGCGCGCACCTTATCGAATACATCCCGGTACTCCTCGTATTCAGGAGGCAACAGAGAGTCCGAGGAAGTACACAGCAACTTGACAGACCCATGGATGCAACTAGCCCCACACTGCGGTGACCACGAGAGGATCTCGACCGATCTCCAATCGAAAGTCGGATTATGCTTCTGGAGCCAGGGGTACCCCAAGACCACCGAGTAGTGTGGAGACGAAATAACCTGGAGGCAGACCGACTCTCTGTGAACGGCACCAATGGCTATCCCCACTGGAAGGGTCTCATGAGTCACGTGTGGCGGCAGAAGGGGTCTGCCGTCTATCGCCTCAAGAGCCAGTGGGGAACCTCGAGCCTGCAGAGGAATGGAATTGGCGGCAGCGAACACACTATCAATGAACAAACCACCAGCACCAGAGTCCACCAACGCCTGGGTCGTCACCGAGCCCCCGACCCAGGAGAGGACAACAGTGATCAGTGGTTTGTCAACACGGGAAACCGGGGACGAGGAGACTCCACCCAAGATCTGCCCCCGACAGGATCTCAGGGTACGAGCGTTTCCCGGACGGTTCGGACATGCCAACCGAAAATGCCCACCGAGACCACAGTACATGCATCGGCCCTCGCGTCTCCGGAGTGCCCTCTCCCCCTCGGACAGGCGAGCAAACCCCAGCTGCATGGGTTCACCCCCAGACAAGTCATCCCCAGGAGGCGTGGGAGGAGAGGGAGGCACGGGTGGGACAGCAAACGTAGGCACCAATCTGTTAGAAGACCTCCGCAGGTTCTCCTTAAAGGAAGGTCTCTCCCTGAGTCTGGTGTCAATCAAAATCAGGAAAGAAATAAGAGACTCGAGCTCAACTGGTAGGTCCTTAGCTGCAACCTCATCCTTCAAGGCATCCGAGAGACCATGAGAGAAAGCAGCAACCAGAGCCTCATTATTCCAGCCCACCTCTGCTGCCAGGGTACGAAACTCAATGGCGTATTCAGCTACGGATCGTGAACCCTGTCTGATGGACATAAGGAGCTTCGCAGCAGAGGCAGCACGAGCCGGCACATCGAATACCTTCCGAAGAGAAGCAACAAAACCGGAAAACTCGGCAACCACCGGATTGTTGTTCTCCCATAAAGGGCTGGCCCAGGCCAAGGCCTTGTCCGAGAGCAGCGAGATCAAGAAGCCCACCTTTGATCTCTCAGTAGGAAAGGCATGTGGCAGCAACTCGAAATAAATGCCCACCTGGTTAAGGAAACCTCGGCACTGAGTTGGCTCTCCCCCAAAGCGCTGTGGAAGAGGGGCAGAACCGGTCATACCCCGAAACACCGCAGGCGCAACAACAGGTGTCGGGGTAGACTCTGGCGCAACAACCGGAGCGGCAGTAGGAGCGAGCCCAGGAGTGACAACCGACCCATCGGCAACGGGAGCGAAATGAGCCGTGCGTTCAAGCAGGGTTTGCAACGCCACAGCGAACCGACCCAACAGGTGATCCTGCTGATCAAGTCTGGCAACCAGCGTGGGTAGCGAGGATGGCCCTGTACCGTCAGAATTCATGGCTTGGTCCTAATGTCACGGAACCATGAACCAGACGTACAACAAGAGATAAATGAAAATAAGAAGGCTTTATTGAAAATAAAGCTGTAAAGCAAAAGTCCAAACGGATGGTGAAACCGAGCAGAGTCTTTGCGAAGCCAGAGGTCAGGAACCAGAAGGGTAGTCAGACGAAGCCAGGATCAGGAACCAGCAGGGTAGTCAGACGAAGCCAGGATCAGGAACCAGCAGGGTAGTCAGACGAAGCCAGGATCGGGAACCAGCAAGGTAGTCAGACAAAGCCAGGATCAGGAACCAGAAGCAGCAGCAGTCTAGAAGCATGCGGCCACCTGGCTGGTCAGACAATGGACATGACTCATCCTTCCTTATACAGGGGCCAGCCCCTTTTACACCTTTTGTGAGTAAATAAAAGGAACAGGCTGGGCAGGGAGGAGGAGGAGGTGCTCAGCAAGAATTCAATCAAGATGGTAACACCTGGGTCTGTCTCTGACTGTGGTTGGGGGAAGAGAGATTTACCTATTTCTTTACATAAACTTTGATGCGAGCAGATTATAACTATTAATATTTCTACAACAGTGTGACATACTGAGGGGTGTAATTTCCTTATAATCTACTTTCTAACATAGAAAGTATATTATAGTGCATTTGTATTGTGCAGCAGTTGTGTGCGGTTCTGCTACGATACTGCAGCTATACAGAGGTACAAACGCTATTGGAACAACTAATTGCTACTGGTGTGCTATACCAGTTAACCCCCAAAAAAAATCTGATTGAGGCAGGGGTGTGATATACCTATAATATAATTTCTATATAGTGCATTTTTATTGTGCAGCATTTGTGTGCGGTTCTGCTGAGATACCGCAGCTTTACAGAGGGACAAACGCTATTGGAACAACTAATTGCAAATGGTGGGGGATTGGGTCAGCACAACCCGTATGTAGGTGCATATCACTATGGCGAAATACATATACAAACGGAAAATGCAAATGTGATCGCACTCTACATCCAGCACTCTGCCCTGCCTCCATGCTGGATGAGACATTGGTGTACATTTTGGCTAAAGTGTAATAAGCCACTCACCGCGTCAAGGTCGTCTCATTTGAGTGGTCCCTAACACTAGTTCCTACCTGTTTATGGGCCATGATAGCCACACAAAGTCCAGGGAATGCAAATGGTGTGATATACCAGTTTCCCCCCAAAAAATCTGATTGAGACAGGGGTGTGATATGCCTATAATATGATTTCTATATAGTGCATCTGTATTGTGCAGCATTTGTGTGCGGTTCTGCTGAGATACCGCAGCTATACAGAGGGACAAACGCCATTGGAACAACTAATTGCAACTGGTGTGATATAACAGTTGCCCCCCAAAAAATCTGATTGAGACAGGGGTGTGATATACCTATAATATAATTTTTATATAGTGCATTTGTATAGTGCAGCATTTGTGTGCGGTTCTGCTGAGATACCGCAGCTATACAGAGGGACAAACGCCATTGGAACAACTAATTGCAACTAGTGCGATATACCAGTAGCCCCCCAAAAATCTGATTGAGGCAGGTGTGTGATATACCTCTAATATAATTTATATATAGTGCATTTGTATTGTGCAACATTTGTGTGCAGTTCTGCTGAGATACCACAGCTATACAGAGGGACAAACACCATTGGAACAAATAATTGCAACTAGTGTGATATAACAGTTGCCCCCCAAAAAATCTGATTGAGGCAGGGGTGCGATATACCTAGAATATCATTTCTATATAGTGCATTTGTATTGTGCAGCATTTGTGTGCGGTTCTGCTGAGATACCGCAGCTATACAGAGGGACAAACGCCATTGAAACAACTAATTGCAATTGGTGCGATATACCAGTTGCCCCCTAAAAAATCTGATTGAGGCAGGGGTGCGATATACCTAGAATATAATTTCTATATAGTGCATTTGTATTGTGCAGCATTTGTGTGCAGTTCTGCTAAGATACCGAAGCTATGCAGACAGACAAATGCCATTGGAACAACTAATTGCAACTGGTGTGATATACCAGTTGTCCCCAAAAATATCTGACTGAGGTAGGGGTGTGATATACCTATAATATAATTTCTATATAGTGCATTTGCATTGTGCAGCGTTTGTGTGCAGTTCTGCTGAGATACCGCAGCTATACAGAGGGACAAACGCCATTGGAAAAACTAATTGCAACTGATTTGCTATACCAGTTGACCCCAAAAAAATCTGATTGAGGCAGGTGTATAATATACCTATAATATAATTTAAATCGAAAAATGGACAGCACTCCAAAGCTATAAAATATAGAAAAATGTATTCACCCATGTGGAACAAATTAGCAGCAGTGACGTTTCGGCTCATCCATAGAGCCTTTCTCAACCAAATAACACATGTGTCTGGTGACATATATATATAGGCAAATCAATCAAAGAATATCCCAAGTGCATAAGTGGTAATAATAACAAGTAATAAAGAACATGATTCAAGACATACAATCCAGTAGTGATTACATAATTCCATCATATAAATACATAAAATCATATCCATGTTAAAAATACAGTGCATCATGATGTTTATTTAATGTGCATCCTAAAAGTTGAACTTGTTGCCTAAAAAAGAGGCCTGTTCAAACGTAGATTGCTGTGGGTTCCTCTTGCGTTTTCTCACATCCTTTTGCATATTATTGCTGTTATCAAACTGCCATGTGTAGACATTTCTTTTTTTATAATCATCGATATCCCTGTTCCATTTAGAACGTTTCACCTCCTCAGAGTCCATCCTAAATTTCTGTATTTGAGTAATGACATTATCCTTGAACTGTTTACATTCATCTTCAGACATCAATGTTACCAAGGACTGTTCAACTTCAGCAATGTCCATAATATTAGATAACTCATGTTGCAAAAACTCTATATTGAGTAAAATAAAGTCCAAGGAATAACTGTTGGATAATATCTCAAATTTTTTACAGACATCTCCCTCTATCCCCTGCGACATCTCCCTCTATCCCCTGTAAAATCTTTTTCATAGATTATATTTTTTATATTTTTATATTTTTTCAACATGGATTTGAATCCAACATGTGGTTCCACCTATACCCAGGAGGAGAGGGAGCGAATTTTACAGGGGATAGAGAGAGATGTCGCCTTCCTCAGTAGAGATGTCCCGAACTATTCGCCGGCGAACAGTTCCCGGGGGAACATCGCTTGTTCGCGTTCGCCGCGGCGGGCGAATATATGCGATGTTCGGTCCGCCCCCTATTTGTCATCATTGAGCAAACTTTGACCTTGTACCTAACAGTCAGCAGACACATTCCAGCCAATCAGCAGCATACCCTCCCTCCCAGACCCTCCCACCTCCTAGCAAAAAGCAAGGACAGCATCCATCTTAGATTCATTCGGAAGCTGCAGTGTTAGTGAAAGCAGGGACAGTGCAGCTGCTGCTGATTTAATAGGGAAATCGATAGCTAGTCCAGTGTATTCAGTGTCCACTCCAGTCCTGAAAGACTCATCTGATCTGCTGTAAGGACAGCGTCCTGACAGCACCCCAAAAAGACATTTTTAGGGCTAGTACATCAGTCTGCTTATTTTTTTCTCTCTGTAATCTAATTGCAGTTGCCTGCCAGCGTGTGTGTCAGGCACACAGCATATACTGTGCCCACTACTGCCAGTGCCCAGTGCCACCACTCATATCGGGTGTCACAGTAGCTTGCATTTTTTAAAAAACAACAATTTTTTCACTGTAATATAATTGCAGTTGCCTGCAAGAATGTGTGTCAGGCTTACAGCGTGTACTGTGCCCACTACTGCCAGTGCCCAGTTGCACCACTCATATCTGGTGTCACAGTAGCTTGCATTTAAAAACAAACAAACACTTTTTTCACTGTAATTTAATTGCAGGTGCCTGCAAGCGTGTGTGTCAGGCCTACAGTGTGTACTGTGCCCACTACTGCCAGTGCCCAGTGCCACCACTCATATCTGGTGTCACAGTAGCTTGCATTAAAAAAAAACACACAATTTTTCCACTGTAATATAATGGCAGTTGCCTGCAAGCGTGTGTGTCAGGCTTACAGCGTGTACTGTGCCCATTACTGCCAGTGCCCAGTTGCACCACTCATATCTGGTGTCACAGTAGCTTGCATTTAAAAAAAAAATTATAATTGTTTTACTGTAATATAATTGCAGTTGCCTGCAAGCGTGTGTGTCAGGCCTACAGTGTGTACTGTGCCCACTACTGCCAGTGCCCAGTTGCACCACTCATATCTGGTGTCACAGTAGCTTGTATTTAAAAAAAAAAAAAAAACTTTTTTCACTGTAATATTGTCACCGCCAGCTCTGTGAGAAGGTCTGTTAGACGTTCTTCGCTACCTCTTGCATGACGTTCTTTGTTTTGGTTTCACTTTGTCAACTCCTTTCCTTCTCCCAGCTGTCACCTATTTGCACTGATTGTCTCCCTTTATATTCCCTCCCATACTGCCTCACTTTGCGGTTTATACTTCTTCCTGGATGAGTTGTTCACTGCTGGATACTGCTTCTCCTGATTCCTCAGATAAGTCTGTTTCCTTTATTTGTGTTTCCTTGCTGGCTTGATTGTAGGTGACCCTGACTCCGTCCGTATTAAGTGCAGGAAGCCGGTGGTCGTGTCCCCTCACTATTATAGGGTTTTCAGGTGTCACATAGTATAAGGTACGTGGGCATGCAATTGTCTACCATAAAGACCTTTGCATGGGCATAGCAGTCAAGGAGAGCTCTAGGGGTTTTATAGGGCTCACCCATATGCTCCTTAGTTTGGGATCAAGCCAGTCGGATGTTTATTTATAAGTTCCAGCTTTCTGCAACACCATCCGTGACATTATAAACCGCCATAACCGTCTTAAGCGTGGATCCGGTTTCAGCCTTGATTGACCGCATGCAAGGTCTTTCACTGGAGGTAGCAGATCTCTGTAAAACTGTGTCTCAGTTTCAGGTGACCGGTTCTGCTTGCGTTCATGGAGTTTGTTCCAAGCCTAAGATCTCGCTTCCGGATGCGTTCTCCGGGGGTAGTGAGAATTTTGTTCGCTTTAGAGAGGCTTGCAAACTCCATTTTCACCTACTTCCCCATTCCTTTGGTGATGAGGAGCAGAGGGTGGGGATCATCATCTCGCTGCTCTGGGATAACGCTCAGTCTTGGGCCTTTTCGCTGCTGGTCGGGGCACGGCCCCTTTGATCGGTGGATTAATTTTTTGTAGCCCTGGGGCAGATATATGATGACCCGGATCGTATTGCTCTGGCTGAATCTAAACGGCGTCTTTTATGCTAGGGTAAACAGTCCGCAGAGATATATTGTTCCGAATTTTGGAGATGGGCAGCTGATACTGGTTGGAATGATGCTGCACTCCGAAGTCAATTTTGCCATGGTCTTTCGGAAAGATTGAAAGATGCATTTGCTTTTCATGAGAGACCAGCCTTGTTAGAATCTGCCATGTCTCTAGCTGTTCGTATTGACAGGCATCTTAGAGAGAGAGAGGAGACTACTCCTTCCTGTCATATTCAGTCCAAGGACAGTGGGGCTGTCTCATTCAGTGCGCAGGGGTCTCAGTCTCTCTCAATCCCCTCTGAGGAGGAGGCCATGCAGCTGGCTTTGCTTGCCTCTGATAGTAGAGAATTCAGCTCTCAGAGGAGGGTTTGTTTCTGTTGTGGGGGTATAAATCATTTGGCTAATGTTTGCCCCTCTAGGAGATTCATGAAGTTTTCTGAGGGTAATAAAAGAAAAACAAAAATAAAAAAACCCTCTAAAAACTTTCAATTTGCTACTAGGTTGATGCGGAAATTGAAGGTTTGCTATTTACTCGTAGTTCCCGTTTTCTCCTACCTGCCAGGGTGGCGCTAGACAGCAAGAACATTGTTTGTCAGATTTTTGTAGATAGTGGAGCAGCTGTCAATCTCATTGATAATCAATTTGCAATAACGCATGGTTTCCAGGTATGCACTTTGGAAAAGGATATACCTGTTTTTGCTATCGATTCCGCTCCACTTTCTCAAAGATCGTTAAAGGGCATAGTTCACAATATCCGTTTGACTGTGGGTGACGCTCATGTTGAGGATATGTCATGTTTCGTCTTAAGCGGATTACCTACTCCTCTAGTGTTGGTGCTACCCTGGCTCACTAAACATAACCCCACCATTGAGTGGCAAATAAATGGTTGGAGTGAGTTTTGCAGAGAGAATTGCCTCACGGCGTCTCTTTCAGAGGTTTCTACCAAGACTGTGCCATCTTTTCTCTCTGAATTTTCGGATGTGTTTTCCGAGAGTGGTGTCTAGGAGTTGCCCCCGCACCGGGAATACGACTGCTCTATTAAACTCATCCCAGGCGCCAAACTGCCAAAATCACGTTTATACAATCTCTCCCAACCTGAAAGAGTCGCTCTGAGAGCCTGAGAAAGGGACACATCCGACCTTCGAAGTCACCTGTTTCCGCGGGGTTTTTTTTGTTAAGAAAAAAGATGGTTCTTTAAGACCTTGTCCGGATTTCAGGGAGCTGAACCATATCACGATTTGTGACCCATATCCGCTTCCTCTGATCCCAGACCTGTTTAACCAGATTGTTGGGGCTAAGGTTTTTTCTAAGTTGGATTTAAGAGGGGCATACAACCTAGTCAGGGTCAGGGAAGGGGATGAATGAAAGACGGCCTTCAATACTCCTGAGGGTCATTTCGAGAATTTGGTTATGCCCTTTGGTTTGATGAATGCTCCGGCCGTCTTTCAACATTTTGTGAACAGCATTTTTCATAATTTAATGGGGAAATGTGTACTGGTGTATCTGGATGACATTTTGATTTTTTTTCTCCTGATTTCAAGACTCATCGAGACCACCTACGTCAGGTCTTGCTGATTCTGCGGGATAATAAATTGTACGTTAAACTGGAAAAATGTGTGTTTGCAGCTCCGGAGATTCAATTTCTTGGTTTTCTTCTCTTCGCTTCTGGTTTTCGCATGGACCCTGAGAAGGTCAGCGCTGTGCTTGATTGGGAGCTTCCTGAGAATCAGAAGGCGCTGATGCGGTTTTTGGGTTTTGCAAATTATTACAGAAAGTTCATTTTGAATTATTCCTCTGTTGTTAAGCCACTCACTGATATGACTAAAAAGGGGGTAGATTTTTCTTTGTGGTCGGTAGATGCGCTTAAAGCCTTTTCTAGTATCAAAGAGAGTTTTGCTTCCGCTCCCATTTTGGTACAACCTGATGTCTCTCTACCTTTTATTGTTGAGGTGGACGCTTCTGACATGGGTGTGGGTGAGGTCTTATCTCAGGGTCCCTCTCCTGCCAAATGGTGACCGTGTGCCTTTTTCTCAAGAAAACTCTCCTCTGCAGAGAGAAATTACGATGTGGGAGATAGGGAGTTGTTGGCCATCAAATTAGCTTTTGAGGAATGGCGCCATTGGTTAGAGGGAGCCAGACACCCTATTACCGTGTTTGCAGACCATAAGAATCTGATCTACTTGGAATCGGCCAAGCGTCTGAACCCGAGACAGGCCAGATGGTCTTTGTTCTTTTCTAGGTTTAATTTTGTGGTTACGTTCCGCCCTGGGGTTAAAAATGTGAAGGCGGAGGCCCTGTCACTTTGATTTCCGGGAGTGGGGAACTTTGAAGACCCGGGTCCCATTTTGGCTGAAGGGGTGGTCATCTCTGCTCTTTATCCTAAATTGGAGGCAGGGGTTCAGGGAGCCCAGGCAGAGGCTCCTGATCTTTGTCCCCCTGGGAGGTTGTTTGTGCCTCTCGCTTTACGACACAAGGTTTTTAAGGAGCGCCACGATAGTTTCCTTGCTGGGCACCCGGGGAGCAGAGCCACAGTGGATCTCATTGCTCGGAGATTCTGGTGGCCGGCTCTTCGTAAGACGGTTGAGGGTTTTGTGGCAGCCTGCGAGACCTGCGCTCGTGCCAAGGTCCCTCATTCACAGCCATCGGGTTCTCTCCTCCCGTTGCCCATTCCTTCCCGTCCTTGGACGCATCTGTCCATGGACTTCATTGCCTCGGTCCTCGGGGAAGACTGTGATTCTGGTAGTAGTGGACCGTTTTAGCAAAATGGTGCATTTCATTCCCTTTCCTGGGTTACCCAATTCTAAGACGCTGGCGCAAGCGTTTGTTGATCACATTGTTAAATTGCATGGCATTCCTTCAGACATTGTTTCTGATAGGGGCACGCAATTTGTTTCCAGATTCTGGAAGGCCTTCTGTTCTCGCTTGGGGGTTCGGTTGTCGTTCTCTTCTGCTTTTCATCCGCAGTCGAATGGTCAGACCGAACGCGTTAATCAGAATCTGGAGACATATCTGCGTTGTTTTGTGGCAGGGAATCAGGAGGATTGGTGTTCTTTTTTGTCCCTTGCTGAGTTTGCTTTAAATAACCGTCGCCAGGAGTCCTCTGATAAGTCACCATTTTTTGGTGCATATGGGTTTCATCCGCAGTTTGGGACATTCTCTGGAGAGGGATCTTCTGGTTTACCTGATGAGGAGAGATTTTCCTCGTCTTTGTCATTTATTTGGCAAAAGATTCAGGGTAATCTGAAGAGGATGAGTGAGAGATATAAGCGTGTGGCAGATAAGAGACGTGTGCCTGGTCCGGACCTGAATGTGGGGGATCTGGTGTGGTTGTCTACAAAGAATATCAAACTGAAGGTTCCCTCCTGGAAGTTGGGTCCTAGGTTTATTGGGCCTTACAAGATCTTGTCCGTCATCAATCCCGTTGCCTTCCGTCTTGATCTTCCTCAGACTTGGAAGATCCATAATGTTTTTCACATGTCCCTATTATAACCTTATGTCTAACCCACTGTACCCTCCTCTTTGCCTCCTCCTCCGATTGTTGTTGATGGTAATCTTGAATTTGAGGTCTCTAGGATTGTGGATTCTCGCATTATCCATGGTTCTCTCCAGTACCTCGTTCATTGGGAGGGTTATGGTCCTGAGGAGAGGATGTGGGTCCTAGTGGCGGACATTAAGGCCACTCGTCTCATCAGGGCTTTCCATAGGTCTCATCCTGAGAAGGTGGGGTCTGAGTGTCCGGAGTCCACCCGTAGAGGGAGGGGTACTGTCACCGCCAGCTCTGTGAGAAGGTCTGTTAGACGTTCATCGCTACCTCTTGCATGATGTTCTTTGTTTTGGTTTCACTTTGGTTTCCTTCTCCCAGCTGTGACCTATTTGCACTGATTGTCTCCCTTTATATTCCCTCCCATACTGCCTCACTTTGCGGTTTATACTTCTTCCTGGATGAGTTGTTCACTGCTGGATACTGCTTCTCCTGATTCCTCAGATAAGTCTGTTTCCTTTATTTGTGTTTCCTTGGTGGCTTGATTGTAAGTGACCCTGACTCCGTCCGTATTAAGTGCAGGGAGCCGGTGGTCGTGTCCTCTCACTATTATAGGGTTTTCAGGTGTCACATAGTATAAGGTACGTGAGCATGCAATTGTCTAACATAAAGACCTTTGCATGGGCAAAGCAGTCAGGGAGAGCTCTAGGGTTTTTATAGGGCTCACCCATATGCTCCTTAGTTTGGGATCAAGCCAGTCGGATGATTATTTATAAGTTCCAGCTTTCTGCAACACCATCCGTAACAAATATAATTGCAGTTGCCTGCAATCGTGTGTGTCAGGCCTACAGCGTGTACTGTGCCCACTACTGCCAGTGCCCAGTGTCACCACTCATATCTAGTGTCACAGTAGATGGCATTTAAAAAAAACAACACATTTTTCACTGTAATATAATTGCAGTTGCCTGCAAGCATGTGTGTCAGGCCTACAGCGTGTACTGTGCCCACTACTGCCAGTGTCCAGTTGCACCACTAATATCTGGTGTCACAGTAGCTTGCATTTAAAAAAAACAAAACTTTTTTTACTATAATATAATTGCAGTTGCCTGCAAGCGTGTGTGTCAGGCCTACAGCGTGTACTGTGCCCACTACTGCCAGTGCCCAGTTGCACCACTCACATCTGGTGTCACAGTAGCTTGCATTTAAAAAAAAACAACACTTTTTTCACTGTAATATAATTGCAGTTGCCTGTAAGCGTGTGTGTCAGGCCTACAGCGTGTACTGTGCCCACTACTGCCAGTGCCCAGTTGCACCACTCATATCTGGTGTCACAGTAGTTTGCATTTAAAAAAAATATAACTTTTTTCACTGTAATATAATTGCAGTTGCCTGCAAGCGTGGGTGTCAGGCCTACAGAGTGTACTGTGCCCACTACTGCCAGTGCCCAGTGTCACCACTCATATCTGGTGTCACAGTAGCTTGCAATTAAAAAAAAATTAAAAAAATTCACTGTAATATAATTGCAGTTGCCTGCAAGCATGTGTGTCAGGCCTACAGCGTGTACTGTGCCCACTACTGCCAGTGCCCAGTTGCACCACTAATATCTTGTGTCACAGTAGCATGCATTTTAAAAAAAACTAACTTTTTTTACTATAATATAATTGCAGTTGCCTGCAAGCATGTGTGTCAGGCCTACAGCGTGTACTGTGCCCAGTACTGCCAGTGTCCAGTTGCACCACTAATATCTTGTGTCACAGTAGCTTGCATTTAAAAACAATCAAACTTTTTTTTACTATAATATAATTGCAGTTGCCTGCAAGCGTGTGTGTCAGGCCTACAGCGTGTACTGTGCCCACTACTGCCAGTGCCCAGTTGCACCACTAATATCTTGTGTCACAGTAGCTTGCATTTAAAAAAAAACTAACTTTTTTTACTGTAATATAATTGCAGTTGCCTGCAAGCATTTGTGTCAGGCCCACAGCGTGTACTGTGCCCACTACTGCCAGTGCCCAGTGCCACCACTCATATCTGGTGTCACAGTAGCTTGCATTTAAAAAAAAATACAACTTTTTTCACTGTAATATAATTGCAGTTGCCTGCACGCGTGTGTGTCAGGCCTACAGCGTGTACTGTGCCCACTACTGCCAGTGCCCAGTTGCACCACTCATATCTGGTGTCACAGTAGCTTGCATTTAAAAAAAACTAACACTTTTTTCACTGTAATATAATTGCAGTTGCCTGCAAGCGTGTTTGTCAGGCCTACAGCGTGTACTGTGCCCACTACTGCCAGTGCCCAGTTGCACCACTCATATCTGGTGTCACAGTAGCTTGCATTTAAAAAAAAAAAAACTTTTTTCACTGTAATATAATTGCAGTTGCCTGCAAGCGTGTGTGTCAGGCCTACAGCGTGTACTGTGCCCACTTCTGCCAGTGCTCAGTGCCACCACTCATATCTGGTGTCACAGTAGCTTGCATTTAAAAAAATAAAAATAAAATTTCACTGTAATATAATTGCAGTTGCCTGCAAGCATGTGTGTCAGGCCTACAGCGTGTACTGTGGCCACTACTGCCAGTGCCCAGTTGCACCACTAATATCGTGTGTCACAGTAGCTTGCATTTAAAAAAACAACAACTTTTTTTACTATAATATAATTGCAGTTGCCTGCAAGCGTGTGTGTCAGGCCTACAGCGTGTACTGTGCCCACTACTGCCAGTGCCCAGTTGCACCAGTTATATCTGGTGTCACAGTAGCTTGCATTAAAAAAAAATAATAATTTTTTCACTGTAATATAATTGCAGTTGCCTGCAAGCGTGTGTGTCAGGCCTATATCGTGTACTGTGCCCACTACTGCCAGTGCCCAGTTGAACCACTCATATCTGGTGTCACAGTAGCTTGCATTTAAAAAAAACAACAACAATTTTTTCACTGTAATATAATTGCAGTTGTCTGCAAGCGTGTGTGTCAGGCCTACAGCGTGTCCTGTGCCCACTACTGCCAGTGTCCAGTGCCACCACTCATATCTGGTGTCACAGTAGCTTGCATTTTAAAAAAAACTAACTTTTTTTACTGTAATATAATTGCAGTTGCCTGCAAGCATGTGTGTCAGGCCCACAGCGTGTACTGTGCCCACTACTGCCAGTGCCACCACTCATATCTGGTGTCACAGTAGCTTGCATTTAAAAAAAAACAACTTTTTTCACTGTAATATAATTGCAGTTGCCTGCACGCGTGTGTGTCAGGCCTACAGCGTGTACTGTGCCCACTACTGCCAGTGCCCAGTTGCACCACTCATATCTGGTGTCACAGTAGCTTGCATTTAAAAAAAACTAACACTTTTTTTTTACTGTAATATAATTGCAGTTGCCTGCAAGCGTGTTTGTCAGGCCTACAGCGTGTACTGTGCCGACTACTGCCAGTGCCCAGTTGCACCACTCATATCTGGTGTCACAGTAGCTTGCATTTAAAAAAAAAACAAAAACTTTTTTCACTGTAATATAATTGCAGTTGCCTGCAAGCGTGTGTGTCAGGCCTACAGCGTGTACTGTGCCCACTTCTGCCAGTGCTCAGTGCCACCACTCATATCTGGTGTCACAGTAGCTTGCATTTAAAAAAATAAAAATAAAATTTCACTGTAATATAATTGCAGTTGCCTGCAAGCATGTGTGTCAGGCCTACAGCGTGTACTGTGCCCACTACTGCCAGTGCCCAGTTGCACCACTAATATCTTGTGTCACAGTAGCTTGCATTTAAAAAAACAACAACTTTTTTTACTATAATATAATTGCAGTTGCCTGAAAGCGTGTGTGTCAGGCCTACAGCGTGTACTGTGCCCACTACTGCCAGTGCCCAGTTGAACCACTCATATCTGGTGTCACAGTAGCTTGCATTTAAAAAAAACAGCAACAATTTTTTCACTGTAATATAATTGCAGTTGCCTGCAAGCGTGTGTGTCAGGCCTACAGCGTGTACTTTGCCCACTACTGCCAGTGTCCAGTTGCACCACTAATATCTTGTGTCACAGTAGCTTGCATTTAAAAAAAAACCAAACTTTTTTTACTATAATATAATTGCAGTTGCCTGCAAGCGTGTGTGTCAGGCCTACAGCGTGTACTGTGCCCACTACTGGCAGTGCCCAGTTGCACCACTCACATCTGGTGTCACAGTAGCTTGCATTTAAAAAAAATATAACTTTTTTCACTGTAATATAATTGCAGTTGCCTGCAAGCGTGTGTGTCAGGCCTACAGCGTGTCCTGTGCCCACTACTGCCAGTGTCCAGTGCCACCACTCATATCTGGTGTCACAGTAGCTTGCAATTAAAAAAAAATAAAAAAATTTAGCTGTAATATAATTGCAGTTGCCTGCAAGCATGTGTGTCAGGCCTACAGCGTGTACTGTGCCCACTACTGCCAGTGCCCAGTTGCACCACTAATATCTTGTGTCACAGTAGCTTGCATTTTAAAAAAAACTAACTTTTTTTACTGTAATATAATTGCAGTTGCCTGCAAGCATGTGTGTCAGGCCTACAGCGTGTACTGTGCCCACTACTGCCAGTGCCACCACTCATATCTGGTGTCACAGTAGCTTGCATTTAAAAAAAAACAACTTTTTTCACTGTAATATAATTGCAGTTGCCTGCACGCGTGTGTGTCAGGCCTACAGCGTGTACTGTGCCCACTACTGCCAGTGCCCAGTTGCACCACTCATATCTGGTGTCACAGTAGCTTGCATTTAAAAAAAACTAACACTTTTTTTTTACTGTAATATAATTGCAGTTGCCTGCAAGCGTGTTTGTCAGGCCTACAGCGTGTACTGTGCCGACTACTGCCAGTGCCCAGTTGCACCACTCATATCTGGTGTCACAGTAGCTTGCATTTAAAAAAAAAACAAAAACTTTTTTCACTGTAATATAATTGCAGTTGCCTGCAAGCGTGTGTGTCAGGCCTACAGCGTGTACTGTGCCCACTTCTGCCAGTGCTCAGTGCCACCACTCATATCTGGTGTCACAGTAGCTTGCATTTAAAAAAATAAAAATAAAATTTCACTGTAATATAATTGCAGTTGCCTGCAAGCATGTGTGTCAGGCCTACAGCGTGTACTGTGCCCACTACTGCCAGTGCCCAGTTGCACCACTAATATCTTGTGTCACAGTAGCTTGCATTTAAAAAAACAACAACTTTTTTTACTATAATATAATTGCAGTTGCCTGCAAGCGTGTGTGTCAGGCCTACAGCGTGTACTGTGCCCACTACTGCCAGTGCCCAGTTGAACCACTCATATCTGGTGTCACAGTAGCTTGCATTTAAAAAAAACAGCAACAATTTTTTCACTGTAATATAATTGCAGTTGCCTGCAAGCGTGTGTGTCAGGCCTACAGCGTGTACTTTGCCCACTACTGCCAGTGTCCAGTTGCACCACTAATATCTTGTGTCACAGTAGCTTGCATTTAAAAAAAAAACAAACTTTTTTTACTATAATATAATTGCAGTTGCCTGCAAGCGTGTGTGTCAGGCCTACAGCGTGTACTGTGCCCACTACTGGCAGTGCCCAGTTGCACCACTCACATCTGGTGTCACAGTAGCTTGCATTTAAAAAAAATATAACTTTTTTCACTGTAATGTAATTGCAGTTGCCTGCAAGCGTGTGTGTCAGGCCTACAGAGTGTACTGTGCCCACTACTGCCAGTGCCGAGTGCAACCACTCACATCTGGTGTCACAGTAGCTTGCATTTAAAAAAAATATAACTTTTTTCACTGTAATGTAATTGCAGTTGCCTGCAAGCGTGTGTGTCAGGCCTACAGAGTTTACTGTGCCCACTACTGCCAGTGCCGAGTGCAACCACTCATATCTGGTGTCACAGTAGCTTGCAATTAAAAAAAATAAATAAAAATTCACTGTAATATAATTGCAGTTGCCTGCAAGCATGTGTGTCAGGCCTACAGCGTGTACTGTGCCCACTACTGCCAGTGCCCAGTTGCACCACTAATATCTTGTGTCACAGTAGCTTGCATTTAAAAAAACAAACACTTTTTTTACTGTAATATAATTGCAGTTGCCTGCAAGCATGTGTGTCAGGCCTACAGCATGTACTGTGCCCACTACTGCCAGTGCCCAGTTGCACCACTCACAGCTGGTATCACAGTAGCTTGCATTTAAAATAAAACAACACTTTTTTCACTGTAATATAATTGCAGTTGCCTGCAAGCGTGTGTGTCAGGCCTACAGCGTGTCCTGTGCCCACTACTGCCAGTGTCCAGTGCCACCACTCATATATGGTGTCACAGTAGCTTGCAATTAAAAAAAAATAAAAAAATGTCACTGTAATATAATTGCAGTTGCCTGCAAGCATGTGTGTCAGGCCTACAGCGTGTACTGTGCCCACTACTGCCAGTGCCCAGTTGCACCACTAATATCTTGTGTCACAGTAGCTTGCATTTAAAAAAAAACTAACTTTTTTTACTGTAATATAATTGCAGTTGCCTGCAAGCATTTGTGTCAGGCCCACAGCGTGTACTGTGCCCACTACTGCCAGTGCCCAGTGCCACCACTCATATCTGGTGTCACAGTAGCTTGCATTTAAAAAAAAATACAACTTTTTTCACTGTAATATAATTGCAGTTGCCTGCACGCGTGTGTGTCAGGCCTACAGCGTGTACTGTGCCCACTACTGCCAGTGCCCAGTTGCACCACTCATATCTGGTGTCACAGTAGCTTGCATTTAAAAAAAACTAACACTTTTTTCACTGTAATATAATTGCAGTTGCCTGCAAGCGTGTTTGTCAGGCCTACAGCGTGTACTGTGCCCACTACTGCCAGTGCCCAGTTGCACCACTCATATCTGGTGTCACAGTAGCTTGCATTTAAAAAAAAAAAAAAACTTTTTTCACTGTAATATAATTGCAGTTGCCTGCAAGCGTGTGTGTCAGGCCTACAGCGTGTACTGTGCCCACTTCTGCCAGTGCTCAGTGCCACCACTCATATCTGGTGTCACAGTAGCTTGCATTTAAAAAAATAAAAATAAAATTTCACTGTAATATAATTGCAGTTGCCTGCAAGCATGTGTGTCAGGCCTACAGCGTGTACTGTGCCCACTACTGCCAGTGCCCAGTTGCACCACTAATATCTGGTGTCACAGTAGCTTGCATTTAAAAAAAATAATAATTTTTTCACTGTAATATAATTGCAGTTGCCTGCAAGCGTGTGTGTCAGGCCTATAGCGTGTACTGTGCCCACTACTGCCAGTGCCCAGTTGAACCACTCATATCTGGTGTCACAGTAGCTTGCATTTAAAAAAAACAACAACAATTTTTTCACTGTAATATAATTGCAGTTGACTGCAAGCGTGTGTGTCAGGCCTACAGCGTGTACTTTGCCCACTACTGCCAGTGTCCAATTGCACCACTAATATCTTGTGTCACAGTAGCTTGCATTTAAAAAAAACAAAACTTTTTTTTACTATAATATAATTGCAGTTGCCTGCAAGCGTGTGTGTCAGGCCTACAGCGTGTACTGTGCCCACTACTGCCAGTGCCCAGTTGCACCACTCACATCTGGTGTCACAGTAGCTTGCATTTAAAAAAAAACAACACTTTTTTCACTGTAATATAATTGCAGTTGCCTGCAAGCGTGTGTGTCAGGCCTACAGCGTGCACTGTGCCCACCACTGCCAGTGCCCAGTTGCACCATTCATATCTGGTGTCACAGTAGTTTGCATTTAAAAAATATATAACTTTTTTCACTGTAATATAATTGCAGTTGCCTGCAAGTGTGTGTGTCAGGCCTACAGCGTGTACTGTGCCCACTACTGCCAGTGCCCATTGCCACCACTCATATCTGGTGTCACAGTAGCTTGCAATTAAAAAATAAAATAAAAATTTCACTGTAATATAATTGCAGTTGCCTGCAAGCATGTGTGTCAGGCCTACAGCGTGTACTGTGCACACTACTGCCAGTGCCCAGTTGCACCACTAATATCTTGTGTCACAGTAGCTTGCATTTAAAAAAAAACTAACTTTTTTTACTGTAATATAATGCAGTTGCCTGCAAGCATGTGTGTCAGGCCCACAGCGTGTACTGTGCCCACTACTGCCAGTGCCCAGTGCCACCTCTCATATCTGGTGTCACAGTAGCTTGCATTTAAAAAAAAATACAACTTTTTTCACTGTAATTTAATTGCAGTTGCCTGCAAGCGTGTTTGTCAGGCCTACAGCGTGTACTGTGCCCACTTCTGCCAGTGCCCAGTTGCACCACTCATATCTGGTGTCACAGTAGCTTGCATTTAAAAAAAAAAAATAACTTTTTTCACTGTAATATAATTGCAGTTGCCTGCAAGCGTGTGTGTCAGGCCTACAGCGTGTACTGTGCCCACTTCTGCCAGTGCTCAGTGCCACCACTCATATCTGGTGTCACAGTAGCTTGCATTTAAAAAAATAAAAATAAAATTTC
This sequence comes from Bufo bufo, assembly GCF_905171765.1. NCBI lineage: Eukaryota > Metazoa > Chordata > Amphibia > Anura > Bufonidae > Bufo > Bufo bufo. Next base: position 423,815,001 of record NC_053392.1, on the reverse strand, counting down.
ACTGTAATATAATTGCAGTTGCCTGCAAGCATGTGTGTCAGGCCTACAGCGTGTACTGTGCACACTACTGCCAGTGCCCAGTTGCACCACTCATATCTGGTGTCACAGTAGCTTGCATTTAAAAAAAACTAACACTTTATTTACTGTAATATAATTGCAGTTGCCTGCAAGCGTGTTTGTCAGGCCTACAGCGTGTACTGTGCCCACTACTGCCAGTGCCCAGTTGCACCACTCATATCTGGTGTCACAGTAGCTTGCATTTAAAAAAAAAAAAAAACCTTTTTTCACTGTAATATAATTGCAGTTGCCTGCAAGCGTGTGTGTCAGGCCTACAGCGTGTACTGTGCCCACTTCTGCCAGTGCTCAGTGCCACCACTCATATCTGGTGTCACAGTAGCTTGCATTTAAAAAAATAAAAATACAATTTCACTGTAATATAATTGCAGTTGCCTGCAAGCATGTGTGTCAGGCCTACAGCGTGTACTGTGCCCACTACTGCCAGTGCCCAGTTGCACCACTAATATCTTGTGTCACAGTAGCTTGCATTTAAAAAAACAACAACTTTTTTTACTATAATATAATTGCAGTTGCCTGCAAGCGTGTGTGTCAGGCCTACAGCGTGTACTGTGCCCACTACTGCCAGTGCCCAGTTGCACCAGTTATATCTGGTGTCACAGTAGCTTGCATTAAAAAAAAAAAATAATTTTTTCACTGTAATATAATTGCAGTTGCCTGCAAACGTGTGTGTCAGGCCTACAGCCTGTACTATGCCCACTACTGCCAGTGCCCAGTGCCACCACTCATATCTGGTGTCACAGTAGCTTGCATTTAAAAAAAAACTAACTTTTTTCACTGTAATATAATTGCAGTTGCCTGCACGCGTGTGTGTCAGGCCTATAGCGTGTACTGTGCCCACTACTGCCAGTGCCCAGTTGCACCACTCATATCTGGTGTCACAGTAGCTTGCATTTTAAAAAAACAACAACAATTTTTTCACTGTAATATAATTGCAGTTGCCTGCAAGTGTGTGTGTCAGGCCTACAGCGTGTACTTTGCCCACTACTGCCAGTGCCCAGTTGCACCACTCATATCTGGTGTCACAGTAGCTTGCATTTAAAAAAAAAACAACACTTTTTTTACTGTAATATAATTGCAGTTGCCTGCAAGCGTGTGTGTCAGGCCTACAGCGTGTACTGTGCCCACTTCTGCCAGTGCTCAGTGCCACCACTCATATCTGGTGTCACAGTAGTTTGCATTTAAAAAAATAAAAATAAAATTTCACTGTAATATAATTGCAGTTGCCTGCAAGCATGTGTGTCAGGCCTACAGCGTGTACTGTGCCCACTACTGCCAGTGCCCAGTTGCACCACTAATATCTTGTGTCACAGTAGCTTGCATTTTAAAAAAAAACTGCTTTTTTTACTATAATATAATTGCAGTTGCCTGCAAGCGTGTGTGTCAGGCCTATAGCGTGTACTGTGCCCACTACTGCCAGTGCCCAGTTGCACCACTCATATCTGGTGTCACAGTAGCTTGCATTTAAAAAAACAACACTTTTTTCACTGTAATATAATTGCAGTTGCCTGCAAGCGTGTGTGTCAGGCCTACAGTGTGTTTTGTGCCCACTACTGCCAGTGCCCAGTTGCACCACTCACATCTGGTGTCACAGTAGCTTGCATTTTAAAAAAAACAACACTTTTTTCACTGTAATATAATTGCAGTTGCCTGTAAGCGTGTGTGTCAGGCTTACAGCGTGTACTTTGCCCACTACTGCCAGTGCTCAGTTGCACCACTCATATCTGGTGTCACAGTAGTTTGCATTTATAAAAAATATAACTTTTTTCACTGTAATATAATTGCAGTTGCCTGCAAGTGTGTGTGTCAGGCCTACAGCGTGTACTGTGCCCACTACTGCCAGTACCCAGTGCCACCACTCATATCTGGTGTCACAGTAGCTTGCAATAAAAAAAATCAAAAAAAAAATTACTGTAATATAATTGCAGTTGCCTGCAAGCGTGTGTGTCAGGCCTACAGCGTGTACTGTGCACACTACTGCCAGTGCCCAGTTGCACCACTCACATCTGGTGTCACAGTAGCTTGCATTTAAAAAAAACTAACACTTTTTTCACTGTAATATAATTGCAGTTGCCTGCAAGCGTGTTTGTCAGGCCTACAGCGTGTACTGTGCCCACTACTGCCAGTGCCCAGTTGCACCACTCATATCTGCTGTCACAGTAGCTTGCATTTTAAAAAAAACGAAAACTTTTTTCACTGTAATATAATTGCAGTTGCCTGCAAGCGTGTGTGTCAGGCCTACAGCGTGTACTGTGCCCACTTCTGCTAGTGCTCAGTGCCACCACTCATATCTGGTGTCACAGTAGCTTGCATTTAAAAAAATAAAAATAAAATTTCACTGTAATATAATTGCAGTTGCCTGCAATCGTGTGTGTCAGGCCTACAGCGTGTACTGTGCCCACTACTGCCAGTGCCCAGTTGCACCACTAATATCTTGTGTCACAGTAGCTTGCATTTAAAAAAAGAACAACTTTTTTTACTATAATATAATTGCAGTTGCCTGCAAGCGTGTGTGTCAGGCCTACAGCGTGTACTGTGCCTACTACTGCCAGTGCCCAGTTGCACCAGTTATATCTGGTGTCACAGTAGCTTGCATTAAAAAAAAATAATAATTTTTTCACTGTAATATAATTGCAGTTGCCTGCAAGCGTGTGTGTCAGGCCTACAGCCTGCACTATGCCCACTACTGCCAGTGCCTAGTGCCACCACTCATATCTGGTGTCACAGTAGCTTGCATTTAAAAAAAAACAAAACTTTTTTCACTGTAATATAATTGCAGTTGCCTGCACGCGTGTGTGTCAGGCCTATAGCGTGTACTGTGCCCACTACTGCCAGTGCCCAGTTGCACCACTCATATCTGGTGTCACAGTAGCTTCCTTTTAAAAAAAACTAACACTTTTTTTACTGTAATATAATTGCAGTTGCCTGCAAGCGTGTTTGTCAGGCCTACAGCGTGTACTGTGCCCACTACTGCCAGTGCCCAGTTGCACCACTCATATCTGGTGTCACAGTAGCTTGCATTTTAAAAAAACAACAACAATTTTTTCACTGTAATATAATTGCAGTTGCCTGCAAGCGTGTGTGTCAGGCCTACAGCGTGTACATTGCCCACTACTGCCAGTGCCCAGTTGCACCACTCATATCTGGTGTCACAGTAGCTTGCATTTTAAAAAAACAACAACAATTTTTTCACTGTAATATAATTGCAGTTGCCTGCAAGCGTGTGTGTCAGGCCTACAGCGTGTACTGTGCCCACTTCTGCCAGTGCTCAGTGCCACCACTCATATCTGGTGTCACAGTAGCTTGCATTTAAAAAAATAAAAATAAAATTTCACTGTAATATAATTGCAGTTGCCTGCAAGCATGTGTGTCAGGCCTACAGCGTGTACTGTGTCCACTACTGCCAGTGCCCAGTTGCACCACTAATATCTTGTGTCACAGTAGCTTGCATTTAAAAAAAAAATGATTTTTTTACTATAATATAATTGCAGTTGCCTGCAAGCGTGTGTGTCAGGCCTACAGCGTGTACTGTGCCCACTACTGCCAGTGCCCAGTTGCTGTCACAGCCAGACAGCTGAGAAGCGCTCACAGGAGCTTCTCAGATCCTCCTCCTTGAATTTCTTTGTTTTGGTTTAGTTTCTCATCTCGTTAGTCTATCTCAGCTGTCATGCAGTTGGACTGATTGCTACCCTTTAAGTTCCTCCCCATAATGCAGTAGTGTGCGGCTGATACAACTTCCTGGAGTGTGTGTGCATGCTGTTCCCAGTTCCCAGTTCCCAGTCGTCAGTCGTCTGCAAGATAAGTGCTGTTTATGTATTTATGATTTTGTCTTTTCTGGATCCAGGTGACCCTGACTCCCTCCGTGTCAGTGTAGGGAGCCGGTGGTCGTGTCCCTTCACTATTGTAGGGTCTTCAGGTAATAGATAGCCGAGGAACGTGGATATGCGGCCATCCACCTTTGGGGTGTTCGCATAGGCTGAGCAGTGAGGGAGAGCGGCAGGTCTATTGCAGGGGTCTCCCTTTGTTCCTTAGTTGTGGATCCAGAGAGACATTGTTTATATGGTATTGTCTTGTTTCCTGTACACCATCCGTGACATTATCAGCCGCCAAAACCGTCTCAAGCATGGATCCGGTTTCACTTTTGGCTGAACGCTTTCAGGGTCTTTCTTTGGAGGTAGCTGATCTCCGTAAGACTTTTTCTCAGTTTCAAGTGACCGGTTCAGCTTGCGTTCATGGAGTTTGTGCTGAGCCTAAGATCTCGCTCCCGGATACGTTCTCCGGGGGTAGTGAGAATTTTGTGCGTTTTAGAGAGGCTTGCAAACTCCATTTTCGCCTTCTTCCCCATTCTTCTGGTGATGAAGAACGGAGGGTGGGGATCATTATATCGCTGCTCAGGGGTAACGCTCAGTCCTGGGCCTTTTCGCTGCCGGAGGCGGCACGGCCCCTTCATTCAGTGGATGAATTCTTTTTAGCCCTGGGTCAGATATATGATGATCCGGATCATATTGCTCTGGCTGAGTCTAGACTACGTCTGTTATGCCAGGGTAAACAATCCGCAGAGATATACTGTTCAGAATTTCGGAGATGGGCAGCAGATACGGGTTGGAATGATGCTGCACTCCGAAGTCAATTTTGCTATGGTCTTTCAGAGGGATTGAAAGATGCATTTGCCTTTCATGAAAGACCTACCTCCTTGGATTCTGCTATGTCTCAGGCTGTTCGTATTGACAGGCGTCTTAGAGAGAGAGGAGAGATCTCTCCTTCCTGTCATACTCAGTCCCGGGACAGTGCAGCGGTCTCATTCTGTGCACAGGGGTCTCAGTCGCTGTCAGCCCCTTCTAAACAGGAGTCCATGCAGCTGGGGTTGATTGCCTCTGACAATAGAAGATTCAGCCCGCAGGGGAGGGTTTGTTTTTGTTGTGGAGGTATAAATCATTTGGCAAATGTTTGTCCCTCTAGGAGATTCAGGCAGTTTTCTGGGAGTAATAAAGAGACAAAAAGGAAAAAATCTTTTAAAAATGTTCCGTCTGTTACTATTGGCAGGGTTGAGGCGGAGATTGAAGGTTTTCCGTTTGCTTGTAGTTCCCGTTTTGTCCTGCCTGCTAGGGTGGCGCTAGAGAGCAAGAGCATTTTTTGTGAGATTTTTGTGGATAGTGGAGCAGCTGTCAACCTCATTGATAATCAATTTGCAATAACTCATGGTTTCCAGGTATGCACTTTGGGAAAGGATATTCCTGTTTTTGCTATTGATTCAGCTCCACTTTCTCAGAAATCATTAAAGGGCATAGTTCACAATATCCGTTTAATTGTGAGTGATGCTCATGTTGAGGATGTGTCATGTTTCGTCCTTAGCGGTTTGCCTACTCCTCTAGTGTTGGGGCTACCCTGGCTCACTAAACATAACCCCACCATTGATTGGCAAGCGAGGCAAATAAATGGTTGGAGTAACTTTTGCAGAGAGAATTGCCTCATAACATCTGTTTCTGAGGTTTCTACTAAGACTGTACCACCTTTCCTCTCTGAATTTTTGGATGTCTTCTCTGAGAGTGGAGTTCAGGGTTTACCTCCGCACAGGGAGTATGATTGCCCTATTAATCTCATCCCAGGCGCCAAGCTGCCTAAATCTCGTTTATACAATCTCTCCCAACCTGAGAGGGTCGCTATGCGGGCTTATATCTCTGAGAGTCTGAGAAAAGGACACATACGACCCTCGAAGTCACCTGTTGCCGCTGGTTTTTTCTTTGTTAAGAAAAAAGATGGTTCTTTAAGACCTTGTCTGGATTTTAGGGAGCTGAACAGTATCACTATTCGTGATCCTTATCCGCTTCCTCTGATCCCGGACCTGTTTAACCAGGTTGTTGGGGCCAAAGTCTTTTCCAAATTAGACCTAAGAGGGGCATACAACCTGGTTAGGGTCAGAGAAGGAGACGAATGGAAGACGGCTTTCAATACCCCTGAGGGCCATTTTGAGAATTTGGTTATGCCTTTTGGTTTGATGAATGCCCCAGCCGTTTTTCAGCATTTCGTCAACAGCATTTTTTATCATTTAATGGGAAAATTTGTATTAGTGTATTTGGATGACATTTTGATTTTTTCTCCTGATTTCAAGACTCATAAGGAACACTTACGTCAGGTCTTGCTCATCCTGCGGGAGAATAAATTATATGCGAAACTGGAAAAATGTGTGTTTGCGGTTCCAGAAATCCAATTTCTGGGGTTTCTTGTCTCCGCTTCTGGTTTTCGCATGGACCCCGAGAAGGTCCGCGCTGTGCTTGAGTGGGAGCTTCCTGAGAATCAGAAGGCGCTGATGCGTTTTTTGGGCTTTGCCAATTATTACAGGAAATTTATTTTGAATTATTCCTCTGTTGTTAAACCACTCACTGATATGACCAGAAAGGGGGTAGATTTTTCTTCCTGGTCGGTAGAGGCGCGTAAGGCCTTTTCTAATATCAAGGAGAGTTTTGCTTCCGCTCCCATCCTAGTACAACCTGATATTTCGTTACCCTTCATAGTTGAGGTTGATGCTTCTGAGGTAGGGGTGGGTGCGGTCTTGTCTCAGGGTTCCTCTCCTGCCAAATGGCAACCGTTTGCCTTTTTCTCAAAGAAACTCTCCTCCGCAGAGAGAAATTATGATGTGGGAGATAGGAAATTGTTGGCCATCAAGTTGGCTTTTGAGGAATGGCGCCATTGGCTAGAGGGAGCCAGACACCCTATTACCGTGTTTACTGACCATAAAAATCTGGCCTACTTGGAGTCAGCCAAGCGTCTGAACCCGAGACAGGCCAGATGGTCTTTGTTCTTTTCAAGGTTTAATTTTGTTGTTACGTTCCGCCCTGGGGTTAAGAATGTGAAGGCAGATGCCCTGTCACGTTGTTTTCCGGGAGGTGGGAATTTTGAAGACCCGGCTCCCATTTTGGCTGAAGGTGTGGTGGTCTCTGCTCTTTTTCCTGAATTGGAGGCAGAGGTGCAGGCAGCCCAGTCAGAAGCTCCTGGTCTTTGTCCTCCTGGGAGGTTGTTTGTGCCTCTCGCTTTGAGACACAAGATTTTTAAAGAACACCACGACACGGTCCTTGCTGGGCACCCGGGGGCAAGAGCCACACTGGATCTCATCGCTCGGAGATTCTGGTGGCCTGCGCTTCGTAAGTCGGTTGAGGGTTTTGTGGCAGCTTGCGAGACTTGCGCTCGTGCCAAGGTCCCTCATTCACGGCCATCAGGTCCTCTCCTTCCTTTGCCCATTCCTTCCCGTCCTTGGACACATCTGTCCATGGACTTCATAACGGACTTGCCTCGTTCCTCGGGGAAGTCTGTGATTCTGGTGGTGGTGGACCGTTTTAGCAAAATGGTAAATTTTATCCCTTTTCCTGGTTTGCCCAATGCTAAGACGCTGCCGCAGGCATTTATTGACCACATTGTCAAATTGCATGGGATTCCTTCAGACATAGTCTCTGATAGGGGCACGCAGTTTGTTTCCAGATTCTGGAAGGCTTTCTGTTCTCGCTTGGGGGTTCGGTTCATTCTCTTCTGCTTTCCATCCGCAGTCGAATGGCCAGACAGAGCGCGTCAATCAGAATCTGGAGACATATCTGTGCTGTTTTGTGGCGGAGAATCAGGAGGATTGGTGTTCTTTTTTGTCCCTTGCTGAGTTTGCTTTAAATAACCGTCGTCAGGAGTCCTCTGATAAGTCACCATTTTTTGGTGCATATGGGTTCCATCCGCAGTTTGGGACTTTCTCGGGAGAGGGCTCTTCTGGTTTGCCTGATGAGGACAGATTCTCCTCGTCTTTGTCATCTATTTGGCAAAAGATTCAGGATAATCTAAAGAGCATGAGTGAGAGATATAAGCGTGTGGCGGATAAGAGACGTGTGCCTGGTCCGGACCTGAATGTTGGTGATCTGGTGTGGTTGTCTACCAAGAATATCAAATTGAACGTTCCCTCCTGGAAGTTGGGTCCTAGGTTTATTGGGCCTTACAAGATCCTGTCTGTCATCAATCCTGTTGCCTACCGTCTTGATCTTCCTCAGACTTGGAAGATCCATAATGTTTTTCATAAGTCCTTATTGAAACCTTATGTTCAACCTATTGTACCCTCGCCTTTGCCTCCTCCTCCGATTATGGTTGATGGAAATCTTGAATTTCAGGTCTCTAGGATTGTGGATTCTCGTCTTGTCCGCGGTTCTCTCCAGTACCTCGTTCATTGGGAGGGTTTTGGTCCTGAGGAGAGGATGTGGGTCCCAGTGACGGACATTAAGGCGTCTCGTCTCATCAGGGCTTTCCATAGGTCCCATCCTAAGAAGGTGGGCTCTGAGTGTCCGGAGTCCACTCCTAGAGGGAGGGGTACTGTCACAGCCAGACAGCTGAGAAGCGCTCACAGGAGCTTCTCAGATCCTCCTCCTTGAATTTCTTTGTTTTGGTTTAGTTTCTCATCTCGTTAGTCTATCTCAGCTGTCATGCAGTTGGACTGATTGCTACCCTTTAAGTTCCTCCCCATAATGCAGTAGTGTGCGGCTGATACAACTTCCTGGAGTGTGTGTGCATGCTGTTCCCAGTTCCCAGTTCCCAGTTCCCAGTCGTCAGTCGTCTGCAAGATAAGTGCTGTTTATGTATTTATGATTTTGTCTTTTCTGGATCCAGGTGACCCTGACTCCCTCCGTGTCAGTGTAGGGAGCCGGTGGTCGTGTCCCTTCACTATTGTAGGGTCTTCAGGTAATAGATAGCCGAGGAACGTGGATATGCGGCCATCCACCTTTGGGGTGTTCGCATAGGCTGAGCAGTGAGGGAGAGCGGCAGGTCTATTGCAGGGGTCTCCCTTTGTTCCTTAGTTGTGGATCCAGAGAGACATTGTTTATATGGTATTGTCTTGTTTCCTGTACACCATCCGTGACAGTTGCACCACTCACATCTGGTGTCACAGTAGCTTGCATTTTAAAAAAAAACAACACTTTTTTCATTGTAATATAATTGCAGTTGCCTGCAAGCGTGTGTGTCAGGCCTACAGCGTGTACTGTGCCCACTACTGCCAGTGCCCAGTTGCACCACTCATATCTGGTGTCACAGTAGCTTGCATTTTAAAAAAACAACAACAATTTTTTCACTGTAATATAATTGCAGTTGCCTGCAAGCGTGTGTGTCAGGCCTATTGCGTGTACTGTGCCCACTACTGCCAGTGCCCAGTTGCACCACTAATATCTTGTGTCACAGTAGCTTGCATTTAAAAAAAAAACTGCTTTTTTTACTGTAATATAATTGCAGTTGCCTGCAAGCATGTGTGTCAGGCCCACAGCGTGTACTGTGCCCACTACTGCCAGTGCCCAGTGCCACCACTCATATCTGGTGTCACAGTAGCTTGCATTTAAAAAAAAAAAAAAACTTTTTTCACTGTAATATAATTGCAGTTGCCTGCACGCGTGTGTGTCAGGCCTATAGCGTGTACTGTGCCCACTACTGCCAGTGCCCAGTTGCACCACTCATATCTGGTGTCACAGTAGCTTGCATTTAAAAAAAACTAACACTTTTTTCACTGTAATATAATTAAAGTTGCCTGCAAGCGTGTGTGTCAGGCCTACAGCGTGTACTGTGCCCACTACTGCCAGTGCCCAGTTGCACCACTCACATCTGGTGTCACAGTAGCTTGCATTAAAAAAAAACAACACTTTTTTCACTGTAATATAATTGCAGTTGCCTGCAAGCGTGTGTGTCAGGCCTACAGCATGTACTGTGCCCACTACTGCCAGTGCCCAGTTGCAACACTCATATCTGGTGTAACAGTAGTTTTCATTTAAAAAAAATATAACTTTTTTCACTGTAATATAATTGCAGTTGCCTGCAAGCGTGTGTGTCAGGCCTACAGCGTGTACTGTGCCCACTACTGCCAGTGCCCAGTGCCACCACTCATATCTGGTGTCACAGTAGCTTGCAATAAAAAAATAAATAAATAATTTCACTGTAATATAATTGCAGTTGCCTGCAAGCGTGTGTGTCAGGCCTACAGCGTGTACTGTGCCCACTACTGCCAGTGCCCAGTGCCACCACTCATATCTGGTGTCACAGTAGCTTGCAATAAAAAATAAAAATAAAAATTTCACTGTAATATAATTGCAGTTGCCTGCAAGCATGTGTGTCAGGCATACAGCGTGTACTGTGCCCACTACTGCCAGTGCCCAGTTGCACCACTCATATCTGGTGTCACAGTAGCTTGCATTTAAAAAAAAAAAAAAAAAACTTTTTGCACTGTAATATAATTGCAGTTGCCTGCAAGCGTGTGTGTCAGGCCTACAGCGTGTACTGTGCCCACTTCTGCCAGTGCTAAGTGCCACCACTCATATCTGGTGTCACAGTACTGTAGCTTGCATTTAAAAAAATAAAAATAAAATTTCACTGTAATATAATTGCAGTTGCCTGCAAGCATGTGTGTCAGGCCTACAGCGTGTACTGTGCCCACTACTGCCAGTGCCCAGTTGCACCACTAATATCTTGTGTCACAGTAGCTTGCATTTAAAAAAACAACAACTTTTTTTACTATAATATAATTGCAGTTGCCTGCAAGCATGTGTGTCAGGCCTACAGCGTGTACTGTGCCCACTACTGCCAGTGCCCAGTTGCACCAGTTATATCTGGTGTCACAGTAGCTTGCATTAAAAAAAAATAATAATAATTTTTTTTTTCACTGTAATATAATTGCAGTTGCCTGCAAGTGTGTGTGTCAGGCCTACAGCCTGTACTATGCCCACTACTGCCAGTGCCCAGTGCCACCACTCATATCTGGTGTCACAGTAGCTTGCATTTAAAAAAAACAACAACTTTTTTCACTGTAATATAATTGCAGTTGCCTGCAATCGTGTGTGTCAGGCCTACAGCGTGTACTGTGCCCACTACTGCCAGTGCCCAGTGCCACCACTCATATCTGGTGTCACAGTAGCTTGCATTTAAAAAAAATATATAAAAAATTCACTGTAATATAATTGCAGTTGCCTGCAAGCGTGTGTGTCAGGCCTACAGCGTGTACTGTGCCCACTACTATTAGTGCCCAGTGCCACCACTTATATCTGGTGTCACAGTAGCTTGCATTAAAAAAAAATAATAATAATTTTTTTTTTCACTGTAATATAATTGCAGTTGCCTGCAAGTGTGTGTGTCAGGCCTACAGCCTGTACTATGCCCACTACTGCCAGTGCCCAGTGCCACCACTCATATCTGGTGTCACAGTAGCTTGCATTTAAAAAAAACAACAACTTTTTTCACTGTAATATAATTGCAGTTGCCTGCAATCGTGTGTGTCAGGCCTACAGCGTGTACTGTGCCCACTACTGCCAGTGCCCAGTGCCACCACTCATATCTGGTGTCACAGTAGCTTGCATTTAAAAAAAATATATAAAAAATTCACTGTAATATAATTGCAGTTGCCTGCAAGCGTGTGTGTCAGGCCTACAGCGTGTACTGTGCCCACTACTATTAGTGCCCAGTGCCACCACTTATATCTGGTGTCACAGTAGCTTGCATTTAAAAAAAAATAATAACATTTTCACTGCAATTAAATTGCAGTTGCCTGCAAGCGTGTGTGTCAGGCCTATAGCGTGTACTGTGCCCTCTACTGCCAGTGCCCAGTTGCACCACTCATATCTGGTGTCACAGTAGCTTGCATTTAAAAAAACAACAACACTTTTTTCACTGTAATATAATTGCAGTTGCCTGCAAGCGTGTGTGTCAGGCCTACAGCGTGTACTGTGCCCTCTACTGCCAGTGCCCAGTTGCACCACTCATATCTGGTGTCACAGTAGCTTGCATTTAAAAAAACAACACTTTTTTCACTGTAATATAATTGCAGTTGCCTGCAAGCGTGTGTGTCAGGCCTACAGCGTGTCCTGTGCCCACTACTGCCAGTACCCAGTGCCACCACTCATATTTGGTGTCACAGTAGCTTGCATTAAAAAAAATATATATCTTTTTTTTAATGTAATATAATTGCAGTTGCCTGCAAGCGTGTGTGTCAGGCCTACAGCGTGTACTGTGCCCACTACTGCCAGTGCCCAGTGCCACCACTCATATCTGGTGTCACAGTAGCTTGCATTTAAAAAAAAAAAATAATAATTTAACTGTAATATAATTGCAGTTGCCTGCAAGTGTGTGTGTCAGGCCTACAGCGTGTACTGTGCCCACTACTGCCAGTGCCCAGTGCCACCACTCATATCTGGTGTCACAGTAGCTCGCATTTAAAAAAAATAAAAACTTTTTTCACTGTAATATAATTGCAGTTGCTTGCAAGCGTTTGTGTCTGGTCTACAGCGTGTACTGTGCCCACTACTGCTAGTGCCGAGTGCCACCATTTATATTTGGTGTCAAAGTAGCTGGCATTAAAAAAAAAATATAAAAAAAAATTACTGTGATATGATTGCAGTTGCCTGCAAGCGTGTGTGTCAGGCCTACAGCGTGTACTGTGCCCACTACTGCCAGTGCACAGTTGCACTACTCATATCTGGTGTCACAGTAGCTTGCATTTAAAAAAAAAAAAACTTTTTCACTGTAATATAATTGCAGTTGCCTGCAAGTGTGTGTGTCAGGCTTACAGCGTGTACTGTGCCCACTACTGCCAGTGCCCAGTGTTACCACTCATATTTTGTGTCACAGTAGCTTGCATTTAAAAAAAAATTAAAATATTTCACTGTAATATAATTGCAGTTGCCTGCAAGCGTGTGTCAGGCCTACAGCCTGTACTGTGCTCACTACTGCCAGTGCACAGTTGCACCACTTATATCTGGTGTCACAGTAGCTTGCATTAAAAAAAAAAAAAAAACTTTTTTCACTGTAATATAATTGCAGTTGTGGTCATGGCTACGGCAGAGAGCTGGCGCCATGAAGTACCGGGACTTAACAGAGAGAAAAAGGTCTACCTGCCTAACTAAATGGCTGGAGGGGTGCCCTTAGCCATGCCGTGGGTAGGCCTAAAAGGGGGCATACCCTGAGGAGTATGGATGGAAAGGGGAGGGAGGGTGGGCACCGGAAACGCACGCAAATGTGGAGAGGGCGTGCCTCCTTTTATGCGAGCCTGCGCCCCTCCCACAAATGCAGGCTGACATGTCAGCCTTAAACTACTTGTGGTCATGGCTACGGCAGAGAGCTGGTGCCATGAAGTACCTGGACTTAACAGAGAGAAAAAGGTCTACCTGCCTAACTAAATGGCTGTAGGGGGCAAAACACAACCGAGTAGGGAGATATAACCTTTATTGCAGCGGACCAAGTTACAATACCAAACTGTGAAAAGCCTGGGATATCTCGGCCTGAGGGTTCGGTATGTAGCGTGTGAAGCCGGAGGAGCGCCAGCGACCCATTTGCGGATGACGTGGCCGGGGACGTTATGCTTTGAAGCCGCGGATGCTGCTCCAATGCGGAAGGAGTGCCCAGAAATGGCCTTGGGGGCGAATCCCAAACCCGATGCCAAGGCGCGAACGTGCGAGATGAACTGTGCAGCCGTAAAGGGCAAGACCTGGAATGGGAGCAACGGACTGTCTGGGGCGGAATCCCCAAGAACCGCCAGCAAACTCCTGAGTACCTGGACCGGGCACCAAGCGTTTGAGGACTGGTGAACTTTACCTCCACTGGTGGCCCCACCTGCACGGTTTTGTAAGCCTGGAGCTTGCTCGGCTGGCAGTCTGGGCTTTCGATTTGAAGAAAGTCATCCAAGTAATGGATGACCAGAGGACAGTCGCAGTGGTTGACCAGGATCCAATGCAAACGCCTGCGCGAACTGATCGAACAGCCAGGGACTGCTCTTGGACCCGAACGTCAGGTGATTGGCAAAGAAATACTGGTCTTGCCACTTGATTCCATAGAATCTCCAAAGCTGTGGGTGGATGGCAGCAATTTAAAGGCATCAGCGATGTCCGCCTTGGCCATCCATGCCCCCCGACCTACCTGAAGAATGAGCTGGATGGCCTCGTCTATGGTGGCGTAACTCATTGAAAACTCCTCGGAGGGCACTAAGGAGTTTGACTGGGTGTGCTGGAGCCATGAGGTGCAGACAAGTCATAAATGAGACTTTATTTTTTTTGGTACACTGTTTGGACACGATACCTATGGGGTTTATCCTCCAGAGGTCAAACGGCACGAAGGAAAAGGGGCCGATGAGGAACCCCTTGTCCAATACTGACCTGATCAGAGTCCCCACCGGCTCGGGATCCCTGGTTGCCGACAGAAGATTGGGACCCTCCCAAGAGGCTTGTGGGAGAGCCACCAGGCCTGTGTGGAAACCTGTGGTGAACCTGGAGACCAGGAACTGTACAAACTGTGGGTTATAATGATTCTGCAGCAGGGATTCTAGTAGAACCACATTGACCCCGCTTAGTCAGGATGGCCTGGATCTTTGAGGACACGCCATCTGGAGGTGAGCCCTGAAACAGACTGCGCATACAAGAAGGGCCCTACATTTGTTGAAATAACAAGCAGTTTGATTAAGTTATTACAAACCTGGCGGTTGCCCAGGAAACCTATTGGCCGCCCTAGCTTGTCCGTGGCTGGGCCAGACCGTTGAAGGGACCCGGAGCTACTGGGAAGGGATCTGCCCTGGGACGTGGAGGGACCTGCATTGGGGCACCAATCTGCGGAGTGGGCGATGGACTGGCCTGAGGCACACGCCGTGGCCCTGAGCCCCGCGAAATGCCGGCAGAAGAGCTCCATGTCCATGGCGGCCCAGTTTGTGATGTGCTGGAATTGGACCAGTGCGGCGGCGGCTTTGGCTGAAAAGGAGCGATGGTAGTCATAGAAAGCCTGGCCGCCGTACTTGTGGCCCAAGTCCGTGACTCTATACAGGTACGTGTCCAACTCCTCCCGCCTCTCGGGATGGACCGAGCAGATGACGTCCCTAAATAGATTGAATGCGATGACGAATTCTGTGATTGTAAGTTTTTGTTTAGGCGGGGATCCCTGGCCTTGAGAACAATGGACGCGTCGCCACAAGCTATGGTTTTGCTGTCTACCGTGTCATGGGTGGCTATCAGGATGGATGCTAGATTAACATCCTTCCCTTCTAAAATGTCTTTTTGATGTGGCAGGGAATGAAATGCGAGGGAGCAATCTCGGGAGCGTACGGAACCCTACCTGGGGTAACGGGCCCTGGGGTGGAGGTTATAGGCAGGGCTAGAGTGGACCGGTCAGGTGGCAGCCCTCGGTAGGACTCGACGGCCAGGAGTCGGGACTGGACGTCCGAAACCGAGGAGGCAATGGAGTTCAAAACAGCATGTAGCTGCGTCAGGGACACCTGAAGGGTGGACATGGAGACTTGCTCCAAGTCCGGGGCTGCTGGTACAGCCATCAGTAGCCTATACAGCTCTGCTTTACGGCGGAGGCAGGGTATTGGATCCCTCTCCGGTTAAGCTCCGCAATCAACTTCCGGTACCGACAGGGCTTCTTCGTGTTGGAAATATGCGACATACTGTAGCTGCGAAGCGACAAAATACAAAATATTATTTGACCAGGAAGCCCCGTACCTTGCAAGCGACACCCGAGTCGTGAATGGTGGTTAAAGCAGGACTAGCGAGAGCGAGTGTCTAGTGCTCTGAACGGCGGGACCGTGGAATAAGCGTGAAATGATGTGAGAAGGCTAACCGTACTTGGCCCCAGACAGGGAAATGAAAACTGAAGAAAAAACAAACATCAAACCTGAAATCGTAACGGAGAAAGGAATACTGAATCGAGTCTAAAACATGACAGGCGACAGAAATAGTAAATTAACAGTGTGAACCTGAACGTGACAGGCAACAAAAAATAAATAATACCACGTAAGACCTTGAGCGATACCGACACTGGAAGAGATAAATGATCTACGTACGCCTGAGCGCGATAAACCATGACATGAGAAGTGACGAACATGCACCCTAAACGTAAGAGGCAACAGAAACCGGAAACGTACATAAATGCGCAGCCGGTGGCAGACACGGCGTGACATGAACGTAAGCCCGAAGCGTGACGGGCAGCAGATGATCAATGAAAACGTAAGCCTGAAGCGTGACAGGCAACACCTATAAAGTTAAACACGTAAGCCTGAAGCGCAACAGGCAACAGATGATGAATTGAAACGTAAGCCTGAAGCGTAACAGGCAACAGATGATAAATTAAAAACGTAAGCCTGAAACGTAACAGGCAACAGATAATGAAAATAACACGTAAGCCTGAAGCGTAACAGGCAACATATGATAAATTAAAACGTAAGCCTGAAACGTAACAGGCAACAGATAATGAAAATGACACGTAAGCCTGTAGCGTAACAGGCAACATATGATAAATTAAAACGTAAGCCTGAAACGTAACAGGCAACAGATAATGAAAATGACACGTAAGCCTGAAGTGTAACAGGCAACATATGATAAATTGAAAACGTAAGCCTGAAACGTAACAGGCAACAGATAATAAAAATAAAACGTAAGCCTGAAGCGTAACAGGCAACAGATGATACATTGGAAATAGATGAAAGATTGAACGTGACAGGCAACAGATGATACACTTGAACAAAAAACGTGAGCCTGAACCGTGGCGGGCACCCGACATGGTGAGATGTGAACGTAAGCCTGGAGCGCAACAGGTGGCAATGGTAATAATACGTGAGTCTGAAACGTGACAGGCCAATGATTGAAGAAGGAACGGACGCCTGGACAGAATAGGCCGTGGGAGGCAAGAGGCATAAGCCTGGCCGTGACCGCCAATTGATACATAGGCCTGACACATAACAGCAACAGCCTGTCATTGACAGACATGACAGTGAAACAAAACATGGTGACATGAACAAGAAGTAACCTGAGACGTGCCTGGAGACAACCCGGTGACTACGAAGTGACCCTGACGCGGGTGACAAAAAGGAATAAGAAGTTGCATTGCAGCGTGGACTGGGAGACGGCGAATGTGTGGTAGCAAATGAAGCAGTTACCGGAAATGTCCGTAGATGTAGTGAAGTGGAAAAGCGATGGTCGGCTCAAACGGGACAAATGAGCGCAACCCGGCTGACGAGCGCAGCCAGAGTGGCGCAGCACCCGGGGTCTGCAAAATAATTGGTAACGTGAGGGGGAGACTATGCAGACCCGAACGCGCCAATGCGTCCCAACTGTGACCTAGGGATCCATCATTTTTTTTTTTTTTTTTTAGAGATTTCGATGCTGCTGTTTTAACTGTGTGGAGAGAAGAATAAGCTTTGGGTGTGACTGGAATGGAAGGACTAAAATGCCAGCACCTATCTGTTTGAACCCTGAGTGGGGATTTTACATGACCTCTGTAAGGATGCATGGATCCCTAGTTAAAGGTTAATACTTTGATATGTGTGTGAACACTAGTGTTGAACGTGAGCTAGAGGTGGCTATCACACCAGGCCAGATGGTTCCCCTGCGGTGAAGGTGCGGCACCCCCGCCCCCCCTGGCACCGGCTCCGGACGGACCCCCTCCCTTGACAGGGTCGGAAAAAGGGGGAGAACTGGAACGAGGTAGGAGCTGCGGCGGCTCCCCGGAGCCGCCATGGGAAGCTTGCCACGCGACGCTGGCCGGGACGCCAAATCCGTTGCCGTGGCAACTGAGACGCTGCGCCGCAAACCTGCTTTGCGTCCCACGTGACCTCCCCTGCCGGCGCCGGAAGCGGGGACAGCGCTGGCCGCATAGCCCAGAGTAGAAGGTGGGTGAGGGCAGTGGTAGAGGAGCACGCAGAGGGGGGGGGGGATGAGACCGAGGTAACTTACCCTGACAGCCGGATGGACAGGCGAGCATCGGGGGGAGCCACGGAGACTACTTACCTGACGAGCAGCGCGGCAGCAGGGGGGCGTGACGCTAAGGGCGGGAACAGCATCGGAAACGCACGCAAATGTGGAGAGGGTGTGCCTCCTTTTATGCTAGCCTGCGCCCCTCCCACAAATGCAGGCTGACATGTCAGCCTTAAACTACTTGCCTGCAAGTGTGTGTGTCAGGCTTACAGCGTGTACTGTGCCCACTACTGCCAGTGCCCAGTGCCACCACTCATATCTGGTGTCACAGTAGATTACATTAAAAAAACAAAAACTTTTTTCACTGTAATATAATTGCAGTTGCCTGCAAACGTGTGTGTCAGGCCTACAGCGTCTACTGTGCCCACTACTGCCAGTGCCCAGTGCCACCACTCATATCTGGTGTCACAGTAGCTTGCACGCATAGTACAACTAATCGGGAAAAAAATGACAGGCAGAGGCAGGCCACCCGCAGGGGCCATCGTGGTCATGGTGCTGTGATTTCCTTTGGCCCTAGAATAATGGCCAGTGTTCAGAGGCCACGTACCCTGAACTCGAAAAGTTCTGAGGACATAGTTGACTGGCTAACACAGGACACCCAATCTTCTACAGCTTCCGCTCGGAACCTTGACGCACCATCCTCCTCCAGCTCAGCTTCGGTCACCTCTCAAGTTACCACTCACCCGCCTGCCGCCACCAGCAACACTAGCACCACAGCTGCTTCACTTGATCTGTCAGAGGAGTTATTTACACATCAGTTGGAAGAAATGAGTGATGCGCAACCATTATTGCCAGAGGATGTAGATAACAGGGATATGTCTCAGTCAGGCAGAATTACACACATGGACGTACGGTGTGATGATGATGATGATGTTGTACCCGCTGCTGCTTCCTTTGCTGAGTTGTCAGATACAAGTGAAGCGGTTGATGATGACGATGTGTCCGTGGATGTCACGTGGGTGCCTGCTCAAGAGAAGAAGAACAGGGGGAAAGTTCAGATGGGGAGACAGAGAGGAGGAGGAGACGAGTTGGAAGCAGGGGTAGGTCGTCGCAAGGAGCTAGTGGCACAGTCAGACAGCATGTATCGGCACCCGGGGTCAGCCAGACAACACGCCAATCAACGCATGCTGTTGCCACCACCAGAATGCCGTCATTGCAAAGCTCAGCAGTGTGGCATTTTTTGTGTGTGTCTGCCTCTGATAACAGTGATGCCATTTGCAACCTGTGCCAAAAGAAACTGAGTCGTGGGAAGTCCAACACCCACCTAGGTACAACTGCTTTGCGAAGGCACATGATCTTACATCACAAACGCCTATGGGATCAACACATGAGTAAAAGCAGCACACAAACTCAAAGCCACCATCCTCCTCCTGGTCCTAATGCTGTCCTCCTTGCCCCCTCTCAACCATCCGCCACTCTGCCTCTCACCTTGAGCAGTTCCTGCTCATCTGCCCACAGTCAGGTGTCTGTCAAGGAAATGTTTGAGCGTAAGAAGCCAATGTCACAGAGTCACCCCCTTGCCCGGCGTCTGACAGCTGGCTTGTCAGAACTCTTAGCCCGCCAGCTTTTACCATACAAGCTGGTGGAGTCTGAGACCTTCAAAAATTTGTAGCTATTGGGACACCGCAGTGGAAGGTACCCGGCCGAAATTTATTTTCACAAAAGGCAATCCCCAACCTGTACTCTATTGTGGAAAAGGAAGTCATGGCATGTCTGGCACACAGTGTTGGGGCAAGGGTCCATCTGACCACTGATACCTGGTCTGAAAAGCACGGTCAGGGCAGGTATATCACGTACACTGCGCATTGGGTAAACCTGCTGACGGCTGCCCGGCATGGAATGCGTGGCTCTGCAGAGGAGTTGGTGACACCGCCACGACTTGCAGGTAGGCCTGCTGCCACCTCCTCTACTCCTCCTACTCCATCCTCTTCGCTAACCTCCTCGGCTGAGTTCTCTTCTGCTGCTGCTTCTTGCTCCACATCAACTGCACCCCCCCAGCTCCCCAGGGGCTATTCCACATCCCGGATACGACAGTGTCACGCCGTCTTGGGGTTGACTTGCCTGAAAGCAGAGAGTCACACCGGACCAGCACTCCTGTCCGCCCTGAACGCACAGGTGGATCATGGCTGACTCCGCACCAACTGGAGATCGGCAAAGTGGTGTGTGACAATGGAAGCAATTTGTTGGCGGCATTGAATTTGGGCAAGTTGACGCATGTGCCGTGCATGGCACATGTGTTGAATCTGATCGTACAACGATTTGTGCATAAGTACCCAGGCTTACAGGACGTCCTCAAGCAGGCCAGGAAGGTGTGTGGCCATTTCAGGCGTTCCTACATGGCCAAGGCGCACTTTTCAGATATTCAGCGGCGAAACAACATGCCAGTGAGGCGCTTGATTTGCGACAGCCCGACACGTTGGAATTCAACACTCCTAATGTTCGACCGCCTGCTCCAACAAGAAAAAGCCGCCAACGAGTATTTGTATGACTGGGGTGCTAGGACAGCCTCTGCGGAGCTGGGTATTTTTTTGCCACGTTACTGGACGCTCATGCGCAATGCCTGTAGGCTCATGCGTCCTTTTGAGGAGGTGACAAACCTAGTCAGTCGCACCGAAGGCACCATCAGCGACATCATCCCATTTGTTTTCTTCCTGGAGCATGCCCTGCGAAGAGTGCTGGATCAGGCCGTAGATGAGCGTGAAGAGGAAGAGTTGTGGTCACCATCACCACCAGAAACACCCTTATCAGCATCGCTTGCTGGACCTGCTGCAATGCTGGAAGAGGAGTCTGAGGAAGAGGAGTCAGAGGAGGAATGCGGCATTGAGGAGGAGGAAGACCAACCACAGCAGGCATCCCAAGGTGCTCATTGTCACCATGGTGTTGTACGTGACTGGGGGGGAAGAACAGACCTTCAGTGAGATCAGTGAGGACGAGGAACGGGACATGAGTAGCTCGGCATCCAACCTTGTGCAAATGGGGTCTTTCATGCTGTCGTGCCTGTTGAGGGACCCTCGTATAAAAAGGCTGAAGGAGAACGACCTGTACTGGGTGGCCACGCTACTAGACCCCCTGTATAAGCAGAAAGTGGCTGAAATGTTACCGAATTACCGGAAGTCGGAAAGGATGCAGCAGTTCCAAAACAAGTTAAAAAGTATGCTTTACACAGCGTATAAGGGTGATGTCACAGCACAACGGGAATCTAACAGGGGAAGAGACTACCTCGCCTTAACTGCAGATATCGACACTCTGAGGAGCGATGAACCCCTTGACTACTGGGTGTGCAGGCTTGACCTGTGGCCTGAGCTATCCCAATTTGCGATAGAACTTCTGGCCTGCCCCATTTCAAGTGTCCTGTCAGAAAGGACCTTCAGTGCAGCAGGAGGTATTGTCACTGAGAAGAGAAGTCGCCTAGGTCAAAAAAGTCTAGATTACCTCACGTTTATTAAGATGAATGAGGCATGGATCCCGAAGGGACTAACAGTGGGTGATACATTTGACTAAAAAAAGCCTAATGAGATGAGATGCCTTGGGCTAAAAATTGTCCACACGCTGCTGTATTTTATCTCTGCATGCCAGATGACTTGCGTGACTTCTCCTCCACAAACTAGGGTTCAAGCCGCAATTTTTTAGTGCACTTTCTGCCTGGAAAACATCAATGTGTACATGCCTAATTTTTCTGGCCTCTGGTGCTGCACTGTGGCTTCAAAAACAAAACAAAAAAAAGGCACATACATGTGTCAATTCCCCTTCGTGATCGTTACCTTGTTGTGGTGAAGGGGCTTGCGTATCACAATGAAGCGATCACCTCTATGAGTGTGTTGGCAATGGCAATGTTGGCACACCCCAGATGATAAGGTCGTTGCTTCATTGTGAACAGACCAAAAGCGATCGGCTGGATAATTTTGCATAGAAAAAACATTAATTTTCTTTATGATCATCTAAGGTGATCATTAAAGCCTACTAGGCCAACAATGGGCCCACACTGCAGAATCATTGTATTCTGGGTCACTTAACTACCTCAGCACAACCATAGGCTTTGAAAAACCGCCATCGCCTGAAATCTCCCAAACGTGCGCACGAGCACAGTCATCACTACACCAAGATTGACGCATAGAAGAATAAAATTTATGTCATGGGTGTGTCAACTATTGACAACTTTTGCGGTTGTCTAAAATCTATTCCATACACGTCCCCTGATAGGGGACGTAACAGGGATTAAACTGATAGGAATAGTACTACTTAACATACCACTCATATAGGGTAGCACAGTACATTGCACCACACACGCGCAGTGACCCAAATTGGAAGTAGGAGGACCAACCAAGCATCTTTTTCCATCTCCCGGTTCCTAAAATCTATTCCATACACCGGCCCCTGATAGGGGACGTAACAGGAATTAAACTGATAGGAATAGTACTACTTAACATACCACTCATATCTGGTAGCACAGTACATTGCACGGAACACGTGCAGTGCCCCAAATTGGAAGTAAGAGGACCGACCAAGCATCTTTTTCCATCTCCCGGTTCCTAAAATCTATTCCATACACGTCCCCTGATAGGGGACGTAACAGGAATTAAACTGATAAGAATAGTACTACTTAACATACCACTCATATCGGGTAGCACAGTACATTGCAAGGCGCACGCGCAGTGCCCCAAATTTGAAGTAAGAGGACCGACCAAGCATCTTTTTCCATCTCCCGGTTCCTAAAATCTATTCCATACACCGGCCCCTGATAGGGGACGTAACAGGGATTAAACTGATAGGAATAGTACTACTTAACATACCACTCATATCTGGTAGCACAGTACATTGCATGGCGCACGCGCAGTGCCCCAAATTGGAAGTATGAGGACCGACCAAGCATCTTTTTCCATCTCCCGGTTCCTAAAATCTATTCCATACACGTCCCCTGATAGGGGACGTAACAGGGATTAAACTGATAGGAATAGTACTACTTAACATACCACTCATATCGGGTAGCACAGTACATTGCAAGGTGCACGCGCAGTGCCCCAAATTGGAAGTAAGAGGACTGACCAAGCATCTTTTTCCATCTCCCGGTTCCTTAAATCTATTCCATACACTACACCGGCCCCTGATAGGGGACAAAACAGAGATTAAACTGGTAAGAACAGATTTTTTTAATTAAAAAAAAAGATGACAGCCTCTGCGGAGCTCGTTATTTTTTGGCCGCGTTACTGAACGCCCATGCACAATGGCTGTAGGCTCATGCGTCCTTTTGCGGAGGTGACAAACCTGGTCAGTCAAACCCAAGGCAACATCATCGACCCCATCCCATATGCGTTTTTTCTGGAGCGTGCCCTGCGAAGAGTGCTGGATCAGGCCGTAGATGAGCATGAAGAGGAAGAGTTGTGGTCACCATCACCACCAGAAGCAGCCTTGTCGTCGTCGATTGCTGGACCTGCGGCAACGCAGAGAGAGGAGTCTGAAGAAGAGGAGTCAGAGGAGGAAGGTAGCTTTGAGGAGGTGGAAGACCAACCACAGCAGGCGTCCCAGGGGGCTTGTTGTCAGCTTTCGGGGACCCTTGGTGTTGTACGTGGCTGGGTGGAGGAAGATACCTTCAGTGACGTCAGTGAGGACAAGGAACGGGACATGGCTAGCTTGGTATCCAACCTTGTGCAAATGGGGAGTTTGCGGTTGTGCAAATGGACTGTTTGCGGTTGTTTGCGGTGCGTTAAACGGGGAGTTTGGTCTGTCAGAGTTTGGTCTGTCACTGTGAAGCGGGCGTAACCCTTATACTACCTGATCGATACAACATCATACCTGATATTTTAAAGCACGTTATTCCAAACAATTTAGGAATGTTAGGTGATTTATGCCCTTTATGGATTAAAACCCGACTCTGCGTCAACTACATAATTTTCCATGGGAGTTTTGCCATGGATCCCCCTCCGGCATGCCACAGTCCAGGTGGTAGTCCCCTTGAAACAACTTTTCCATCACTATCGTGGCCAATAAGATTTGGTCGTAAATTCAGCCTCATACCTCGTGGTATCCTTTGCATTTTGTGATATTCCCCAAGGGTGGTCATATGTAAACGTAGAGATACAGCTTTTCTTGAGAGAAACTCATATTTTTTTCTTTAGTTCTTTAGCTGATGGAGTGCTGAGGAAGGCGACATCTCTCTCTATCCCCTGTAAAATTTGCTCCCTCTCCTCCTGGGTATAGGTGGAACCACATGTTGGATTCAAATCCATGTTGAAAAAATATAAAAATATAAAAAATATAATCTGTGAAAAAGATTTTACAAGGGATAGAGGGAGATGTCGCAGATCTGCCGGCCCTCTTACTTCAACACTTCCACCTCTCCCTGTGGCGTGATGGCAGTGTTCTCATAATGATGATATACTAAACATACACAGTTTGTATACACATGATTTTATATTCATATGCTAAATTTTATGCTATATATTATGTATGATATGTTTTTCCACAAAACGCATTAAAATCGCATATGCGTTTTTTTTTATTTTATTGTCACTACTCCGTGCCAGGTTTTAAGAAGAACCAATTTCCCATCATCCTATTCAGATCAGAGTATAAAAATGTCGCACTTCCTGCTTGCTAAATACCACCACTGAAGAAGGGGAGGTACCCGAAACGTGTATGGTCTGGGCTGGTCGGAGTAGCAAGCAACTTATTTACCTACATTGACTCAACCATATACGGTTAATCATGAGCGCAACATTATTCTTCCATTGGTGATCCAGGAACAAAAGGTTTATCTGTTGTACACAGACTTCACCTGAAGACGGGGAATCTAACTCCTGATCCCTCCCAGCGTATTACTCGCCGATCACGTGGACACATTCTAATCACGTGAGATACCGCCAGGTCACGTGGGATACCGCGAAACCACATGGGACGCCGTGGTGAGTCAAGGCGGCGAGGATTGAAGGTACTCGGCATCCGGCGGTAATGTATTACGCTTACCACACTACCATAATCTGGTGATCACATATGGTTGAGATATTTAGGATACGGACATATCTGTCACAATTGGAGATAAACGTTACGCTCCTACTATCAAGTGGACACTATCCGACCATCTACCACTGCTCTATTCCTACAAGGGACACTCGTCCTTAGTGTCCCTTGATTAAGTGGCACGTCTCATTTTCTGCTCCATTGGGACAACCAGTCATCTATTTTTACAAGAGCGCCTTCATACGGTTGCTTATGGAGCTTCAACATTGGTGTGCTTATTGAGTTTTAATATTGGTATTACTATTGGAGTGCAATATTGTCATACAGCTACATCATTTTATGTCTTTACATTTTATGTTTATGTACTTTTATTGATGCATATTCAATTTTAGATTCATCTGTTTGTCTAGGGCTCCTTGATATCTGAGTGCCCCTCCATTTTTATTTTGCTTTTTTATTATCACTCGGAGGGACTCCCTGCCTCCATCTCCACTGCATACAGCCACGGAGTGCCTAGGTCATCTGCCTCGTCTTCCTCATCTCCCTCTTGCTCCTCCGGCTGCTCCTCCTCTCATGTCACCTGTGTAGAAAAAACACCCATTTCGCTACACATTGCTTGTGCTCCAATGTCCTCCTCCAGTTCAGCCCCCACAGGGCTCATGTGGCCATGATATCTAGGCACCACGTCTCCAGTCCCCTGACCAGCCAGATTTACCAGCATCAGTTCCAGGACATGAAGCAGTGGAATGACGTTGTTCATCCAGTAGTCCTGGCGACTGACAAATAACGTGGTCTCTTCAAAGGGCCTGAGTAAACAGCAGGTGTCATGCATGAGCCACCACTGACTGACATCTAAGTTACACACGGGAGTACTCCTGTCCGCTTGGATCATCAAGAAATCATCATCTCTGTTCATATAGTCGGTCCAACATATGGAGGGTGGAATTCCAACAGTGGAAGCGTCACATATCAGCCTATGTTGGGGGATGCTGTTCTGCACTGCAGCTCAAGGAGGCTCAGGAACCGCTTGACAACCAGATTAAACACTTGTGCCATGCAGGGCGCGTGGCTCAGCCCTCCTTGAAGCAGCGCCGACACCATGTTCTTCCCATTGTCGGTCACCATGGTTCCGATTTTGAGTTGCCGCAGAGAAAGCCAGGATTCAATTTCTTGATGAAAGACACAGAGCAGTTCCTCCCCTGTGTGACACCCCCGTGACACCGCCGTGCCCTGCACATGTGATATGCTGGAGGGGCACTGTGAATTGTTCCTGCACTGGAGGCTGAGGACATGATGGAGGATGAGGAGGCTGAGGCGGACATTGTCGCAGGACCAATGGCGTGAGAATTTGGAGGCCCGAAGCGGCGTCACCTGGCCAAATTCCTGGTGTAGTTGTGCAGGAACCACATTCACACATTTGGACATGTATTGTCCCTGACCGTAGTTACAGCTCCACACGTCGGCACTGCCGTGCACTTTGGCAGACACCGACAGGCTCAAGGACTGTCTCACCTTCTGTTCTACATGTGCGAGCAGGGCTGGTACTGCCTTTTTGGCAAAGAAATGATGGCTTGGGACTCTCCACCTCGGCTCGGCACAAGCCATCAGTTTTCTGAAAGGTGCAGAGTCCACCACTTAGAAAGGGAGGGACTGCAGCACCAGCAACTTGGAAAGGAGCAAGTTCAGCTTCTGTGCCGTTGGATGAGTGCACGCATACTGTTGTCTCTTGGCAATCGCTTCGGTGATCGATTGCTGCCGGAATGACTGCTGAGGGGATGGAGCATCAGGACCAGCAGATGATGGGAAGGACAGACAGTTCCCTTCGGCTGAGGTGGTGGAGCCTTGACTGCCTGAGACTGGGTGCGTGCCACTGGGTGATGCAGCGGTTACTGCAGCAGGCTGGACCACCACATCAAAACCACGGTTCTCCCAGGCCATTTTTATGGTGAGGCTGCATATATTGACACAGGGCAGTGATGCCAACATTGACACCCTGGCCATGCTTCACCTTCTGCCCACAGATTCTACATATGGCCATGTTCACCTCCTCCGGCGGCTTAACAAAAAAACTGCCACACCGCCAAGTAGGTGATTTTACCCCCAACACTATGCACTGACTGACTGCTACCACCGCTGCCTCCATGAAGCCGTGCACCACTACTTCCTGGGCAGGTAGGCTCCTACGAAGTGGGTGGTCTACCCCGGGCACGTTTGGCTCCCAACATTCCACTGCTGCCACCCTGCTGACTCCCGCCTACACTAGCAACTTGATGGCTCCGCTGCTGCCTCACGGGCAAGCTGCCACCCTCTTCTTCTGATTATGATGAAGCCCCTGCTTCACCCGGCTCTGAAGTGCGATCAGCTACATCATCATCGAGTACTGTCTGCACGTCACTGACGTCCTCATCAACTGTCTCTGGGTCAGGAGCCTGACTGCTCGAAACACCAGCTCCCACGCCACTCTCCTCATCACTACTTGTCCAACTAGTGGAGGAGGCGGCGGATGTCTCCTCCACATCTTGGCTTGCCAATAGCTGCTGACTGTGTTCTAGTAGCTCGTCCTCACTGTATAGTGGAGCTGAGCTCACAATATACAATACTTCTCTGGCTGAGAGAACAGAAAAGGACAGAGGCAGGTTGAGGACAGGTGATGGCACACGGCCTGCTCCCGGGCCATGTCAACTAAGGGTTGTGTCTGATGAACCCACTGACTCTTGGCTGGGGGTGTCTGATGTCACTTGCGACGAAGTGGAAGATCGAGTCAACCATTCAAGAACCGCTGGGATGCTGGTCAAGACACGACCGCTAGCTGACACTGGGAGCTCAGTCCTCTCGAAGTGACCTCTGCTGCCACGGCCACTTACTCTGCTGCGACCTCTGCCTGCGCCAGAAACATTTAGGCCTCTGCCACTCCCCTGTGCAGGGCCTGTCACTTCTCTGTCTGACATACTGTTAAATCAAATAAATAAATAAAAAGGAAATTAAAACACCCCAAAAAGTCTGTAATTTTCACACTTCACCACACAATGGCTAATAAGCCCCTTTTTCCCAATAATACAAGCTAAAAAATGCTTTACAAGATATAACTGCACCGCACAAGGGCAAATAAGATGCAGAAATATTTCCTTGTAATAAACCCTATTAATTTGGATCCCCAGTCAGTGCTGCAGAAGTATTGTATTGTAGTGTGATTTTCCCGTTTAATAATTCTGTCCTGTCTTCTCCACAGTTTCTTGAGTCAATGTACAGTCGTGGCCAAAAGTTTTAAGAATTACATAAATATTGGAAATTGGAAAAGTTGCTGCTTAAGTTTTTATAATAGCAATTTGCATATACTCCAGAATGTTATGAAGAGTGATCAGATGAATTGCATGGTCCTTCTTTGCCATGAAAATTAACTTAATCCCAAAAAAACCTTTCCACTGCATTTCTTTGCTGTCATTAAAGGACCTGCTGAGATCATTTTAGTAATAGTCTTGTTAACTCAGGTGAGAATGTTGACGAGCACAAGGCTGGAGATCATTATGTCAGGCTGATTGGGTTAAAATGGCAGACTTGACATGTTAAAAGGAGGGTGATACTTGAAATCATTGTTCTTCCATTGTTAACCATGGTGACATGCAAAGAAACGCATGCAGCCATCATTGCATTGCATAAAAATGCCTTCACAGGCAAGGATATTGTGGCTACTAAGATTGCACCTCAATCAACAATTTATAGGATCATCAAGAACTTCAAGGAAAGAGGTTCAATTCTTGTTAAGAAGGCTTCAGGGCGTCCAAGAAAGTCCAGCAAGCGCCAGGATCGTCTCCTAAAGAGGATTCAGCTGCGGGATCGGAGTGCCACTAGTGCAGAACTTGCTCAGGAATGACAGCAGGCAGGTGTGAGCGCATCTGCACGCACAGTAAGGCAAAGACTTTTGGAAGATGGCCTGGTGTCAAGAAGGGCAGCAAAGAAGCCACTTCTCTCCAAAAAAAACATCAGGGACAGATTGATCTTCTGCAGAAAGTATGGTGAATGGACTGCTGAGGACTGGGGCAAAGTCATATTCTCCGATGAAGCCTCTTTCCGATTGTTTGGGGCATCTGGAAAAAGGCTTGTCCAGAGAAGAAAAGGTGAGCGCTACCATCAGTCCTGTGTCATGCCAACAGTAAAGCATCCTGAGACCATTCATGTGTGGGGTTGCTTCTCATCCAAGGGAGTGGGCTCACTCACAATTTTGCCCAAAAACACAGCCATGAATAAAGAATGGTACCAAAACACCCTCCAACAGCAACTTCTTCCAACAATCCAACAACAGTTTGGTGAAGAACAATGCATTTTCCAGCACGATGGAGCACTGTGCCATAAGGCAAAAGTGATAACTAAGTGGCTCGGGGACCAAAACGTTGACATTTTGGGTCCATGGCCTGGAAACTCCCCAGATCTTAATCCCATTGAGAACTTGTGGTCAATCCTCAAGAGGCGGGTGGACAAACAAAAACCCACTAATTCTGACAAACTCCAAGAAGTGATTATGAAAGAATGGGTTGCTATCAGTCAGGAATTGGCCCAGAAGTTGATTGAGAGCATGCCCAGTCGAATTGCAAAGGTCCTGAAAAAGAAGGGCCAACACTGCAAATACTGACTCTTTGCATAAATGTCATGTAATTGTCGATAAAAGCCTTTGAAACGTATGAAGTGCGTGTGATTTATATTTCACTACATCACAGAAACAACTGAAACAAAGTTCTAAAAGCAGTTTAGCAGCAAACTTTGTGAAAACTAATATTTGTGTCATTCTCAAAACTTTTGGCCATGACTGTACATTAAGTATGACAGGCAGGCAGCAGACAATGGGGTGTATGTTGTTGGAAGCAGTGGATTTGACTCCATTCCTGCTGATCTAGCGGTTTTATTCACCAGGAACAGCATACAAGGTACTAATAATGTGTTACATTTTGGTTTCATAAATTAAAGGGACCCTTCATTAGAAAGGTGTATTTTTGCAAACTCAATATTTATAGATTTTTTAGGACTGTTTTTTCCTTTATGTCAGTGGTCAGCACAAATAGATAAGTAACACACTGTCCGTTTACTGCTGCTCCGTTTATCTGCAAGGTAATTCTCATTGTAATAATATGTGGAGAATGACAACCATGTTGTTCTCTTGATTGGTGTAGATAAAGATGCCCACAGAAGAACCTTGCATTGATTAGTATAATGTGACAGCCACACTACTGGCATAGCAGAGGGGAGGTGTGCCCTAATTCAGTCTCTTCTTCATGGTCTGGTGAGTGTTAAGTGAGACTCTCTGCCATGCTAAAAGTCCAGACAAAGAGGAAGTATCAGACACTGTGCAGGAACTAGTATATATGGAGCGAGTTCAAAAAATGATATCTACTGTTCTTTATGGAAAAAATATTCCCATGTGGGTTATTAATATGTGGTGACATGTTTTGATGGAAGTGTAGAGATGGCCTTGCGGTTCGCCCGGCGGTCGGTTAGCGGCGAACTTTACACATTCGCCGTTCACCGAACATGCGAACATATGGCGATATTCGGCGGCGCCATATTCTTTTACATTGTGAAGAACTTTGACCCATGACACATCCATCAGGTGGTACAGGACAGCCAATTGAGACATTTCAGCACATGGACATACCCCCTACCTTATAAATAGACCTGATCTGGCTGCCATTTTACATTCAGTCTTTTGTCAGTGTAGGGAGAGGTTGCTGTGTGGAGCAGGGACAGGAGGTTAGAGTGTTAATAGTGACACAAATCGCTAGCTAATAGGTCCACAAAAGTCCTTTTAAGGACTGGTATAGGTGTTCTATTGATTGGTGTGCAGTATATAGGGGTGTAATACACTTATAATATACTTTCTAATATAGAAAGCATATTATAGTATTGTGGATTTGTATAGTGCAGCATTGTGACTGGTGATTGGTTCTGCAGTGATACTACAACTACAAAGAGTGACAAACGCAATTAGAAAAAAGTATTATAACTGATGTGATAGAGCAGTGGCCCCCAAAACCACATATTGAAGCGGGGTTTTATATATGAATATACTATTCAAATAGTGTATTTGTGTGCTGCAGAAATTTTGCCGCTTTCACTGCGTTACCTCTGCTTCACACAGTGAGAAAATTCAAAGGAAAACATTTTTTATAACTGGTGTGATAGACCAGTGGCCCCCAAAACAACATATTGAAGCGGGGTGTTATATAAGAATATACTTTTCAAATAGTGTATTTTGGTACTGCAGAAATTTTTCCGCTTTCACTGCGTTACCTCTGCTACACACAGTGAGAAAATTTAAAGCACATTTATTTTTATAACTGGTGTGATTATAGACCAGTGGCCCCCAAAACGACATATTGAAGCGGGGTGTTATCTAAGAATATGCTTTTCAAATAGTGTATTTTGGTACTGCAGAAATTTAGCCGCTTTCACTGCGTTACCTCTGCTACACACAGTGAGAAAATTCAAAGGAAAATATTTTTTATAACTGGTGTGATTATAGACCAGTGGCCCCCAAAACAACATATTGAAGCGAGTGTTATATACCTTCTTCCACATACACTGCGGTTCTCTAGAGACTTTTGTCACCGGGTCATTTAAAAAATAACAGGCAGAGGAAGAGGCAGGCCCTTCCGCAGGGGTGGTAGGGGTAGGGCAGGAGCACCAGGCCGGAGCCAAAGTGGGAAGTTGCAGAAGGTGCGTTCAATTACGTCAAAGGACGCACCAGACTTGGTTGAGTGGCTCACTCAGCCTTCCGCTTTTGCACCCTCCTCATCCTCTCTATCTGCCCCCTCTTTACTCTCTGCTGTGTGCACCCCCAAAGAAACCTGTCACGGCTATATGTGAGCAACAAGAGTATACACAGTAAAAAGAGCTACTGACCTGACCCAAACTAGGGAGGATAAAGGGTGACCCCTGTCAGACCCTCAAAGCTCTCCCTATGCTGCTAAAGCACATGCCCGGATCCAAATGGCAGAACGAGGCATGCCCGCGTACCTAAGACTGATGACCACTGTAACCCCTACAATAGTGGAAGGGGCACGGCCACCGGTGCCCTGCTTAGTATATGGAGGGAACCGTGGCCACCTC
Source organism: Bufo bufo (assembly GCF_905171765.1). Lineage (NCBI taxonomy): Eukaryota > Metazoa > Chordata > Amphibia > Anura > Bufonidae > Bufo > Bufo bufo. The sequence goes on along the minus strand of NC_053392.1, from coordinate 423,783,148 downwards.
AGATCCAGTCAGAAAATAACCAGGTACACAACAATGTCTGCACACTTAGCTGAAGGAGCTGCAGCCGCAGAGAAGACGGATCCAAGGACAGCTGGCAATATCCGGAGTGCTTGCTGCAGCAGAACACAGGTCCAGTGAACTGATAGCTACAAGTGAAGATACTCAAGCAAGAGCTACAACTGAAATGAGAAATATAATCCACGCCCTACAATAGGAGGAGGGGTGATTTAAAGGCAGGGAAATCAAACGCAGGAGGAACAGCTGGGAGGAAGGAAACAGAAAGTAAAGACTTCATCACAGGGGCGGAGAAACAGAGCAGTGAGAACTCCTCCAAGCTCTGGTAGTGACAGTACCCCCCCCTCTACGGGTGGACTCCGGACACCCAGGACCCACCTTCTCAGGATGAGCCCTATGAAATGCCCTGATGAGGCGAGTGGCTTTAATGTCCGACACCGGAACCCACATCCTCTCCTCAGGACCATAACCCTTCCAATGAACGAGGTACTGAAGAGAACCGCGGACAATGTGAGAGTCCACAATTATGGAAACCTCAAACTCCAGATTGCCATCAACCAAAATCGGAGGAGGAGGCAAAGAGGAGGGTACCGTGGGCTGGACATATGGTTTTAAGAGAGATCTGTGAAATACATTATGTATCTTCCAAACCCGTGGAAGATCAAGACGGAAGGCAACAGGATTGATGACTGACAAGATTTTATAAGGCCCAATAAACTTGGGACCCAATTTCCAGGAGGGAACCTTCAGTTTAATATTTCTTGTAGACAACCACACCAGATCACCCACATTCAGGTCCGGACCAGGCACACGTCTCTTATCAGCCACAAGCTTATACTTCTCACTCATCTTTCTAAGATTACTCTGAATCTTTTGCCAAATGGTAGACAAAGACGAGGAAAATCTCTCCTCCTCAGGTAAACCAGAAAGAGCCCCTCCCGAGAATGTCCCAAACTGCGGATGGAACCCATATGCACCAAAGAATGGTGACTTATCAGAAGATTCCTGACGACGGTTGTTCAGAGCAAACTCAGCAAGAGGGAGAAATGAACACCAATCCTCCTGGTTCTCTGCCACAAAACAGCGCAAATATGTCTCCAGATTCTGATTGAGGCGCTCAGTCTGACCATTCGACTGCGGGTGAAAAGCAGAAGAGAAGGACAGCCGAACCCCCAGGCGAGAACAGAAAGCCTTCCAGAACCTGGACACAAACTGCGTGCCTCTATCGGAAACAATATCAGAGGGAATGCCGTGCAATTTAACAATATGGTCGACAAAAGCTTGCGCCAACGTTTTAGCATTGGGTAAACCAGGGAAAGGTACGAAATGAGCCATCTTGCTAAAACGGTCGTCCACCACCAGGATCACCGACTTCCCCGAGGAACGAGGAAGATCCGTGATAAAGTCCATGGACAGGTGTGTCCAAGGACGGGAAGGTATGGGTAACGGGAGAAGGGAACCTGAAGGCCGTGAACGAGGGACCTTAGCGTGAGCACACGTCTCACAAGCAGCCACAAAACCCTCCACCGACTTACGAAGAGCCGGCCACCAAAATCTCCGAGCAATGAGATCTACCGTGGCTCTACTCCCGGGGTGACCAGCAAGAACCGTATCATGATGCTCCTTGAAGAGTTTGTGACGTAGCTCAGGAGGCACAAACAACTTCCCAGAAGGACAACGGGCAGGTGCCTCAGTCTGGGCAGCCTGGACCTCGGCCTCCAAATCGGAATATAGAGCAGAAACAACTACCCCCTCCGCCAAAATGGGACCCGGGTCCTCAGAGTTTCCTCCTCCCGGAAAACAGCGAGAGAGAGCATCAGCCTTCACATTTTTGATCCCAGGTCGGAATGTAACGACAAAATTGAATCTGGAGAAGAACAGAGACCATCTGGCCTGTCTCGGATTCATACGCCTGGCCGACTCCAAGTATGCCAGATTCTTATGGTCGGTAAAAACGGTGATAGGGTGCCTGGCCCCCTCCAACCAATGGCGCCATTCCTCGAAAGCCAACTTGATGGCCAACAACTCCCTATCTCCCACATCATAGTTTCTCTCTGCCGGGGAGAGTTTTTTAGAGAAAAAGGCACAGGGTCGCCATTTGGCAGGAGAAGGGCCCTGGGACAAAACTGCACCCACACCCACCTCGGAAGCATCCACCTCAACAATAAAAGGTAAGGAAACATTGGGATGCACCAAGACGGGAGCAGACGCAAAACTCTCTTTAATCTTTAAAAAGGCTGCAAGCGCCTCCTCCGACCAAGAGGAAAAATCCGCCCCCTTTTTTGTTATGTCAGTAAGGGGTTTGACAACAGAGGAATAATTCAAAATGAACTTTCTGTAATAGTTCGCAAAACCCAGAAAGCGCATCAATGCCTTCTGATTCTCAGGAAGCTCCCACTCAAGTACAGCACGGACCTTCTCCGGATCCATGCGAAAACCAGAAGCAGAGAGGAGAAAACCCAGAAATTGAATCTCCGATACCATAAAAAGACATTTCTCCAGCTTGGCGTACAATTTATTTTCCCGCAGAATCTGCAGAACCTGAAAAAGATGATCCTGATGGGTCTGAACATCAGGGGAAAAAATCAAAATATCATCAAGATACACCAATACAAATTTCCCCATTAAATGGTAGAAAAAACTGTTAACAAAATGCTGAAAGACGGCCGGAGCATTCATCAGGCCGCAAGGCATAACGAGATTCTCGAAATACCCGTTAGGGGTATTAAAGGCCGTTTTCCATTCATCCCCCTCTCTGACCCTGACCAGGTTGTACGCGCCTCTCAAATCCAATTTGGAAAACACCTTGGCCCCAACAATTTGGTTGAAGAGGTCCGGGATCAGAGGAAGGGGATAGGGATCGCGAATCGTGATACGGTTCAGCTCCCTAAAATCTAGGCAAGGTGTCAGAGAGCCATCTTTTTTTTTTAACAAAAAAAAAAAATCCGCGGCCACAGGTGACTTTGAGGGACGAATATGCCCCTTATCGAGACTCTCGGAGATATAAGTTCGCATTGCGATTCTTTCCGGTTGTGAGAGATTGTAGAGGCGTGCTTTTGGCAGCTTGGCGCCGGGAATGAGGTTAATGGGACAGTCAAACTCCCGGTGAGGAGGTAGCTCCTGAACACCGCTCTCGGAAAACACGTCCGAGAAATCTGAGAGAAATGATGGCACAGTTTTAGTAGACACCTCTGCAAAAGTCGCTGTGAGACAATTCTCTCTACAAAAGTCCCTCCACTCATTTATTTGCCTTCCTTGCCAATCAATAGTGGGGTTATGTCTAGTGAGCCAGGGTAACCCCAAAACTAGAGGAGAAGGCAATCCGTTAAGGACAAAACAAGATATATCCTCCACATGAGTGTCACCTACAGCTAACCAGATATTGTGAACAATGCCCTTCAGAGATCTCTTTGAGAGTGGAGCAGAGTCAATAGCAAAAACAGGTATATCCTTTTCTAATGTGCAAACCTGAAAACCATGCATGGCTACAAATTGAGTGTCAATAAGATTGACGGCCGCTCCACTATCGACAAAAATCTCACAAGAAATTACTTTGCTCTCTAGCGCCACCCTGGCAGACAGGAGAAAACGGGAACTGCAGGTCAGAGGAAAAGCATCAATTCCCACATCAACTTTGCCCAAAGTAGCAGATGAAGCAGAACTTGATGATTTACCTTTTGAGGTTTTTCTCTTATTATCGCTCTTAGTACAGTTCAAGAATCTCCTAGACGGACAAACATTTGCCAAATGACCTATGCCCCCACAACAAAAACACACCATACTCTGAGGACTAAATCCTCTTTTATCAGGGGCAAGTCGACCTAGCTGCATGGGCTCCTCCTCAGAGGAGAGCGAGACAGGATGAGGCCCCTGCACACTGAATGAGTCCGCACCATTGCCCCTAGACTGACAATGGCTGGACAGAGAGGTCTTGTTTCTTTCTCTTAGAGGCCTGTCAAGGCGTACCGCCAATGACATGGCAGACTCTAAGGACGTTGGTCTCTCATGGAAAGCAAACGCATCTTTCAATCTCTCTGAGAGACCATGACAGAACTGACTCCGGAGTGCAGCATCATTCCAACCTGAATCAGCTGCCCATCTCCGAAATTCAGAACAATAAAGCTCCGCAGACAGTTTGTTCTGGCATAAAACACGTAAGTTAGATTCGGCCAGAGCAACACGATCCGGGTCATCATATATCTGCCCCAGGGCCACAAAAAATCTTTCCACGGATCGAAGGGAGGGATCCCCTGATGGCAGCGAAAAAGCCCAAGTCTGAGTATTACCCCTGAGCAGGGAGATGACAATCCTCACCCTCTGCTCCTCCTTACCAGAGGAGTGGGGACACAAGCAAAAATGGAGTTTGCATGCCTCTCTGAAGCGAACAAAATTCTCACTGCCCCCGGAGAACGTTTCCGGAAGTGAGACCTTTGGCTCGCAACAGACTCCATGAGCCGGAGCAGAGCCCAATGCTTGAAGCTGAGTCATAGATTGACGGAGATCCGCTACTTCCAAAGAAAGACCCTGCATGCGGTCAACCAGGTCAGAAAGCGGATCCATGTCAAAAAAGGACGGTTTTGGTGGATTATAATGTCACGGCTGTATGTGAGCAACAAGAGTATACACAGTAAAAAGAGCTACTGACCGGACCCAAACTAGGGAGGATAAAGGGTGACCCCTGTCAGACCCTCAAAGCTCTCCCTATGCTGCTAAAGCACATGCCCGGATCCAAATGGCGGAACGAGGCATGCCCGCGTACCTAAGACTGATGACCACTGTAACCCCTACAATAGTGGAAGGGGCACGGCCACCGGTGCCCTGCTCAGTATATGGAGGGAACCGTGGCCACCTCAGATCCAGTCAGAAAATAACCAGGTACACAACAATGTCTGCACACTTAGCTGAAGGAGCTGCAGCCGCAGAGAAGACGGATCCAAGGACAGCTGGCAATATCCGGAGTGCTTGCTGCAGCAGAACACAGGTCCAGTGAACTGATAGCTACAAGTGAAGATACTCAAGCAAGAGCTACAACTAAAATGAGAAATATAATCCACGCCCTACAATAGGAGGAGGGGTGATTTAAAGGCAGGGAAATCAAACGCAGGAGGAACAGCTGGGAGGAAGGAAACAGAAAGTAAAGACTTCATCACAGGGGCGGAGAAACAGAGCAGTGAGAACTCCTCCAAGCTCTGGTAGTGACAAAACCAACACCACCATATACCATCCGCTTGAGTCTTGTGGACTTGGAGGCCTCTTGTGGACTTGGAGGCCTTTCAAAAATTTGTGGCCACTGGAACACCACAATGAAAGGTCCCAGGAAGGAAATATTTCTCGCAGAAGGGCATCCCAGAGCTATATGGCCACGTTCAGCGGCAAGTGAATGTATCTCTGGCACACAGTGTCGGTGCCAAGATACATCTGACCACAGACACGTGGTCTAGCAAACACGGGCAGGGAAGGTATATAACTTTTACTGCCCACTGGGTGAACCTTCTGACTGCCGTCAAGCATGTAACCCGTGGCACCCGTGTAGATTTGGTTTTACCGCCACGGATTGCATGCAGGCCTGCCTTTTCTTCTCCTCCTTCTACTACATCCTCCATCTCCTCCTCGGCTGACTCCTCCTTTTCCACTGCTACCGTCTCTTCTTCCGCCCAAGATCCCCAGAACCTATTCGACAAGCCAGGTGAGACGTTGCCATGCTGTGCTGTGTCTGTTGTGCCTGGAAGCCAAGAGCCACACCGGTCCTGCACTCCTTTCAGCTTTGCGTTTACAGGCAGATCAGTGGCTAACACCGCTCAATTTGAGAGTTGGTAAAGTGGTGTGCAACAACGGTGCCAATCTGCTAAGCGTGCTGAAACAAGGCAAAATGACACACATGCCGTGCATGGCACACGTCCTCAACTTGGTTGTGCAGCGATTCGTTGTCAAATACCCTGGGGTCCAGGACGTCTTGCGGCAGGCCAGGAAAATCTCGGGCCATTTCAGAAGATCTTACACGGCCATGGCTCGCCTTGCTGACATTCAGTGGCGACACAACCTGCCCATCAGACGTCTTATTTGTGACTGCCCGACGCGATGGAACTTAACTTTGTATATGCTCAATAGGCTGCTCCAGCAGAAACGTGCAGTTAACGACTACCTGTACGAACTCTGCGGCAGGACAGGTTCTGGGGAGTTTTTTTTTTTTTTCACCGCGCCAGTGGCTGCTCATGCGCGACGCATGTAGACTTCTGCGGCAATTTGATGAGATTGCCAAACTGGTCAGTCGCAGCCAGGGCGCCATCAGTGACATCGTACCTTTTGCCTTCTTTTTGGAGCGTGCATTGCGTCGTGTCATTGATGACACAGTAACCGGTGAATATGAGAACAGGTATGCATTGCATCGTGTCATTGATGACACAGTAACCGGTGAATATGAGAACAGGTATGCATTGCATTGCCTTCTGTATATGGTTTTCTGATATCTACAGAAATTATGTCCAGATAGATATTAAGACCATTAAAACTATAAATTAGTAATACAAAAGAATAAAGACATAAAAATAATAGAAAACAAATAATAAAAAATACACACAGAAAAGAATCTATGTGATTCTCAGCAAATAAGATCACAGGTGAAGGTGCAATACAACAATATAACTATGTTAAGATAATTGTTATAGGGAATAGTGACAGAATATATAATATCTACCTGTCTTTAAACTGTGTGTAAATACCCAATACCCGCAGACTCTGTCTCAGCCCATATTATATGATCTTTTTCTATTAATATTGAGCTGTGTAAGATCTATATTATAACAAACCAGCATGCTGCTTTTCCAATGGATCGGCTCATATTCCGGGGCTTACAACACAGTTCACATGGAACGACTTCTCATGAGACGGATGTGAATGGGGATGGGGAGCTGATACATTCCAGGTGAAAAAGCAGCATGATTAGTGATCCCTGAACGTATCGCAGTCACCACAATCTCCTTGATCATTTTCTGTGTAGGAACTCTGGCGTCTGTCTACACCCTGCGTTAATCCGCAAATACGATGCAGACAGAATAACCAGTCTACCTTGGACCCACATTTAAATTAAACCAAATATCTAATAGCCAATAATAATATAAATGAAAATGAATAAAATAAAAAATAAAAAATCAGAAAAACACGATGCAGTTAGGTATTACTGACATAGAACTACAGAAAATTGTCAGTTTTGATTTATGTCATCTTTATTTCATTTTATTAATTCTTTTCTAATTTTTCCAGCAAAGTTTATTTATTTGTTTGTTTATTTGTTCATTTTTAGTGGGCAATGTCAGTGCATCCACATTATGTAAGGTTCTTCAATCATATATTATATTCTATAAATTATATACTTTTTTGGAGGAGAATAACTACACAATTTTATATCCTATATTCTATATACTTTGTATTATATTTTGTAGCACTGTGAGGTATATGTTTTTATATGTTACAGGTGAATATGTTTGCACAGTTGTCTTGCGTTGACCGGACTGATTTTCTGTTCACCCTGCCCTTTGTGATCCCTCCTTGTGGGTGGATGCATTGGGGGTGAGCCTTATTTCAGCCCGGTACATGCCAGACACCTCAGATCATGACTAAGAACAACATCGTTCGAAACGCGTAGATCTTGGGGATAAAGTGGGACCCAGTGTCACTGTTTGCTGTATGCACCTTTTATCTTGGTGACGAATAAAGACCGGGATTTTTTCACTATGTCCTTCTGGTGCTGGAGCTTTTTTCTATCTTGTGCATTTACCTCCGAGGACTGGCTTGAGTCCGCCCCGTGCACCGTCACACAGGATCAGAAGGTGAGCTGGCTGTAACTTTTCTACTATACATTGCAACAAGCGCTCGTGCTCACTCGATCCTAAGTTATAACATCATATATATTACTAGGACGAATACTACATCTCGTAACCAAACAGCACAGTGTGAACACTGACCCACGATATTCCAAGCCAAACATGGCTTTTGCTGCATGTACTGACCGCAAATCTAAAGCGGATAAAGTCTTCTCAACACATGAGCTAATTTTAAGTGACGAGAGTGGCATGAAATTCCAATTACAGGAATTGGAGAGACTTTTAACACATGAGATTAAAATTTGGTGGGACCATACGACCCTGATAAAATCCGTGGAAAAAGAAATGATACCACGAGGTCTGAAATTAAAAAAGGTCCCAACCACGATATTCTCGGACTCATTTGTTTCCAGCTGGAACAAAGTACTAAGTGACTGCTCATTACAACTGATGTCTTTGATTATAGAACATGAGGCTGAGAGACTCACCAATATACATACAGAAATGGATATATGCAAAAGTTCTCTGGAGAAATACAAAACATGTGAAAATTTCTCAAAAAAAGAAGAATAAATCATGACATCTATCAAGGAAATGGAGGATAATATAATGGAGATGAAACACCACAAATTCCAAAGGGATCTCTACGATTACAACAATAACCAAGTATATGAATGGGGGAGGAGAGAAAACCCACACAGCACGCCTAAATCCATCCTAAAAAAGAAATATATCAACAAAAAATATACAAAAAATAAAAAATCCATCAAACAGGACTTACCGCGCAGAGTCAGTTTCAGCAATTCGGAACTTGTAACCTCTGAATCCTGTGAATCATTAGGAGAAGAAATTGTGAACGACCCACGAGCCCGAGACTCCCATCAGTCTAAACTGTCCTATTATCATAAAAATAGAAATAATAAGGACAAACCTGAGCAGTCAAAAAACGACACAGAAGGGGGGGCCGCAAACATAAAAAGACCCCACCTGATGTCAACTCGTTTGCAGAACAAATGAATGCTGAACCCTCTGAGAACACTATGATCTTAGATGTTATAAATCTGTCTAATCAGGAATTAACTTTTGATCAAAAAAATTTACTTTCTTTAGGTTTGAATTTTGTGCCTAATACCAATTTTGACCCTTTCTCCACTATTATGCAAGTGAACAGATTCATTAGGAATCTCACATTTGAGAAGATGTTTCTCTGAGTCTCCCCTCCACATGAGGATCCAGTGACAAATGAGGACAAACAAATAGATGACAACCTTTATACTCACTTGTCCTTTAAGGAACAACAATCCTTACTTTGTCTTACGGACCTTCATGGGGAGGGAGAAGAATTATATGATCAGGACAGACAACATAATTTTGCGACCCCCAATAAAAATTACTACCCCCTGAAATTCCGTACAACCAGTATGGATACATTTCAGGAGGTAGTAGAAAGGGAATTACTTAAGGTACAGGACTCAATCCCCATTGCCAGAAAACATAACTTGAATACAGTACAGAAAACTGCATTAAAACAACTGGAAGACAATAAAGATCTCGTAATCAAGATGGCGGACAAAGGAGGGAAATCAAGAATGGCGGAAATCAAGAATATAATTCATAGGTGTCTCCCCATTTTGTATGAAGATGATATTCTGAGGGAAACTCTGAGAGATGGTTGCCGGGTAGTGTCTAGGAGACCTGACACTTTGGGCAAAACACTCTCCCCCTCTATGTACACCTCTACACATTCTAAAAATCCACCTACGTGGTTAAAGTACACTGGTTTTTCAAAGTGCGGAAGCATAAGATGCAAAACATGCAAAGTCACTAAAAATACTAAAGAGTTTTATAATTCAACGCATACTGAGATCTTCCTTATCAAGAGTTATATAAACTGCAACACAACGGGAGTTATATATATCATCACCTGCACGTCATGTGATTTGATATATGTAGGTTGCACTAGCAGGAAATTTAAAGACCGATTGCGTGAACACCTCAACTATATTTTGAATCCATTAACCACAGGAATTTCCAATGCGGCACACCACTTCATAGATGCCCATAATCGCAATATAAACACATTCAGCACCTTTGCCTTTGAACGTGTCACATTGTCCCAAAGAGGTGGTAATATCAAACAAAAAATTCTCCTTAGGGAAGCATTTTGGATTTGGAGACTAAACACAAGATTCCCACATGGTCTCAATCTCAAAAAAAAATTAATGTATCTATATTAATATCAACATGCAGCGCAACCATTCTTTGCTTTGTTTTTATACATACCCATATATAGATTTATATATGTATGGTTATTTTTAATTCTCTGTAGTGCTTTTTCCTCCAAATCTATGATTGGATTGCCTTATGATATTTGTACAGGTATTATATATGTGTACTTGGGGGATCAATTTCTATAATATATACATATGACCTAATCAAGGTATTAATATTGTGATAATACATGTGTGCTGCTCCGCATCCCTAGGTGGCTTATGCGCTCCAGCACACATGTGACCCCCTGATGACACAGTAACCGGTGAATATGAGAACAGGTATGCATTGCATTGCCTTCTGTATATGGTTTTCTGATATCTACAGAAATTATGTCCAGATAGATATTAAGACCATTAAAACTATAAATTAGTAATACAAAAGAATAAAGACATAAAAATAATAGAAAACAAATAATAAAAAGTACACACAGAAAAGAATCTATGTAATTCTCAGCAAATAAGATCACAGGTGAAGGTGCAATACAACAATATAACTATGTTAAGATAATTGTTATAGGGAATAGTGACAGAATATATAATATCTACCTGTCTTTAAACTGTGTGTAAATACCCAATACCCGCAGACTCTGTCTCAGCCCATATTATATGATCTTTTTCTATTAATATTGAGCTGTGTAAGATCTATATTATAACAAACCAGCATGCTGCTTTTCCAATGGATCGGCTCGTATTCCGGGGCTTACAACACAGTTCACATGGAACGACTTCTCATGAGACGGATGTGAATGGGAATGGGGAGCTGATACATTCCAGGTGAAAAAGCAGCATGATTAGTGATCCCTGAACGTATCGCAGTCACCACAATCTCCTTGATAATTTTCTGTGTAGGAACTCTGGCGTCTGTCTACACCCTGCGTTAATCCGCAAATACGATGCAGACAGAATAACCAGTCTACCTTGGACCCACATTTAGATTAAACCAAATATCTAACAGCCAATAATAATATAAATGAAAATGAATAAAATAAAAAATAAAAAATAAAAAATCAGAAAAACACGATGCAGTTAGGTATTACTGACATAGAACTACAGAAAATTGTCAGTTTTGATTTATGTCATCTTTATTTCATTTTATTAATTCTTTTCTAATTTTTCCAGCAAAGTTTATTTATTTGTTTATTTGTTCATTTTTAGTGGGCAATGTCAGTGCATCCACATTATGTAAGGTTCTTCAATCATATATTATATTCTATAAATTATATACTTTTTTGGAGGAGAATAACTACACAATTTTATATCCTATATTCTATATACTTTGTATTATATTTTGTAGCACTGTGAGGTATATGTTTTTATATGTTACAGGTGAATATGTTTGCACAAGTGTCTTGCGTTGACCGGACTGATTTTCTGTTCACCCTGCCCTTTGTGATCCCTCCTTGTGGGTGGATGCATTGGGGGTGAGCCTTATTTTAGCCCGGTACAGGCCAGACACCTCAGATCATGACTAAGAACAACATCGTTTGAAACGCGTAGATCTTGGGGATAAAGTGGGACCCAGTGTCACTGTTTGCTGTATGCACCTTTATCTTGGTGACGAATAAAGACCGGGATTTTTTCACTATGTCCTTCTGGTGCTGGAGCTTTTTTCTATCTTGTACATTTACCTCCAAGGACTGGCTTGAGTCCGCCCCGTGCACCGTCACACAGGATCAGAAGGTGAGCTGGCTGTAACTTTTCTACTATAGACTTCTGCGGCCATTTGATGAGATTGCCAAACTGGTCAGTCGCAGCCAGGGCGCCATCAGTGACATCGTACCTTTTGCCTTCTTTTTGGAGCGTGCATTGCGTCGTGTCATTGATCAAGCCGTCGAGGAGCAGGATCAGGAAGATGAGGAAGTCGCAATGCTGGATGAATTCCCAGGGGGGGCTACTCCATCTGAGACAAGTCAACAACAGGAGTCTGAAGAGGAGTCAGAGGAGGATGGTGCCGGGGAGGAGGAGGAGCAAGAAGAGCATGCTTTAAACCTTTCTGGGATCCCTGGTGTTGTCCGTGGATGGGAGGAGGAGAACGAGGACAACATTATCCTGGATGATGAGCAGGAGCCAGGCCACTACACCGCTTCCAGTTTAGTGCAAATGGGGGCCTTCATGCTCCAGTGTTTGAAGAGGGACCCCCATATAAAAAGCATAAAGGGCAAGGACCAGTACTGGGTGGCAATGTACTTAGACCTCCGGTACAAACAAAAAATGGCAGAAATGTTACCACCATCACAGAGGGCTGTCAGAATGCAGCACTTCCAGGCCTTGCTTAGAGAAATGCTGCATTCTGCTGAAATGCTGCAGAGGAATTTCCACTCACAGAGAAGCAGTTGCGGGTACCAATCCAACAGTGCCTGCAAGAAGAGGGCGGTTTGAAGATGTGTTGGTCACTTCTGATATGAGAACATTCTTTCAGCCGACCCATCGAAAGCTGTCCTCCGGATCCAGCCTCAGGGAACGCCTAGACTGGCAGGTGTCCGACTACATCGGGTTAACGGCCAATTTGGACGCTCTGAGAAGTGATGAACCCCTGGACTACTGGGTGGGCAGGCTTGACCTCTGGCCAGAGCTTGCACAATTTGCAATGGAACTGTTGGCTTGCCCCTCGTCAAGTGTCTTGTCCGAAAGGGCGTTCAGCGCAGCAGGGGGGATCGTGATCGATAAGTGCACACGCCTAGCTCACGACAGTGTTGACTACCTCACATTTCTAAAAATGATTGAGGCATGGATCTCGGAGGAATTCAACACATGTGACCAGTAGACCATGTTTGATTCAAATTCCTCATGACAGCCCATATCCGCCACCAATTTATGGTCTTTGTATTCGGTAAATACAGCAGCATAAAAAGCCTTTTATGTCGGTTGAATGCCTAATTTTTGGGGTCTGTAATGGCCGACGCGTACCTCTGTATCTTGTGAATGCCTAATGTACCACCAGCCACAGAATACTAATTTATTTGCTGTCAGGGGAACACCTGTCGGCTAATTTATAGGGCTTGTAATGGCCGACACGTACTTCTGTATCCTTTGAATGCCTAATGTACCACCAGCCACAGAATATAAATTTATTTGCTTCAGGGGAACGCCTGTCGGCTAATTTTTGGTGCCTGTAATGGCCGACACGTACTTCTGTATCCTGTGAATGCCTAATGTACCACCAGCCACAGAATACAAATGTATTTGCTGTCATGGGAACGCCTGTCGGCTAATTTTTGGGGCCTGTAATGGCCGACACGTACTTCTGTATCCTGTGAATGCCTAAATTTTTCAGACTGGAATTGAAAATCAATGGGTCTGTAAACGTTCCTCTCAATTGTGGAACGGATGCGGACACATTTTACAGACGTGTGAATGGACCCTATATGTATTTGACATGTATTTACCGTCTGCTGTCAGTTCTGGCTGATTTAGGCAGAGCTATTACAGTAAAAACCGAGCAATATTACAAAAAACAAAATACACGTTATAACTGTATAAACAATTTATATAACTTATTAGAAAAAATATATAAAAAATTATGGCAACTTTTCCAAAAGCATGATCATCTCCTGCACCCCTTTCATGGCCTGGCTTTGCATCTACTCCATGGCCTTCATGCGCTCCTGAAAGGCCTGCATATCGTTGCGCTGCTCCTTTTGCATTTTGGCCAATTTGGCCTTCAATGTCTTCAGTACCGTCTGAAAAAAAATTAACATTATTTGCAACTCTTATTAAACCTTTAAACCTTTATTTTGTGGTGCATCTGACTTTATGATCGCTTGCTATTACACCTTTTTGTGATAAAAGTTGTCTAAAAAATTGCCTTTTTTGAGCGTTTAAAATTTTTGTTTAAAAACCCTGAGGGGTTATTTGGTATGATATTTTTAGACAGCTGGTTGTTACAGATGCAGCCAGATTGAATATTTTCCCTTATTCTTTAGTTATTTCTATTTTACACAATAAAAGCAGTGTTGAACCAAAAACAATTCATGTTTTACTGTCTCCATATTTTGAGAGCCATATTATTATTTTTATTTGGCGATTGTCTAATGGTAGGGTCTCCTTTTTTGCAGAATGAACTGACCGATTGTTACTATTTTGGAGGGCATATGCCTGTTTTTATAGCTTGGTGTTGCACTTTTAGTGATGTTAGGTTGAATAAATTAATATTTTCTTAAATTTTTCTTTTTATGTTTAAAGTGTTCCCCGGAGGGGTTAGATCATAGGATATTTTTATAGAGACGGTCGATATGTACACGGCGGTACAAAATATGTCTGTTTGTCTATTGTTAGAAGTAAAATTGAGGCACAGAGTTTTCACGATTTGCGAATAGGGCATTTATTCATTTGCATGTAATGCTGTCATCCGTAGGCCCAATCTGTTTCAGATTATACACATATTGGCAGAAACCGTACGTTTCGGTCGCGCAGGACCTTCATCTGCGATATTATCTACAATGCAATGGTTGACAAGAGCTGGACTGTAGCTGTAACGGGGTTCCGAAGGTGCACCCGGTCCCCCATTGCCCGCAGAACTGTTGCTTAGCTTTGGGAATGAGGATCTGTGTTTGACCTCATTCCCAGGGCGGCTTTACTAGCTGGGTGGCTCCCTGCTCCTAGTCTGCCTTGAGCGCCGAGCTGATCACTCGGTGCTCGACTGGTTGGTCTGTCGGTCATGTGACGCTGGCCACATCACATGACCCTCACTCCCCACTATAAATACAGGCAGCCTGCTGGCCACAGGTTGCCTGTTAATTTAGGTTCCACCTGTGATTTGGTCTTTCCTGGCGTACTTACCTCCTGCTGAATTCCTGACGATCCTCTGCCTGCTCCTTGTGTACTTTGCTGCTCTCCTGGTATTTGACCCTGGCCTCCTGCTGACGATCCTCTGCTGACTCCTTTAGTACTTCACGTCTCTCCTGGTATTTATGACCCCGGCTTCTCCTGACAATTCTCTGCTTGCTCCATTTGTACTTTGTAGCTTTCCTGGTATTGACTCGGTCCGTTCATATCTGTTGTTTGTCTGTCTGTCATCCCTGCACTTATTCCAAGTTAGGGATTGCCGTCCAGTTGTCCCTTGTCATTAGGACTCGCCAGGCAAGTAGGCAGGGCCAGGGGTAAGGGTGGAGCGCAGTGGTCACTTCCCTCCCCCCTGGGTGTGTGTGTACGCGACCGTTACAGATTAACAGGTCCAATAACCACTGTATTATGAATCCTCTGGTGACCCTGACTGACCATGTCTCTAATCTGACGCAGAGGGTGCAGGAGTTAGGGGAAAAACTCAGTTCTTTTGAGTTAGGGCAAGGTTCTTCCACTCCTCAGGCCTCCAGTCCGCATTTTGAGCCCCAGATTAGGCTCCCAGAACCCTTTTCTGGAAACCGGAAGATGTTTCTCTCTTTTAAGGAGAGTTGCAAACTTTACTTCCGTTTGCGTCCCGTGTCCTCTGGCCCCGAGAGTCAACGCGTGGGCATTATCATTTCCCGATTACAGGGTGATCCCCAGGACTGGGCGTTCTCTTTACCTGCTGGCGCCAGTTGTTTATATTCTGTGGAGGGGTTCTTTCAGGCCCTGGGTACCCTCTATGATGAACCAGACAGGGCTCTAGTAGCCGAGACGGCTCTAAAGGCACTGGTTCAGGGCAATTTACCAGCGGAGGATTATTGCACCCAATTCAGAAGGTGGTGTGTCCCCTCAGGATGGAACGAACCAGCCCTGAAGAGTCAGTTCAGGTCAGGTCTGTCTGATAAATTAAAGGATCTTCTGGTCAGTTATCAACTACCAGAGACCTTAGAGGAGATGATAACCCTTGTTGTCCGACTTGACTGACGGGTTAGAGAGAGACAACAGGAACAACAGTTCTCTTCCCAGATGGTGGTCCAGCCAGAGGCCTATCCCAGAGACAATGCTGAGGTCTCCACTGAGGAACCCATGCAGGTTGGCATGACCCGAGGGAATCTTCGCCGCAGACGTGGAGAATGCTTTTACTGTGGAGATCCTGACCATTGGATCAACCAGTGTCCTAAGAAGGTCCTCTCTGTCAAGTCTCCTAAGGCAAGGCAACCTAAAGACCAGGTACACCCTGAATTTTCTAAATGTAAGCTTTCGGTACCCATTACGATTTCTCTGGGAGTAGATAAATGGCCGGGTAAGGCCTTTATTGATTCTGGCTCAGCGGCTAGCTTTATTGACTCTGAGTATGCTGTAAGATTGGGTATTCCCATGTTTGCCTTACCAACTCCTATCCATGTCATGGCTATTGATGCTACTCCTCTTATTGGTGGTACGGTGAGCTTATGTACCTCAGAGATTTCTCTAACCGTGGGTGTGTGCCACTCAGAGAGATGTTCGCTTCTAGTCCTGGAGAACCTACCTGCTGAGGTGGTACTAGGGTTGCCTTGGCTCCGACTACATAACCCCACTATAGATTGGTCCAATGGGGAGTTGGTGAGATGGGGGCCTAAGTGTGACTCGTGCTTGTCCATGGTACAGGCTGGGGTCTCAGTAAAGTCTGATACTTTACCCTCTGTTGTTAGAGAATATTCTGATGTATTCTCATCACCAACCCCGGAGGTTCTACCCCCCCATAGACCTTATTATTGTACCATAGTAGAGGGGGCCAAGTTTCCTAAAGGACGAATTTATAATTTTTCTATGCCCGAACGCAAGGCCATGGAAGATTATATTAAGGAGAGCCTTGGTGAAGGGCATATTAGACCTTCTGTCTCTCCTATGGGGGCGGGGTTTTTCTTCGTTAAGAAAAAAGATGGTGGTCTTAGGCCATGTATCGATTACCGGAGATTAAATAAAATCACTGTCCAGAATAGATACTCCCTCCCATTGATTCCGGATTTATTTAACCAGGTTCTGGGGGCAACCTGGTTTTCCAAAATTGACCTGAAAGGGGCATACCATCTAATCCGAATCAAGGAGGGAGACGAATGGAAGACAGCGTTCAATACTCCGGTAGGACACTTTGAATATCAGGTGATGCCTTTTGGACTCAGCAATGCCCCAGCTGTGTTCCAAAACTTCATGAATGACATTCTTAGAGAGTTCTTAGGTAAATTTGTTATTGTCTACCTTGACGACATTTTGATATTCTCTCCTGACTTCGAATCCCATGTGTTTCATGTTAAACAAGTATTAGAGGTGTTGAGGGAGAATCAGCTATCCGCTAAACAAGAGAAATGTGTCTTTGGTGTACAGGAGATTCTGTTTCTAGGGCATGTTCTGACTCCTCACGCCTTCAAGATGGATCCTGGTAAGGTACTAGCAATTAAGGAATGGGTAAGACCTTCATCCTTAAAGGCCTTACAACGGTTCTTAGGTTTTGCCAATTACCATCGTAAATTTATTATGAATTTTTCCGTAATTGCTAAACCGTTGACCGACCTTACTAAGAAAGGGGCGGATTTGGAGAATTGGTCTACTGAGGCCATTTCTTCATTTGAAAAATTAAAAAAGGCATTCAGTAGCGCTCCCATTCTGATCCAGCCTGATCAGGAGAAACCCTTTATTGTGGAGGTGGATGCGTCCGAGGACGGCGCAGGAGCAGTCCTTTCACAAGGTCCTGCTAGCCTCACTAATCTGAGACTATGTGCCTTCTTCTCCAGGAAATTCTCTCCCACGGAGAGAAACTACGACATAGGAAATAGGGAGCTGCTGGCCATTAAATGGGCATTTAAGGAGTGGAGGCATTTTCTGGAGGGGGCAAGGCATTGTTTAACTGTTGTCACTGACCATAAAAACCTTATGTTTCTCGAGTCTGCTAAGAGGTTGAATCCCCGTCAAGCCAGATGGGCTCTGTTTTTTACTCGTTTTGATTTTTCCATCACGTTCAGGCCGGGAAGTAAAAATGTGAAGGCGGACGCATTATCTCGGAGCTTCCAGGCTTTTCAACCTACTGAGGTACCACCTGAATCCATCCTACCAGCAAAAATCTTCTTAGCAGCTCTTACCCAGGATATCTCGGCTCGCATTAGGTCTGAACAACATCTGGCACCGGTATCCACCCCAACAGATAAGTTGTTTGTTCCCGTACAATTTCGTCTCCAGCTGTTGGGTGAGTGTCACGATTCTGCCTTTTGTGGACATCCGGGTGTTGAGGGCACTAAGGATCTGGTTTCTAGATCTTATTGGTGGCCCACTCTAACTAGGGATTTCAAGTCCTACGTGTCAGCCTGTGAGGTTTGTGCCAGGTCCAAGACACCTAGGACTCGCCCTGCTGGTAACCTACGACCCCTACCCATTCCCAGTAGACCCTGGTCCCATATCTCGATGGACTTTATAACTGACCTACCGCCGGCGGAGGGTAAGACTGTAGTTTGGGTAGTGGTCGATAGGTTTAGCAAGATGGTCCATTTCATTCCCCTGTCTAAACTCCCGAATGCCAAAACCCTGGCGTCTATTTTTGTGAAAGAAATTGTTCTATTGCATGGTATCCCGGAAAATATTGTTTCTGACAGGGGTGTGCAGTTTGTGTCCAAATTCTGGAGGGCCTTCTGTCAAAAATGTAAAATTTCATTGTCTTTTTCCTCTGCCTACCACCCTGAGAGTAATGGGCAGACTGAACGCCTTAATCAATCTGTCGAACAATTCTTGAGGTCGTATGTTGCTGATGACCAGCAATTATGGGTGAAATTTCTTCCATTGGCTGAATTTGCTTTGAATAACCGTGTCAATTCTTCTGCTGGGGTTTCACCTTTCTTTTGTAACCATGGTTTCCATCCCCGTTTTCATTCTGGGTCATCCGTCTCCTCCTCTAACCCTGAGGCGGCTATCCTCGTAACTGTGCACAGTCTGTGCCCGGATAGGAGACGTTCAAGGGGGGTGAATTTTCAGGTTGGGGATAAGTTATGGTTGTCCTCCAAGAATCTCTCTCTTAAGGTAGATTCTAAAAAGTTTGCTCCTCGTTTTATTGGACCATATAAGATCACGGAGGTGATTAACCCGGTATCTTTTAGGTTGGAGCTGCCCGAGTCATTCCACATTCATAATGTGTTCCATAAGTCTCTACTTAAAAAAATATTTTGAACCGGTAGTACCATCAAAAGCCTCGCCTCCGCCGGTTCTTGTTAATGATGCTGTCGAGTATGTGGTGTCTAAAATAGTGGATGTCAGGAAGGTGCGTAATTCCTTGCAGTACCTGATTCACTGGAAGGGGTATGGACCTGAAGAGAGATCTTGGGTACCTGCCAGGGAGGTTCATGCTCCTAGACTTGTTCGAAAATTTCATTTAGAACACCCTGAAAAGCCATCGCCTGAAGTCTTGGGTCCGGTGGCCCCTCGTAAAAGGGGGGTACTGTAACGGGGTTCCGAAGGTGCACTAGCTGGGTGGCTCCCTGCTCCTAGTCTGCCTTGAGCGCCGAGCTGATCACTCGGTGCTCGACTGGTTGGTCTGTCGGTCATGTGATGCTGGCCATGTCACATGACCCTCACTCCCCACTATAAATACAGGCAACCTGCTGGCCACAGGTTGCCTGTTAATTTAGGTTCCACCTGTGATTTGGTCTTTCCTGGCGTACCTCCTGCTGAATTCCTGACGATCCTCTGCCTGCTCCTTGTGTACTTTGCTGCTCTCCTGGTATTTGACCCCAGCCTCCTACTGACGATCCTCTGCTGACTCCTTTGGTACTTCACGTCTCTCCTGGTATTTATGACCCCGGCTTCTCCTGACAATTCTCTGCTTGCTCCATTTGTACTTTGTAGCTTTCCTGGTATTGACTCGGTCCGTTCACGTCCTGTTGTTTGTCTGTCTGTCATCCCTGCACTTATTCCAAGTTAGGGATTGCCGTCCAGTTGTCCCCTGTCATTAGGACTTGCGAGGCAAGTAGGCAGGGCCAGGGGTAAGGGTGGAGCGCAGTGGTCACTTCCCTCCCCCCTGTGTGTGTGTGTACGCGACCGTTACAGTAGCATATATGGCAATAGAATTAGGTGCATATAAAGATATATGTGTTAGAAAAAGTCATAGAAATAACAAAAAAGTTTTATACTTAGCAAAAAGTCATACATCGAATTAGGGGTATGTAGAGCACATGGAGTACATCAAGTACATTAATAGGACCGCTAGGTGAATGAAGGACATATAATAGCCAGATGGACCATGTCCGTAGTGTAAGCAATATCTAATCGAAGTAATATCCATGTATCTCCATGTGTTCCCCTCCCCGGGGCCTTGTGATAATATAACATAACTAGAATAGAACTACCACCTGACAGGAAAAAGGGGGGTATCTACAATAACATTTAACCATATCCCCTCATAGTATTAATCGAGCACATCTGATATAGTATTGCAATCAATAGTAGTAGTTTGGATCTTATGTCGCGGCAAACATGCTGGTATATATTGGTTCAACGCCCATAATGGAGTCTTGTGCTGCAGGCCGATATATAAATATATATAAAAAGAAGAAGCTGTAAAGAAAAAAATCTTATTAGGATTACTTGCACAACAATCTGTACCTGCTCAGACGAATGTGGGTGAGTGGGGCGCTGGATGCATGGTGTATGTTTGGGCAGGCCGCTCTTTAAATGTGTATGGGCTGCCTGGAAGTTCCGGTCACGTGATTGGATGTCACGTGATCGCTGGGGCGGACCTATGCGTTTCACTATGAGCTGCTGCGTTCCACTATGAAGTTACTGGGAGTTCCGGTCATGTGATCAGAAGTCATATGACCGATGCAGGGGGTGTGTGCGTTCTAACTGTCTGGATACGGGCGCTGCGTACCACTATATTATCCCAGCGACCTGACATTAATAGGAATTAGTCTATGACATTTACGCATAAATAGAGGTCTATATGGGACTATAGGGGACTGGGCAGTAGAATCTAGCGCTAACCTGCCTTATACTACCAAGAGATCTCACCATACAAATACAGACACTAATTACCAACACCATTGAGTCATACTCCAAGACAGGGACCATAGATAATAAAACAGCCAATTTTTTAGTTGAATATAATCCCATCACACCAGTATTCTATACGCTACCCAAGATACATAAAAGCCTTATTAACCCTCCAGGACGTCCAATTGTCGCATCAACTAATTCCATATTTTCCCCTCTGGCCACCTACATGGAAAAAAAATTGACACCACTCATTAAAACATCGAGATCTTTTATACTGTATACGTCGGACTTCATCAACAAATTGAATGGTATAACACCCACACCAGATAGTACCCTATTCACTTTAGATGTAAACAGTATTTATACATCAATAGCACATGATAAAGGTATAAAAGCCACAGCAAGACTCCTACAAAACAATTCCACTCTAACCACCAAACAACAAGAATTTTGTCTAATATTACTTGAGATTATACTCAAAAATATTTTTTTTCTGTTTGGCGACACCTACTATGGCCAGAAGAGGGGTACTGCTATGGGGTCCAATGTGGCTCCCCCCTATGCTAATGCCTTCCTGACAGCATTTGAAGAAGACTTTGTGTACACAAATCCCCTCTTCTGCCAATATGCAGATGTATGGTATAGTTTTATAGATGATATCTTTTGTATCTGGAGAGGACCGATATCCACTATAAATAATTTTGTAGAGAACCTCAACCAGATATACAGCGAGCTAGGCTTCACTTCCCACACTAGCCAAAAGGAAATCAGTTTTTTAGACACACTCGTCCAAATAGACCCAACAGGAACACTAACCATAGACCTCTATAGTAAACCGACTGACCGCAACAGTCTGTTACATTATGAGAGCTGCCATCCACGAGCAACAAAGGACTCCCTACCGCGATCCCAATATACACGAGTCAACCGGATTTTCACTGAGGAAACAGTTAAGGTTAAACGACTTGAGACAATGACCCAAAAATTTCACAACAGGGGCTATCCTGATACCACTTTGAAAAAAGCCCTTAATAGCCTCAACGAGACTCGTAAACCCCGCCCCGTGAATCAAAAGAGGGTAGCATGTATAACTACATACCATCCACTTATGCCTAAGATCCAGCAGGCCTTTAAGCAAAATTGGCCTGTACTAGCTAAATCCTTCCCGGGAATAGAGGAATTCCAACAACCCCTTTTGACCTGTTACAAAAGACCCCCCAACATCAGGGAAAAAATTAGTTAGGGCGGATATAGGGAGCCCTACCAGACCACCAACACAGACTTACCTACGGAGTAAACGTAATGGCACGTACCCCTGTTTGCACTGCGCACAATGCTCCAATGTAACGAAAGGAGAGTACGTTACACATCCACGTACTGGACAGACATTTGCCATTCAAGGGTTCTATACCTGTGAATCCAGTTACGTTGTATATTTTATAAAATGTCCATGTGGCCTCGCATATGTTGGGGAGACCACTCAACATGTGCGAGACAGAATAAGTAAGCATAAGTCTACCATTAGACTTCAACACGATTTTTTGCCAATCCCACATCATTTCTTTGAGAGGAAACACCAAATATCGCAACTTCGGTTCCAAATTTTGGAACAAGTGGACCGACCCAGGAGGGGCGGCAACCGGACACTCCTCCTAAAACAAAAGGAGGCCTTTTGGATCCATAAATTAGGAACGCTTTCACCGAATGGCTTGAACCGTGAATGTGATTTTTTTATTAACACTTGAAATAATATTTAACTTGTTCTCATATTTTCTCATTAATATCCGATATCCAAACCGTATTTATTATCTGTTGTTATTGTGATCATATTAGGAAGATGTTCTAAATATTGTTCCCTTTTTCCACAGAATCGCTGAGAATTATTTTTGTCTACAACGGGTGTGGGTGAGACTGACTTCCCCCTTCCCTCCACTTTTCTCCATCCCTGCCCCCCCTTTCCATTTCCATTAACCCTAACCCTACCACCTGTCTTTGGTTATAGTTACAGTTTCCCTATCCCCTCTCTCCAGATCCATTACTATATATTAACCCCGTACCCTACATTTCCTTCTACTCATTAAGTATACCTAGCACAACTTTGATTTTTACCATATTACATTTTCCTTGCTACTATTCCCTTCTGGAAATTAGATAAAGAATGGCTTTTGTATAAGGCAGGTTAGCGCTAGATTCTACTGCCCAGTCCCCTATAGTCCCATATAGACCTCTATTTATGCGTAAATGTCATAGACTAATTCCTATTAATGTCAGGTCGCTGGGATAATATAGTGGTACGCAGCGCCCGTATCCAGACACAGTTAGAACGCACACACTCCCTGCATCGGTCATGTGACTTCTGATCACATGACCGGAACTCCCAGTAACTTCATAGTGGAACGCAGCAGCTCATAGTGAAACGCATAGGTCCGCCCCAGCGATCACGTGACTATCCGATTACGTGACCGGAACTTCCAGGCAGCCCATACACATATAAAGAGCGGCCTGCCCAAACATACACCATGCATCCAGCGCCCCACTCACCCACATTCGTCTGAGCAGGTACAGATTGTTGTGCAAGTAATCCTAATAAGATTTTTTTCTTTACAGCTTCTTCTTTTTATATATATATTAATATATTGGCCTGCAGCACAAGACTCCATTATGGGCGTTGAACCAATATATACCAGCATGTTTGCCGCGACATAAGATCCAAACTACTACTATTGATTGCAATACTATATCAAATGTGCTCAATTAATACTATGAGGGGATATGGTTAAATGTTATTGTAGAAAAAATGAAATCCGCAGCACATCCAAGAGGTCAGGAAGTAAAAAGAAGCTTTATTCACCAAGCATGCGACGTTTCAATCCTCTCAATGGGATTTTTCTCAAGCAGTGACATAGTGGGCAGTGCAAAGTACATATTTAAACATATTGACACAATTAAACAATCACTGAGTAAATTACAGACATTTAAAGAAATATCATAAAAAGTATAGCAAATAGCAAAGTTGTCCTTGAAAAAAAGACATTTCATAACATAACAAGCAGTGTTACAATACAACCAATATCTGTATCGGATCCAGTATACAGTGTATAGGCAAAACATTATAATAACAATCATGACTAATTCAGGTGCAAATCATAATAATAATCAAACTGTGCAGGTGTACCTCAGTGAAAATGATGAATTTAGATCACGGGGGTGTGCGATGTAGACAGAACACATGGGTCGCGGCGTCTCAAGTATGTCAATGCGCATGTCTCGAGGACCTTCCTGGGGCTTCCGATCACATGATCACCCATTCTGGTCATTCGTTGTAATGCGCATGTCACAGGACCTGTGAGCATGTGACCACAGCATGTGATCATTCCTCCGGTCATGTGTTTAAGTAAATCGTCCGGTCATGTGCTTCAGTGTGTCGCATGATCGGAATGGACGAGCACCAGAGATACAAATGTTCAATGGTGGTCAAACCACATAAGAAAGTATGATTTAGCAATTCTATTTCCAACAATCGTTATGGGGGACATATATATATCACCAAAAATAAGTAACATATATGCAAAATATGACGCAATGCATCTTCCTAAAAACATAAGATTATGCAAATAGGCATATGGAATAGTGGAACATATATGGCTGTGAGGGTGCCAAGTAGCGGATCAAAGCTGCCTCAAGCGCATCGAATCTCAAGGGCAGTACCATACACGAGATCCCAGTCAATGAGGGAGAGAAATATATATAACCGTATTCAACCGGAGGTACCATTGTTGTATACAGGAAAGCTATAAGTAGTAGGCGGAAATACCGCCGCCTTCCTAGTTGTGTAAGAACTTAATTTATACGTTGTTGACTCACTCCCTAGTCCAAACGAGGAGATCAGTATGTGCGACTTATGTGGTTATCACAAAGTCCCAACCTGACTTGTCCCCCCTGTCTGTTGGATACCATCCCTGGAAATCCAACACGGCAGACCCGGGACCAACCTCTGGATTCCGGGGGTACATAGAGCAATATCTATAAAATGTGTAAATCCTATCCCCAAGGCTGATGGCTCAAAAGGTCTGTCCAAATGTGAATACGAGCGCCTTAGTGCAGCAGCTGAGTCACGCCAGGCAATCCAGCATCACCCACACATGGTCAACCATCTGTGTGCGAATTGAAAAAAAGAGAAAGTATACAGGAAATCAATATATCAGCGCACACGGGCAAAAAATCTGATGTAATGCGAAGCATAAGACCCGACCGCATAGCCCACTGTGCGCAGAGACATGATCCCGCACAACTTGTTATAAAAATTATTTTATACTGATGAAAAAACAATTGAAAAATATATCTAAAGAAATAAGCGGTGTGTATATATATAGGTCCCAATATGATCCAATGAATACGTCTTCCAGAGTTCACCCTTTATTATGGGTACACACAATATTCACCAATATCCTGAGGATAATAAAAACAAAATATAAGAACACCTTGTTGTATAAACAAGGGGCACAACCACTTAGAACTCAACATAAGAGGAGGCGAGCAGAATTATGGGCGCAATCACCTAGGACAATAACCAGGGCCTGTAATCGACATTTAATCCCTCTGGTTTTAAGGAGTTAAGTTTAGCAATCCATCTCATCTCACATTTTTTGAGAAGGGCAAGCCTATTCCCACCCCTCCGTGGTATAGGGATATGATCTACCAACATACATTTGAGGTCCCGTTCCTTGTGGTCCATGTCAGTAAAATGTTTCGGGACTGGAAGATCCATCCGTTTTTTACGGATGGTGTATCGATGTTGATTGATTCTACTTTTAAAATCCAGTGAAGTTTCCCCAATATATAATAGCTGACATGGACACCAAAGGATATATATAACAAAAGAGGATTCACATGTTAAAAAGTGCTTAATGTGGTACTTCTTCTGCGTACGTGGATGCAGAAAGAAGCTGCCTTTTTGCATGTATCGACAGTTAATGCAATTTAAGCATGGAAAGCTACCCAATTTAGGGCTACGCAAGAAAGTTTGGCCTACCTCCTTTTGTGTACCTATATCAGTAAGGATCAATCTATCTTTGAGGTTCCTAGTTCTTTTATATGACATGAGGGGAGGGAGATGAAATTCCTCAATCCCCTCATGACCACTTTTCAAAACTGACCAATGTTTCAGGATAATTTGCCGAATATGTGTACTGTCTTCTGTGTATGTGGTTACCAAAGGGATTCTTTTATTTAGTTGTTCACTCTTCTTATTTTTCTTAGTCAGAAGCTCTGTACGCGTTTTGTGTTGTATAGAGTTAAGGTGTTGTTGAAGTAACGATACAGGGTAATCCCTGTCAATAAAGGACTGTGTCATGCTTTTAAGAGTGTCAGATAAATCGTTCTCATTACTGACTATCCGTTTGGCGCGGTAAAACTGACTCAAGGGAAGGGATTTGACCATTGCCCTAGGGTGTGCACTGTTGTACCTCAATAATGTGTTGCGATCGGTGGGCTTAGAATACAAGCCCGTCGATAGCACACGATCATGTAAGGTCACCACAGTGTCCAAAAAGTGTAATTTCTCACATGAATGTTCCAGCGTAAATTTAATATCAGAATCGATAGTATTCAGAAATTGAAAAAACTCCATGAGAGTCTCCTCTGTCCCTGTCCAAATCAAAAAAATGTCATCTATGTATCGCCACCGCCTACTACTTATAGCTTTCCTGTATACAACAATGGTACCTCCGGTTGAATACGGTTATATATATTTCTCTCCCTCATTGACTGGGATCTCATGTATGGTACTGCCCTTGAGATTCGATGCGCTTGAGGCAGCTTTGATCCGCTACTTGGCACCCTCACAGCCATATATGTTCCACTATTCCATATGCCTATTTGCATAATCTTATGTTTTTAGGAAGATGCATTGCGTCATATTTTGCATATATGTTACTTATAATTGGTGATATATATATGTCCCCCATAACGATTGTTGGAAATAGAATTGCTAAATCATACTTTCTTATGTGGTTTGACCACCATTGAACATTTGTATCTCTGGTGCTCGTCCATTCCGATCATGTGACACACTGAAGCACATGACCGGACGATTTACTTAAACACATGACCGGAGGAATGATCACATGCTGTGGTCACATGCTCACAGGTCCTGTGACATGCGCATTACAACGAATGACCAGAATGGGTGATCATGTGATCGGAAGCCCCAGGAAGGTCCTCGAGACATGCGCATTGACATACTTGAGACGCCGCGACCCATGTGTTCTGTCTACATCGCACACCCCCGTGATCTAAATTCATCATTTTCACTGAGGTACACCTGCACAGTTTGATTATTATTATGATTTGCACCTGAATTAGTCATGATTGTTATTATAATGTTTTGCCTATACACTGTATACTGGATCCGATACAGATATTGGTTGTATTGTAACACTGCTTGTTATGTTATGAAATGTCTTTTTTTCAAGGACAACTTTGCTATTTGCTATACTTTTTATGATATTTCTTTAAATGTCTGTAATTTACTCAGTGATTGTTTAATTGTGTCAATATGTTTAAATATGTACTTTGCACTGCCCACTATGTCACTGCTTGAGAAAAATCCCATTGAGAGGATTGAAACGTCGCATGCTTGGTGAATAAAGCTTCTTTTTACTTCCTGACCTCTTGGATGTGCTGCGGATTTCATTTTTTCTATATCATTTGGAGGTGGATCGCCTACTCAGCCGCTGGCACTCCGTTTGTACTATTCTGACAGTGGTGCTGCCCACATTTTTTCTATTTTATTGATATTGCATCCAGTGGAGCTAAGCACACCGTGATACACCAGATGACTTCGGATACCAATCTTCCTACTGAGGACTTGTCCACACCAGGCGTTTTTTCGTATTCCCAGGAGCAGGCGAGCAGAATTTTGGGCGCACACAGAGGTGATGCAGAGTTTCTATCGATTCCCAACATTACAGATACAAAGCGAGACTTTGAACGCATTGCTAAAAAATTGGTGAGTCTTGATTTCCATCTTACCACATTGGGAGAATATTTTAAAACCAGCAAGGTTCCCCGGGGATTAAGAACACATTCGCAACCAACTATGTATATGCATGATAACGAATTCCGGATCAAATATGAATCCATTGCAAACAAATTTGCACTGGATCTCATATTACTGAACATGGAATTCTTGCAGAAGGATTTGGCTGACACCACAGAAAAACAGGAGTCTTTACAAGCCACATTGCAGTCCTTTTTACCCATAGATGAACATCAGGATTACCTGGCCAGGCTACAGCCACACCTGGATAAACTTAGATCTGAAATTCAGGACACTAAACGCAGCAAATGGCAACGTGATGCTCTGGATTACAATTCAGGCAATGTGTACAATTGGACAGTTAATCATCAATCACAACAACGATCTCAAAAAATGGGGAAAAAAAATCCCACCAGGGACTTAGTCCAAACACAACAACAAAATAACACTACTGTGGAGCCTTTTTTAGAGTTTACGATGAATTCAGCAAGAAGAAACGAACGCGGCGTGGAGGCCGCAAACGTCACCGCTTCCGACATAAAGACAAGGAGCAAAAAAACATTGGTCAAAAAACGCAACTAAATGATACCAACATTGTGGTAAATATTTCCTCATGTTTTATCAGATGTACAGGTGAACGTTTTGGCCAAGGGACTAAGCTTCTGCCCTAACACCAATACAGATTGGTTACAACTTGAAGCCGATCTCCATCAGTTTTTTCGTAGGCTGAAGCTTAGAACCTGGTTTTCAACACGTTCAACTTTGACAAATACATGCTCCAATATTGAATTGAAATTGAGTGATTACAATCTATTTAACAAAAGTGATTTCATTCCACCTGTGTCTTCGCCTGCAATTGATTTATTTGTAGATGCGGTAATGAAAGATGTCAATACGCTCAAATTGAATGATAAGAAAGAGTTTTTGCACCCCAACATCACACAGGCAGAGTGGCGTGCTGTTGATGAGCTAGTCCATGACCACAGTCTCACTATTAAGCCTGCTGACAAAGGCGGTGCGATTGTGGTCATGGACACTCATCACTACATTGCTGAGGCCAACCGACAGTTGGAGGATTGTGAGGTGTACCAAAAACTTCATACGGATCCCAAATGGGACATTGAGAGGAGGATCCAGAGCTTGTTACAAGAAGCTAGCACGGCAGGCATTATTGATGACAAGCTCAGAACCTTCCTCACTGTCTCACATCCTATCACACCCCTCCTGTACCTATTGCCCAAGATTCATAAATGTCTTAACACCCCTCCGGGTAGACCAATTGTGTCTGGTCGAGGTTCCCTGTTGTCCAATATTTCTATCTTTTTGGATAGAATATTGAGACAATATGCATTGTCAGCCCAGTCTTATATTCAAGACACTTCAGATTTTTTGAACAAATTGGCTGAGGTTTCCCTGACATCTGATGTGATTCTAGCATCGCTAGATATTACTAGCCTGTATACCTCAATCAGACACACCTTTGGGATTGAGGTAGTTACTAAGGCATTATCCCAGTCTACCTTCTCAACTGAATGTCAAGATTTTCTAATACAACTTCTATATTTGGTGCTGACTTGCAATTATTTTTTGTTTGGGGACCATTTTTATCTCCAGAGGAAGGGGACCGCCATGGGGTCCAATGTGGCCCCGACTTATGCCAACATGGCGGTCTCCTTCCTCGAGGAGACACACATCTATGTATCGCCCCACTTCCGACATGTTCTGAAGTGGTGGCGATACATAGATGACATTTTTTTGATTTGGACAGGGACAGAGGAGACTCTCATGGAGTTTTTTCAATTTCTGAATACTATCGATTCTGATATTAAATTTACGCTGGAACATTCATGTGAGAAATTACACTTTTTGGACACTGTGGTGACCTTACATGATCGTGTGCTATCGACGGGCTTGTATTCTAAGCCCACCGATCGCAACACATTATTGAGGTACAACAGTGCACACCCTAGGGCAATGGTCAAATCCCTTCCCTTGAGTCAGTTTTACCGCGCCAAACGGATAGTCAGTAATGAGAACGATTTATCTGACACTCTTAAAAGCATGACACAGTCCTTTATTGACAGGGATTACCCTGTATCGTTACTTCAACAACACCTTAACTCTATACAACACAAAACGCGTACAGAGCTTCTGACTAAGAAAAATAAGAAGAGTGAACAACTAAATAAAAGAATCCCTTTGGTAACCACATACACAGAAGACAGTACACATATTCGGCAAATTATCCTGAAACATTGGTCAGTTTTGAAAAGTGGTCATGAGGGGATTGAGGAATTTCATCTCCCTCCCCTCATGTCATATAAAAGAACTAGGAACCTCAAAGATAGATTGATCCTTACTGATATAGGTACACAAAAGGAGGTAGGCCAAACTTTCTTGCGTAGCCCTAAATTGGGTAGCTTTCCATGCTTAAATTGCATTAACTGTCGATACATGCAAAAAGGCAGCTTCTTTCTGCATCCACGTACGCAGAAGAAGTACCACATTAAGCACTTTTTAACATGTGAATCCTCTTTTGTTATATATATCCTTTGGTGTCCATGTCAGCTATTATATATTGGGGAAACTTCACTGGATTTTAAAAGTAGAATCAATCAACATCGATACACCATCCGTAAAAAACGGATGGATCTTCCAGTCCCGAAACATTTTACTGACATGGACCACAAGGAACGGGACCTCAAATGTATGTTGGTAGATCATATCCCTATACCACGGAGGGGTGGGAATAGGCTTGCCCTTCTCAAAAAATGTGAGATGAGATGGATTGCTAAACTTAACTCCTTAAAACCAGAGGGATTAAATGTCGATTACAGGCCCTGGTTATTGTCCTAGGTGATTGCGCCCATAATTCTGCTCGCCTCCTCTTATGTTGAGTTCTAAGTGGTTGTGCCCCTTGTTTATACAACAAGGTGTTCTTATATTTTGTTTTTATTATCCTCAGGATATTGGTGAATATTGTGTGTACCCACAATAAAGGGTGAACTCTGGAAGACGTATTCATTGGATCATATTGGGACCTATATATATACACACCGCTTATTTCTTTAGATATATTTTTCAATTGTTTTTTCATCAGTATAAAATAATTTTTATAACAAGTTGTGCGGGATCATGTCTCTGCGCACAGTGGGCTATGCGGTCGGGTCTTATGCTTTGCATTACATCTGATTTTTTGCCCGTGTGCGCTGATATATTGATTTCCTGTATACTTTCTCTTTTTTTCAATTCGCACACAGATGGTTGACCATGTGTGGGTGATGCTGGATTGCCTGGCGTGACTCAGCTGCTGCACTCAGGCGCTCGTATTCACATTTGGACAGACCTTTTGAGCCATCAGCCTTGGGGATAAGATTTACACATTTTATAGATATTGCTCTATGTACCCCCGGAATCCAGAGGTTGGTCCCGGGTCTGCCGTGTTGGATTTCCAGGGATGGTATCCAACAGACAGGGGGGACAAGTCAGGTTGGGACTTTGTGATAACCACATAAGTTGCACATACTGATCTCCTCGTTTGGACTAGGGAGTGAGTCAACAACGTATAAATTAAGTTCTTACACAACTAGGAAGCCGCCTACTACTTATAGCTTTCCTGTATACAACAATGGTACCTCCGGTTGAATACGGTTATATATATTTCTCTCCCTCATTGACTGGGATCTCATGTATGGTACTGCCCTTGAGATTCGATGCGCTTGAGGCAGCTTTGATCCGCTACTTGGCACCCTCACAGCCATATATGTTCCACTATTCCATATGCCTATTTGCATAATCTTATGTTTTTAGGAAGATGCATTGCGTCATATTTTGCATATATGTTACTTATTTTTGGTGATATATATATGTCCCACATAACGATTGTTGGAAATAGAATTGCTAAATCATACTTTCTTATGTGGTTTGACCACCATTGAACATTTGTATCTCTGGTGCTCGTCCATTCCGATCATGTGACACACTGAAGCACATGACCGGACGATTTACTTAAACACATGACCGGAGGAATGATCACATGCTGTGGTCACATGCTCACAGGTCCTGTGACATGCGCATTACAACGAATGACCAGAATGGATGATCATGTGATCGGAAGCCCCAGGAAGGTCCTCGAGACATGCGCATTGACATACTTGAGACGCCGCGACCCATGTGTTCTGTCTACATTGCACACCCCCGTGATCTAAATTCATCATTTTCACTGAGGTACACCTGCACAGTTTGATTATTATTATGATTTGCACCTGAATTAGTCATGATTGTTATTATAATGTTTTGCCTATACACTGTATACTGGATCCGATACAGATATTGGTTGTATTGTAACACTGCTTGTTATGTTATGAAATGTCTTTTTTTCAAGGACAACTTTGCTATTTGCTATACTTTTTATGATATTTCTTTAAATGTCTGTAATTTACTCAGTGATTGTTTAATTTTGTCAATATGTTTAAATATGTACTTTGCACTGCCCACTATGTCACTGCTTGAGAAAAATCCCATTGAGAGGATTGAAACGTCGCATGCTTGGTGAATAAAGCTTCTTTTTACTTCCTGACCTCTTGGATGTGCTGCGGATTTCATTTTTTCTATATCATTTGGAGGTGGATCGCCTACTCAGCCGCTGGCACTCCATTTGTACTATTCTGACAGTGGTTCTGCCCACATTTTTTCGATTTTATAAATGTTATTGTAGATACCCCCCTTTTTCCTGTCAGGTGGTAGTTCTATTCTAGTTATGTTATTTTATCACAAGGCCCGGGGGAGGGGAACACATGGAGATACATGGATATTACTTCGATTAGATATTGCTTACACTATGGACATGGTCCATCTGGCTATTATATGTCCTTCATTCACCTAGCGGTCCTATTGATGTACTCGATGTACTCCATGTGCTCTACATACCCCTAATTCGATGTATGACTTTTTGCTAAGTATAAAACTTTTTTGTTATTTCTATGACTTTTTCTAACACATATGTCTTTATATGCACCTAATTCTATTGCCATATATGCTACAGTCCAGCTCATGTCAACCATTGTATTGTAGATAATACCGCAGATGAAGGTCCTGCGTGACCGAAACGTACGGTTTCTGCCAATATGTGTATAATCTGAAACACATTGGGCCTACGGATGACAGCATTACATGCAAATGAATAAATGCCCTATTCGCAAATCGTGAAAACTGTGTGCCTCAATTTTACTTCTATATATATTGGCTATTTATAGCCCTTGGTTGGCACCTGAACGCTGAGCAACAGAGTGCGGTTCTCATATTTCTCCTAAATGTTTGTCTATTGTTGACCTTTTTTTATAAATTTTTTTATTTAAAGTCTTTATACACATTAACCCCTTCCCGACTGCAATCCGTTTATATACGTGTATAAACGTCAAGCAAGCTCTTTAATCCAAGCGCTGCAAAGCACTTGGATTAAAGCTTCTGCCCCTGTCCTGCTGCTGTCACGGACAGCATACAGGTCAGTAATGCCGGCAAGGGACCAATCAGAGTGGCCCCTTGCCGGCAATCGATCCGATTGGTTAGTCTGTGCAGACTAACCATCGGATCGCGGCAGTGAAAAAATGCCGGTTTCAGGCTCTGATCTGCGCTCTGCAGATCAGAGCCTGAAATCAGGTAGTGTCCTCGTGCCCCCCCGATCTGTGCCCCCCGATCTGTGCACCTCCAAGGCCCCCCTTGTCCCCGCCTGACCCTTATGAAGTTCCCCCAGCTCCCATCCACATTCCTGCAGCCTGCCCTGATGTGGTCCGCCCCCTCCCCGACCCATACATTCCTCCTGCCCCCATTTGCGCTGCCTCAGCCTCCCTCAATGCTGGCCGTACCCCCCCAACCCCCCCACCCCCCTTTTCAAGGCTGCCCCCTGCCTCCGATGCGGTCCCCCTGCTGTGTGTGATGGCGGCGGCTCCATTCCTGAGCCGCTGCCATCAGCAGAGAGTGTCAGCTCTATGCTGATACTCTGTTGTAACCCCATAGATGCCACGGCAGCGGCATCCATGGGGTTGATAGAAGGAGGGGGCTCCCTCTCTCCACCATCGGGGCTGCCACGCTGCCCGATGGTTGCCATGGCAACCGGACGCTTTGCAATCTACAGTGTTGCCATCTACAGGGCATCTGACAGTATTATACTTTGCAATGCAAGAGCATTGCAAAGTATAGTACAGCCATCAGAACCACTGGATCTTCAAGATCCAAGAGGGACTTGATAAAAAAAAATAATAAAAGAATAAAATAATAAAAGTAAAAATAAATAAATAAAAATGTAAAATAAAATAAATAAATTGCCTTTTCTTATAAAAAAAGAAAAAAAATACACATATTAGGTATCACCGCATCCGTAACGACCGTCTCTATAAATATATCACATGATAGACTCCGTCCGATAAACACCATAATTTTTTTTATAAATAACTGTGTAAAAAAAGCCATTTTTGTCACCTTACATCACAAAAAGTGCAACACCAAGCGATCAAAAAGGTGTATATCAAACAAAATGGTACCAATAAAACCGTCACCTCTTCCCGCAAAAAATGAGATCCCATATAAGAAAATTGCTCAAAAAATAAAAAAACTATAGTTCTTAGAACATTGAGACACTAAAACATAATTTTTATATTTAAAATATGCTATTATTGTGTTAAAGTGAAATAAATAAAAAAAGTGTACATAATAGGTATCGCCGCATCTGTAATAACCTGCTCGATAAAAATATCACATGACCTAACCACTCAGGTGAACACCGTAAAAAAAAAAAAACTGTGCCAAAAAAGCCATTTTTGTCACCTTACATCACAAAAAGTGCAACAGCAAGCGATCAAAAAGGCTTATGACTAGTGTTGAGCGAACAGTTCGAGCATAGTTCGGGTCCGTACCGAATTTTGGGGTGTTCGTGACACGGACCCGAACCCGAACTTTTTCGTAAAAGTTCGGGTTCGGGTTCGTCGTTCGGCATGTATTTTGGCGCATTTTGAAAGGCTGCAAAGCAGCCAATCAACATGCATCATACTACTTGCCCTAAGATGCCATCGCAGCCATGCCTACTATTGGCAAGGCTGTGATTGGCCAAGTGCAGCATGTGACTCAGCCTCTTTATAAGCTTGTGCGCACGTCGGGACGTGCTCACTCCCGATGTGAATAGAACAGGGATAGACGCAGCTGATGCTAGGGCGAGAATAGGCAGGGATAATTGAATAACTGGAAGCAAATTTCTCTCCTCCACCTGTGATTCATCTGAACAACTGCAGCTGAGCTGCTTTTTTGATAGGGATTGGCTATTTTTAGAGTGGCCAGAGTGATTTTTCCATCCACATGTACCTGGGCTGACCGCCGGCCGCCATTTTGCGACTTGTAGTGCTGCAGCAGAAGCTGCCACAGTGTGCATTCCAAAGCTCCAAACAAGTCAGACATCTACACCTGGGATTCAGACCAATAGCGATTTAGCAGCACAGTCCAAGGCTATTTTTTTTAAAGGTTGTGCAGACCATTTTGTGGCACATGTTACTGGGCTGATAGGCGGCGGCCATCTTGGGACTAGTGCTGCAGCACAATCTCTCCCAACGTCCATTAATCACTTGTAATAGTGGTCTGTGCCATAGAAATCCTACATCAGGGACTTGGGTGTGCTTGTGTCACCCCTACTAATACCAGTCCACCTGTAATCCATACAGTGAAAAGCCATAAAGTATTCCAGTGAGGGAATTTTTTTTTTATTTAAAAAAGGCCAAGTTAGTTTATCTGGCGTTCAATATACTAGATACAGTTAGGCCTGCGTTTCATACATCTGGAATTAGCAAACTAATGTGCTGGGGTTGGGAAAACATATATGTACCCATACTAGAATCTGTCAAAGAAAGCGGTACTCACATATAACAGTCATTCCATCTGTAATCCATACAGTCAAAAGACTGAAAGTATTCCAGTGAGGGGATTTTTTTTATTTAAAAAAGGCCAAGTTAGTTTATCTGGCGTTCAATATACTAGATACAGTTAGGCCTGCGTTTCATACATCTGGAATTAGCAAACTAATGTGCTGGGGTTGGGAAAACATATATGTACCCATACTAGAATCTGTCAAAGAAAGCGGTACTCACATATAACAGTCATTCCATCTGTAATCCATACAGTCAAAAGACTGAAAGTATTCCAGTGAGGGAATTTTTTTTATTTAAAAAAGGCCAAGTTAGTTTATCTGGCGTTCAATATACTAGATACAGTTAGGCCTGCGTTTCATACATCTGGAATTAGCAAACTAATGTGCTGGGGTTGGGAAAACATATATGTACCCATACTAGAATCTGTCAAAGAAAGCGGTACTCACATATAACAGTCATTCCATCTGTAATCCATACAGTCAAAAGACTGAAAGTATTCCAGTGAGGGAATTTTTTTTATTTAAAAAAGGCCAAGTTAGTTTATCTGGCGTTCAATATACTAGATACAGTTAGGCCTGCGTTTCATACATCTGGAATTAGCAAACTAATGTGCTGGGGTTGGGAAAACATATATGTACCCATACTAGAATCTGTCAAAGAAAGCGGTACTCACATATAACAGTCATTCCATCTGTAATCCATACAGTCAAAAGACTGAAAGTATTCCAGTGAGGGAATTTTTTTTATTTAAAAAAGGCCAAGTTAGTTTATCTGGCGTTCAATATACTAGATACAGTTAGGCCTGCGTTTCATACATCTGGAATTAGCAAACTAATGTGCTGGGGTTGGGAAAACATATATGTACCCATACTAGAATCTGTCAAAGAAAGCGGTACTCACATATAACAGTCATTCCATCTGTAATCCATACAGTCAAAAGACTGAAAGTATTCCAGTGAGGGGATTTTTTTTATTTAAAAAAGGCCAAGTTAGTTTATCTGGCGTTCAATATACTAGATACAGTTAGGCCTGCGTTTCATACATCTGGAATTAGCAAACTAATGTGCTGGGGTTGGGAAAACATATATGTACCCATACTAGAATCTGTCAAAGAAAGCGGTACTCACATATAACAGTCATTCCATCTGTAATCCATACAGTCAAAAGACTGAAAGTATTCCAGTGAGGGGATTTTTTTTATTTAAAAAAGGCCAAGTTAGTTTATCTGGCGTTCAATATACTAGATACAGTTAGGCCTGCGTTTCATACATCTGGAATTAGCAAACTAATGTGCTGGGGTTGGGAAAACATATATGTACCCATACTAGAATCTGTCAAAGAAAGCGGTACTCACATATAACAGTCATTCCATCTGTAATCCATACAGTCAAAAGACTGAAAGTATTCCAGTGAGGGGATTTTTTTTATTTAAAAAAGGCCAAGTTAGTTTATCTGGCGTTCAATATACTAGATACAGTTAGGCCTGCGTTTCATACATCTGGAATTAGCAAACTAATGTGCTGGGGTTGGGAAAACATATATGTACCCATACTAGAATCTGTCAAAGAAAGCGGTACTCACATATAACAGTCATTCCATCTGTAATCCATACAGTCAAAAGACTGAAAGTATTCCAGTGAGGGGATTTTTTTTATTTAAAAAAGGCCAAGTTAGTTTATCTGGCGTTCAATATACTAGATACAGTTAGGCCTGCGTTTCATACATCAGGAATTAGCAAACTAATGTGCTGGGGTTGGGAAAACATATATGTACCCATACTAGAATCTGTCAAAGAAAGCGGTACTCACATATAACAGTCATTCCATCTGTAATCCATACAGTCAAAAGACTGAAAGTATTCCAGTGAGGGAATTTTGCTTATAAAAAATAATATATTTCATTGTGGTGCGAGTTGAATCGCAACAATGAAGAAAAATACTATTAAGGGACGAGGACGCGGTCGTGGTGGTGTCCGTGGAGCCTCTGTTGCTGGTAGAGGACGTGGCCGTTCGGCCCCAGGCGCACACAGTAGGGAAGAATGTACCGCAATATCTCGTGGGGCCCAATGCCGCTCTTAGGATGGTAAGGCCTGAGCAGGTACAGGCATTAATCGATTGGGTGGCCGACAGTGCTTCCAGCACGTTCACCACATGGTCTTCCACCCAGTCTTCTGTGGAAAGCGCACAGGTGGCACCTGAAAACCAAGCCCATCAGTCTGTCACATCACCCCCAAGCATATCAGGGAAACGGTCTGAGCCACAAGTTATGCAGCAGTCTCTTCTTCTGTTTGAAGACTCTGCTTCCAGGGTTTCCCAGGGGCGTCCACCTAGCCCTTCCCCAGTGGAGGAAGACATACCATGCACTGACGCACAACCACTTATGTCTCCAGATGAAGAGGACATGGGAATACCACCACAGCAGAGTCACCGACTCTCTGATGATGACGAAACACAGGTGCCCACTGCCGCGTCTTTTTGCAGTGTGCAGACTGAACAGGAGGAGGTCAGGGAGGGAGACTGGGTGGAAGACGATGCAGAGGACGATGAGGTCTTAGACCCCACATGGACTGAAGGTCGTGGCGATGACTTTCACAGTTCAGAGGAAGAGGTAGTGGTGAGACCGAGACAACAGCGAAGCCAAAGAGGGAGCAGGGGGCCAAAGCAGACGAGCCGCCGCCCCCAGAGTTCGCCTGCTACTGGACATCGCCAACAGGGACCCAGCCCCACAAAGGCAGCTTCAAAGAGTTCCCTGGCATGGCACTTCTTTAAACAATGTCCTACCGACAAGACCCGAGTGACTTGCACGCTCTGCCATCAGAGCCTGAGGCGAGGCATTAACGTTCTGAACCTCAGCACAACCTGCATGACCAGGCATCTACATGCAAAGCATGAACTGCAGTGGGGTACACACCTTAAAAACCAGGCACTCGCTGAGGCTCCCCCTGCTCCCTCTACCGCTGCTGCCTCGGCTTCCGCCTCGAGAGGAATGTTGCCACCTGCCGAGCAGCAAACAGAGGATGTGCCACCGACACCACCACCACCGCCACCGTCAACTAGCGTCTCCACTATATCACACAGCAGCGTTCAGCTCTCAATATCTCAAACGTTAGAGAGGAAGCGCAAATTCCCCCCGAGTCACCCTCGAGCCCTTGGCCTGAACGCCAGCATTTCTAAACTGCTGGCCTTTGAAATGCTGTCATTCCGGCTGGTGGACACAGACAGCTTCAAACAGCTGATGGCCATGGCTGTGCCGCAGTATGTGGTTCCCAGCCGCCACTACTTCTCCAAGACAGCCGTGCCTTCCCTGCACATGCAAGTGTCCGATAAAATCAAGTGTGCACTGCGCAACGCCATTTGTGGCAAGGTCCACCTAACCACAGATACGTGGACCAGTAAGCACGGCCAGGGACGCTATATCTCACTAACTGCACACTGGATGAATGTAGTGGCGGCTGGGCCCCCGGCGGACAGTTCCTTGGCGCACGTCCTTCCGCCCCCTAGGATCGCAGGGCATCATTCTCTGCCTCCTGTAGCCTCCTCCTCCTACTCGGCTTCCTCCTCCACTGCTTCCACCAGCTCATCCGGTCAGCCACACACCTTCACCACCAACTTCAGCACAGCCCGGGGTAAACGTCAGCAGGCCATTCTGAAACTCATATGTTTGGGGGACAGGCCCCACAGCGCAAAGGAGTTGTGGCGGGGTATTGAACAACAGACCGACGAGTGGTTTCTGCCGGTGGGCCTCAAGCCAGGCCTGGTGGTATGCGATAATGGGCGAAATCTCATGGCAGCTCTGGGACTAGCCGGTTTGACGCACATCCCTTGCCTGGCGCATGTGCTGAACTTGGTGGTGCAGAGGTTCATTCACCACTACCCCAACATGTCAGAGCTGCTGCATAAAGTGCGGGCCGTCTGTGCGCGCTTCCGCCGTTCACATCCTGCCGCTGCTCGCCTGTCTGCGCTACAGCGGAACTTCGGCCTTCCCGCTCACCGCCTCATATGCGACGTGCCCACCCGGTGGAACTCCACCTTGCACATGCTGGAGAGACTGTGCGAGCAGCAGCAGGCCATAGTGGAGTTTCAGCTGCAGCACGCTCGCGTCAGTCGTACTGCCGAACAGCACCACTTCACCACCAATGATTGGGCCTCCATGCGAGACCTGTGTGCCCTGCTGCGCTGTTTCGAGTACTCCACCAACATGGCCAGTGGCGATGACACTGTTATCAGCGTTACAATACCACTTCTATGTCTCCTCGAGAAAACACTTAGGGCAATGATGTTAGAGGAGGTGGCCCAGGTGGAGGAGGAGGAGGAGGATGAGGGCTCGTTTCTAACACTTTCGGGCCAGTCTGTTCGAAGTGGCTCAGAGGGAGGTTTGTTTAAGCAGCAGAGGACAGGTTCACAAGTCGCCAGCCAAGGCACTGTACTGGAGGACGAGGAGGATGAGGAGGAGGAGGTGGAGGGGGACGAGGATGACGCAAGTTCACAGCGGGGTGGCAGCCCAGGCCCATCACTGGTGCGTGGCTGGGGGGATACGGTGGACGATGACGATACGCCTCCCACAGAGGACAGCTTGTCCTTACCCATGGGTAGCCTGGCCCACATGAGCGAATATATGCTCCAATGCCTGCGCAACGACAGCAGAGTTGCCCACGTTTTAACGTGTGCAGACTACTGGGTGGCCACCCTGCTGGATCCCCGGTATAAAGACAATGTGCCCACTTTAATTCCTGAACTGGAGCGCGACCGTAAGATGCGCGAGTACAAGCGCACGCTGATAGAGGCGCTCTTGAGAGCATTCCCACATGTCACAGGGGAACAGGTGGAAGGTGAAGGCAGAGGAGTGGCAAGAGGTCGCCAACGCAGCTGTGTCACGGCCAGCTCATCTGAGGGCAGGGTTAGCATGGCAGAAATGTGGAAAAGTTTTGTCTCCACGCCACAGCTATCTGCACCGACACCTGATACGGAACGTGTTAGCAGGAGGCAGCATTTCACTAACATGGTTGAACAGTATGTCTGCACACCCCTCCACATCCTGACGGATGGTTCGGCCCCATTCAACTACTGGGTTTCGAAATTGTCCACGTGGCCAGAGTTAGCATGTTATGCCTTGGAGGTGCTTTCCTGCCCGGCGGCCAGCGTTTTATCTGAACGCGTATTCAGCACGGCAGGGGGCGTCATTACTGACAAGCGCAGCCGCCTGTCCACAGCCAACGTGGACAAGCTGACCTTCATAAAGATGAACCAGGCATGGATCCCACAGGACCTGTCCCTCCCTTGTGCAGAGTAGTCCTTATTAACTGCCTAAAACATGTCTTGTTGTGCTACGGGCCACTTCTTTATTTGATACAAATTTTATGAAACCCACAGTTGAATGAAACTCTTCTCTGTCTGGGCGCCGGGGCCTAACCAGATGAAAGTGGCCGGTTAAACTAACGGGTGACATGAAGCCATAACCTCTGCCATGCTACCTCTGTCTTCTGTCTGGGTGCTGAGGCCTAAGTCAAATAAAGCGGTCTTCTGCTGTGCTGGGGGATATGAAGCTAATCTCTGACCTCTCTCCTCTGTCTGGGTCCAAAGGCCTAAATCACTGAAAGAGGCCTTCTCCTGTGGTGTGTGATATGATGCCAGAATATGTGCTGTGGGGCCTCTCTCCTCTTCCTGGGTGCAGGGGTCAAATAAACTAAATTGTGGCCTACTCCTGTGGTGGTTGATATGATGCCTGATTCTCTGATGTGGAACCTCTCTCCTCTGTTTGGGTGAAGGGGTCAAAGTAACTAAATGGTGGCTTCTCCTGTGGTGGCTGATATGATGCCAGAATATGTGCTGTGGTGCCTCTCTCCTCTTCCTGGGTGCAGGGGTCAAAGTAACTAAATGGTGGCTTCTCCTGTGGTGGCTGATATGATGCCAGAATATGTGCTGTGGGGCCTCTCTCCTCTTCCTGGGTGCAGGGGTCAAAGTAACTCAATGGTGGCTTCTCCTGTGGTGGTTAGTATGATGCCAGAATATGTGCTGTGGGGCCTCTCTCCTCTTCCTGGGTGCAGGGGTCAAAGTAACTCAATGGTGGCTTCTCCTGTGGTGGCTGATATGATGCCAGAATATGTGCTGTGGTGCCTCTCTCCTCTTCCTGGGTGCGGGGGTCAAAGTAACTCAATGGTGGCTTCTCCTGTGGTGGCTGATATGATGCCAGAATATGTGCTGTGGGGCCTCTCTCCTCTTCCTGGGTGCAGGGGTCAAAGTAACTCAATGGTGGCTTCTCCTGTGCTGATTGATATAAAGCTGATGGTTGTGCCATCTGACATGGTTGCCAGGGTCTGATTCAATGGGGGCCTACTCCTGTGGTGGGTGATCTAAATGCCTGATTCTCTGCTGTGAAACCTCTCTCCTCCGTCTGGGTGTAGGGGTCAAAGTCTTTCAAAGTCGCCTTCTCCTGTGCTGATTGATATGAAGCTGATGGTTGTGCCATCTGACATGGTTGCCGGGGTCCCATTAAATTGTGGCCTACTCCTGTGGTGGTTGATATGATGCCTGATTCTCTGATGTGGAACCTCTCTCCTCTGTTTGGGTGAAGGGGTCAAAGTAACTAAATGGTGGCTTCTCCTGTGGTGGCTGATATGATGCCAGAATATGTGCTGTGGGGCCTCTCTCCTCTTCCTGGGTGCAGGGGTCAAAGTAACTCAATGGTGGCTTCTCCTGTGGTGGCTGATATGATGCCAGAATATGTGCTGTGGTGCCTCTCTCCTCTTCCTGGGTGCGGGGGTCAAAGTAACTCAATGGTGGCTTCTCCTGTGGTGGCTGATATGATGCCAGAATATGTGCTGTGGTGCCTCTCTCCTCTTCCTGGGTGCGGGGGTCAAAGTAACTCAATGGTGGCTTCTCCTGTGGTGGCTGATATGATGCCAGAATATGTGCTGTGGTGCCTCTCTCCTCTGTCTGGGTCCAAAGGCCTAAATCACTGAAAGAGGCCTTCTCCTGTGGTGTGTGATATGATGCCTGAATATGTGCTGTGGTGCCTCTCTCCTCTTCCTGGGTGCGGGGGTCAAAGTAACTCAATGGTGGCTTCTCCTGTGGTGGCTGATATGATGCCAGAATATGTGCTGTGGGGCCTCTCTCCTCTTCCTGGGTGCAGGGGTCAAAGTAACTCAATGGTGGCTTCTCCTGTGGTGGTTAGTATGATGCCAGAATATGTGCTGTGGGGCCTCTCTCCTCTTCCTGGGTGCAGGGGTCAAAGTAACTCAATGGTGGCTTCTCCTGTGGTGGCTGATATGATGCCAGAATATGTGCTGTGGTGCCTCTCTCCTCTTCCTGGGTGCAGGGGTCAAAGTAACTAAATGGTGGCTTCTCCTGTGGTGGCTGATATGATGCCAGAATATGTGCTGTGGTGCCTCTCTCCTCTGTCTGGGTCCAAAGGCCTAAATCACTGAAAGAGGCCTTCTCCTGTGGTGTGTGATATGATGCCTGAATATGTGCTGTGGTGCCTCTCTCCTCTTCCTGGGTGCGGGGGTCAAAGTAACTCAATGGTGGCTTCTCCTGTGGTGGCTGATATGATGCCAGAATATGTGCTGTGGTGCCTCTCTCCTCTTCCTGGGTGCGGGGGTCAAAGTAACTCAATGGTGGCTTCTCCTGTGGTGGCTGATATGATGCCAGAATATGTGCTGTGGGGCCTCTCTCCTCTTCCTGGGTGCAGGGGTCAAAGTAACTCAATGGTGGCTTCTCCTGTGGTGGTTAGTATGATGCCAGAATATGTGCTGTGGGGCCTCTCTCCTCTTCCTGGGTGCAGGGGTCAAAGTAACTAAATGGTGGCTTCTCCTGTGGTGGCTGATATGATGCCAGAATATGTGCTGTGGTGCCTCTCTCCTCTTCCTGGGTGCGGGGGTCAAAGTAACTCAATGGTGGCTTCTCCTGTGGTGGCTGATATGATGCCAGAATATGTGCTGTGGGGCCTCTCTCCTCTTCCTGGGTGCAGGGGTCAAAGTAACTCAATGGTGGCTTCTCCTGTGGTGGCTGATATGATGCCAGAATATGTGCTGTGGTGCCTCTCTCCTCTTCCTGGGTGCGGGGGTCAAAG
The DNA here is from genome assembly GCF_905171765.1 of Bufo bufo. NCBI lineage: Eukaryota > Metazoa > Chordata > Amphibia > Anura > Bufonidae > Bufo > Bufo bufo. The sequence goes on along the minus strand of NC_053392.1, from coordinate 423,739,188 downwards.
TAACTCAATGGTGGCTTCTCCTGTGGTGGCTGATATGATGCCAGAATATGTGCTGTGGGGCCTCTCTCCTCTTCCTGGGTGCAGGGGTCAAAGTAACTCAATGGTGGCTTCTCCTGTGGTGGTTAGTATGATGCCAGAATATGTGCTGTGGGGCCTCTCTCCTCTTCCTGGGTGCAGGGGTCAAAGTAACTCAATGGTGGCTTCTCCTGTGGTGGCTGATATGATGCCAGAATATGTGCTGTGGTGCCTCTCTCCTCTTCCTGGGTGCGGGGGTCAAAGTAACTCAATGGTGGCTTCTCCTGTGGTGGCTGATATGATGCCAGAATATGTGCTGTGGGGCCTCTCTCCTCTTCCTGGGTGCAGGGGTCAAAGTAACTCAATGGTGGCTTCTCCTGTGCTGATTGATATAAAGCTGATGGTTGTGCCATCTGACATGGTTGCCAGGGTCTGATTCAATGGGGGCCTACTCCTGTGGTGGGTGATCTAAATGCCTGATTCTCTGCTGTGAAACCTCTCTCCTCCGTCTGGGTGTAGGGGTCAAAGTCTTTCAAAGTTTCCTTCTCCTGTGCTGATTGATATGAAGCTGATGGTTGTGCCATCTGACATGGTTGCCGGGGTCCCATTAAATTGTGGCCTACTCCTGTGGTGGTTGATATGATGCCTGATTCTCTGATGTGGAACCTCTCTCCTCTGTTTGGGTGAAGGGGTCAAAGTAACTAAATGGTGGCTTCTCCTGTGGTGGCTGATATGATGCCAGAATATGTGCTGTGGGGCCTCTCTCCTCTTCCTGGGTGCAGGGGTCAAAGTAACTCAATGGTGGCTTCTCCTGTGGTGGCTGATATGATGCCAGAATATGTGCTGTGGTGCCTCTCTCCTCTTCCTGGGTGCGGGGGTCAAAGTAACTCAATGGTGGCTTCTCCTGTGGTGGCTGATATGATGCCAGAATATGTGCTGTGGTGCCTCTCTCCTCTTCCTGGGTGCGGGGGTCAAAGTAACTCAATGGTGGCTTCTCCTGTGGTGGCTGATATGATGCCAGAATATGTGCTGTGGTGCCTCTCTCCTCTTCCTGGGTGCAGGGGTCAAAGTAACTAAATGGTGGCTTCTCCTGTGGTGGTTGATATGATGCCTGATTCTCTGCTGTGAAAGCTCTCTCCTCCATCTGGGTGTAGGGGTCAAAGTCTTTCAAAGTCGCCTTCTCCTGTGCTGATTGATATAAAGCTGATGGTTGTGCCATCTGACATGGTTGCCAGGGTCTGATTCAATGGGGGCCTACTCCTGTGGTGGGTGATCTAAATGCCTGATTCTCTGCTGTGAAACCTCTCTCCTCCGTCTGGGTGTAGGGGTCAAAGTCTTTCAAAGTCGCCTTCTCCTGTGCTGATTGATATGAAGCTGATGGTTGTGCCATCTGACATGGTTGCCGGGGTCCCATTAAATTGGGGCCTACTCCTGTGGTGGGTGATCTAAATGCCTGATTCTCTGCTTTGAAACCTCTCTCCTCCGTCCGGGTGTAGGGGTCAAAGTCTGTCAAAGTCGCCTTCTCCTGTGCTGATTGATATAAAGCTTATGCTTGTGCCTTCTGACATGGTTGCCGGGGTCTGATTCAATGGTGGCCTACTCCTGTGGTGGGTGATCTAAATGCCTGATTCTCTGCTGTGTAACCTCTCTCCTCCGTCTGGGTGTAGGGGTCAAAGTAACTAAATGGTGGCCTACTCCTGTGGTGGGTGATATGATGCCTGGTTCTCTGCTGTGGGACCTCTCTCCTTTGTCTGGGTGCTGTGGTCAAAATAATAGTAAGTGACCTTCTCCATTGGTGGGTGACTTGAAGCCTGATTCTGTGCTATGGGACCTCACTCCAATTAATATTGTTTAATTTTTATTTATTTTATGTTAACTCATCATTTCCCTATCTACATTTGTTTGCAGGGGATTTAACTACATTTTGCTGCCTTTTGCAGCCCTCTAGCCCTTTCCGGGTGTGTTTTACAGCCTTTTTAGTGCCCAAAAGTTCGGGTCCCCATTGACTTCTATGGGGTTCGGGTTCGGGATGAAGTTCGGGTCGAGTTCGGATCCCGAACCCGAACATTTTTCGAAAGTTCGGCCGAACTCGTCGAACCCGAACATCCAGGTGTTCGCTCAACTCTACTTATGACCCCCAAAATAGTACCAATCAAACCTTCACCTCATCCTTCAAAAAATGATACCCTATTTAAGACAATCGCCAAAAAAATAAAAAAGCTATGGCTCTCAGACTATGGAGACACTAAAACATCATCATTTTTTTGGTTTCAGAAATGCTATTATTGTGTAAAACTTAAATAAATAAAAAAAAGTATACATATTAGACATTGCCACGTCCGTAACGATCTGCTCTATAAAACTGTCACATGACCTACCCCTCAGATAAACGCTGTAAAAATAAATAAATAAAAACTGTTCCAAAACACCAAATTTTTTGGTCACCTTGCCTAAAAAAGTGTAATAATGAATGATCAAAAAATCCTATGTACCCAAAAATGGTACCAATAAAAACCTCAACTCTTTCTGCAAAAGACGAGCCCCTGCACAAGACGATCGGCAGAAAAATAAAAAACATATGGCGTTCAGAACATGGACAGACAAAAACATAATTTCTTTTTCAAAAAACTTTATTATGTAAAACTGAAACAAAGTAGACATATTTGATATCATTGCGTCCGTAACAACCTGCTCTATAAAAAAAACTGTGCCAAAACAGCCATTTTTTAGTTACCTTGCCTCACAAAAAACTTAATATAGAGCAATTAAAAATCATATGTACCCCAAAATAGTACAAATAAAACTGGCACCTTATCCCCTAGTTTCCAAAATAGGGTGACTTTTTGGGAGTTTCTACTGTATGGGTGCATCAGGGGGGCTTTAAATGGGACATGGCATCTAAAACCAGTCCAGCCAAATCTACCTTTCAAACACCATACGGCGTTCCTTTCCTTCTGCGCCCTGCCGTGCGCCCTTACATCAGTTTACGACCACATGTGGGGTGTTTCTGTAAACCGCAGAATCAGGGTAATAAATATTGAGTTTTGTTTGGCTGTTAACCCTCAATGTGTTAAAGAAAAAAATTCATAAAATGGAAAATCTGCCAAAAAAGTGAAATTTAGAAATTTCATCTCCATTTTCCTTTAATTCTTGTGGAACACCTAAAGGGTTAACAAAGTTTGTAAAATCAGTTTTGAGTAACTTGAGGGGTGTAGTTTCTACAATAGGGTCATTTATGGGGGGTTTCCACTATGTAAGCCCCACAAAGTGACTTCAGATCTGAACTGGTCTTTAAAAAGTGGGTTTTGGAAATTTTCTTAAATATTTTAAGAATTGCTTCTAAACTTCTAAGCCTTTTAACGTCCTAAAAAAATAAATGACATTTCCAAAATGATGCCAACATAAAGTAGACATATGGGAAATGTTAAGTAATAAATATTTTATTAGGTATGATTTTCTGTTTTAGAAGCAGAGAAATAGAAATTTTGAAAATTGAGAATTTTTCAAAATTTTTGGTAAATTTGGGATTTTTTCATAAATAAAGGTGAAATATATTGACTCAAATCTATGACTATCATGAAGTACAATATTTCACGAGAAAAAAATCTCAGAATGCCTTGGATAAATAAAAGTGTTCCAAAGCAATTACCACATAAAGTGCCGCATGTCAGATTTGTAAATTTTGACCTGGACACTGGGGCATCAATGACCCTTGGTCATGAAAGGGTTAACGATTTAAATTTCAATACGTTAGTTAGTGATATTTATGATGATACGTTAGTGATATTTCAGTACAGTATAATTTTATTTTGTTTGTTAGTTAGTGATAGTTCTATTGAGTTTAATATTATTTATTTGTTAAGTTAATGGTTTTAATGTAGATTAAAGAGTTATTGTCCAGTGTTATTTTTTTGTATTACTATAGTGTATGTTGTCGCCTCATTGTTAGCCCTTTTAATGTTTGTGTACATGTTATGGATACATAATCATATTGCTATGTGAACATATTTACCCTCCTGGTGGAGGCTGGTGATCGCCTCCTCTTCCTCCGAGTCCTGAGATGGGGTGGTGCTTGAGGGTACAGCACTTTCCACCTCCTTCACTTCTCCCACATCTATGTTTGTGTATGGTAAGCTACACAATGTTACTATGGATTTCTGGGAAAGATATGCAAATAAGCTTCCATAAGCCTATGGCAGAAGATGTTAATTTGCATATCATCATTCTAGAAACCAAAAATAATGGATTGTTGCTACATTAGTAGTAACAAGTATGTTTTGAGTGAGAGTGAAAGCTAGAGCGAGAGCATATAAAACAGAGAAAACTATTGCTGCAACAAAGAGAGTATCTCAATCCAATATATCTATCTTTAAACGGGTACCCTTTTTCATTAAGGAGAGCTCCTGATGCACCAAGGGGAGCCTGAATTCTGTGAAATTCATGCTTGTGCATGGCAAGCTGCCCAATGCTACTATGGATTTCTGAGAAAGATATGCAAATAAGCTTCCATAAGCCTATGGCAGAAGATGTTAATTTGCATATCATCATTCTCGAAACCAAAAATAATGGATTGTTGCCTACATTAGTAATAACAAGTATGTTTTGAGTGAAAGCGAGAGCATATGAAACAGAGAAAACTATTGCTGCAACAAAGAGAGTATCTTAATCCAATATATCTATCTTTAGTTTCAAAAATCATTTATTTGAAGTTTTATGATTCAAGCAAAAGAAATTACAGTAAAGAAATACACTATTAATCAATACTGCATTACAGATCATTATCATAATGTTTTGTTAGAAGAAATCCAACAATATAAAAAAATAAATAAAAAAAACAACTCGGATCAATTGTTGTCAGATATAGGTAAGTACAATGAATAACTGTACAATCCTATACAAACACGTTATAGTGTGAAGGTGTATCTGAGGTCCACAGAGAAAGTAGAAGACATCCAAGGTTCCCAGACCTTCTCAAAGACATTGACCGTATCTGTTCTGATTGCTGTGAGTCTTTCCCAAAGAAGCAATTTGTTAACCCTATCTATAACCGCTTGTTTGCTAAGTGAGGGCGTGTGCCACTTGAAAGTGACATGGATTCTTGCAGCTAGCAAGATAAATTGTGACAATTTGAAGTTAGGCATGGATAATCCTGAGGGCTTATCGCCCAGTAAACAAAGAAGGGATCATAGCTAAATATCTACATCCCAAGGCGGAAGCAATCATTGAACAGATCTGGTCCCAAAAGCGCCTCACTACAGGGCAACTCCACCAAATGTGTAGCATCGTACCGTCCGCATCACATCCCCTAACACATTTTTGGGAAACCTCAGGGTACATGAGATGTAACCTGGCTGGTACCATGTATGTCCTATGTAAAATTTTTATAGAGGTTTCTGCTAAAGTGACCTGCCAAGAACCTTTCGTAAGTGTTTGTGATCGTAGGAGCAGAGGATTCAAGACCCATGTCACTTTCCCAGGACAACATATAGGGTAATTTTATCCCTTCTGGATGAGCGTCAAGAAATCCATATATTCTAGAAAGAAGGCCTTGTTTATATAGGGAATATGTGATCATTCTCTCAAAAGGAGCAAAATCTAGGTTCTGGGCTGATCCAACCAGTGACTTTAAGAAGGAGAAAATTCTATTAACATTAAAATGTTCTCCATCTGGAGGAGAATGTTTCCCCAAAAAAATCGCCTTTAGATTCTAGGGTACCCCTACGAAGGAATTTATGTAGCGTACAGAGATTCTTGCTGATCCACCAGTGGAAGGACGGGGGATGTAAGCCTGGGCGAAACAACGGGTTGCCGAAAATCGGGGTCAGCGGGGATGGTGTAGATTGCAGCTTATATTTGAAACGAACTGACCTCCAGAGTAACAATGAATAATGTGACAAAAGGGATGTGCTGCGGACAGTCGACGGCAAGGACGGAGCCATCCATATCAAGGCTGTCCAAGTATAAGGCATCATGTTAGACATCTCTAAAGAAACCCATAGTGGCTGTTTTTTCCTATCTAAGTGTGTTAAAAAGAGTTGGGCCAGTCTAGCTGCTCTGTAGTATTTCAGTAAGTCTGGGACAGATAAACCTCCCTGGGATTTATGTTTACACATAGTGGACTTAGAAATGCGTGGTCTTTTGTTAGCCCATATAAACTTCATGACATCCTTCTGTAGGGATTTTAGATCGGTCGAGGGGACTGGGACGGGGAGAGTCCTAAATAAGTACAATAGTCTAGGAAGTAGCACCATTTTAATTATATGAATCCTGCCCACCCAAGATACCGGTAAAGAAGTCCAAGCTTTCAAATTTTGTCTGATTTTATTATACATCGGGGGAAAATTAAATTTGTAGACTAATTCAGATTTGGTCGGCAATAACGTCCCTAGATAAGAAATGTATTGCGGTTTATGCTGGAAGGGGAAGTAACATAACAGTTGATCTTTCTGCTGGGGAGAGACGTTGCAGGGGAGAAGTTCTGACTTATTGTGGTTAATTCTAAGGCCCGAGACTTCTGAAAAGGATTTTAGCAATTGTAGTAGGTTGGGGAGGGACACTAAGGGGTTTGTGATGGACATCAACAAGTCGTCTGCAAATAGGCTCAGTTTGTACTCCATCCCACCTATAGTCACTCCGCTAATGTCAGGATTGTTTCTGATATGAATGGCCAAAGGCTCCATTGCTATAGCAAAGAGGGCAGGGGATAAGGGGCAACCCTGTCGCGTACCTCTGTGAATCCGTATAGGGGAGGGACTAGAGGTAGGAAGTTTAAGGTTTGCTTCAGGGCAAGAGTACAATGAGCCAATCGCTGCAAGGAAAGGGCCAACTATACCCATCCTGGTAAGGACTTTGTTTAAGTAGTCCCAGGTGACTGAGTCGAACGCCTTTTCTATATCTAACGCTAAGAGTGTTAGGGGTGTATTGCGTCGATTAGCTTCTTGCACAAGGTTCAGTACTTTTCTGATATTGTCTGGGGCCTCTCTACCGGGAATGAACCCCACCTGGTCCTTATGTATTAGATCAGGTAGAATCTAATGGCCAGTATGGAAGTGAAGATTTTGTTGTCTAAATTAAGGAGAGAAATTGGCCTATAGTTTGATGGGTTTAGTGGGTCTTTGTTGGGTTTGGGAATAACTGTAATGTTGGCTTGCAGGAATTCTATTGGAGGGGTGCGACCCTGTAGGAAAAGGTTGCAGTATTTTGCAATATGAGCAGAAAGTAATGGGGCAAATTTCTTATAATATAAGGCCGAGAACCCGTCTGGGCCGTGGGCTTTACCTAATTTTAGGTCTTTTATAATTACTTCGACCTCTTCCTCAGATACCGGTCTGCCAAGCGACGCCGAGACCTCTGATGTCACTCGGGGGATAGGGACCGAGGAGAGGAAGCTTGGGGGGGTTGGGGGTGGAATAAAGCTTTTGATAAAAGAAGTGAAATGCTTGATGTATCATATCTGGGTTGGAAGTAAGATGTCCTGAAGCCGTACACAACTGGAACACCTGATTTAATCTCTGTTTGGTTTTAAGCTGCGAGGCCAACATTTTGTCAGGCTTATTGGCATAACGGTAGTAATATGAGGCTGTCCATCGTAGGGCTTTTTCCGTGTTGTTGGAGAGTATGGTATTCAATTGTAATTTAGTATCCTTTATAGCTTTTAGTAGGTACAGGGAGGGTGAGCGTTGATGGGCCCTTACCAGTCTCTCTAGTTTAGCCTCTAAAGCTCTCTGGGCTTCATTGCGTTCGCGTTTCAGACGCGAGGCTACACTAATAAGTTTCCCCCTCATAAATGCCTTGTGGGTTAACCAAACATTCAGCGGGTCAGAGTCCGCCGTGGTGTTATCCCTAAAAAATTCACGGATGTCTGTTTGCAACTTGTCGACTAGACCAGGTCGGGACAATAAAGACTCATTTAGTCTCCAGTTGAAAGGCATAGATACCTGGCCTGGACAATCTATTTCGACTAATACCATATCATGATCAGACCAGTAGGAAGGGATATGCCTTGAATAAGAAATAAATGGGAGAAGACTCAAGGAAGATAGCATCATATCAATACGCGTATATATTTGATGTATGGGCGAGTAATAGGTGTAACTCTTTTGCGACCCGTTATGTTCCCTCCATGTGTCTGCTATGTTTATTGATTCAAAAACCTTGCGGATTTTAATATCGTGGGTGCGAGGACGTAATTGGGTGGGAGGGGATGAGCGATCCAGTGTAGGGCTAATAGTTAAATTAAAATCTCTGCACCATATAATCTTATGAAATGTAAGCGAATCAATAACAGAGCCCATCTCACTAAAAAATTAGATAGGGTCTTCATTAGGTGCATACACATTGACTAAACATAGAGTTTCCTCCTGGTATGTTCCTAATAAAATGACAAATCTCCCGTTAGGATCAAGGATTGATTGTGTGACTGTCATGGGAAAGGAATTCCTTAATAGCGTTATTACACCCCTACTTTTTGACTGGAAAGTAGATGAAAAGAATCTAGAATACTGAGGGTGAAAAAACTTCGGGTGGGACCCTGGCGTATAGTGAGACTCCTGAAGGCAGAGAACGTCTGGTTTGTGTTTCAGATAAATTGCGAATGCTGTCTTCCGCTTTCTAGGGGAGTTTAGACCCCGTACATTATGTGATAAAACGTTATACATGGTCCGTGACATTTAAGGGGATCGAATGTATGCTAAAGGTAGCAACGTTCTCTGGTTCAGTTTCCTCAACACACCCCTCCACTTTTGTTGTCAAGCTCTCATCGGTACTGTGAAATGGTTGATCCATAACATAAAAACCAAACATTAAAACAAGTAAAATTGTGACTATTGCATGAAAAGCAAAGTCTAACATTGACTGACTCAGGTCAGCTAACATTGACGGGTTGGATGAGGGGAGACTTCGCCCAAAAATGGCGCGAATCTCCGTCTCCATCAACCCTCTCAGGTAAGGCAACATGGAAGTCCACTAGGCCGTATCCCTGGTATGGGACTCCAGGATAGGGAAACAAACTGTTATACACCCGTTGAGGAAAATCCTGTGTGATGTATGTCAACAGGGGAGTGAATATGGCTTATGAATAAATCAAGGCATAACAAAACAGGAGTAATAGCAACCCTTAAAAACGATAGAACACTATCTTCAGTTCTGCAGGGTAACGGGTCACCTTGACCTGTACAGTTCAGGTTCTAGGAGAACGACTCACGGAACCGGAGGACGGAGCAACTGTGGTCCAAACTCTAGCTGGACTTTGAGGCATGGGGGCCGGCTCTGGCCCATCTCTTTGGTCGTGCGGTATACCTGCCCTTTGCAGGGTCTCCAGGCCTTCTAAATAATGAGGGGATTACATGGGACCTAGAGTTAATCTGGAAGGACAGTGCGAAGGGGAAGCCCCATCTATACTTGACTTGTGCCCTCTGTAATGCTTGGGTAACAGGCCGCAACTCACGGCGGCGGCGGAGGGTTGATGGCGCCAAATCCGCATAAAGATGTACAGATGATGGGAGGCCCGGTAATTCAGAGATGTTTCTGGTGGCCGCCAGGATCAGATCCCTGACTTCAGGGTGATGAAATTTCAGGATAACATCCCTGGGTAGGTCATTTAAGTGCGGTTTGCCCAAGGCCCTGTGGACTCTGTCCATTTTCAGGCGGCTTTGATCCTCTTGTGGGAGAAGGGCGGTAAATAGCGCTGT